>NW_027363371.1:0-600000 GCF_046119375.1 Phyllobates terribilis
AATGAATAAAGAAGATTCAAAAGAGAGTGAGATGCCAGCTCCTTTCATTCCAAGTCAGTAGCTTCAAACATTTCCTGGACGTTTTTCAATGGCAAAAATCAATGAATATTGTAAATGCACAAACAGTAATATCTCCACATTGCAAGGTGCAATTCTGAAATTTTTTGCTTTTTCCTGTTAATCTAGCATGATAAAGAAGATTCAAAGAGAGTGAGATGCCAGCTCCTTTCATTCAGTCAGTAGCTTCAAACATTTCTGGTATATGAAAAACATGTTTTTCAAATGGCAAAAATCAATGAATATTGTAAATGCACAAACAGTAATATCTCCACATTGCAGGTGCAATTCTGAAATTTTTTGCTTTTTCCTGTTAATCCTAGCATGATAAAGAAGAAGATTCAAAGAGAGTGAGATGCCAGCTCCTTTCATTCAGTCAGTAGCTTCAAACATTTCTGGTATATGAAAAACATGTTTTTCAATGGCAAAAATCAATGAATATTGTAAATGCACAAACAGTAATATCTCCACATTGCAAGGTGCAATTCTGAAATTTTTTGCTTTATCCTGCTAATCCTAGCATGATAAAGAAGATTCAAAGAGAGTGAGATGCCAGCTCCTTTCATTCAGTCAGTAGCTTCAAACATTTCTGGTATATGAAAAACATGTTTTTCAATGGCAAAAATCAATGAATATTGTAAATGCACAAACAGTAATATCTCCACATTGCAAGGTGCAATTCTGAAATTTTTTGCTTTTTCCTGCTAATCCTAGCATGATAAAGAAGATTCAAAGAGAGTGAGATGCCAGCTCCTTTCATTCAGTCAGTAGCTTCAAACATTTCTGGTATATGAAAAACATGTTTTTCAATGGCAAAAATCAATGAATATTGTAAATGCACAAACAGTAATATCTCCACATTGCACGGTGCAATTCTGAAATTTTTAGCTTTTTCCTGTTAATCCTAGCATGATAAAGAAGATTCAAAGAGAGTGAGATGCCAGCTCCTTTCATTCAGTCAGTAGCTTCAAACATTTCTGGTATATGAAAAACATGTTTTTCAATGGCAAAAATCAATGAATATTGTAAATGCACAAACAGTAATATCTCCACATTGCAAGGTGCAATTCTGAATTTTTTTGCTTTTTCCTGTTAATCCTAGCATGATAAAGAAGATTCAAAGAGAGTGAGATGCCAGCTCCTTTCATTCAGTCAGTAGCTTCAAACATTTCTGGTATATGAAAAACATGTTTTTCAATGGCAAAAATCAATGAATATTGTAAATGCACAAACAGTAATATCTCCACATTGCAAGGTGCAATTCTGAAATTTTTGCTTTTTCCTGCTAATCCTAGCATGATAAAGAAGATTCAAAGAGAGTGAGATGCCAGCTTATTTCATTCAGTCAGTAGCTTCAAACATTTCTGGTATATGAAAAACATGTTTTTCAATGGCAAAAATCAATGAATATTGTAAATGCACAAACAGTAATATCTCCACATTGCACGGTGCAATTCTGAAATTTTTAGCTTTTTCCTGTTAATCCTAGCATGATAAAGAAGATTCAAAGAGAGTGAGATGCCAGCTCCTTTCATTCAGTCAGTAGCTTCAAACATTTCTGGTATATGAAAAACATGTTTTTCAATGGCAAAAATCAATGAATATTGTAAATGCACAAACAGTAATATCTCCACATTGCAAGGTGCAATTCTGAAATTGTTTGCTTTTTCCTGCTAATCCTAGCATGATAAAGAAGATTCAAAGAGAGTGAGATGCCAGCTCCTTTCATTCAGTCAGTAGCTTCAAACATTTCTGGTATATGAAAAACATGTTTTTCAATGGCAAAAATCAATGAATATTGTAAATGCACAAACAGTAATATCTCCACATTGCACGGTGCAATTCTGAAATTTTTAGCTTTTTCCTGTTAATCCTAGCATGATAAAGAAGATTCAAAGAGAGTGAGATGCCAGCTCCTTTCATTCAGTCAGTAGCTTCAAACATTTCTGGACGTTTTTCAATGGCAAAAATCAATGAATATTGTAAATGCACAAACAGTAATATCTCCACATTGCAAGGTGCAATTCTGAAATTTTTTGCTTTTTCCTGTTAATCCTAGCATGATAAAGAAGATTCAAAGAGAGTGAGATGCCAGCTCCTTTCATTCAGTCAGTAGCTTCAAACATTTCTGGTATATGAAAAACATGTTTTTCAATGGCAAAAATCAATGAATATTGTAAATGCACAAACAGTAATATCTCCACATTGCAAGGTGCAATTCTGAAATTTTTTGCTTTTTCCTGTTAATCCTAGCATGATAAAGAAGATTCAAAGAGAGTGAGATGCCAGCTCCTTTCATTCAGTCAGTAGCTTCAAACATTTCTGGTATATGAAAAACATGTTTTTCAATGGCAAAAATCAATGAATATTGTAAATGCACAAACAGTAATATCTCCACATTGCAAGGTGCAATTCTGAAATTGTTTGCTTTTTCCTGCTAATCCTAGCATGATAAAGAAGATTCAAAGAGAGTGAGATGCCAGCTCCTTTCATTCAGTCAGTAGCTTCAAACATTTCTGGTATATGAAAAACATGTTTTTCAATGGCAAAAATCAATGAATATTGTAAATGCACAAACAGTAATATCTCCACATTGCACGGTGCAATTCTGAAATTTTTAGCTTTTTCCTGTTAATCCTAGCATGATAAAGAAGATTCAAAGAGAGTGAGATGCCAGCTCCTTTCATTCAGTCAGTAGCTTCAAACATTTCTGGTATATGAAAAACATGTTTTTCAATGGCAAAAATCAATGAATATTGTAAATGCACAAACAGTAATATCTCCACATTGCAAGGTGCAATTCTGAAATTTTTAGCTTTTTCCTGTTAATCCTAGCATGATAAAGAAGATTCAAAGAGAGTGAGATGCCAGCTCCTTTCATTCAGTCAGTAGCTTCAAACATTTCTGGTATATGAAAAACATGTTTTTCAATGGCAAAAATCAATGAATATTGTAAATGCACAAACAGTAATATCTCCACATTGCAAGGTGCAATTCTGAAATTTTTTGCTTTTTCCTGCTAATCCTAGCATGATAAAGATTCAAAGAGAGTGAGATGCCAGCTCCTTTCATTCAGTCAGTAGCTTCAAACATTTCTGGTATATGAAAAACATGTTTTTCAATGGCAAAAATCAATGAATATTGTAAATGCACAAACAGTAATATCTCCACATTGCACGGTGCAATTCTGAAATTTTTAGCTTTTTCCTGTTAATCCTAGCATGATAAAGAAGATTCAAAGAGAGTGAGATGCCAGCTCCTTTCATTCAGTCAGTAGTTTCAAACATTTCTGGTATATGAAAAACATGTTTTTCAATGGCAAAAATCAATGAATATTGTAAATGCACAAACAGTAATATCTCCACATTGCAAGGTGCAATTCTGAAATTTTTTGCTTTTTCCTGCTAATCCTAGCATGATAAAGAAGATTCAAAGAGAGTGAGATGCCAGCTCCTTTCATTCAGTCAGTAGCTTCAAACATTTCTGGTATATGAAAAACATGTTTTTCAATGGCAAAAATCAATGAATATTGTAAATGCACAAACAGTAATATCTCCACATTGCACGGTGCAATTCTGAAATTTTTAGCTTTTTCCTGTTAATCCTAGCATGATAAAGAAGATTCAAAGAGAGTGAGATGCCAGCTCCTTTCATTCAGTCAGTAGCTTCAAACATTTCTGGTATATGAAAAACATGTTTTTCAATGGCAAAAATCAATGAATATTGTAAATGCACAAACAGTAATATCTCCACATTGCAAGGTGCAATTCTGAAATTTTTTGCTTTTTCCTGTTAATCCTAGCATGATAAAGAAGATTCAAAGAGAGTGAGATGCCAGCTCCTTTCATTCAGTCAGTAGCTTCAAACATTTCTGGTATATGAAAAACATGTTTTTCAATGGCAAAAATCAATGAATATTGTAAATGCACAAACAGTAATATCTCCACATTGCAAGGTGCAATTCTGAAATTTTTTGCTTTTTCCTGCTAATCCTAGCATGATAAAGAAGATTCAAAGAGAGTGAGATGCCAGCTCCTTTCATTCAGTCAGTAGCTTCAAACATTTCTGGTATATGAAAAACATGTTTTTCAATGGCAAAAATCAATGAATATTGTAAATGCACAAACAGTAATATCTCCACATTGCACGGTGCAATTCTGAAATTTTTAGCTTTTTCCTGTTAATCCTAGCATGATAAAGAAGATTCAAAGAGAGTGAGATGCCAGCTCCTTTCATTCAGTCAGTAGCTTCAAACATTTCTGGTATATGAAAAACATGTTTTTCAATGGCAAAAATCAATGAATATTGTAAATGCACAAACAGTAATATCTCCACATTGCAAGGTGCAATTCTGAAATTTTTTGCTTTTTCCTGCTAATCCTAGCATGATAAAGAAGATTCAAAGAGAGTGAGATGCCAGCTCCTTTCATTCAGTCAGTAGCTTCAAACATTTCTGGTATATGAAAAACATGTTTTTCAATGGCAAAAATCAATGAATATTGTAAATGCACAAACAGTAATATCTCCACATTGCACGGTGCAATTCTGAAATTTTTAGCTTTTTCCTGTTAATCCTAGCATGATAAAGAAGATTCAAAGAGAGTGAGATGCCAGCTCCTTTCATTCAGTCAGTAGCTTCAAACATTTCTGGTATATGAAAAACATGTTTTTCAATGGCAAAAATCAATGAATATTGTAAATGCACAAACAGTAATATCTCCACATTGCAAGGTGCAATTCTGAAATTTTTTGCTTTTTCCTGCTAATCCTAGCATGATAAAGAAGATTCAAAGAGAGTGAGATGCCAGCTCCTTTCATTCAGTCAGTAGCTTCAAACATTTCTGGTATATGAAAAACATGTTTTTCAATGGCAAAAATCAATGAATATTGTAAATGCACAAACAGTAATATCTCCACATTGCAAGGTGCAATTCTGAAATTTTTTGCTTTTTCCTGCTAATCCTAGCATGATAAAGAAGATTCAAAGAGAGTGAGATGCCAGCTCCTTTCATTCAGTCAGTAGCTTCAAACATTTCTGGTATATGAAAAACATGTTTTTCAATGGCAAAAATCAATGAATATTGTAAATGCACAAACAGTAATATCTCCACATTGCACGGTGCAATTCTGAAATTTTTAGCTTTTTCCTGTTAATCCTAGCATGATAAAGAAGATTCAAAGAGAGTGAGATGCCAGCTCCTTTCATTCAGTCAGTAGCTTCAAACATTTCTGGTATATGAAAAACATGTTTTTCAATGGCAAAAATCAATGAATATTGTAAATGCACAAACAGTAATATCTCCACATTGCAAGGTGCAATTCTGAAATTTTTTGCTTTTTCCTGCTAATCCTAGCATGATAAAGAAGATTCAAAGAGAGTGAGATGCCAGCTCCTTTCATTCAGTCAGTAGCTTCAAACATTTCTGGTATATGAAAAACATGTTTTTCAATGGCAAAAATCAATGAATATTGTAAATGCACAAACAGTAATATCTCCACATTGCACGGTGCAATTCTGAAATTTTTAGCTTTTTCCTGTTAATCCTAGCATGATAAAGAAGATTCAAAGAGAGTGAGATGCCAGCTCCTTTCATTCAGTCAGTAGCTTCAAACATTTCTGGACGTTTTTCAATGGCAAAAATTAATGAATATTGTAAATGCACAAACAGTAATATCTCCACATTGCAAGGTGCAATTCTGAATTTTTTTGCTTTTTCCTGCTAATCCTAGCATGATAAAGAAGATTCAAAGAGAGTGAGATGCCAGCTCCTTTCATTCAGTCAGTAGCTTCAAACATTTCTGGTATATGAAAAACATGTTTTTCAATGGCAAAAATCAATGAATATTGTAAATGCACAAACAGTAATATCTCCACATTGCAAGGTGCAATTCTGAAATTTTTTGCTTTTTCCTGCTAATCCTAGCATGATAAAGAAGATTCAAAGAGAGTGAGATGCCAGCTCCTTTCATTCAGTCAGTAGCTTCAAACATTTCTGGTATATGAAAAACATATTTTTCAATGGCAAAAATCAATGAATATTGTAAATGCACAAACAGTAATATCTCCACATTGCACGGTGCAATTCTGAAATTTTTAGCTTTTTCCTGTTAATCCTAGCATGATAAAGAAGATTCAAAGAGAGTGAGATGCCAGCTCCTTTCATTCAGTCAGTAGCTTCAAACATTTCTGGTATATGAAAAACATGTTTTTCAATGGCAAAAATCAATGAATATTGTAAATGCACAAACAGTAATATCTCCACATTGCAAGGTGCAATTCTGAAATTTTTTGCTTTTTCCTGTTAATCCTAGCATGATAAAGAAGATTCAAAGAGAGTGAGATGCCAGCTCCTTTCATTCAGTCAGTAGCTTCAAACATTTCTGGTATATGAAAAACATGTTTTTCAATGGCAAAAATCAATGAATATTGTAAATGCACAAACAGTAATATCTCCACATTGCAAGGTGCAATTCTGAAATTTTTTGCTTTTTCCTGCTAATCCTAGCATGATAAAGAAGATTCAAAGAGAGTGAGATGCCAGCTCCTTTCATTCAGTCAGTAGCTTCAAACATTTCTGGTATATGAAAAACATGTTTTTCAATGGCAAAAATCAATGAATATTGTAAATGCACAAACAGTAATATCTCCACATTGCACGGTGCAATTCTGAAATTTTTAGCTTTTTCCTGTTAATCCTAGCATGATAAAGAAGATTCAAAGAGAGTGAGATGCCAGCTCCTTTCATTCAGTCAGTAGCTTCAAACATTTCTGGTATATGAAAAACATGTTTTTCAATGGCAAAAATCAATGAATATTGTAAATGCACAAACAGTAATATCTCCACATTGCAAGGTGCAATTCTGAAATTTTTTGCTTTTTCCTGCTAATCCTAGCATGATAAAGAAGATTCAAAGAGAGTGAGATGCCAGCTCCTTTCATTCAGTCAGTAGCTTCAAACATTTCTGGTATATGAAAAACATGTTTTTCAATGGCAAAAATCAATGAATATTGTAAATGCACAAACAGTAATATCTCCACATTGCACGGTGCAATTCTGAAATTTTTAGCTTTTTCCTGTTAATCCTAGCATGATAAAGAAGATTCAAAGAGAGTGAGATGCCAGCTCCTTTCATTCAGTCAGTAGCTTCAAACATTTCTGGTATATGAAAAACATGTTTTTCAATGGCAAAAATCAATGAATATTGTAAATGCACAAACAGTAATATCTCCACATTGCAAGGTGCAATTCTGAAATTTTTTGCTTTTTCCTGCTAATCCTAGCATGATAAAGAAGATTCAAAGAGAGTGAGATGCCAGCTCCTTTCATTCAGTCAGTAGCTTCAAACATTTCTGGTATATGAAAAACATGTTTTTCAATGGCAAAAATCAATGAATATTGTAAATGCACAAACAGTAATATCTCCACATTGCAAGGTGCAATTCTGAAATTTTTTGCTTTTTCCTGCTAATCCTAGCATGATAAAGAAGATTCAAAGAGAGTGAGATGCCAGCTCCTTTCATTCAGTCAGTAGCTTCAAACATTTCTGGTATATGAAAAACATGTTTTTCAATGGCAAAAATCAATGAATATTGTAAATGCACAAACAGTAATATCTCCACATTGCACGGTGCAATTCTGAAATTTTTAGCTTTTTCCTGTTAATCCTAGCATGATAAAGAAGATTCAAAGAGAGTGAGATGCCAGCTCCTTTCATTCAGTCAGTAGCTTCAAACATTTCTGGTATATGAAAAACATGTTTTTCAATGGCAAAAATCAATGAATATTGTAAATGCACAAACAGTAATATCTCCACATTGCAAGGTGCAATTCTGAAATTTTTTGCTTTTTCCTGCTAATCCTAGCATGATAAAGAAGATTCAAAGAGAGTGAGATGCCAGCTCCTTTCATTCAGTCAGTAGCTTCAAACATTTCTGGTATATGAAAAACATGTTTTTCAATGGCAAAAATCAATGAATATTGTAAATGCACAAACAGTAATATCTCCACATTGCACGGTGCAATTCTGAAATTTTTAGCTTTTTCCTGTTAATCCTAGCATGATAAAGAAGATTCAAAGAGAGTGAGATGCCAGCTCCTTTCATTCAGTCAGTAGCTTCAAACATTTCTGGACGTTTTTCAATGGCAAAAATTAATGAATATTGTAAATGCACAAACAGTAATATCTCCACATTGCAAGGTGCAATTCTGAAATTTTTTGCTTTTTCCTGCTAATCCTAGCATGATAAAGAAGATTCAAAGAGAGTGAGATGCCAGCTCCTTTCATTCAGTCAGTAGCTTCAAACATTTCTGGTATATGAAAAACATGTTTTTCAATGGCAAAAATCAATGAATATTGTAAATGCACAAACAGTAATATCTCCACATTGCAAGGTGCAATTCTGAAATTTTTTGCTTTTTCCTGCTAATCCTAGCATGATAAAGAAGATTCAAAGAGAGTGAGATGCCAGCTCCTTTCATTCAGTCAGTAGCTTCAAACATTTCTGGTATATGAAAAACATGTTTTTCAATGGCAAAAATCAATGAATATTGTA
Organism: Phyllobates terribilis; assembly: GCF_046119375.1. Lineage (NCBI taxonomy): Eukaryota > Metazoa > Chordata > Amphibia > Anura > Dendrobatidae > Phyllobates > Phyllobates terribilis. The sequence goes on from NW_027363371.1 coordinate 8,612, forward strand.
AATGCACAAACAGTAATATCTCCACATTGCACGGTGCAATTCTGAAATTTTTAGCTTTTTCCTGTTAATCCTAGCATGATAAAGAAGATTCAAAGAGAGTGAGATGCCAGCTCCTTTCATTCAGTCAGTAGCTTCAAACATTTCTGGTATATGAAAAACATGTTTTTCAATGGCAAAAATCAATGAATATTGTAAATGCACAAACAGTAATATCTCCACATTGCAAGGTGCAATTCTGAAATTTTTTGCTTTTTCCTGTTAATCCTAGCATGATAAAGAAGATTCAAAGAGAGTGAGATGCCAGCTCCTTTCATTCAGTCAGTAGCTTCAAACATTTCTGGTATATGAAAAACATGTTTTTCAATGGCAAAAATCAATGAATATTGTAAATGCACAAACAGTAATATCTCCACATTGCAAGGTGCAATTCTGAAATTTTTTGCTTTTTCCTGCTAATCCTAGCATGATAAAGAAGATTCAAAGAGAGTGAGATGCCAGCTCCTTTCATTCAGTCAGTAGCTTCAAACATTTCTGGTATATGAAAAACATGTTTTTCAATGGCAAAAATCAATGAATATTGTAAATGCACAAACAGTAATATCTCCACATTGCAAGGTGCAATTCTGAAATTTTTTGCTTTTTCCTGCTAATCCTAGCATGATAAAGAAGATTCAAAGAGAGTGAGATGCCAGCTCCTTTCATTCAGTCAGTAGCTTCAAACATTTCTGGTATATGAAAAACATGTTTTTCAATGGCAAAAATCAATGAATATTGTAAATGCACAAACAGTAATATCTCCACATTGCACGGTGCAATTCTGAAATTTTTAGCTTTTTCCTGTTAATCCTAGCATGATAAAGAAGATTCAAAGAGAGTGAGATGCCAGCTCCTTTCATTCAGTCAGTAGCTTCAAACATTTCTGGTATATGAAAAACATGTTTTTCAATGGCAAAAATCAATGAATATTGTAAATGCACAAACAGTAATATCTCCACATTGCAAGGTGCAATTCTGAAATTTTTTGCTTTTTCCTGTTAATCCTAGCATGATAAAGAAAATTCAAAGAGAGTGAGATGCCAGCTCCTTTCATTCAGTCAGTAGCTTCAAACATTTCTGGTATATGAAAAACATGTTTTTCAATGGCAAAAATCAATGAATATTGTAAATGCACAAACAGTAATATCTCCACATTGCACGGTGCAATTCTGAAATTTTTAGCTTTTTCCTGTTAATCCTAGCATGATAAAGAAGATTCAAAGAGAGTGAGATGCCAGCTCCTTTCATTCAGTCAGTAGATTCAAACATTTCTGGTATATGAAAAACATGTTTTTCAATGGCAAAAATCAATGAATATTGCAAATGCACAAACAGTAATATCTCCACATTGCAAGGTGCAATTCTGAAATTTTTTGCTTTTTCCTGTTAATCCTAGCATGATAAAGAAGATTTAAAGAGAGTGAGATGCCAGCTCCTTTCATTCAGTCAGTAGCTTCAAACATTTCTGGTATATGAAAAACATGTTTTTCAATGGCAAAAATCAATGAATATTGTAAATGCACAAACAGTAATATCTCCACATTGCAAGGTGCAATTCTGAAATTTTTTGCTTTTTCCTGCTAATCCTAGCATGATAAAGAAGATTCAAAGAGAGTGAGATGCCAGCTCCTTTCATTCAGTCAGTAGCTTCAAACATTTCTGGTATATGAAAAACATGTTTTTCAATGGCAAAAATCAATGAATATTGTAAATGCACAAACAGTAATATCTCCACATTGCAAGGTGCAATTCTGAAATTTTTTGCTTTTTCCTGCTAATCCTAGCATGATAAAGAAGATTCAAAGAGAGTGAGATGCCAGCTCCTTTCATTCAGTCAGTAGCTTCAAACATTTCTGGTATATGAAAAACATGTTTTTCAATGGCAAAAATCAATGAATATTGTAAATGCACAAACAGTAATATCTCCACATTGCAAGGTGCAATTCTGAAATTTTTTGCTTTTTCCTGCTAATCCTAGCATGATAAAGAAGATTCAAAGAGAGTGAGATGCCAGCTCCTTTCATTCAGTCAGTAGCTTCAAACATTTCTGGTATATGAAAAACATGTTTTTCAATGGCAAAAATCAATGAATATTGTAAATGCACAAACAGTAATATCTCCACATTGCACGGTGCAATTCTGAAATTTTTAGCTTTTTCCTGTTAATCCTAGCATGATAAAGAAGATTCAAAGAGAGTGAGATGCCAGCTCCTTTCATTCAGTCAGTAGCTTCAAACATTTCTGGTATATGAAAAACATGTTTTTCAATGGCAAAAATCAATGAATATTGTAAATGCACAAACAGTAATATCTCCACATTGCAAGGTGCAATTCTGAAATTTTTTGCTTTTTCCTGTTAATCCTAGCATGATAAAGAAGATTCAAAGAGAGTGAGATGCCAGCTCCTTTCATTCAGTCAGTAGCTTCAAACATTTCTGGTATATGAAAAACATGTTTTTCAATGGCAAAAATCAATGAATATTGTAAATGCACAAACAGTAATATCTCCACATTGCACGGTGCAATTCTGAAATTTTTAGCTTTTTCCTGTTAATCCTAGCATGATAAAGAAGATTCAAAGAGAGTGAGATGCCAGCTCCTTTCATTCAGTCAGTAGCTTCAAACATTTCTGGACGTTTTTCAATGGCAAAAATTAATGAATATTGTAAATGCACAAACAGTAATATCTCCACATTGCAAGGTGCAATTCTGAAATTTTTTGCTTTTTCCTGCTAATCCTAGCATGATAAAGAAGATTCAAAGAGAGTGAGATGCCAGCTCCTTTCATTCAGTCAGTAGCTTCAAACATTTCTGGTATATGAAAAACATGTTTTTCAATGGCAAAAATCAATGAATATTGTAAATGCACAAACAGTAATATCTCCACATTGCAATTTGCAATTCTGAAATTTTTTGCTTTTTCCTGCTAATCCTAGCAGGATAATGAAGATTCAAAGAGAGTGAGATGCCAGCTCCTTTCATTCAGTCAGTAGCTTCAAACATTTCTGGTATATGAAAAACATGTTTTTCAATGGCAAAAATCAATGAATATTGTAAATGCACAAACAGTAATATCTCCACATTGCACGGTGCAATTCTGAAATTTTTAGCTTTTTCCTGTTAATCCTAGCATGATAAAGAAGATTCAAAGAGAGTGAGATGCCAGCTCCTTTCATTCAGTCAGTAGCTTCAAACATTTCTGGTATATGAAAAACATGTTTTTCAATGGCAAAAATCAATGAATATTGTAAATGCACAAACAGTAATATCTCCACATTGCAAGGTGCAATTCTGAAATTTTTTGCTTTTTCCTGTTAATCCTAGCATGATAAAGAAGATTCAAAGAGAGTGAGATGCCAGCTCCTTTCATTCAGTCAGTAGCTTCAAACATTTCTGGTATATGAAAAACATGTTTTTCAATGGCAAAAATCAATGAATATTGTAAATGCACAAACAGTAATATCTCCACATTGCAAGGTGCAATTCTGAAATTTTTTGCTTTTTCCTGCTAATCCTAGCATGATAAAGAAGATTCAAAGAGAGTGAGATGCCAGCTCCTTTCATTCAGTCAGTAGCTTCAAACATTTCTGGTATATGAAAAACATGTTTTTCAATGGCAAAAATCAATGAATATTGTAAATGCACAAACAGTAATATCTCCACATTGCACGGTGCAATTCTGAAATTTTTAGCTTTTTCCTGTTAATCCTAGCATGATAAAGAAGATTCAAAGAGAGTGAGATGCCAGCTCCTTTCATTCAGTCAGTAGCTTCAAACATTTCTGGTATATGAAAAACATGTTTTTCAATGGCAAAAATCAATGAATATTGTAAATGCACAAACAGTAATATCTCCACATTGCAAGGTGCAATTCTGAAATTTTTTGCTTTTTCCTGCTAATCCTAGCATGATAAAGAAGATTCAAAGAGAGTGAGATGCCAGCTCCTTTCATTCAGTCAGTAGCTTCAAACATTTCTGGTATATGAAAAACATGTTTTTCAATGGCAAAAATCAATGAATATTGTAAATGCACAAACAGTAATATCTCCACATTGCACGGTGCAATTCTGAAATTTTTAGCTTTTTCCTGTTAATCCTAGCATGATAAAGAAGATTCAAAGAGAGTGAGATGCCAGCTCCTTTCATTCAGTCAGTAGCTTCAAACATTTCTGGTATATGAAAAACATGTTTTTCAATGGCAAAAATCAATGAATATTGTAAATGCACAAACAGTAATATCTCCACATTGCAAGGTGCAATTCTGAAATTTTTTGCTTTTTCCTGTTAATCCTAGCATGATAAAGAAGATTCAAAGAGAGTGAGATGCCAGCTCCTTTCATTCAGTCAGTAGCTTCAAACATTTCTGGTATATGAAAAACATGTTTTTCAATGGCAAAAATCAATGAATATTGTAAATGCACAAACAGTAATATCTCCACATTGCAAGGTGCAATTCTGAAATTTTTTGCTTTTTCCTGCTAATCCTAGCATGATAAAGAAGATTCAAAGAGAGTGAGATGCCAGCTCCTTTCATTCAGTCAGTAGCTTCAAACATTTCTGGTATATGAAAAACATGTTTTTCAATGGCAAAAATCAATGAATATTGTAAATGCACAAACAGTAATATCTCCACATTGCACGGTGCAATTCTGAAATTTTTAGCTTTTTCCTGTTAATCCTAGCATGATAAAGAAGATTCAAAGAGAGTGAGATGCCAGCTCCTTTCATTCAGTCAGTAGCTTCAAACATTTCTGGTATATGAAAAACATGTTTTTCAATGGCAAAAATCAATGAATATTGTAAATGCACAAACAGTAATATCTCCACATTGCAAGGTGCAATTCTGAAATTTTTTGCTTTTTCCTGTTAATCCTAGCATGATAAAGAAGATTCAAAGAGAGTGAGATGCCAGCTCCTTTCATTCAGTCAGTAGCTTCAAACATTTCTGGTATATGAAAAACATGTTTTTCAATGGCAAAAATCAATGAATATTGTAAATGCACAAACAGTAATATCTCCACATTGCAAGGTGCAATTCTGAAATTTTTTGCTTTTTCCTGCTAATCCTAGCATGATAAAGAAGATTCAAAGAGAGTGAGATGCCAGCTCCTTTCATTCAGTCAGTAGCTTCAAACATTTCTGGTATATGAAAAACATGTTTTTCAATGGCAAAAATCAATGAATATTGTAAATGCACAAACAGTAATATCTCCACATTGCACGGTGCAATTCTGAAATTTTTAGCTTTTTCCTGTTAATCCTAGCATGATAAAGAAGATTCAAAGAGAGTGAGATGCCAGCTCCTTTCATTCAGTCAGTAGCTTCAAACATTTCTGGTATATGAAAAACATGTTTTTCAATGGCAAAAATCAATGAATATTGTAAATGCACAAACAGTAATATCTCCACATTGCAAGGTGCAATTCTGAAATTGTTTGCTTTTTCCTGCTAATCCTAGCATGATAAAGAAGATTCAAAGAGTGAGATGCCAGCTCCTTTCATTCAGTCAGTAGCTTCAAACATTTCTGGTATATGAAAAACATGTTTTTCAATGGCAAAAATCAATGAATATTGTAAATGCACAAACAGTAATATCTCCACATTGCAAGGTGCAATTCTGAAATTTTTTGCTTTTTCCTGCTAATCCTAGCATGATAAAGAAGATTCAAAGAGAGTGAGATGCCAGCTCCTTTCATTCAGTCAGTAGCTTCAAACATTTCTGGACGTTTTTCAATGGCAAAAATCAATGAATATTGTAAATGCACAAACAGTAATATCTCCACATTGCAAGGTGCAATTCTGAAATTTTTTGCTTTTTCCTGTTAATCCTAGCATGATAAAGAAGATTCAAAGAGAGTGAGATGCCAGCTCCTTTCATTCAGTCAGTAGCTTCAAACATTTCTGGTATATGAAAAACATGTTTTTCAATGGCAAAAATCAATGAATATTGTAAATGCACAAACAGTAATATCTCCACATTGCAAGGTGCAATTCTGAAATTTTTTGCTTTATCCTGCTAATCCTAGCATGATAAAGAAGATTCAAAGAGAGTGAGATGCCAGCTCCTTTCATTCAGTCAGTAACTTCAAACATTTCTGGTATATGAAAAACATGTTTTTCAATGGCAAAAATCAATGAATATTGTAAATGCACAAACAGTAATATCTCCACATTGCAAGGTGCAATTCGGAAATTTTTTGCTTTTTCCTGCTAATCCTAGCATGATAAAGAAGATTCAAAGAGAGTGAGATGCCAGCTCCTTTCATTCAGTCAGTAGCTTCAAACATTTCTGGTATATGAATAACATGATGTTTTTCAATGGCAAAAATCAATGAATATTGTAAATGCACAAACAGTAATATCTCCACATTGCAAGGTGCAATTCTGAAATTTTTTGCTTTTTCCTGCTAATCCTAGCATGATAAAGAAGATTCAAAGAGAGTGAGATGCCAGCTCCTTTCATTCAGTCAGTAGCTTCAAACATTTCTGGACGTTTTTCAATGGCAAAAATCAATGAATATTGTAAATGCACAAACAGTAATATCTCCACATTGCAAGGTGCAATTCTGAAATTTTTTGCTTTTTCCTGCTAATCCTAGCATGATAAAGAAGATTCAAAGAGTGTGAGATGCCAGCTCCTTTCATTCAGTCAGTAGCTTCAAACATTTCTGGACGTTTTTCAATGGCAAAAATCAATGAATATTGTAAATGCACAAACAGTAATATCTCCACATTGCAAGGTGCAATTCTGAAATTTTTTGCTTTTTCCTGTTAATCCTAGCATGATAAAGAAGATTCAAAGAGAGTGAGATGCCAGCTCCTTTCATTCAGTCAGTAGCTTCAAACATTTCTGGTATATGAAAAACATGTTTTTCAATGGCAAAAATCAATGAATATTGTAAATGCACAAACAGTAATATCTCCACATTGCAAGGTGCAATTCTGAAATTTTTTGCTTTATCCTGCTAATCCTAGCATGATAAAGAAGATTCAAAGAGAGTGAGATGCCAGCTCCTTTCATTCAGTCAGTAGCTTCAAACATTTCTGGTATATGAAAAACATGTTTTTCAATGGCAAAAATCAATGAATATTGTAAATGCACAAACAGTAATATCTCCACATTGCAAGGTGCAATTCTGAAATTTTTTGCTTTTTCCTGCTAATCCTAGCATGATAAAGAAGATTCAAAGAGAGTGAGATGCCAGCTCCTTTCATTCAGTCAGTAGCTTCAAACATTTCTGGTATATGAAAAACATGTTTTTCAATGGCAAAAATCAATGAATATTGTAAATGCACAAACAGTAATATCTCCACATTGCACGGTGCAATTCTGACATTTTTTGCTTTTTCCTGCTAATCCTAGCATGATAAAGAAGATTCAAAGAGAGTGAGATGCCAGCTCCTTTCATTCAGTCAGTAGCTTCAAACATTTCTGGTATATGAAAAACATGTTTTTCAATGGCAAAAATCAATGAATATTGTAAATGCACAAACAGTAATATCTCCACATTGCACGGTGCAATTCTGAAATTTTTTGCTTTTTCCTGTTAATCCTAGCATGATAAAGAAGATTCAAAGAGAGTGAGATGCCAGCTCCTTTCATTCAGTCAGTAGCTTCAAACATTTCTGGACGTTTTTCAATGGCAAAAATCAATGAATATTGTAAATGCACAAACAGTAATATCTCCACATTGCAAGGTGCAATTCTGAAATTTTTTGCTTTTTCCTGTTAATCCTAGCATGATAAAGAAGATTCAAAGAGAGTGAGATGCCAGCTCCTTTCATTCAGTCAGTAGCCTCAAACATTTCTGGTATATGAAAAACATGTTTTTCAATGGCAAAAATCAATGAATATTGTAAATGCACAAACAGTAATATCTCCACATTGCAAGGTGCAATTCTGAAATTTTTTGCTTTTTCCTGTTAATCCTAGCATGATAAAGAAGATTCAAAGAGAGTGAGATGCCAGCTCCTTTCATTCAGTCAGTAGCTTCAAACATTTCTGGTATATGAAAAACATGTTTTTCAATGGCAAAAATCAATGAATATTGTAAATGCACAAACAGTAATATCTCCACATTGCACGGTGCAATTCTGAAATTTTTAGCTTTTTCCTGTTAATCCTAGCATGATAAAGAAGATTCAAAGAGAGTGAGATGCCAGCTCCTTTCATTCAGTCAGTAGCTTCAAACATTTCTGGTATATGAAAAACATGTTTTTCAATGGCAAAAATCAATGAATATTGTAAATGCACAAACAGTAATATCTCCACATTGCAAGGTGCAATTCTGAAATTGTTTGCTTTTTCCTGCTAATCCTAGCATGATAAAGAAGATTCAAAGAGTGAGATGCCAGCTCCTTTCATTCAGTCAGTAGCTTCAAACATTTCTGGTATATGAAAAACATGTTTTTCAATGGCAAAAATCAATGAATATTGTAAATGCACAAACAGTAATATCTCCACATTGCAAGGTGCAATTCTGAAATTTTTTGCTTTTTCCTGCTAATCCTAGCATGATAAAGAAGATTCAAAGAGAGTGAGATGCCAGCTCCTTTCATTCAGTCAGTAGCTTCAAACATTTCTGGACGTTTTTCAATGGCAAAAATCAATGAATATTGTAAATGCACAAACAGTAATATCTCCACATTGCAAGGTGCAATTCTGAAATTTTTTGCTTTTTCCTGTTAATCCTAGCATGATAAAGAAGATTCAAAGAGAGTGAGATGCCAGCTCCTTTCATTCAGTCAGTAGCTTCAAACATTTCTGGTATATGAAAAACATGTTTTTCAATGGCAAAAATCAATGAATATTGTAAATGCACAAACAGTAATATCTCCACATTGCAAGGTGCAATTCTGAAATTTTTTGCTTTATCCTGCTAATCCTAGCATGATAAAGAAGATTCAAAGAGACTGAGATGCCAGCTCCTTTCATTCAGTCAGTAGCTTCAAACATTTCTGGTATATGAAAAACATGTTTTTCAATGGCAAAAATCAATGAATATTGTAAATGCACAAACAGTAATATCTCCACATTGCAAGGTGCAATTCGGAAATTTTTTGCTTTTTCCTGCTAATCCTAGCATGATAAAGAAGATTCAAAGAGAGTGAGATGCCAGCTCCTTTCATTCAGTCAGTAGCTTCAAACATTTCTGGTATATGAATAACATGATGTTTTTCAATGGCAAAAATCAATGAATATTGTAAATGCACAAACAGTAATATCTCCACATTGCAAGGTGCAATTCTGAAATTTTTTGCTTTTTCCTGCTAATCCTAGCATGATAAAGAAGATTCAAAGAGAGTGAGATGCCAGCTCCTTTCATTCAGTCAGTAGCTTCAAACATTTCTGGACGTTTTTCAATGGCAAAAATCAATGAATATTGTAAATGCACAAACAGTAATATCTCCACATTGCAAGGTGCAATTCTGAAATTTTTTGCTTTTTCCTGCTAATCCTAGCATGATAAAGAAGATTCAAAGAGAGTGAGATGCCAGCTCCTTTCATTCAGTCAGTAGCTTCAATCATTTCTGGACATTTTTCAATGGCAAAAATCAATGAATATTGTAAATGCACAAACAGTAATATCTCCACATTGCAAGGTGCAATTCTGAAATTTTTTGCTTTTTCCTGTTAATCCTAGCATGATAAAGAAGATTCAAAGAGAGTGAGATGCCAGCTCCTTTCATTCAGTCAGTAGCTTCAAACATTTCTGGTATATGAAAAACATGTTTTTCAATGGCAAAAATCAATGAATATTGTAAATGCACAAACAGTAATATCTCCACATTGCAAGGTGCAATTCTGAAATTTTTTGCTTTATCCTGCTAATCCTAGCATGATAAAGAAGATTCAAAGAGAGTGAGATGCCAGCTCCTTTCATTCAGTCAGTAGCTTCAAACATTTCTGGTATATGAAAAACATGTTTTTCAATGGCAAAAATCAATGAATATTGTAAATGCACAAACAGTAATATCTCCACATTGCAAGGTGCAATTCTGAAATTTTTTGCTTTTTCCTGTTAATCCTAGCATGATAAAGAAGATTCAAAGAGAGTGAGATGCCAGCTCCTTTCATTCAGTCAGTAGCTTCAAACATTTCTGGTATATGAAAAACATGTTTTTCAATGGCAAAAATCAATGAATATTGTAAATGCACAAACAGTAATATCTCCACATTGCAAGGTGCAATTCTGAAATTTTTTGCTTTTTCCTGCTAATCCTAGCATGATAAAGAAGATTCAAAGAGAGTGAGATGCCAGCTCCTTTCATTCAGTCAGTAGCTTCAAACATTTCTGGTATATGAAAAACATGTTTTTCAATGGCAAAAATCAATGAATATTGTAAATGCACAAACAGTAATATCTCCACATTGCACGGTGCAATTCTGAAATTTTTAGCTTTTTCCTGTTAATCCTAGCATGATAAAGAAGATTCAAAGAGAGTGAGATGTCAGCTCCTTTCATTCAGTCAGTAGCTTCAAACATTTCTGGTATATGAAAAACATGTTTTTCAATGGCAAAAATCAATGAATATTGTAAATGCACAAACAGTAATATCTCCACATTGCAAGGTGCAATTCTGAAATTTTTTGCTTTTTCCTGCTAATCCTAGCATGATAAAGAAGATTCAAAAAGAGTGAGATGCCAGCTCCTTTCATTCAGTCAGTAGCTTCAAACATTTCTGGTATATGAAAAACATGTTTTTCAATGGCAAAAATCAATGAATATTGTAAATGCACAAACAGTAATATCTCCACATTGCACGGTGCAATTCTGAAATTTTTAGCTTTTTCCTGTTAATCCTAGCATGATAAAGAAGATTCAAAGAGAGTGAGATGCCAGCTCCTTTCATTCAGTCAGTAGCTTCAAACATTTCTGGACGTTTTTCAATGGCAAAAATCAATGAATATTGTAAATGCACAAACAGTAATATCTCCACATTGCAAGGTGCAATTCTGAAATTTTTTGCTTTTTCCTGTTAATCCTAGCATGATAAAGAAGATTCAAAGAGAGTGAGATGCCAGCTCCTTTCATTCAGTCAGTAGCTTCAAACATTTCTGGTATATGAAAAACATGTTTTTCAATGGCAAAAATCAATGAATATTGTAAATGCACAAACAGTAATATCTCCACATTGCAAGGTGCAATTCTGAAATTTTTTGCTTTTTCCTGTTAATCCTAGCATGATAAAGAAGATTCAAAGAGAGTGAGATGCCAGCTCCTTTCATTCAGTCAGTAGCTTCAAACATTTCTGGTATATGAAAAACATGTTTTTCAATGGCAAAAATCAATGAATATTGTAAATGCACAAACAGTAATATCTCCACATTGCACGGTGCAATTCTGAAATTTTTAGCTTTTTCCTGTTAATCCTAGCATGATAAAGAAGATTCAAAGAGAGTGAGATGCCAGCTCCTTTCATTCAGTCAGTAGCTTCAAACATTTCTGGTATATGAAAAACATGTTTTTCAATGGCAAAAATCAATGAATATTGTAAATGCACAAACAGTAATATCTCCACATTGCAAGGTGCAATTCTGAAATTGTTTGCTTTTTCCTGCTAATCCTAGCATGATAAAGAAGATTCAAAGAGTGAGATGCCAGCTCCTTTCATTCAGTCAGTAGCTTCAAACATTTCTGGTATATGAAAAACATGTTTTTCAATGGCAAAAATCAATGAATATTGTAAATGCACAAACAGTAATATCTCCACATTGCAAGGTGCAATTCTGAAATTTTTTGCTTTTTCCTGCTAATCCTAGCATGATAAAGAAGATTCAAAGAGAGTGAGATGCCAGCTCCTTTCATTCAGTCAGTAGCTTCAAACATTTCTGGACGTTTTTCAATGGCAAAAATCAATGAATATTGTAAATGCACAAACAGTAATATCTCCACATTGCAAGGTGCAATTCTGAAATTTTTTGCTTTTTCCTGTTAATCCTAGCATGATAAAGAAGATTCAAAGAGAGTGAGATGCCAGCTCCTTTCATTCAGTCAGTAGCTTCAAACATTTCTGGTATATGAAAATCATGTTTTTCAATGGCAAAAATCAATGAATATTGTAAATGCACAAACAGTAATATCTCCACATTGCAAGGTGCAATTCTGAAATTTTTTGCTTTATCCTGCTAATCCTAGCATGATAAAGAAGATTCAAAGAGAGTGAGATGCCAGCTCCTTTCATTCAGTCAGTAGCTTCAAACATTTCTGGTATATGAAAAACATGTTTTTCAATGGCAAAAATCAATGAATATTGTAAATGCACAAACAGTAATATCTCCACATTGCAAGGTGCAATTCGGAAATTTTTTGCTTTTTCCTGCTAATCCTAGCATGATAAAGAAGATTCAAAGAGAGTGAGATGCCAGCTCCTTTCATTCAGTCAGTAGCTTCAAACATTTCTGGTATATGAATAACATGATGTTTTTCAATGGCAAAAATCAATGAATATTGTAAATGCACAAACAGTAATATCTCCACATTGCAAGGTGCAATTCTGAAATTTTTTGCTTTTTCCTGCTAATCCTAGCATGATAAAGAAGATTCAAAGAGAGTGAGATGCCAGCTCCTTTCATTCAGTCAGTAGCTTCAAACATTTCTGGACGTTTTTCAATGGCAAAAATCAATGAATATTGTAAATGCACAAACAGTAATATCTCCACATTGCAAGGTGCAATTCTGAAATTTTTTGCTTTTTCCTGCTAATAGTAGCATGATAAAGAAGATTCAAAGAGAGTGAGATGCCAGCTCCTTTCATTCAGTCAGTAGCTTCAAACATTTCTGGACGTTTTTCAATGGCAAAAATCAATGAATATTGTAAATGCACAAACAGTAATATCTCCACATTGCAAGGTGCAATTCTGAAATTTTTTGCTTTTTCCTGTTAATCCTAGCATGATAAAGAAGATTCAAAGAGAGTGAGATGCCAGCTCCTTTCATTCAGTCAGTAGCTTCAAACATTTCTGGTATATGAAAAACATGTTTTTCAATGGCAAAAATCAATGAATATTGTAAATGCACAAACAGTAATATCTCCACATTGCAAGGTGCAATTCTGAAATTTTTTGCTTTATCCTGCTAATCCTAGCATGATAAAGAAGATTCAAAGAGAGTGAGATGCCAGCTCCTTTCATTCAGTCAGTAGCTTCAAACATTTCTGGTATATGAAAAACATGTTTTTCAATGGCAAAAATCAATGAATATTGTAAATGCACAAACATTAATATCTCCACATTGCAAGGTGCAATTCGGAAATTTTTTGCTTTTTCCTGCTAATCCTAGCATGATAAAGAAGATTCAAAGAGAGTGAGATGCCAGCTCCTTTCATTCAGTCAGTAGCTTCAAACATTTCTGGTATATGAATAACATGATGTTTTTCAATGGCAAAAATCAATGAATATTGTAAATGCACAAACAGTAATATCTCCACATTGCAAGGTGCAATTCTGAAATTTTTTGCTTTTTCCTGCTAATCCTAGCATGATAAAGAAGATTCAAAGAGAGTGAGATGCCAGCTCCTTTCATTCAGTCAGTAGCTTCAAACATTTCTGGACGTTTTTCAATGGCAAAAATCAATGAATATTGTAAATGCACAAACAGTAATATCTCCACATTGCAAGGTGCAATTCTGAAATTTTTTGCTTTTTCCTGTTAATCCTAGCATGATAAAGAAGATTCAAAGAGAGTGAGATGCCAGCTCCTTTCATTCAGTCAGTAGCTTCAAACATTTCTGGTATATGAAAAACATGTTTTTCAATGGCAAAAATCAATGAATATTGTAAATGCACAAACAGTAATATCTCCACATTGCAAGGTGCAATTCTGAAATTTTTTGCTTTATCCTGCTAATCCTAGCATGATAAAGAAGATTCAAAGAGAGTGAGATGCCAGCTCCTTTCATTCAGTCAGTAGCTTCAAACATTTCTGGTATATGAAAAACATGTTTTTCAATGGCAAAAATCAATGAATATTGTAAATGCACAAACAGTAATATCTCCACATTGCAAGGTGCAATTCGGAAATTTTTTGCTTTTTCCTGCTAATCCTAGCATGATAAAGAAGATTCAAAGAGAGTGAGATGCCAGCTCCTTTCATTCAGTCAGTAGCTTCAAACATTTCTGGTATATGAATAACATGATGTTTTTCAATGGCAAAAATCAATGAATATTGTAAATGCACAAACAGTAATATCTCCACATTGCAAGGTGCAATTCTGAAATTTTTTGCTTTTTCCTGCTAATCCTAGCATGATAAAGAAGATTCAAAGAGAGTGAGATGCCAGCTCCTTTCATTCAGTCAGTAGCTTCAAACATTTCTGGACGTTTTTCAATGGCAAAAATCAATGAATATTGTAAATGCACAAACAGTAATATCTCCACATTGCAAGGTGCAATTCTGAAATTTTTTGCTTTTTCCTGCTAATCCTAGCATGATAAAGAAGATTCAAAGAGAGTGAGATGCCAGCTCCTTTCATTCAGTCAGTAGCTTCAAACATTTCTGGACATTTTTCAATGGCAAAAATCAATGAATATTGTAAATGCACAAACAGTAATATCTCCACATTGCAAGGTGCAATTCTGAAATTTTTTGCTTTTTCCTGTTAATCCTAGCATGATAAAGAAGATTCAAAGAGAGTGAGATGCCAGCTCCTTTCATTCAGTCAGTAGCTTCAAACATTTCTGGTATATGAAAAACATGTTTTTCAATGGCAAAAATCAATGAATATTGTAAATGCACAAACAGTAATATCTCCACATTGCAAGGTGCAATTCTGAAATTTTTTGCTTTATCCTGCTAATCCTAGCATGATAAAGAAGATTCAAAGAGAGTGAGATGCCAGCTCCTTTCATTCAGTCAGTAGCTTCAAACATTTCTGGTATATGAAAAACATGTTTTTCAATGGCAAAAATCAATGAATATTGTAAATGCACAAACAGTAATATCTCCACATTGCAAGGTGCAATTCTGAAATTTTTTGCTTTTTCCTGTTAATCCTAGCATGATAAAGAAGATTCAAAGAGAGTGAGATGCCAGCTCCTTTCATTCAGTCAGTAGCTTCAAACATTTCTGGTATATGAAAAACATGTTTTTCAATGGCAAAAATCAATGAATATTGTAAATGCACAAACAGTAATATCTCCACATTGCAAGGTGCAATTCTGAAATTTTTTGCTTTTTCCTGCTAATCCTAGCATGATAAAGAAGATTCAAAGAGAGTGAGATGCCAGCTCCTTTCATTCAGTCAGTAGCTTCAAACATTTCTGGTATATGAAAAACATGTTTTTCAATGGCAAAAATCAATGAATATTGTAAATGCACAAACAGTAATATCTCCACATTGCACGGTGCAATTCTGAAATTTTTAGCTTTTTCCTGTTAATCCTAGCATGATAAAGAAGATTCAAAGAGAGTGAGATGCCAGCTCCTTTCATTCAGTCAGTAGCTTCAAACATTTCTGGTATATGAAAAACATGTTTTTCAATGGCAAAAATCAATGAATATTGTAAATGCACAAACAGTAATATCTCCACATTGCAAGGTGCAATTCTGAAATTTTTTGCTTTTTCCTGCTAATCCTAGCATGATAAAGAAGATTCAAAAAGAGTGAGATGCCAGCTCCTTTCATTCAGTCAGTAGCTTCAAACATTTCTGGTATATGAAAAACATGTTTTTCAATGGCAAAAATCAATGAATATTGTAAATGCACAAACAGTAATATCTCCACATTGCACGGTGCAATTCTGAAATTTTTAGCTTTTTCCTGTTAATCCTAGCATGATAAAGAAGATTCAAAGAGAGTGAGATGCCAGCTCCTTTCATTCAGTCAGTAGCTTCAAACATTTCTGGACGTTTTTCAATGGCAAAAATCAATGAATATTGTAAATGCACAAACAGTAATATCTCCACATTGCAAGGTGCAATTCTGAAATTTTTTGCTTTTTCCTGTTAATCCTAGCATGATAAAGAAGATTCAAAGAGAGTGAGATGCCAGCTCCTTTCATTCAGTCAGTAGCTTCAAACATTTCTGGTATATGAAAAACATGTTTTTCAATGGCAAAAATCAATGAATATTGTAAATGCACAAACAGTAATATCTCCACATTGCAAGGTGCAATTCTGAAATTTTTTGCTTTTTCCTGTTAATCCTAGCATGATAAAGAAGATTCAAAGAGAGTGAGATGCCAGCTCCTTTCATTCAGTCAGTAGCTTCAAACATTTCTGGTATATGAAAAACATGTTTTTCAATGGCAAAAATCAATGAATATTGTAAATGCACAAACAGTAATATCTCCACATTGCACGGTGCAATTCTGAAATTTTTAGCTTTTTCCTGTTAATCCTAGCATGATAAAGAAGATTCAAAGAGAGTGAGATGCCAGCTCCTTTCATTCAGTCAGTAGCTTCAAACATTTCTGGTATATGAAAAACATGTTTTTCAATGGCAAAAATCAATGAATATTGTAAATGCACAAACAGTAATATCTCCACATTGCAAGGTGCAATTCTGAAATTGTTTGCTTTTTCCTGCTAATCCTAGCATGATAAAGAAGATTCAAAGAGTGAGATGCCAGCTCCTTTCATTCAGTCAGTAGCTTCAAACATTTCTGGTATATGAAAAACATGTTTTTCAATGGCAAAAATCAATGAATATTGTAAATGCACAAACAGTAATATCTCCACATTGCAAGGTGCAATTCTGAAATTTTTTGCTTTTTCCTGCTAATCCTAGCATGATAAAGAAGATTCAAAGAGAGTGAGATGCCAGCTCCTTTCATTCAGTCAGTAGCTTCAAACATTTCTGGACGTTTTTCAATGGCAAAAATCAATGAATATTGTAAATGCACAAACAGTAATATCTCCACATTGCAAGGTGCAATTCTGAAATTTTTTGCTTTTTCCTGTTAATCCTAGCATGATAAAGAAGATTCAAAGAGAGTGAGATGCCAGCTCCTTTCATTCAGTCAGTAGCTTCAAACATTTCTGGTATATGAAAATCATGTTTTTCAATGGCAAAAATCAATGAATATTGTAAATGCACAAACAGTAATATCTCCACATTGCAAGGTGCAATTCTGAAATTTTTTGCTTTATCCTGCTAATCCTAGCATGATAAAGAAGATTCAAAGAGAGTGAGATGCCAGCTCCTTTCATTCAGTCAGTAGCTTCAAACATTTCTGGTATATGAAAAACATGTTTTTCAATGGCAAAAATCAATGAATATTGTAAATGCACAAACAGTAATATCTCCACATTGCAAGGTGCAATTCGGAAATTTTTTGCTTTTTCCTGCTAATCCTAGCATGATAAAGAAGATTCAAAGAGAGTGAGATGCCAGCTCCTTTCATTCAGTCAGTAGCTTCAAACATTTCTGGTATATGAATAACATGATGTTTTTCAATGGCAAAAATCAATGAATATTGTAAATGCACAAACAGTAATATCTCCACATTGCAAGGTGCAATTCTGAAATTTTTTGCTTTTTTCTGCTAATCCTAGCATGATAAAGAAGATTCAAAGAGAGTGAGATGCCAGCTCCTTTCATTCAGTCAGTAGCTTCAAACATTTCTGGACGTTTTTCAATGGCAAAAATCAATGAATATTGTAAATGCACAAACAGTAATATCTCCACATTGCAAGGTGCAATTCTGAAATTTTTTGCTTTTTCCTGCTAATAGTAGCATGATAAAGAAGATTCAAAGAGAGTGAGATGCCAGCTCCTTTCATTCAGTCAGTAGCTTCAAACATTTCTGGACGTTTTTCAATGGCAAAAATCAATGAATATTGTAAATGCACAAACAGTAATATCTCCACATTGCAAGGTGCAATTCTGAAATTTTTTGCTTTTTCCTGTTAATCCTAGCATGATAAAGAAGATTCAAAGAGAGTGAGATGCCAGCTCCTTTCATTCAGTCAGTAGCTTCAAACATTTCTGGTATATGAAAAACATGTTTTTCAATGGCAAAAATCAATGAATATTGTAAATGCACAAACAGTAATATCTCCACATTGCAAGGTGCAATTCTGAAATTTTTTGCTTTATCCTGCTAATCCTAGCATGATAAAGAAGATTCAAAGAGAGTGAGATGCCAGCTCCTTTCATTCAGTCAGTAGCTTCAAACATTTCTGGTATATGAAAAACATGTTTTTCAATGGCAAAAATCAATGAATATTGTAAATGCACAAACATTAATATCTCCACATTGCAAGGTGCAATTCGGAAATTTTTTGCTTTTTCCTGCTAATCCTAGCATGATAAAGAAGATTCAAAGAGAGTGAGATGCCAGCTCCTTTCATTCAGTCAGTAGCTTCAAACATTTCTGGTATATGAATAACATGATGTTTTTCAATGGCAAAAATCAATGAATATTGTAAATGCACAAACAGTAATATCTCCACATTGCAAGGTGCAATTCTGAAATTTTTTGCTTTTTCCTGCTAATCCTAGCATGATAAAGAAGATTCAAAGAGAGTGAGATGCCAGCTCCTTTCATTCAGTCAGTAGCTTCAAACATTTCTGGTATATGAAAAACAAGTTTTTCAATGGCAAAAATCAATGAATATTGTAAATGCACAAACAGTAATATCTCCACATTGCACGGTGCAATTCTGAAATTTTTAGCTTTTTCCTGTTAATCCTAGCATGATAAAGAAGATTCAAAGAGAGTGAGATGCCAGCTCCTTTCATTCAGTCAGTAGCTTCAAACATTTCTGGTATATGAAAAACATGTTTTTCAATGGCAAAAATCAATGAATATTGTAAATGCACAAACAGTAATATCTCCACATTGCAAGGTGCAATTCTGAAATTTTTTGCTTTTTCCTGCTAATCCTAGCATGATAAAGAAGATTCAAAGAGAGTGAGATGCCAGCTCCTTTCATTCAGTCAGTAGCTTCAAACATTTCTGGTATATGAAAAACATGTTTTTCAATGGCAAAAATCAATGAATATTGTAAATGCACAAACAGTAATATCTCCACATTGCACGGTGCAATTCTGAAATTTTTAGCTTTTTCCTGTTAATCCTAGCATGATAAAGAAGATTCAAAGAGAGTGAGATGCCAGCTCCTTTCATTCAGTCAGTAGCTTCAAACATTTCTGGTATATGAAAAACATGTTTTTCAATGGCAAAAATCAATGAATATTGTAAATGCACAAACAGTAATATCTCCACATTGCAAGGTGCAATTCTGAAATTTTTTGCTTTTTCCTGTTAATCCTAGCATGATAAAGAAGATTCAAAGAGAGTGAGATGCCAGCTCCTTTCATTCAGTCAGTAGCTTCAAACATTTCTGGTATATGAAAAACATGTTTTTCAATGGCAAAAATCAATGAATATTGTAAATGCACAAACAGTAATATCTCCACATTGCAAGGTGCAATTCTGAAATTTTTTGCTTTTTCCTGCTAATCCTAGCATGATAAAGAAGATTCAAAGAGAGTGAGATGCCAGCTCCTTTCATTCAGTCAGTAGCTTCAAACATTTCTGGTATATGAAAAACATGTTTTTCAATGGCAAAAATCAATGAATATTGTAAATGCGCAAACAGTAATATCTCCACATTGCACGGTGCAATTCTGAAATTTTTAGCTTTTTCCTGTTAATCCTAGCATGATAAAGAAGATTCAAAGAGAGTGAGATGCCAGCTCCTTTCATTCAGTCAGTAGCTTCAAACATTTCTGGTATATGAAAAACATGTTTTTCAATGGCAAAAATCAATGAATATTGTAAATGCACAAACAGTAATATCTCCACATTGCAAGGTGCAATTCTGAAATTTTTTACTTTTTCCTGCTAATCCTAGCATGATAAAGAAGATTCAAAGAGAGTGAGATGCCAGCTCCTTTCATTCAGTCAGTAGCTTCAAACATTTCTGGTATATGAAAAACATGTTTTTCAATGGCAAAAATCAATGAATATTGTAAATGCACAAACAGTAATATCTCCACATTGCAAGGTGCAATTCTGAAATTTTTTGCTTTTTCCTGCTAATCCTAGCATGATAAAGAAGATTCAAAGAGAGTGAGATGCCAGCTCCTTTCATTCAGTCAGTAGCTTCAAACATTTCTGGTATATGAAAAACATGTTTTTCAATGGCAAAAATCAATGAATATTGTAAATGCACAAACAGTAATATCTCCACATTGCAAGGTGCAATTCTGAAATTTTTTGCTTTTTCCTGCTAATCCTAGCATGATAAAGAAGATTCAAAGAGAGTGAGATGCCAGCTCCTTTCATTCAGTCAGTAGCTTCAAACATTTCTGGACGTTTTTCAATGGCAAAAATCAATGAATATTGTAAATGCACAAACAGTAATATCTCCACATTGCAAGGTGCAATTCTGAAATTTCTTGCTTTTTCCTGCTAATCCTAGCATGATAAAGAAGATTCAAAGAGAGTGAGATGCCAGCTCCTTTCATTCAGTCAGTAGCTTCAAACATTTCTGGTATATGAAAAACATGTTTTTCAATGGCAAAAATCAATGAATATTGTAAATGCACAAACAGTAATATCTCCACATTGCAAGGTGCAAGTCTGAAATTTTTTGCTTTTTCCTGTTAATCTCAGCATGATAAAGAAGATTCAAAGAGAGTGAGATGCCAGCTCCTTTCATTCAGTCAGTAGCTTCAAACATTTCTGGTATATGAAAAACATGTTTTTCAATGGCAAAAATCAATGAATATTGTAAATGCACAAACAGTAATATCTCCACATTGCAAGGTGCAATTCTGAAATATTTTGCTTTTTCCTGCTAATCCTAGCATGATAAAGAAGATTCAAAGAGAGTGAGATGCCAGCTCCTTTCATTCAGTCAGTAGCTTCAAACATTTCTGGTATATGAAAAACATGTTTTTCAATGGCAAAAATCAATGAATATTGTAAATGCACAAACAGTAATATCTCCACATTGCAAGGTGCAATTCTGAAATTTTTTGCTTTTTCCTGCTAATCCTAGCATGATAAAGAAGATTCAAAGAGAGTGAGATGCCAGCTCCTTTCATTCAGTCAGTAGCTTCAAACATTTCTGGTATATGAAAAACATGTTTTTCAATGGCAAAAATCAATGAATATTGTAAATGCACAAACAGTAATATCTCCACATTGCAAGGTGCAATTCTGAAATTTTTTCCTTTTTTCTGCTAATCCTAGCATGATAAAGAAGATTCAAAGAGAGTGAGATGCCAGCTCCTTTCATTCAGTCAGTAGCTTCAAACATTTCTGGACGTTTTTCAATGGCAAAAATCAATGAATATTGTAAATGCACAAACAGTAATATCTCCACATTGCAAGGTGCAATTCTGAAATTTTTTGCTTTTTCCTGTTAATCCTAGCATGATAAAGAAGATTCAAAGAGAGTGACATGCCAGCTCCTTTCATTCAGTCAGTAGCTTCAAACATTTCTGGTATATGAAAAACATGTTTTTCAATGGCAAAAATCAATGAATATTGTAAATGCACAAACAGTAATATCTCCACATTGCAAGGTGCAATTCTGAAATTTTTTGCTTTTTCCTGTTAATCCTAGCATGATAAAGAAGATTCAAAGAGAGTGAGATGCCAGCTCCTTTCATTCAGTCAGTAGCTTCAAACATTTCTGGACGTTTTTCAATGGCAAAAATCAATGAATATTGTAAATGCACAAACAGTAATATCTCCACATTGCAAGGTGCAATTCTGAAATTTTTTGCTTTTTCCTGTTAATCCTAGCATGATAAAGAAGATTCAAAGAGAGTGAGATGCCAGTTCCTTTCATTCAGTCAGTAGCTTCAAACATTTCTGGTATATGAAAAACATGTTTTTCAATGGCAAAAATCAATGAATATTGTAAATGCACAAACAGTAATATCTCCACATTGCAAGGTGCAATTCTGAAATTTTTTGCTTTTTCCTGCTAATCCTAGCATGATAAAGAAGATTCAAAGAGAGTGAGATGCCAGCTCCTTTCATTCAGTCAGTAGCTTCAAACATTTCTGGTATATGAAAAACATGTTTTTCAATGGCAAAAATCAATGAATATTGTAAATGCACAAACAGTAATATCTCCAAATTGCAAGGTGCAATTCTGAAATTTTTTGCTTTTTCCTGCTAATCCTAGCATGATAAAGAAGATTCAAAGAGAGTGAGATGCCAGCTCCTTTCATTCAGTCAGTAGCTTCAAACATTTCTGGACGTTTTTCAATGGCAAAAATCAATGAATATTGTAAATGCACAAACAGTAATATCTCCACATTGCAAGGTGCAATTCTGAAATTTTTTGCTTTTTCCTGTTAATCCTAGCATGATAAAGAAGATTCAAAGAGAGTGAGATGCCAGCTCCTTTCATTCAGTCAGTAGCTTCAAACATTTCTGGTATATGAAAAACATGTTTTTCAATGGCAAAAATCAATGAATATTGTAAATGCACAAACAGTAATATCTCCACATTGCAAGGTGCAATTCTGAAATTTTTTGCTTTTTCCTGTTAATCCTAGCATGATAAAGAAGATTCAAAGAGAGTGAGATGCCAGCTCCTTTCATTCAGTCAGTAGCTTCAAACATTTCTGGTATATGAAAAACATGTTTTTCAATGGCAAAAATTAATGAATATTGTAAATGCACAAACAGTAATATCTCCACATTGCAAGGTGCAATTCTGAAATATTTTGCTTTTTCCTGCTAATCCTAGCATGATAAAGAAGATTCAAAGAGAGTGAGATGCCAGCTCCTTTCATTCAGTCAGTAGCTTCAAACATTTCTGGTATATGAAAAACATGTTTTTCAATGGCAAAAATCAATGAATATTGTAAATGCACAAACAGTAATATCTCCACATTGCAAGGTGCAATTCTGAAATTTTTTGCTTTTTCCTGCTAATCCTAGCATGATAAAGAAGATTCAAAGCGAGTGAGATGCCAGCTCCTTTCATTCAGTCAGTAGCTTCAAACATTTCTGGACGTTTTTCAATGGCAAAAATCAATGAATATTGTAAATGCACAAACAGTAATATCTCCACATTGCAAGGTGCAATTCTGAAATTTTTTGCTTTTTCCTGCTAATCCTAGCATGATAAAGAAGATTCAAAGAGAGTGAGATGCCAGCTCCTTTCATTCAGTCAGTAGCTTCAAACATTTCTGGTATATGAAAAACATGTTTTTCAATGGCAAAAATCAATGAATATTGTAAATGCACAAACAGTAATATCTCCACATTGCAAGGTGCAATTCTGAAATTTTTTGCTTTTTCCTGTTAATCCTAGCATGATAAAGAAGATTCAAAGAGAGTGAGATGCCAGCTCCTTTCATTCAGTCAGTAGCTTCAAACATTTCTGGTATATGAAAAACATGTTTTTCAATGGCAAAAATCAATGAATATTGTAAATGCACAAACAGTAATATCTCCACATTGCAAGGTGCAATTCTGAAATTTTTTGCTTTTTCCTGTTAATCCTAGCATGATAAAGAAGATTCAAAGAGAGTGAGACGCCAGCTCCTTTCATTCAGTCAGTAGCTTCAAACATTTCTGGTATATGAAAAACATGTTTTTCAATGGCAAAAATCAATGAATATTGTAAATGCACAAACAGTAATATCTCCACATTGCAAGGTGCAATTCTGAAATTTTTTGCTTTTTCCTGCTAATCCTAGAATGATAAAGAAGATTCAAAGAGAGTGAGATGCCAGCTCCTTTCATTCAGTCAGTAGCTTCAAACATTTCTGGTATATGAAAAACATGTTTTTCAATGGCAAAAATCAATGAATATTGTAAATGCACAAACAGTAATATCTCCACATTGCAAGGTGCAATTCTGAAATTTTTTGCTTTTTCCTGCTAATCCTAGCATGATAAAGAAGATTCAAAGAGAGTGAGATGCCAGCTCCTTTCATTCAGTCAGTAGCTTCAAACATTTCTGGACGTTTTTCAATGGCAAAAATCAATGAATATTGTAAATGCACAAACAGTAATATCTCCACATTGCAAGGTGCAATTCTGAAATTTTTTGCTTTTTCCTGCTAATCCTAGCATGATAAAGAAGATTCAAAGAGAGTGAGATGTCAGCTCCTTTCATTCAGTCAGTAGCTTTAAACATTTCTGGACGTTTTTCAATGGCAAAAATCAATGAATATTGTAAATGCACAAACAGTAATATCTCCACATTGCAAGGTGCAATTCTGAAATTTTTTGCTTTTTCCTGTTAATCCTAGCATGATAAAGAAGATTCAAAGAGAGTGAGATGCCAGCTCCTTTCATTCAGTCAGTAGCTTCAAACATTTCTGGTATATGAAAAACATGTTTTTCAATGGCAAAAATCAATGAATATTGTAAATGCACAAACAGTAATATCTCCACATTGCAAGGTGCAATTCTGAAATTTTTTGCTTTTTCCTGTTAATCCTAGCATGATAAAGAAGATTCAAAGAGAGTGAGATGCCAGCTCCTTTCATTCAGTCAGTAGCTTCAAACATTTCTGGTATATGAAAAACATGTTTTTCAATGGCAAAAATCAATGAATATTGTAAATGCACAAACAGTAATATCTCCACATTGCAAGGTGCAATTCTGAAATTTTTTGCTTTTTCCTGCTAATCCTAGCATGATAAAGAAGATTCAAAGAGAGTGAGATGCCAGCTCCTTTCATTCAGTCAGTAGCTTCAAACATTTCTGGTATATGAAAAACGTTTTTCAATGGCAAAAATCAATGAATATTGTAAATGCACAAACAGTAATATCTCCACATTGCAAGGTGCAATTCTGAAATTTTTTGCTTTTTCCTGCTAATCCTAGCATGATAAAGAAGATTCAAAGAGAGTGAGATGCCAAGCTCCTTTCATTCAGTCAGTAGCTTCAAACATTTCTGGACGTTTTTCAATGGCAAAAATCAATGAATATTGTAAATGCACAAACAGTAATATCTCCACATTGCAAGGTGCAATTCTGAAATTTTTTGCTTTTTCCTGCTAATCCTAGCATGATAAAGAAGATTCAAAGAGAGTGAGATGCCAGCTCCTTTCATTCAGTCAGTAGCTTCAAACATTTCTGGTATATGAAAAACATGTTTTTCAATGGCAAAAATCAATGAATATTGTAAATGCACAAACAGTAATATCTCCACATTGCAAGGTGCAATTCTGAAATTTTTTGCTTTTTCCTGCTAATCCTAGCATGATAAAGAAGATTCAAAGAGAGTGAGATGCCAGCTCCTTTCATTCAGTCAGTAGCTTCAAACATTTCTGGACGTTTTTCAATGGCAAAAATCAATGAATATTGTAAATGCACAAACAGTAATATCTCCACATTGCAAGGTGCAATTCTGAAATTTTTTGCTTTTTCCAGTTAATCCTAGCATGATAAAGAAGATTCAAAGAGAGTGAGATGCCAGCTCCTTTCATTCAGTCAGTAGCTTCAAACATTTCTGGTATATGAAAAACATGTTTTTCAATGGCAAAAATCAATGAATATTGTAAATGCACAAAGAGTAATATCTCCACATTGCAAGGTGCAATTCTGAAATTTTTTGCTTTTTCCTGTTAATCCTAGCATGATAAAGAAGATTCAAAGAGAGTGAGATGCCAGCTCCTTTCATTCAGTCAGTAGCTTCAAACATTTCTGGACGTTTTTCAATGGCAAAAATCAATGAATATTGTAAATGCACAAACAGTAATATCTCCACATTGCAAGGTGCAATTCTGAAATTTTTTGCTTTTTCCTGTTAATCCTAGCATGATAAAGTAGATTCAAAGAGAGTGAGATGCCAGTTCCTTTCATTCAGTCAGTAGCTTCAAACATTTCTGGTATATGAAAAACATGTTTTTCAATGGCAAAAATCAATGAATATTGTAAATGCACAAACAGTAATATCTCCACATTGCAAGGTGCAATTCGGAAATTTTTTGCTTTTTCCTGCTAATCCTAGCATGATAAAGAAGATTCAAAGAGAGTGAGATGCCAGCTCCTTCCATTCAGTCAGTAGCTTCAAACATTTCTGGTATATGAATAACATGATGTTTTTCAATGGCAAAAATCAATGAATATTGTAAATGCACTAACAGTAATATCTCCACATTGCAAGGTGCAATTCTGAATTTTTTTGCTTTTTCCTGCTAATCCTAGCATGATAAAGAAGATTCAAAGAGTGAGATGCCAGCTCCTTTCATTCAGTCAGTAGCTTCAAACATTTCTGGACGTTTTTCAATGGCAAAAATCAATGAATATTGTAAATGCACAAACAGTAATATCTCCACATTGCAAGGTGCAATTCTGAAATTTTTTGCTTTTTCCTGCTAATCCTAGATTGATAAAGAAGATTCAAAGAGAGTGAGATGCCAGCTCCTTTCATTCAGTCAGTAGCTTCAAACATTTCTGGATGCTTTTCAATGGCAAAAATCAATGAATATTGTAAATGCACAAACAGAAATATCTCCACATTGCAGGGTGCAATTCTGAAATTTTTTGCTTTTTCCTGCTAATCCTAGCATGATAAAGAAGATTCAAAGAGAGTGAGATGCCAGCTCCTTTCATTCAGTCAGTAGATTCAAACATTTCTGGTATATGAATAACATGATGTTTTTCAATGGCAAAAATCAATGAATATTGTAAATGCACAAACAGTAATATCTCCACATTGCAAGGTGCAATTCTGAAATTTTTTGCTTTTTCCTGCTAATCCTAGCATGATAAAGAAGATTCAAAGAGAGTGAGATGCCAGCTCCTTTCATTCAGTCAGTAGCTTCAAACATTTCTGGACGTTTTTCAATGGCAAAAATCAATGAATATTGTAAATGCACAAACAGTAATAACTCCACATTGCAAGGTGCAATTCTGAAATTTTTTGCTTTTTCCTGCTAATCCTAGCATGATAAAGAAGTTTCAAAGAGAGTAAGATGCCAGCTCCTTTCATTCAGTCAGTAGCTTCAAACATTTCTGGACGTTTTTCAATGGCAAAAATCAATGAATATTGTAAATGCACAAACAGTAATATCTCCACATTGCAAGGTGCAATTCTGAAATTTTTTGCTTTTTCCTACTAATCCTAGCATGATAAAGAAGATTCAAAGAGAGTGAGATGCCAGCTCCTTTCATTCAGTCAGTAGCTTCAAACATTTCTGGATGTTTTTCAATGGCAAAAATCAATGAATATTGTAAATGCACAAACAGTAATATCTCCACATTGCAGGGTGCAATTCTGAAATTTTTTGCTTTTTCCTGCTAATCCTAGCATGATAAAGAAGATTCAAAGAGAGTGAGATGCCAGCTCCTTTCATTCAGTCAGTAGATTCAAACATTTCTGGTATATGAATAACATGATGTTTTTCAATGGCAAAAATCAATGAATATTGTAAATGCACAAACAGTAATATCTCCACATTGCAAGGTGCAATTCTGAAATTTTTTGCTTTTTCCTGCTAATCCTAGCATGATAAAGAAGATTCAAAGAGAGTGAGATGCCAGCTCCTTTCATTCAGTCAGTAGCTTCAAACATTTCTGGACGTTTTTCAATGGCAAAAATCAATGAATATTGTAAATGCACAAACAGTAATAACTCCACATTGCAAGGTGCAATTCTGAAATTTTTTGCTTTTTCCTGCTAATCCTAGCATGATAAAGAAGATTCAAAGAGAGTGAGATGCCAGCTCCTTTCATTCAGTCAGTAGCTTCACACATTTCTGGACGTTTTTCAATGGCAAAAATCAATGAATATTGTAAATGCACAAACAGTAATATCTCCACATTGCAAGGTGCAATTCTGAAATTTTTTGCTTTTTCCTGCTAATCCTAGCATGATAAAGAAGATTCAAAGAGAGTGAGATGCCAGCTCCTTTCATTCAGTCAGTAGCTTCAAACATTTCTGGACGTTTTTCAATGGCAAAAATCAATGAATATTGTAAATGCACAAACAGTAATATCTCCACATTGCAAGGTGCAATTCTGAAATTTTTTGCTTTTTCCTGCTAATCCTAGCATGATAAAGAAGATTCAAAGAGAGTGAGATGCCAGCTCCTTTCATTCAGTCAGTAGCTTCAAACATTTCTGGACGTTTTTCAATGGCAAAAATCAATGAATATTGTAAATGCACAAACAGTAATATCTCCACATTGCAAGGTGCAATTCTGAAATTTTTTGCTTTTTCCTGCTAATCCTAGCATGATAAAGAAGATTCAAAGAGAGTGAGATGCCAGCTCCTTTCATTCAGTCAGTAGCTTCAAACATTTCTGGTATATGAATAACATGATGTTTTTCAATGGCAAAAATCAATGAATATTGTAAATGCACAAACAGTAATATCTCCACATTGCAAGGTGCAATTCTGAAATTTTTTGCTTTTTCCTGCTAATCCTAGCATGATAAAGAAGATTCAAAGAGAGTGAGATGCCAGCTCCTTTCATTCAGTCAGTAGCTTCAAACATTTCTGGACGTTTTTCAATGGCAAAAATCAATGAATATTGTAAATGCACAAACAGTAATAACTCCACATTGCAAGGTGCAATTCTGAAATTTTTTGCTTTTTCCTGCTAATCCTAGCATGATAAAGAAGATTCAAAGAGAGTGAGATGCCAGCTCCTTTCATTCAGTCAGTAGCTTCAAACATTTCTGGACGTTTTTCAATGGCAAAAATCAATGAATATTGTAAATGCACAAACAGTAATATCTCCACATTGCAAGGTGCAATTCTGAAATTTTTTGCTTTTTCCTGTTAATCCTAGCATGATAAAGAAGATTCAAAGAGAGTGAGATGCCAGTTCCTTTCATTCAGTCAGTAGCTTCAAACATTTCTGGTATATGAAAAACATGTTTTTCAATGGCAAAAATCAATGAATATTGTAAATGCACAAACAGTAATATCTCCACATTGCAAGGTGCAATTCTGAAATTTTTTGCTTTTTCCTGCTAATCCTAGCATGATAAAGAAGATTCAAAGAGAGTGAGATGCCAGCTCCTTTCATTCAGTCAGTAGCTTCAAACATTTCTGGTGTATGAAAAACATGTTTTTCAATGGCAAAAATCAATGAATATTGTAAATGCACAAACAGTAATATCTCCACATTGCAAGGTGCAATTCTGAAATTTTTTGCTTTTTCCTGCTAATCCTAGCATGATAAAG
Source organism: Phyllobates terribilis (assembly GCF_046119375.1). NCBI lineage: Eukaryota > Metazoa > Chordata > Amphibia > Anura > Dendrobatidae > Phyllobates > Phyllobates terribilis. The sequence continues at coordinate 37,726 of NW_027363371.1, forward strand.
AAGATTCAAAGAGAGTGAGATGCCAGCTCCTTTCATTCAGTCAGTAGCTTCAAACATTTCTGGTATATGAATAACATGATGTTTTTCAATGGCAAAAATCAATGAATATTGTAAATGCACAAACAGTAATATCTCCACATTGCAAGGTGCAATTCTGAAATTTTTTGCTTTTTCCTGCTAATCCTAGCATGATAAAGAAGATTCAAAGAGAGTGAAATGCCAGCTCCTTTCATTCAGTCAGTAGCTTCAAACATTTCTGGACGTTTTTCAATGGCAAAAATCAATGAATATTGTAAATGCACAAACAGTAATAACTCCACATTGCAAGGTGCAATTCTGAAATTTTTTGCTTTTTCCTGCTAATCCTAGCATGATAAAGAAGATTCAAAGAGAGTGAGATGCCAGCTCCTTTCATTCAGTCAGTAGCTTCAAACATTTCTGGACGTTTTTCAATGGCAAAAATCAATGAATATTGTAAATGCACAAACAGTAATATCTCCACATTGCAAGGTGCAATTCTGAAATTTTTTGCTTTTTCCTGTTAATCCTAGCATGATAAAGAAGATTCAAAGAGAGTGAGATGCCAGTTCCTTTCATTCAGTCAGTAGCTTCAAACATTTCTGGTATATGAAAAACATGTTTTTCAATGGCAAAAATCAATGAATATTGTAAATGCACAAACAGTAATATCTCCACATTGCAAGGTGCAATTCTGAAATTTTTTGCTTTTTCCTGCTAATCCTAGCATGATAAAGAAGATTCAAAGAGAGTGAGATGCCAGCTCCTTTCATTCAGTCAGTAGCTTCAAACATTTCTGGTGTATGAAAAACATGTTTTTCAATGGCAAAAATCAATGAATATTGTAAATGCACAAACAGTAATATCTCCACATTGCAAGGTGCAATTCGGAAATTTTTTGCTTTTTCCTGCTAATCCTAGCATGATAAAGAAGATTCAAAGAAAATGAGATGCCAGCTCCTTTCATTCAGTCAGTAGCTTCAAACATTTCTGGTATATGAATAACATGATGTTTTTCAATGGCAAAAATCAATGAATATTGTAAATGCACTAACAGTAATATCTCCACATTGCAAGGTGCAATTCTGAATTTTTTTGCTTTTTCCTGCTAATCCTAGCATGATAAAGAAGATTCAAAGAGTGAGATGCCAGCTCCTTTCATTCAGTCAGTAGCTTCAAACATTTCTGGTATATGAAAAACGTTTTTCAATGGCAAAAATCAATGAATATTGTAAATGCACAAACAGTAATATCTCCACATTGCAAGGTGCAATTCTGAAATTTTTTGCTTTTTCCTGCTAATCCTAGCATGATAAAGAAGATTCAAAGAGAGTGAGATGCCAAGCTCCTTTCATTCAGTCAGTAGCTTCAAACATTTCTGGACGTTTTTCAATGGCAAAAATCAATGAATATTGTAAATGCACAAACAGTAATATCTCCACATTGCAAGGTGCAATTCTGAAATTTTTTGCTTTTTCCTGCTAATCCTAGCATGATAAAGAAGATTCAAAGAGAGTGAGATGCCAGCTCCTTTCATTCAGTCAGTAGCTTCAAACATTTCTGGTATATGAAAAACATGTTTTTCAATGGCAAAAATCAATGAATATTGTAAATGCACAAACAGTAATATCTACACATTGCAAGGTGCAATTCTGAAATTTTTTGCTTTTTCCTGCTAATCCTAGCATGATAAAGAAGATTCAAAGAGAGTGAGATGCCAGCTCCTTTCATTCAGTCAGTAGCTTCAAACATTTCTGGACGTTTTTCAATGGCAAAAATCAATGAATATTGTAAATGCACAAACAGTAATATCTCCACATTGCAAGGTGCAATTCTGAAATTTTTTGCTTTTTCCAGTTAATCCTAGCATGATAAAGAAGATTCAAAGAGAGTGAGATGCCAGCTCCTTTCATTCAGTCAGTAGCTTCAAACATTTCTGGTATATGAAAAACATGTTTTTCAATGGCAAAAATCAATGAATATTGTAAATGCACAAACAGTAATATCTCCACATTGCAAGGTGCAATTCTGAAATTTTTTGCTTTTTCCTGTTAATCCTAGCATGATAAAGAAGATTCAAAGAGAGTGAGATGCCAGCTCCTTTCATTCAGTCAGTAGCTTCAAACATTTCTGGACGTTTTTCAATGGCAAAAATCAATGAATATTGTAAATGCACAAACAGTAATATCTCCACATTGCAAGGTGCAATTCTGAAATTTTTTGCTTTTTCCTGTTAATCCTAGCATGATAAAGAAGATTCAAAGAGAGTGAGATGCCAGTTCCTTTCATTCAGTCAGTAGCTTCAAACATTTCTGGTATATGAAAAACATGTTTTTCAATGGCAAAAATCAATGAATATTGTAAATGCACAAACAGTAATATCTCCACATTGCAAGGTGCAATTCTGAAATTTTTTGCTTTTTCCTGCTAATCCTAGCATGATAAAGAAGATTCAAAGAGAGTGAGATGCCAGCTCCTTTCATTCAGTCAGTAGCTTCAAACATTTCTGGTGTATGAAAAACATGTTTTTCAATGGCAAAAATCAATGAATATTGTAAATGCACAAACAGTAATATCTCCACATTGCAAGGTGCAATTCGGAAATTTTTTGCTTTTTCCTGCTAATCCTAGCATGATAAAGAAGATTCAAAGAGAGTGAGATGCCAGCTCCTTCCATTCAGTCAGTAGCTTCAAACATTTCTGGTATATGAATAACATGATGTTTTTCAATGGCAAAAATCAATGAATATTGTAAATGCACTAACAGTAATATCTCCACATTGCAAGGTGCAATTCTGAAATTTTTTGCTTTTTCCTGCTAATCCTAGCATGATAAAGAAGATTCAAAGAGAGTGAGATGCCAGCTCCTTTCATTCAGTCAGTAGCTTCAAACATTTCTGGACGTTTTTCAATGGCAAAAATCAATGAATATTGTAAATGCACAAACAGTAATAACTCCACATTGCAAGGTGCAATTCTGAAATTTTTTGCTTTTTCCTGCTAATCCTAGCATGATAAAGAAGTTTCAAAGAGAGTAAGATGCCAGCTCCTTTCATTCAGTCAGTAGCTTCAAACATTTCTGGACGTTTTTCAATGGCAAAAATCAATGAATATTGTAAATGCACAAACAGTAATATCTCCACATTGCAAGGTGCAATTCTGAAATTTTTTGCTTTTTCCTGCTAATCCTAGCATGATAAAGAAGATTCAAAGAGAGTGAGATGCCAGCTCCTTTCATTCAGTCAGTAGCTTCAAACATTTCTGGATGCTTTTCAATGGCAAAAATCAATGAATATTGTAAATGCACAAACAGTAATATCTCCACATTGCAGGGTGCAATTCTGAAATTTTTTGCTTTTTCCTGCTAATCCTAGCATGATAAAGAAGATTCAAAGAGAGTGAGATGCCAGCTCCTTTCATTCAGTCAGTAGATTCAAACATTTCTGGTATATGAATAACATGATGTTTTTCAATGGCAAAAATCAATGAATATTGTAAATGCACAAACAGTAATATCTCCACATTGCAAGGTGCAATTCTGAAATTTTTTGCTTTTTCCTGCTAATCCTAGCATGATAAAGAAGATTCAAAGAGAGTGAGATGCCAGCTCCTTTCATTCAGTCAGTAGCTTCAAACATTTCTGGACGTTTTTCAATGGCAAAAATCAATGAATATTGTAAATGCACAAACAGTAATAACTCCACATTGCAAGGTGCAATTCTGAAATTTTTTGCTTTTTCCTGCTAATCCTAGCATGATAAAGAAGATTCAAAGAGAGTGAGATGCCAGCTCCTTTCATTCAGTCAGTAGCTTCACACATTTCTGGACGTTTTTCAATGGCAAAAATCAATGAATATTGTAAATGCACAAACAGTAATATCTCCACATTGCAAGGTGCAATTCTGAAATTTTTTGCTTTTTCCTGCTAATCCTAGCATGATAAAGAAGATTCAAAGAGAGTGAGATGCCAGCTCCTTTCATTCAGTCAGTAGCTTCAAACATTTCTGGACGTTTTTCAATGGCAAAAATCAATGAATATTGTAAATGCACAAACAGTAATATCTCCACATTGCAAGGTGCAATTCTGAAATTTTTTGCTTTTTCCTGCTAATCCTAGCATGATAAAGAAGATTCAAAGAGAGTGAGATGCCAGCTCCTTTCATTCAGTCAGTAGCTTCAAACATTTCTGGACGTTTTTCAATGGCAAAAATCAATGAATATTGTAAATGCACAAACAGTAATATCTCCACATTGCAAGGTGCAATTCTGAAATTTTTTGCTTTTTCCTGCTAATCCTAGCATGATAAAGAAGATTCAAAGAGAGTGAGATGCCAGCTCCATTCATTCAGTCAGTAGCTTCAAACATTTCTGGTATATGAATAACATGATGTTTTTCAATGGCAAAAATCAATGAATATTGTAAATGCACAAACAGTAATATCTCCACATTGCAAGGTGCAATTCTGAAATTTTTTGCTTTTTCCTGCTAATCCTAGCATGATAAAGAAGATTCAAAGAGAGTGAGATGCCAGCTCCTTTCATTCAGTCAGTAGCTTCAAACATTTCTGGACGTTTTTCAATGGCAAAAATCAATGAATATTGTAAATGCACAAACAGTAATAACTCCACATTGCAAGGTGCAATTCTGAAATTTTTTGCTTTTTCCTGCTAATCCTAGCATGATAAAGAAGATTCAAAGAGAGTGAGATGCCAGCTCCTTTCATTCAGTCAGTAGCTTCAAACATTTCTGGACGTTTTTCAATGGCAAAAATCAATGAATATTGTAAATGCACAAACAGTAATATCTCCACATTGCAAGGTGCAATTCTGAAATTTTTTGCTTTTTCCTGTTAATCCTAGCATGATAAAGAAGATTCAAAGAGAGTGAGATGCCAGTTCCTTTCATTCAGTCAGTAGCTTCAAACATTTCTGGTATATGAAAAACATGTTTTTCAATGGCAAAAATCAATGAATATTGTAAATGCACAAACAGTAATATCTCCACATTGCAAGGTGCAATTCTGAAATTTTTTGCTTTTTCCTGCTAATCCTAGCATGATAAAGAAGATTCAAAGAGAGTGAGATGCCAGCTCCTTTCATTCAGTCAGTAGCTTCAAACATTTCTGGTGTATGAAAAACATGTTTTTCAATGGCAAAAATCAATGAATATTGTAAATGCACAAACAGTAATATCTCCACATTGCAAGGTGCAATTCTGAAATTTTTTGCTTTTTCCTGCTAATCCTAGCATGATAAACAAGATTCAAAGAGAGTGAGATGCCAGCTCCTTTCATTCAGTCAGTAGCTTCAAACATTTCTGGTATATGAATAACATGATGTTTTTCAATGGCAAAAATCAATGAATATTGTAAATGCACAAACAGTAATATCTCCACATTGCAAGGTGCAATTCTGAATTTTTTTGCTTTTTCCTGCTAATCCTAGCATGATAAAGAAGATTCAAAGAGAGTGAAATGCCAGCTCCTTTCATTCAGTCAGTAGCTTCAAACATTTCTGGACGTTTTTCAATGGCAAAAATCAATGAATATTGTAAATGCACAAACAGTAATAACTCCACATTGCAAGGTGCAATTCTGAAATTTTTTGCTTTTTCCTGCTAATCCTAGCATGATAAAGAAGATTCAAAGAGAGTGAGATGCCAGCTCCTTTCATTCAGTCAGTAGCTTCAAACATTTCTGGTGTATGAAAAACATGTTTTTCAATGGCAAAAATCAATGAATATTGTAAATGCACAAACAGTAATATCTCCACATTGCAAGGTGCAATTCTGAAATTTTTTGCTTTTTCCTGCTAATCCTAGCATGATAAAGAAGATTCAAAGAGAGTGAGATGCCAGCTCCTTTCATTCAGTCAGTAGCTTCAAACATTTCTGGTGTATGAAAAACATGTTTTTCAATGGCAAAAATCAATGAATATTGTAAATGCACAAACAGTAATATCTCCACATTGCAAGGTGCAATTCGGAAATTTTTTGCTTTTTCCTGCTAATCCTAGCATGATAAAGAAGATTCAAAGAGAGTGAGATGCCAGCTCCTTCCATTCAGTCAGTAGCTTCAAACATTCCTGGTATATGAATAACATGATGTTTTTCAATGGCAAAAATCAATGAATATTGTAAATGCACAAACAGTAATATCTCCACATTGCAAGGTGCAATTCTGAAATTTTTTGCTTTTTCCTACTAATCCTAGCATGATAAAGAAGATTCAAAGAGAGTGAGATGCCAGCTCCTTTCATTCAGTCAGTAGCTTCAAACATTTCTGGATGTTTTTCAATGGCAAAAATCAATGAATATTGTAAATGCACAAACAGTAATATCTCCACATTGCAGGGTGCAATTCTGAAATTTTTTGCTTTTTCCTGCTAATCCTAGCATGATAAAGAAGATTCAAAGAGAGTGAGATGCCAGCTCCTTTCATTCAGTCAGTAGATTCAAACATTTCTGGTATATGAATAACATGATGTTTTTCAATGGCAAAAATCAATGAATATTGTAAATGCACAAACAGTAATATCTCCACATTGCAAGGTGCAATTCTGAAATTTTTTGCTTTTTCCTGCTAATCCTAGCATGATAAAGAAGATTCAAAGAGAGTGAGATGCCAGCTCCTTTCATTCAGTCAGTAGCTTCAAACATTTCTGGACGTTTTTCAATGGCAAAAATCAATGAATATTGTAAATGCACAAACAGTAATAACTCCACATTGCAAGGTGCAATTCTGAAATTTTTTGCTTTTTCCTGCTAATCCTAGCATGATAAAGAAGATTCAAAGAGAGTGAGATGCCAGCTCCTTTCATTCAGTCAGTAGCTTCACACATTTCTGGACGTTTTTCAATGGCAAAAATCAATGAATATTGTAAATGCACAAACAGTAATATCTCCACATTGCAAGGTGCAATTCTGAAATTTTTTGCTTTTTCCTGCTAATCCTAGCATGATAAAGAAGATTCAAAGAGAGTGAGATGCCAGCTCCTTTCATTCAGTCAGTAGCTTCAAACATTTCTGGACGTTTTTCAATGGCAAAAATCAATGAATATTGTAAATGCACAAACAGTAATATCTCCACATTGCAAGGTGCAATTCTGAAATTTTTTGCTTTTTCCTGCTAATCCTAGCATGATAAAGAAGATTCAAAGAGAGTGAGATGCCAGCTCCTTTCATTCAGTCAGTAGCTTCAAACATTTCTGGACGTTTTTCAATGGCAAAAATCAATGAATATTGTAAATGCACAAACAGTAATATCTCCACATTGCAAGGTGCAATTCTGAAATTTTTTGCTTTTTCCTGCTAATCCTAGCATGATAAAGAAGATTCAAAGAGAGTGAGATGCCAGCTCCTTTCATTCAGTCAGTAGCTTCAAACATTTCTGGTATATGAATAACATGATGTTTTTCAATGGCAAAAATCAATGAATATTGTAAATGCACAAACAGTAATATCTCCACATTGCAAGGTGCAATTCTGAAATTTTTTGCTTTTTCCTGCTAATCCTAGCATGATAAAGAAGATTCAAAGAGAGTGAGATGCCAGCTCCTTTCATTCAGTCAGTAGCTTCAAACATTTCTGGACGTTTTTCAATGGCAAAAATCAATGAATATTGTAAATGCACAAACAGTAATAACTCCACATTGCAAGGTGCAATTCTGAAATTTTTTGCTTTTTCCTGCTAATCCTAGCATGATAAAGAAGATTCAAAGAGAGTGAGATGCCAGCTCCTTTCATTCAGTCAGTAGCTTCAAACATTTCTGGACGTTTTTCAATGGCAAAAATCAATGAATATTGTAAATGCACAAACAGTAATATCTCCACATTGCAAGGTGCAATTCTGAAATTTTTTGCTTTTTCCTGTTAATCCTAGCATGATAAAGAAGATTCAAAGAGAGTGAGATGCCAGTTCCTTTCATTCAGTCAGTAGCTTCAAACATTTCTGGTATATGAAAAACATGTTTTTCAATGGCAAAAATCAATGAATATTGTAAATGCACAAACAGTAATATCTCCACATTGCAAGGTGCAATTCTGAAATTTTTTGCTTTTTCCTGCTAATCCTAGCATGATAAAGAAGATTCAAAGAGAGTGAGATGCCAGCTCCTTTCATTCAGTCAGTAGCTTCAAACATTTCTGGTGTATGAAAAACATGTTTTTCAATGGCAAAAATCAATGAATATTGTAAATGCACAAACAGTAATATCTCCACATTGCAAGGTGCAATTCTGAAATTTTTTGCTTTTTCCTGCTAATCCTAGCATGATAAAGAAGATTCAAAGAGAGTGAGATGCCAGCTCCTTTCATTCAGTCAGTAGCTTCAAACATTTCTGGTATATGAATAACATGATGTTTTTCAATGGCAAAAATCAATGAATATTGTAAATGCACAAACAGTAATATCTCCACATTGCAAGGTGCAATTCTGAAATTTTTTGCTTTTTCCTGCTAATCCTAGCATGATAAAGAAGATTCAAAGAGAGTGAAATGCCAGCTCCTTTCATTCAGTCAGTAGCTTCAAACATTTCTGGACGTTTTTCAATGGCAAAAATCAATGAATATTGTAAATGCACAAACAGTAATAACTCCACATTGCAAGGTGCAATTCTGAAATTTTTTGCTTTTTCCTGCTAATCCTAGCATGATAAAGAAGATTCAAAGAGAGTGAGATGCCAGCTCCTTTCATTCAGTCAGTAGCTTCAAACATTTCTGGACGTTTTTCAATGGCAAAAATCAATGAATATTGTAAATGCACAAACAGTAATATCTCCACATTGCAAGGTGCAATTCTGAAATTTTTTGCTTTTTCCTGTTAATCCTAGCATGATAAAGAAGATTCAAAGAGAGTGAGATGCCAGTTCCTTTCATTCAGTCAGTAGCTTCAAACATTTCTGGTATATGAAAAACATGTTTTTCAATGGCAAAAATCAATGAATATTGTAAATGCACAAACAGTAATATCTCCACATTGCAAGGTGCAATTCTGAAATTTTTTGCTTTTTCCTGCTAATCCTAGCATGATAAAGAAGATTCAAAGAGAGTGAGATGCCAGCTCCTTTCATTCAGTCAGTAGCTTCAAACATTTCTGGTGTATGAAAAACATGTTTTTCAATGGCAAAAATCAATGAATATTGTAAATGCACAAACAGTAATATCTCCACATTGCAAGGTGCAATTCGGAAATTTTTTGCTTTTTCCTGCTAATCCTAGCATGATAAAGAAGATTCAAAGAGAGTGAGATGCCAGCTCCTTTCATTCAGTCAGTAGCTTCAAACATTTCTGGTATATGAATAACATGATGTTTTTCAATGGCAAAAATCAATGAATATTGTAAATGCACTAACAGTAATATCTCCACATTGCAAGGTGCAATTCTGAATTTTTTTGCTTTTTCCTGCTAATCCTAGCATGATAAAGAAGATTCAAAGAGTGAGATGCCAGCTCCTTTCATTCAGTCAGTAGCTTCAAACATTTCTGGTATATGAAAAACGTTTTTCAATGGCAAAAATCAATGAATATTGTAAATGCACAAACAGTAATATCTCCACATTGCAAGGTGCAATTCTGAAATTTTTTGCTTTTTCCTGCTAATCCTAGCATGATAAAGAAGATTCAAAGAGAGTGAGATGCCAAGCTCCTTTCATTCAGTCAGTAGCTTCAAACATTTCTGGACGTTTTTCAATGGCAAAAATCAATGAATATTGTAAATGCACAAACAGTAATATCTCCACATTGCAAGGTGCAATTCTGAAATTTTTTGCTTTTTCCTGCTAATCCTAGCATGATAAAGAAGATTCAAAGAGAGTGAGATGCCAGCTCCTTTCATTCAGTCAGTAGCTTCAAACATTTCTGGTATATGAAAAACATGTTTTTCAATGGCAAAAATCAATGAATATTGTAAATGCACAAACAGTAATATCTCCACATTGCAAGGTGCAATTCTGAAATTTTTTGCTTTTTCCTGCTAATCCTAGCATGATAAAGAAGATTCAAAGAGAGTGAGATGCCAGCTCCTTTCATTCAGTCAGTAGCTTCAAACATTTCTGGACGTTTTTCAATGGCAAAAATCAATGAATATTGTAAATGCACAAACAGTAATATCTCCACATTGCAAGGTGCAATTCTGAAATTTTTTGCTTTTTCCAGTTAATCCTAGCATGATAAAGAAGATTCAAAGAGAGTGAGATGCCAGCTCCTTTCATTCAGTCAGTAGCTTCAAACATTTCTGGTATATGAAAAACATGTTTTTCAATGGCAAAAATCAATGAATATTGTAAATGCACAAACAGTAATATCTCCACATTGCAAGGTGCAATTCTGAAATTTTTTGCTTTTTCCTGTTAATCCTAGCATGATAAAGAAGATTCAAAGAGAGTGAGATGCCAGCTCCTTTCATTCAGTCAGTAGCTTCAAACATTTCTGGACGTTTTTCAATGGCAAAAATCAATGAATATTGTAAATGCACAAACAGTAATATCTCCACATTGCAAGGTGCAATTCTGAAATTTTTTGCTTTTTCCTGTTAATCCTAGCATGATAAAGAAGATTCAAAGAGAGTGAGATGCCAGTTCCTTTCATTCAGTCAGTAGCTTCAAACATTTCTGGTATATGAAAAACATGTTTTTCAATGGCAAAAATCAATGAATATTGTAAATGCACAAACAGTAATATCTCCACATTGCAAGGTGCAATTCTGAAATTTTTTGCTTTTTCCTGCTAATCCTAGCATGATAAAGAAGATTCAAAGAGAGTGAGATGCCAGCTCCTTTCATTCAGTCAGTAGCTTCAAACATTTCTGGTGTATGAAAAACATGTTTTTCAATGGCAAAAATCAATGAATATTGTAAATGCACAAACAGTAATATCTCCACATTGCAAGGTGCAATTCGGAAATTTTTTGCTTTTTCCTGCTAATCCTAGCATGATAAAGAAGATTCAAAGAGAGTGAGATGCCAGCTCCTTCCATTCAGTCAGTAGCTTCAAACATTTCTGGTATATGAATAACATGATGTGTTTCAATGGCAAAAATCAATGAATATTGTAAATGCACTAACAGTAATATCTCCACATTGCAAGGTGCAATTCTGAAATTTTTTGCTTTTTCCTGCTAATCCTAGCATGATAAAGAAGATTCAAAGAGAGTGAGATGCCAGCTCCTTTCATTCAGTCAGTAGCTTCAAACATTTCTGGACGTTTTTCAATGGCAAAAATCAATGAATATTGTAAATGCACAAACAGTAATAACTCCACATTGCAAGGTGCAATTCTGAAATTTTTTGCTTTTTCCTGCTAATCCTAGCATGATAAAGAAGTTTCAAAGAGAGTAAGATGCCAGCTCCTTTCATTCAGTCAGTAGCTTCAAACATTTCTGGACGTTTTTCAATGGCAAAAATCAATGAATATTGTAAATGCACAAACAGTAATATCTCCACATTGCAAGGTGCAATTCTGAAATTTTTTGCTTTTTCCTGCTAATCCTAGCATGATAAAGAAGATTCAAAGAGAGTGAGATGCCAGCTCCTTTCATTCAGTCAGTAGCTTCAAACATTTCTGGATGCTTTTCAATGGCAAAAATCAATGAATATTGTAAATGCACAAACAGTAATATCTCCACATTGCAGGGTGCAATTCTGAAATTTTTTGCTTTTTCCTGCTAATCCTAGCATGATAAAGAAGATTCAAAGAGAGTGAGATGCCAGCTCCTTTCATTCAGTCAGTAGATTCAAACATTTCTGGTATATGAATAACATGATGTTTTTCAATGGCAAAAATCAATGAATATTGTAAATGCACAAACAGTAATATCTCCACATTGCAAGGTGCAATTCTGAAATTTTTTGCTTTTTCCTGCTAATCCTAGCATGATAAAGAAGATTCAAAGAGAGTGAGATGCCAGCTCCTTTCATTCAGTCAGTAGCTTCAAACATTTCTGGACGTTTTTCAATGGCAAAAATCAATGAATATTGTAAATGCACAAACAGTAATAACTCCACATTGCAAGGTGCAATTCTGAAATTTTTTGCTTTTTCCTGCTAATCCTAGCATGATAAAGAAGATTCAAAGAGAGTGAGATGCCAGCTCCTTTCATTCAGTCAGTAGCTTCACACATTTCTGGACGTTTTTCAATGGCAAAAATCAATGAATATTGTAAATGCACAAACAGTAATATCTCCACATTGCAAGGTGCAATTCTGAAATTTTTTGCTTTTTCCTGCTAATCCTAGCATGATAAAGAAGATTCAAAGAGAGTGAGATGCCAGCTCCTTTCATTCAGTCAGTAGCTTCAAACATTTCTGGACGTTTTTCAATGGCAAAAATCAATGAATATTGTAAATGCACAAACAGTAATATCTCCACATTGCAAGGTGCAATTCTGAAATTTTTTGCTTTTTCCTGCTAATCCTAGCATGATAAAGAAGATTCAAAGAGAGTGAGATGCCAGCTCCTTTCATTCAGTCAGTAGCTTCAAACATTTCTGGACGTTTTTCAATGGCAAAAATCAATGAATATTGTAAATGCACAAACAGTAATATCTCCACATTGCAAGGTGCAATTCTGAAATTTTTTGCTTTTTCCTGCTAATCCTAGCATGATAAAGAAGATTCAAAGAGAGTGAGATGCCAGCTCCATTCATTCAGTCAGTAGCTTCAAACATTTCTGGTATATGAATAACATGATGTTTTTCAATGGCAAAAATCAATGAATATTGTAAATGCACAAACAGTAATATCTCCACATTGCAAGGTGCAATTCTGAAATTTTTTGCTTTTTCCTGCTAATCCTAGCATGATAAAGAAGATTCAAAGAGAGTGAGATGCCAGCTCCTTTCATTCAGTCAGTAGCTTCAAACATTTCTGGACGTTTTTCAATGGCAAAAATCAATGAATATTGTAAATGCACAAACAGTAATAACTCCACATTGCAAGGTGCAATTCTGAAATTTTTTGCTTTTTCCTGCTAATCCTAGCATGATAAAGAAGATTCAAAGAGAGTGAGATGCCAGCTCCTTTCATTCAGTCAGTAGCTTCAAACATTTCTGGACGTTTTTCAATGGCAAAAATCAATGAATATTGTAAATGCACAAACAGTAATATCTCCACATTGCAAGGTGCAATTCTGAAATTTTTTGCTTTTTCCTGTTAATCCTAGCATGATAAAGAAGATTCAAAGAGAGTGAGATGCCAGTTCCTTTCATTCAGTCAGTAGCTTCAAACATTTCTGGTATATGAAAAACATGTTTTTCAATGGCAAAAATCAATGAATATTGTAAATGCACAAACAGTAATATCTCCACATTGCAAGGTGCAATTCTGAAATTTTTTGCTTTTTCCTGCTAATCCTAGCATGATAAAGAAGATTCAAAGAGAGTGAGATGCCAGCTCCTTTCATTCAGTCAGTAGCTTCAAACATTTCTGGTGTATGAAAAACATGTTTTTCAATGGCAAAAATCAATGAATATTGTAAATGCACAAACAGTAATATCTCCACATTGCAAGGTGCAATTCTGAAATTTTTTGCTTTTTCCTGCTAATCCTAGCATGATAAACAAGATTCAAAGAGAGTGAGATGCCAGCTCCTTTCATTCAGTCAGTAGCTTCAAACATTTCTGGTATATGAATAACATGATGTTTTTCAATGGCAAAAATCAATGAATATTGTAAATGCACAAACAGTAATATCTCCACATTGCAAGGTGCAATTCTGAATTTTTTTGCTTTTTCCTGCTAATCCTAGCATGATAAAGAAGATTCAAAGAGAGTGAAATGCCAGCTCCTTTCATTCAGTCAGTAGCTTCAAACATTTCTGGACGTTTTTCAATGGCAAAAATCAATGAATATTGTAAATGCACAAACAGTAATAACTCCACATTGCAAGGTGCAATTCTGAAATTTTTTGCTTTTTCCTGCTAATCCTAGCATGATAAAGAAGATTCAAAGAGAGTGAGATGCCAGCTCCTTTCATTCAGTCAGTAGCTTCAAACATTTCTGGTGTATGAAAAACATGTTTTTCAATGGCAAAAATCAATGAATATTGTAAATGCACAAACAGTAATATCTCCACATTGCAAGGTGCAATTCTGAAATTTTTTGCTTTTTCCTGCTAATCCTAGCATGATAAAGAAGATTCAAAGAGAGTGAGATGCCAGCTCCTTTCATTCAGTCAGTAGCTTCAAACATTTCTGGTGTATGAAAAACATGTTTTTCAATGGCAAAAATCAATGAATATTGTAAATGCACAAACAGTAATATCTCCACATTGCAAGGTGCAATTCGGAAATTTTTTGCTTTTTCCTGCTAATCCTAGCATGATAAAGAAGATTCAAAGAGAGTGAGATGCCAGCTCCTTCCATTCAGTCAGTAGCTTCAAACATTTCTGGTATATGAATAACATGATGTTTTTCAATGGCAAAAATCAATGAATATTGTAAATGCACTAACAGTAATATCTCCACATTGCAAGGTGCAATTCTGAAATTTTTTGCTTTTTCCTGCTAATCCTAGCATGATAAAGAAGATTCAAAGAGAGTGAGATGCCAGCTCCTTTCATTCAGTCAGTAGCTTCAAACATTTCTGGACGTTTTTCAATGGCAAAAATCAATGAATATTGTAAATGCACAAACAGTAATAACTCCACATTGCAAGGTGCAATTCTGAAATTTTTTGCTTTTTCCTGCTAATCCTAGCATGATAAAGAAGTTTCAAAGAGAGTAAGATGCCAGCTCCTTTCATTCAGTCAGTAGCTTCAAACATTTCTGGACGTTTTTCAATGGCAAAAATCAATGAATATTGTAAATGCACAAACAGTAATATCTCCACATTGCAAGGTGCAATTCTGAAATTTTTTGCTTTTTCCTGCTAATCCTAGCATGATAAAGAAGATTCAAAGAGAGTGAGATGCCAGCTCCTTTCATTCAGTCAGTAGCTTCAAACATTTCTGGATGCTTTTCAATGGCAAAAATCAATGAATATTGTAAATGCACAAACAATAATATCTCCACATTGCAGGGTGCAATTCTGAAATTTTTTGCTTTTTCCTGCTAATCCTAGCATGATAAAGAAGATTCAAAGAGAGTGAGATGCCAGCTCCTTTCATTCAGTCAGTAGATTCAAACATTTCTGGTATATGAATAACATGATGTTTTTCAATGGCAAAAATCAATGAATATTGTAAATGCACAAACAGTAATATCTCCACATTGCAAGGTGCAATTCTGAAATTTTTTGCTTTTTCCTGCTAATCCTAGCATGATAAAGAAGATTCAAAGAGAGTGAGATGCCAGCTCCTTTCATTCAGTCAGTAGCTTCAAACATTTCTGGACGTTTTTCAATGGCAAAAATCAATGAATATTGTAAATGCACAAACAGTAATAACTCCACATTGCAAGGTGCAATTCTGAAATTTTTTGCTTTTTCCTGCTAATCCTAGCATGATAAAGAAGATTCAAAGAGAGTGAGATGCCAGCTCCTTTCATTCAGTCAGTAGCTTCACACATTTCTGGACGTTTTTCAATGGCAAAAATCAATGAATATTGTAAATGCACAAACAGTAATATCTCCACATTGCAAGGTGCAATTCTGAAATTTTTTGCTTTTTCCTGCTAATCCTAGCATGATAAAGAAGATTCAAAGAGAGTGAGATGCCAGCTCCTTTCATTCAGTCAGTAGCTTCAAACATTTCTGGACGTTTTTCAATGGCAAAAATCAATGAATATTGTAAATGCACAAACAGTAATATCTCCACATTGCAAGGTGCAATTCTGAAATTTTTTGCTTTTTCCTGCTAATCCTAGCATGATAAAGAAGATTCAAAGAGAGTGAGATGCCAGCTCCTTTCATTCAGTCAGTAGCTTCAAACATTTCTGGACGTTTTTCAATGGCAAAAATCAATGAATATTGTAAATGCACAAACAGTAATATCTCCACATTGCAAGGTGCAATTCTGAAATTTTTTGCTTTTTCCTGCTAATCCTAGCATGATAAAGAAGATTCAAAGAGAGTGAGATGCCAGCTCCTTTCATTCAGTCAGTAGCTTCAAACATTTCTGGTATATGAATAACATGATGTTTTTCAATGGCAAAAATCAATGAATATTGTAAATGCACAAACAGTAATATCTCCACATTGCAAGGTGCAATTCTGAAATTTTTTGCTTTTTCCTGCTAATCCTAGCATGATAAAGAAGATTCAAAGAGAGTGAGATGCCAGCTCCTTTCATTCAGTCAGTAGCTTCAAACATTTCTGGACGTTTTTCAATGGCAAAAATCAATGAATATTGTAAATGCACAAACAGTAATAACTCCACATTGCAAGGTGCAATTCTGAAATTTTTTGCTTTTTCCTGCTAATCCTAGCATGATAAAGAAGATTCAAAGAGAGTGAGATGCCAGCTCCTTTCATTCAGTCAGTAGCTTCAAACATTTCTGGACGTTTTTCAATGGCAAAAATCAATGAATATTGTAAATGCACAAACAGTAATATCTCCACATTGCAAGGTGCAATTCTGAAATTTTTTGCTTTTTCCTGTTAATCCTAGCATGATAAAGAAGATTCAAAGAGAGTGAGATGCCAGTTCCTTTCATTCAGTCAGTAGCTTCAAACATTTCTGGTATATGAAAAACATGTTTTTCAATGGCAAAAATCAATGAATATTGTAAATGCACAAACAGTAATATCTCCACATTGCAAGGTGCAATTCTGAAATGTTTTGCTTTTTCCTGCTAATCCTAGCATGATAAAGAAGATTCAAAGAGAGTGAGATGCCAGCTCCTTTCATTCAGTCAGTAGCTTCAAACATTTCTGGTGTATGAAAAACATGTTTTTCAATGGCAAAAATCAATGAATATTGTAAATGCACAAACAGTAATATCTCCACATTGCAAGGTGCAATTCTGAAATTTTTTGCTTTTTCCTGCTAATCCTAGCATGATAAACAAGATTCAAAGAGAGTGAGATGCCAGCTCCTTTCATTCAGTCAGTAGCTTCAAACATTTCTGGTATATGAATAACATGATGTTTTTCAATGGCAAAAATCAATGAATATTGTAAATGCACAAACAGTAATATCTCCACATTGCAAGGTGCAATTCTGAAATTTTTTGCTTTTTCCTGCTAATCCTAGCATGATAAAGAAGATTCAAAGAGAGTGAAATGCCAGCTCCTTTCATTCAGTCAGTAGCTTCAAACATTTCTGGACGTTTTTCAATGGCAAAAATCAATGAATATTGTAAATGCACAAACAGTAATAACTCCACATTGCAAGGTGCAATTCTGAAATTTTTTGCTTTTTCCTGCTAATCCTAGCATGATAAAGAAGATTCAAAGAGAGTGAGATGCCAGCTCCTTTCATTCAGTCAGTAGCTTCAAACATTTCTGGACGTTTTTCAATGGCAAAAATCAATGAATATTGTAAATGCACAAACAGTAATATCTCCACATTGCAAGGTGCAATTCTGAAATTTTTTGCTTTTTCCTGTTAATCCTAGCATGATAAAGAAGATTCAAAGAGAGTGAGATGCCAGTTCCTTTCATTCAGTCAGTAGCTTCAAACATTTCTGGTATATGAAAAACATGTTTTTCAATGGCAAAAATCAATGAATATTGTAAATGCACAAACAGTAATATCTCCACATTGCAAGGTGCAATTCTGAAATTTTTTGCTTTTTCCTGCTAATCCTAGCATGATAAAGAAGATTCAAAGAGAGTGAGATGCCAGCTCCTTTCATTCAATCAGTAGCTTCAAACATTTCTGGACGTTTTTCAATGGCAAAAATCAATGAATATTGTAAATGCACAAACAGTAATATCTCCACATTGCAAGGTGCAATTCTGAAATTTTTTGCTTTTTCCTGCTAATCCTAGCATGATAAAGAAGATTCAAAGAGAGTGAGATGCCAGCTCCTTTCATTCAGTCAGTAGCTTCAAACATTTCTGGACGTTTTTCAATGGCAAAAATCAATGAATATTGTAAATGCACAAACAGTAATATCTCCACATTGCAAGGTGCAATTCTGAAATTTTTTGCTTTTTCCTGCTAATCCTAGCATGATAAAGAAGATTCAAAGAGAGTGAGATGCCAGCTCCTTTCATTCAGTCAGTAGCTTCAAACATTTCTGGTATATGAATAACATGATGTTTTTCAATGGCAAAAATCAATGAATATTGTAAATGCACAAACAGTAATATCTCCACATTGCAAGGTGCAATTCTGAAATTTTTTGCTTTTTCCTGCTAATCCTAGCATGATAAAGAAGATTCAAAGAGAGTGAGATGCCAGCTCCTTTCATTCAGTCAGTAGCTTCAAACATTTCTGGACGTTTTTCAATGGCAAAAATCAATGAATATTGTAAATGCACAAACAGTAATATCTCCACATTGCAAGGTGCAATTCTGAAATTTTTTGCTTTTTCCTGTTAATCCTAGCATGATAAAGAAGATTCAAAGAGAGTGAGATGCCAGTTCCTTTCATTCAGTCAGTAGCTTCAAACATTTCTGGTATATGAAAAACATGTTTTTCAATGGCAAAAATCAATGAATATTGTAAATGCACAAACAGTAATATCTCCACATTGCAAGGTGCAATTCTGAAATGTTTTGCTTTTTCCTGCTAATCCTAGCATGATAAAGAAGATTCAAAGAGAGTGAGATGCCAGCTCCTTTCATTCAGTCAGTAGCTTCAAACATTTCTGGTGTATGAAAAACATGTTTTTCAATGGCAAAAATCAATGAATATTGTAAATGCACAAACAGTAATATCTCCACATTGCAAGGTGCAATTCTGAAATTTTTTGCTTTTTCCTGCTAATCCTAGCATGATAAACAAGATTCAAAGAGAGTGAGATGCCAGCTCCTTTCATTCAGTCAGTAGCTTCAAACATTTCTGGTATATGAATAACATGATGTTTTTCAATGGCAAAAATCAATGAATATTGTAAATGCACAAACAGTAATATCTCCACATTGCAAGGTGCAATTCTGAAATTTTTTGCTTTTTCCTGCTAATCCTAGCATGATAAAGAAGATTCAAAGAGAGTGAAATGCCAGCTCCTTTCATTCAGTCAGTAGCTTCAAACATTTCTGGACGTTTTTCAATGGCAAAAATCAATGAATATTGTAAATGCACAAACAGTAATAACTCCACATTGCAAGGTGCAATTCTGAAATTTTTTGCTTTTTCCTGCTAATCCTAGCATGATAAAGAAGATTCAAAGAGAGTGAGATGCCAGCTCCTTTCATTCAGTCAGTAGCTTCAAACATTTCTGGACGTTTTTCAATGGCAAAAATCAATGAATATTGTAAATGCACAAACAGTAATATCTCCACATTGCAAGGTGCAATTCTGAAATTTTTTGCTTTTTCCTGTTAATCCTAGCATGATAAAGAAGATTCAAAGAGAGTGAGATGCCAGTTCCTTTCATTCAGTCAGTAGCTTCAAACATTTCTGGTATATGAAAAACATGTTTTTCAATGGCAAAAATCAATGAATATTGTAAATGCACAAACAGTAATATCTCCACATTGCAAGGTGCAATTCTGAAATTTTTTGCTTTTTCCTGCTAATCCTAGCATGATAAAGAAGATTCAAAGAGAGTGAGATGCCAGCTCCTTTCATTCAGTCAGTAGCTTCAAACATTTCTGGTGTATGAAAAACATGTTTTTCAATGGCAAAAATCAATGAATATTGTAAATGCACAAACAGTAATATCTCCACATTGCAAGGTGCAATTCGGAAATTTTTTGCTTTTTCCTGCTAATCCTAGCATGATAAAGAAGATTCAAAGAGAGTGAGATGCCAGCTCCTTTCATTCAGTCAGTAGCTTCAAACATTTCTGGTATATGAATAACATGATGTTTTTCAATGGCAAAAATCAATGAATATTGTAAATGCACTAACAGTAATATCTCCACATTGCAAGGTGCAATTCTGAATTTTTTTGCTTTTTCCTGCTAATCCTAGCATGATAAAGAAGATTCAAAGAGTGAGATGCCATCTCCTTTCATTCAGTCAGTAGCTTCAAACATTTCTGGACGTTTTTCAATGGCAAAAATCAATGAATATTGTAAATGCACAAACAGTAATATCTCCACATTGCAAGGTGCAATTCTGAAATTTTTTGCTTTTTCCTGCTAATCCTAGCATGATAAAGAAGATTCAAAGAGAGTGAGATGCCAGCTCCTTTCATTCAGTCAGTAGCTTCAAACATTTCTGGTGTATGAAAAACATGTTTTTCAATGGCAAAAATCAATGAATATTGTAAATGCACAAACAGTAATATCTCCACATTGCAAGGTGCAATTCGGAAATTTTTTGCTTTTTCCTGCTAATCCTAGCATGATAAAGAAGATTCAAAGAGAGTGAGATGCCAGCTCCTTTCATTCAGTCAGTAGCTTCAAACATTTCTGGTATATGAATAACATGATGTTTTTCAATGGCAAAAATCAATGAATATTGTAAATGCACTAACAGTAATATCTCCACATTGCAAGGTGCAATTCTGAATTTTTTTGCTTTTTCCTGCTAATCCTAGCATGATAAAGAAGATTCAAAGAGAGAGATGCCAGCTCCTTTCATTCAGTCAGTAGCTTCAAACATTTCTGGACGTTTTTCAATGGCAAAAATCAATGAATATTGTAAATGCACAAACAGTAATATCTCCACATTGCAAGGTGCAATTCTGAAATTTTTTGCTTTTTCCTGCTAATCCTAGCATGATAAAGAAGATTCAAAGAGAGTGAGATGCCAGCTCCTTTCATTCAGTCAGTAGCTTCAAACATTTCTGGATGCTTTTCAATGGCAAAAATCAATGAATATTGTAAATGCACAAACAGAAATATCTCCACATTGCAGGGTGCAATTCTGAAATTTTTTGCTTTTTCCTGCTAATCCTAGCATGATAAAGAAGATTCAAAGAGAGTGAGATGCCAGCTCCTTTCATTCAGTCAGTAGATTCAAACATTTCTGGTATATGAATAACATGATGTTTTTCAATGGCAAAAATCAATGAATATTGTAAATGCACAAACAGTAATATCTCCACATTGCAAGGTGCAATTCTGAAATTTTTTGCTTTTTCCTGCTAATCCTAGCATGATAAAGAAGATTCAAAGAGAGTGAGATGCCAGCTCCTTTCATTCAGTCAGTAGCTTCAAACATTTCTGGACGTTTTTCAATGGCAAAAATCAATGAATATTGTAAATGCACAAACAGTAATAACTCCACATTGCAAGGTGCAATTCTGAAATTTTTTGCTTTTTCCTGCTAATCCTAGCATGATAAAGAAGATTCAAAGAGAGTAAGATGCCAGCTCCTTTCATTCAGTCAGTAGCTTCAAACATTTCTGGACGTTTTTCAATGGCAAAAATCAATGAATATTGTAAATGCACAAACAGTAATATCTCCACATTGCAAGGTGCAATTCTGAAATTTTTTGCTTTTTCCTGCTAATCCTAGCATGATAAAGAAGATTCAAAGAGAGTGAGATGCCAGCTCCTTTCATTCAGTCAGTAGCTTCAAACATTTCTGGATGCTTTTCAATGGCAAAAATCAATGAATATTGTAAATGCACAAACAGTAATATCTCCACATTGCAGGGTGCAATTCTGAAATTTTTTGCTTTTTCCTGCTAATCCTAGCATGATAAAGAAGATTCAAAGAGAGTGAGATGCCAGCTCCTTTCATTCAGTCAGTAGATTCAAACATTTCTGGTATATGAATAACATGATGTTTTTCAATGGCAAAAATCAATGAATATTGTAAATGCACAAACAGTAATATCTCCACATTGCAAGGTGCAATTCTGAAATTTTTTGCTTTTTCCTGCTAATCCTAGCATGATAAAGAAGATTCAAAGAGAGTGAGATGCCAGCTCCTTTCATTCAGTCAGTAGCTTCAAACATTTCTGGACGTTTTTCAATGGCAAGAATCAATGAATATTGTAAATGCACAAACAGTAATAACTCCACATTGCAAGGTGCAATTCTGAAATTTTTTGCTTTTTCCTGCTAATCCTAGCATGATAAAGAAGATTCAAAGAGAGTGAGATGCCAGCTCCTTTCATTCAGTCAGTAGCTTCAAACATTTCTGGACGTTTTTCAATGGCAAAAATCAATGAATATTGTAAATGCACAAACAGTAATATCTCCACATTGCAAGGTGCAATTCTGAAATTTTTTGCTTTTTCCTGCTAATCCTAGCATGATAAAGAAGATTCAAAGAGAGTGAGATGCCAGCTCCTTTCATTCAGTCAGTAGCTTCAAACATTTCTGGACGTTTTTCAATGGCAAAAATCAATGAATATTGTAAATGCACAAAAAGTAATATCTCCACATTGCAAGGTGCAATTCTGAAATTTTTTGCTTTTTCCTGCTAATCCTAGCATGATAAAGAAGATTCAAAGAGAGTGAGATGCCAGCTCCTTTCATTCAGTCAGTAGCTTCAAACATTTCTGGTATATGAATAACATGATGTTTTTCAATGGCAAAAATCAATGAATATTGTAAATGCACAAACAGTAATATCTCCACATTGCAAGGTGCAATTCTGAAATTTTTTGCTTTTTCCTGTTAATCCTAGCATGATAAAGAAGATTCAAAGAGAGTGAGATGCCAGCTCCTTTCATTCAGTCAGTAGCTTCAAACATTTCTGGTATATGAAAAACATGTTTTTCAATGGCAAAAATCAATGAATATTGTAAATGCACAAACAGTAATATCTCCACATTGCAAGGTGCAATTCTGAAATATTTTGCTTTTTCCTGCTAATCCTAGCATGATAAAGAAGATTCAAAGAGAGTGAGATGCCAGCTCCTTTCATTCAGTCAGTAGCTTCAAACATTTCTGGTATATGAAAAACATGTTTTTCAATGGCAAAAATCAATGAATATTGTAAATGCACAAACAGTAAGATCTCCACATTGCAAGGTGCAATTCTGAAATTTTTTGCTTTTTCCTGCTAATCCTAGCATGATAAAGAAGATTCAAAGAGAGTGAGATGCCAGCTCCTTTCATTCAGTCAGTAGCTTCAAACATTTCTGGACGTTTTTCAATGGCAAAAATCAATGAATATTGTAAATGCACAAACAGTAATATCTCCACATTGCAAGGTGCAATTCTGAAATTTTTTGCTTTTTCCTGCTAATCCTAGCATGATAAAGAAGATTCAAAGAGAGTGAGATGCCAGCTCCTTTCATTCAGTCAGTAGCTTCAAACATTTCTGGTATATGAAAAACATGTTTTTCAATGGCAAAAATCAATGAATATTGTAAATGCACAAACAGTAATATCTCCACATTGCAAGGTGCAATTCTGAAATTTTTTGCTTTTTCCTGCTAATCCTAGAATGATAAAGAAGATTCAAAGAGAGTGAGATGCCAGCTCCTTTCATTCAGTCAGTAGCTTCAAACATTTCTGGTATATGAAAAACATGTTTTTCAATGGCAAAAATCAATGAATATTGTAAATGCACAAACAGTAATATCTCCACATTGCAAGGTGCAATTCTGAAATTTTTTGCTTTTTCCTGCTAATCCTAGCATGATAAAGAAGATTCAAAGAGAGTGAGATGCCAGCTCCTTTCATTCAGTCAGTAGCTTTAAACATTTCTGGACGTTTTTCAATGGCAAAAATCAATGAATATTGTAAATGCACAAACAGTAATATCTCCACATTGCAAGGTGCAATTCTGAAATTTTTTGCTTTTTCCTGTTAATCCTAGCATGATAAAGAAGATTCAAAGAGAGTGAGATGCCAGCTCCTTTCATTCAGTCAGTAGCTTCAAACATTTCTGGTATATGAAAAACATGTTTTTCAATGGCAAAAATCAATGAATATTGTAAATGCACAAACAGTAATATCTCCACATTGCAAGGTGCAATTCTGAAATTTTTTGCTTTTTCCTGTTAATCCTAGCATGATAAAGAAGATTCAAAGAGAGTGAGATGCCAGCTCCTTTCATTCAGTCAGTAGCTTCAAACATTTCTGGTATATGAAAAACATGTTTTTCAATGGCAAAAATCAATGAATATTGTAAATGCACAAACAGTAATATCTCCACATTGCAAGGTGCAATTCTGAAATTTTTTGCTTTTTCCTGCTAATCCTAGCATGATAAAGAAGATTCAAAGAGAGTGAGATGCCAGCTCCTTTCATTCAGTCAGTAGCTTCAAACATTTCTGGTATATGAAAAACGTTTTTCAATGGCAAAAATCAATGAATATTGTAAATGCACAAACAGTAATATCTCCACATTGCAAGGTGCAATTCTGAAATTTTTTGCTTTTTCCTGCTAATCCTAGCATGATAAAGAAGATTCAAAGAGAGTGAGATGCCAAGCTCCTTTCATTCAGTCAGTAGCTTCAAACATTTCTGAACGTTTTTCAATGGCAAAAATCAATGAATATTGTAAATGCACAAACAGTAATATCTCCACATTGCAAGGTGCAATTCTGAAATTTTTTGCTTTTTCCTGCTAATCCTAGCATGATAAAGAAGATTCAAAGAGAGTGAGATGCCAGCTCCTTTCATTCAGTCAGTAGCTTCAAACATTTCTGGACGTTTTTCAATGGCAAAAATCAATGAATATTGTAAATGCACAAACAGTAATAACTCCACATTGCAAGGTGCAATTCTGAAATTTTTTGCTTTTTCCTGCTAATCCTAGCATGATAAAGAAGATTCAAAGAGAGTGAGATGCCAGCTCCTTTCATTCAGTCAGTAGCTTCAAACATTTCTGGACGTTTTTCAATTGCAAAAATCAATGAATATTGTAAATGCACAAACAGTAATATCTCCACATTGCAAGGTGCAATTCTGAATTTTTTTGCTTTTTCCTGCTAATCCTAGCATGATAAAGAAGATTCAAAGAGAGTGAGATGCCAGCTCCTTTCATTCAGTCAGTAGCTTCAAACATTTCTGGACGTTTTTCAATGGCAAAAATCAATGAATATTGTAAATGCACAAACAGTAATATCTCCACATTGCAAGGTGCAATTCTGAAATTTTTTGCTTTTTCCTGCTAATCCTAGCATGATAAAGAAGATTCAAAGAGAGTGAGATGCCAGCTCCTTTCATTCAGTCAGTAGCTTCAAACATTTCTGGACGTTTTTCAATGGCAAAAATCAATGAATATTGTAAATGCACAAACAGTAATATCTCCACATTGCAAGGTGCAATTCTGAAATTTTTTGCTTTTTCCTGCTAATCCTAGCATGATAAAGAAGATTCAAAGAGAGTGAGATGCCAGCTCCTTTCATTCAGTCAGTAGCTTCAAACATTTCTGGTATATGAATAACATGATGTTTTTCAATGGCAAAAATCAATGAATATTGTAAATGCACAAACAGTAATATCTCCACATTGCAAGGTGCAATTCTGAAATTTTTTGCTTTTTCCTGTTAATCCTAGCATGATAAAGAAGATTCAAAGAGAGTGAGATGCCAGCTCCTTTCATTCAGTCAGTAGCTTCAAACATTTCTGGTATATGAAAAACATGTTTTTCAATGGCAAAAATCAATGAATATTGTAAATGCACAAACAGTAATATCTCCACATTGCAAGGTGCAATTCTGAAATATTTTGCTTTTTCCTGCTAATCCTAGCATGATAAAGAAGATTCAAAGAGAGTGAGATGCCAGCTCCTTTCATTCAGTCAGTAGCTTCAAACATTTCTGGTATATGAAAAACATGTTTTTCAATGGCAAAAATCAATGAATATTGTAAATGCACAAACAGTAATATCTCCACATTGCAAGGTGCAATTCTGAAATTTTTTGCTTTTTCCTGCTAATCCTAGCATGATAAAGAAGATTCAAAGAGAGTGAGATGCCAGCTCCTTTCATTCAGTCAGTAGCTTCAAACATTTCTGGACGTTTTTCAATGGCAAAAATCAATGAATATTGTAAATGCACAAACAGTAATATCTCCACATTGCAAGGTGCAATTCTGAAATTTTTTGCTTTTTCCTGCTAATCCTAGCATGATAAAGAAGATTCAAAGCGAGTGAGATGCCAGCTCCTTTCATTCAGTCAGTAGCTTCAAACATTTCTGGTATATGAAAAACATGTTTTTCAATGGCAAAAATCAATGAATATTGTAAATGCACAAACAGTAATATCTCCACATTGCAAGGTGCAATTCTGAAATTTTTTGCTTTTTCCTGATAATCCTAGAATGATAAAGAAGATTCAAAGAGAGTGAGATGCCAGCTCCTTTCATTCAGTCAGTAGCTTCAAACATTTCTGGTATATGAAAAACATGTTTTTCAATGGCAAAAATCAATGAATATTGTAAATGCACAAACAGTAATATCTCCACATTGCAAGGTACAATTCTGAAATTTTTTGCTTTTTCCTGCTAATCCTAGCATGATAAAGAAGATTCAAAGAGAGTGAGATGCCAGCTCCTTTCATTCAGTCAGTAGCTTTAAACATTTCTGGACGTTTTTCAATGGCAAAAATCAATGAATATTGTAAATGCACAAACAGTAATATCTCCACATTGCAAGGTGCAATTCTGAAATTTTTTGCTTTTTCCTGTTAATCCTAGCATGATAAAGAAGATTCAAAGAGAGTGAGATGCCAGCTCCTTTCATTCAGTCAGTAGCTTCAAACATTTCTGGTATATGAAAAACATGTTTTTCAATGGCAAAAATCAATGAATATTGTAAATGCACAAACAGTAATATCTCCACATTGCAAGGTGCAATTCTGAAATTTTTTGCTTTTTCCTGTTAATCCTAGCATGATAAAGAAGATTCAAAGAGAGTGAGATGCCAGCTCCTTTCATTCAGTCAGTAGCTTCAAACATTTCTGGTATATGAAAAACATGTTTTTCAATGGCAAAAATCAATGAATATTGTAAATGCACAAACAGTAATATCTCCACATTGCAAGGTGCAATTCTGAAATTTTTTGCTTTTTCCTGCTAATCCTAGCATGATAAAGAAGATTCAAAGAGAGTGAGATGCCAGCTCCTTTCATTCAGTCAGTAGCTTCAAACATTTCTGGTATATGAAAAACGTTTTTCAATGGCAAAAATCAATGAATATTGTAAATGCACAAACAGTAATATCTCCACATTGCAAGGTGCAATTCTGAAATTTTTTGCTTTTTCCTGCTAATCCTAGCATGATAAAGAAGATTCAAAGAGAGTGAGATGCCAAGCTCCTTTCATTCAGTCAGTAGCTTCAAACATTTCTGGACGTTTTTCAATGGCAAAAATCAATGAATATTGTAAATGCACAAACAGTAATATCTCCACATTGCAAGGTGCAATTCTGAAATTTTTTGCTTTTTCCTGCTAATCCTTGCATGATAAAGAAGATTCAAAGAGAGTGAGATGCCAGCTCCTTTCATTCAGTCAGTAGCTTCAAACATTTCTGGTATATGAAAAACATGTTTTTCAATGGCAAAAATCAATGAATATTGTAAATGCACAAACAGTAATATCTCCACATTGCAAGGTGCAATTCTGAAATTTTTTGCTTTTTCCTGCTAATCCTAGCATGATAAAGAAGATTCAAAGAGAGTGAGATGCCAGCTCCTTTCATTCAGTCAGTAGCTTCAAACATTTCTGGACGTTTTTCAATGGCAAAAATCAATGAATATTGTAAATGCACAAACAGTAATATCTCCACATTGCAAGGTGCAATTCTGAAATTTTTTGCTTTTTCCTGTTATTCCTAGCATGATAAAGAAGATTCAAAGAGAGTGAGATGCCAGCTCCTTTCATTCAGTCAGTAGCTTCAAACATTTCTGGTATATGAAAAACATGTTTTTCAATGGCAAAAATCAATGAATATTGTAAATGCACAAACAGTAATATCTCCACATTGCAAGGTGCAATTCTGAAATTTTTTGCTTTTTCCTGTTAATCCTAGCATGATAAAGAAGATTCAAAGAGAGTGAGATGCCAGCTCCTTTCATTCAGTCAGTAGCTTCAAACATTTCTGGACGTTTTTCAATGGCAAAAATCAATGAATATTGTAAATGCACAAACAGTAATATCTCCACATTGCAAGGTGCAATTCTGAAATTTTTTGCTTTTTCCTGTTAATCCTAGCATGATAAAGAAGATTCAAAGAGAGTGAGATGCCAGTTCCTTTCATTCAGTCAGTAGCTTCAAACATTTCTGGTATATGAAAAACATGTTTTTCAATGGCAAAAATCAATGAATATTGTAAATGCACAAACAGTAATATCTCCACATTGCAAGGTGCAATTCTGAAATTTTTTGCTTTTTCCTGCTAATCCTAGCATGATAAAGAAGATTCAAAGAGAGTGAGATGCCAGCTCCTTTCATTCAGTCAGTAGCTTCAAACATTTCTGGTGTATGAAAAACATGTTTTTCAATGGCAAAAATCAATGAATATTGTAAATGCACAAACAGTAATATCTCCACATTGCAAGGTGCAATTCGGAAATTTTTTGCTTTTTCCTGCTAATCCTAGCATGATAAAGAAGATTCAAAGAGAGTGAGATGCCAGCTCCTTTCATTCAGTCAGTAGCTTCAAACATTTCTGGTATATGAATAACATGATGTTTTTCAATGGCAAAAATCAATGAATATTGTAAATGCACTAACAGTAATATCTCCACATTGCAAGGTGCAATTCTGAATTTTTTTGCTTTTTCCTGCTAATCCTAGCATGATAAAGAAGATTCAAAGAGTGAGATGCCAGCTCCTTTCATTCAGTCAGTAGCTTCAAACATTTCTGGACGTTTTTCAATGGCAAAAATCAATGAATATTGTAAATGCACAAACAGTAATATCTCCACATTGCAAGGTGCAATTCTGAAATTTTTTGCTTTTTCCTGCTAATCCTAGCATGATAAAGAAGATTCAAAGAGAGTGAGATGCCAGCTCCTTTCATTCAGTCAGTAGCTTCAAACATTTCTGGATGCTTTTCAATGGCAAAAATCAATGAATATTGTAAATGCACAAACAGAAATATCTCCACATTGCAGGGTGCAATTCTGAAATTTTTTGCTTTTTCCTGCTAATCCTAGCATGATAAAGAAGATTCAAAGAGAGTGAGATGCCAGCTCCTTTCATTCAGTCAGTAGATTCAAACATTTCTGGCATATGAATAACATGATGTTTTTCAATGGCAAAAATCAATGAATATTGTAAATGCACAAACAGTAATATCTCCACATTGCAAGGTGCAATTCTGAAATTTTTTGCTTTTTCCTGCTAATCCTAGCATGATAAAGAAGATTCAAAGAGAGTGAGATGCCAGCTCCTTTCATTCAGTCAGTAGCTTCAAACATTTCTGGACGTTTTTCAATGGCAAAAATCAATGAATATTGTAAATGCACAAACAGTAATAACTCCACATTGCAAGGTGCAATTCTGAAATTTTTTGCTTTTTCCTGCTAATCCTAGCATGATAAAGAAGATTCAAAGAGAGTAAGATGCCAGCTCCTTTCATTCAGTCAGTAGCTTCAAACATTTCTGGACGTTTTTCAATGGCAAAAATCAATGAATATTGTAAATGCACAAACAGTAATATCTCCACATTGCAAGGTGCAATTCTGAAATTTTTTGCTTTTTCCTGCTAATCCTAGCATGATAAAGAAGATTCAAAGAGAGTGAGATGCCAGCTCCTTTCATTCAGTCAGTAGCTTCAAACATTTCTGGATGCTTTTCAATGGCAAAAATCAATGAATATTGTAAATGCACAAACAGTAATATCTCCACATTGCAGGGTGCAATTCTGAAATTTTTTGCTTTTTCCTGCTAATCCTAGCATGATAAAGAAGATTCAAAGAGAGTGAGATGCCAGCTCCTTTCATTCAGTCAGTAGATTCAAACATTTCTGGTATATGAATAACATGATGTTTTTCAATGGCAAAAATCAATGAATATTGTAAATGCACAAACAGTAATATCTCCACATTGCAAGGTGCAATTCTGAAATTTTTTGCTTTTTCCTGCTAATCCTAGCATGATAAAGAAGATTCAAAGAGAGTGAGATGCCAGCTCCTTTCATTCAGTCAGTAGCTTCAAACATTTCTGGACGTTTTTCAATGGCAAAAATCAATGAATATTGTAAATGCACAAACAGTAATAACTCCACATTGCAAGGTGCAATTCTGAAATTTTTTGCTTTTTCCTGCTAATCCTAGCATGATAAAGAAGATTCAAAGAGAGTGAGATGCCAGCTCCTTTCATTCAGTCAGTAGCTTCAAACATTTCTGGACGTTTTTCAATGGCAAAAATCAATGAATATTGTAAATGCACAAACAGTAATATCTCCACATTGCAAGGTGCAATTCTGAAATTTTTTGCTTTTTCCTGCTAATCCTAGCATGATAAAGAAGATTCAAAGAGAGTGAGATGCCAGCTCCTTTCATTCAGTCAGTAGCTTCAAACATTTCTGGACGTTTTTCAATGGCAAAAATCAATGAATATTGTAAATGCACAAACAGTAATATCTCCACATTGCAAGGTGCAATTCTGAAATTTTTTGCTTTTTCCTGCTAATCCTAGCATGATAAAGAAGATTCAAAGAGAGTGAGATGCCAGCTCCTTTCATTCAGTCAGTAGCTTCAAACATTTCTGGTATATGAATAACATGATGTTTTTCAATGGCAAAAATCAATGAATATTGTAAATGCACAAACAGTAATATCTCCACATTGCAAGGTGCAATTCTGAAATTTTTTGCTTTTTCCTGCTAATCCTAGCATGATAAAGAAGATTCAAAGAGAGTGAGATGCCAGCTCCTTTCATTCAGTCAGTAGCTTCAAACATTTCTGGACGTTTTTCAATGGCAAAAATCAATGAATATTGTAAATGCACAAACAGTAATAACTCCACATTGCAAGGTGCAATTCTGAAATTTTTTGCTTTTTCCTGCTAATCCTAGCATGATAAAGAAGATTCAAAGAGAGTGAGATTCCAGCTCCTTTCATTCAGTCAGTAGCTTCAAACATTTCTGGACGTTTTTCAATGGCAAAAATCAATGAATATTGTAAATGCACAAACAGTAATATCTCCACATTGCAAGGTGCAATTCTGAAATTTTTTGCTTTTTCCTGTTAATCCTAGCATGATAAAGAAGATTCAAAGAGAGTGAGATGCCAGTTCCTTTCATTCAGTCAGTAGCTTCAAACATTTCTGGTATATGAAAAACATGTTTTTCAATGGCAAAAATCAATGAATATTGTAAATGCACAAACAGTAATATCTCCACATTGCAAGGTGCAATTCTGAAATTTTTTGCTTTTTCCTGCTAATCCTAGCATGATAAAGAAGATTCAAAGAGAGTGAGATGCCAGCTCCTTTCATTCAGTCAGTAGCTTCAAACATTTCTGGTGTATGAAAAACATGTTTTTCAATGGCAAAAATCAATGAATATTGTAAATGCACAAACAGTAATATCTCCACATTGCAAGGTGCAATTCGGAAATTTTTTGCTTTTTCCTGCTAATCCTAGCATGATAAAGAAGATTCAAAGAGAGTGAGATGCCAGCTCCTTTCATTCAGTCACTAGCTTCAAACATTTCTGGTATATGAATAACATGATGTTTTTCAATGGCAAAAATCAATGAATATTGTAAATGCACTAACAGTAATATCTCCACATTGCAAGGTGCAATTCTGAATTTTTTTGCTTTTTCCTGCTAATCCTAGCATGATAAAGAAGATTCAAAGAGTGAGATGCCAGCTCCTTTCATTCAGTCAGTAGCTTCAAACATTTCTGGACGTTTTTCAATGGCAAAAATCAATGAATATTGTAAATGCACAAACAGTAATATCTCCACATTGCAAGGTGCAATTCTGAATTTTTTTGCTTTTTTCTGCTAATCCTAGCATGATAAAGAAGATTCAAAGAGAGTGAGATGCCAGCTCCTTTCATTCAGTCAGTAGATTCAAACATTTCTGGTATATGAATAACATGATGTTTTTCAATGGCAAAAATCAATGAATATTGTAAATGCACAAACAGTAATATCTCCACATTGCAAGGTGCAATTCTGAATTTTTTTGCTTTTTCCTGCTAATCCTAGCATGATAAAGAAGATTCAAAGAGAGTGAGATGCCAGCTCCTTTCATTCAGTCAGTAGCTTCAAACATTTCTGGTGTATGAAAAACATGTTTTTCAATGGCAAAAATCAATGAATATTGTAAATGCACAAACAGTAATATCTCCACATTGCAAGGTGCAATTCGGAAATTTTTTGCTTTTTCCTGCTAATCCTAGCATGATAAAGAAGATTCAAAGAGAGTGAGATGCCAGCTCCTTTCATTCAGTCAGTAGCTTCAAACATTTCTGGTATATGAATAACATGATGTTTTTCAATGACAAAAATCAATGAATATTGTAAATGCACTAACAGTAATATCTCCACATTGCAAGGTGCAATTCTGAATTTTTTTGCTTTTTCCTGCTAATCCTAGCATGATAAAGAAGATTCAAAGAGTGAGATGCCAGCTCCTTTCATTCAGTCAATAGCTTCAAACATTTCTGGACGTTTTTCAATGGCAAAAATCAATGAATATTCTAAATGCACAAACAGTAATATCTCCACATTGCAAGGTGCAATTCTGAAATTTTTTGCTTTTTCCTGCTAATCCTAGCATGATAAAGAAGATTCAAAGAGAGTGAGATGCCAGCTCCTTTCATTCAGTCAGTAGCTTCAAACATTTCTGGATGCTTTTCAATGGCAAAAATCAATGAATATTGTAAATGCACAAACAGAAATATCTCCACATTGCAGGGTGCAATTCTGAAATTTTTTGCTTTTTCCTGCTAATCCTAGCATGATAAAGAAGATTCAAAGAGAGTGAGATGCCAGCTCCTTTCATTCAGTCAGTAGATTCAAACATTTCTGGTATATGAATAACATGATGTTTTTCAATGGCAAAAATCAATGAATATTGTAAATGCACAAACAGTAATATCTCCACATTGCAAGGTGCAATTCTGAAATTTTTTGCTTTTTCCTGCTAATCCTAGCATGATAAAGAAGATTCAAAGAGAGTGAGATGCCAGCTCCTTTCATTCAGTCAGTAGCTTCAAACATTTCTGGACGTTTTTCAATGGCAAAAATCAATGAATATTGTAAATGCACAAACAGTAATATCTCCACATTGCAAGGTGCAATTCTGAATTTTTTTGCTTTTTTCTGCTAATCCTAGCATGATAAAGAAGATTCAAAGAGAGTGAGATGCCAGCTCCTTTCATTCAGTCAGTAGATTCAAACATTTCTGGTATATGAATAACATGATGTTTTTCAATGGCAAAAATCAATGAATATTGTAAATGCACAAACAGTAATATCTCCACATTGCAAGGTGCAATTCTGAATTTTTTTGCTTTTTCCTGCTAATCCTAGCATGATAAAGAAGATTCAAAGAGAGTGAGATGCCAGCTCCTTTCATTCAGTCAGTAGCTTCAAACATTTCTGGTGTATGAAAAACATGTTTTTCAATGGCAAAAATCAATGAATATTGTAAATGCACAAACAGTAATATCTCCACATTGCAAGGTGCAATTCGGAAATTTTTTGCTTTTTCCTGCTAATCCTAGCATGATAAAGAAGATTCAAAGAGAGTGAGATGCCAGCTCCTTTCATTCAGTCAGTAGCTTCAAACATTTCTGGTATATGAATAACATGATGTTTTTCAATGACAAAAATCAATGAATATTGTAAATGCACTAACAGTAATATCTCCACATTGCAAGGTGCAATTCTGAATTTTTTTGCTTTTTCCTGCTAATCCTAGCATGATAAAGAAGATTCAAAGAGTGAGATGCCAGCTCCTTTCATTCAGTCAATAGCTTCAAACATTTCTGGACGTTTTTCAATGGCAAAAATCAATGAATATTCTAAATGCACAAACAGTAATATCTCCACATTGCAAGGTGCAATTCTGAAATTTTTTGCTTTTTCCTGCTAATCCTAGCATGATAAAGAAGATTCAAAGAGAGTGAGATGCCAGCTCCTTTCATTCAGTCAGTAGCTTCAAACATTTCTGGATGCTTTTCAATGGCAAAAATCAATGAATATTGTAAATGCACAAACAGAAATATCTCCACATTGCAGGGTGCAATTCTGAAATTTTTTGCTTTTTCCTGCTAATCCTAGCATGATAAAGAAGATTCAAAGAGAGTGAGATGCCAGCTCCTTTCATTCAGTCAGTAGATTCAAACATTTCTGGTATATGAATAACATGATGTTTTTCAATGGCAAAAATCAATGAATATTGTAAATGCACAAACAGTAATATCTCCACATTGCAAGGTGCAATTCTGAAATTTTTTGCTTTTTCCTGCTAATCCTAGCATGATAAAGAAGATTCAAAGAGAGTGAGATGCCAGCTCCTTTCATTCAGTCAGTAGCTTCAAACATTTCTGGACGTTTTTCAATGGCAAAAATCAATGAATATTGTAAATGCACAAACAGTAATAACTCCACATTGCAAGGTGCAATTCTGAAATTTTTTGCTTTTTCCTGCTAATCCTAGCATGATAAAGAAGATTCAAAGAGAGTAAGATGCCAGCTCCTTTCATTCAGTCAGTAGCTTCAAACATTTCTGGACGTTTTTCAATGGCAAAAATCAATGAATATTGTAAATGCACAAACAGTAATATCTCCACATTGCAAGGTGCAATTCTGAAATTTTTTGCTTTTTCCTGCTAATCCTAGCATGATAAAGAAGATTCAAAGAGAGTGAGATGCCAGCTCCTTTCATTCAGTCAGTAGCTTCAAACATTTCTGGATGCTTTTCAATGGCAAAAATCAATGAATATTGTAAATGCACAAACAGTAATATCTCCACATTGCAGGGTGCAATTCTGAAATTTTTTGCTTTTTCCTGCTAATCCTAGCATGATAAAGAAGATTCAAAGAGAGTGAGATGCCAGCTACTTTCATTCAGTCAGTAGATTCAAACATTTCTGGTATATGAATAACATGATGTTTTTCAATGGCAAAAATCAATGAATATTGTAAATGCACAAACAGTAATATCTCCACATTGCAAGGTGCAATTCTGAAATTTTTTGCTTTTTCCTGCTAATCCTAGCATGATAAAGAAGATTCAAAGAGAGTGAGATGCCAGCTCCTTTCATTCAGTCAGTAGCTTCAAACATTTCTGGACGTTTTTCAATGGCAAAAATCAATGAATATTGTAAATGCACAAACAGTAATAACTCCACATTGCAAGGTGCAATTCTGAAATTTTTTGCTTTTTCCTGCTAATCTTAGCATGATAAAGAAGATTCAAAGAGAGTGAGATGCCAGCTCCTTTCATTCAGTCAGTAGCTTCAAACATTTCTGGACGTTTTTCAATTGCAAAAATCAATGAATATTGTAAATGCACAAACAGTAATATCTCCACATTGCAAGGTGCAATTCTGAAATTTTTTGCTTTTTCCTGCTAATCCTAGCATGATAAAGAAGATTCAAAGAGAGTGAGATGCCAGCTCCTTTCATTCAGTCAGTAGCTTCAAACATTTCTGGACGTTTTTCAATGGCAAAAATCAATGAATATTGTAAATGCACAAACAGTAATATCTCCACATTGCAAGGTGCAATTCTGAAATTTTTTGCTTTTTCCTGCTAATCCTAGCATGATAAAGAAGATTCAAAGAGAGTGAGATGCCAGCTCCTTTCATTCAGTCAGTAGCTTCAAACATTTCTGGACATTTTTCAATGGCAAAAATAAATGAATATTGTAAATGCACAAACAGTAATATCTCCACATTGCAAGGTGCAATTCTGAAATTTTTTGCTTTTTCCTGCTAATCCTAACATGATAAAGAAGATTCAAAGAGAGTGAGATGCCAGCTCCTTTCATTCCGTCAGTAGCTTCAAACATTTCTGGATGCTTTTCAATGGCAAAAATCAATGAATATTGTAAATGCACAAACAGAAATATCTCCACATTGCAGGGTGCAATTCTGAAATTTTTTGCTTTTTCCTGCTAATCCTAGCATGATAAAGAAGATTCAAAGAGAGTGAGATGCCAGCTCCTTTCATTCAGTCAGTAGATTCAAACATTTCTGGTATATGAATAACATGATGTTTTTCAATGGCAAAAATCAATGAATATTGTAAATGCACAAACAGTAATATCTCCACATTGCAAGGTGCAATTCTGAAATTTTTTGCTTTTTCCTGCTAATCCTAGCATGATAAAGAAGATTCAAAGAGAGTGAGATGCCAGCTCCTTTCATTCAGTCAGTAGCTTCAAACATTTCTGGACGTTTTTCAATGGCAAAAATCAATGAATATTGTAAATGCACAAACAGTAATAACTCCACATTGCAAGGTGCAATTCTGAAATTTTTTGCTTTTTCCTGCTAATCCTAGCATGATAAAGAAGATTCAAAGAGAGTAAGATGCCAGCTCCTTTCATTCAGTCAGTAGCTTCAAACATTTCTGGACGTTTTTCAATGGCAAAAATCAATGAATATTGTAAATGCACAAACAGTAATATCTCCACATTGCAAGGTGCAATTCTGAAATTTTTTGCTTTTTCCTGCTAATCCTAGCATGATAAAGAAGATTCAAAGAGAGTGAGATGCCAGCTCCTTTCATTCAGTCAGTAGCTTCAAACATTTCTGGATGCTTTTCAATGGCAAAAATCAATGAATATTGTAAATGCACAAACAGTAATATCTCCACATTGCAGGGTGCAATTCTGAAATTTTTTGCTTTTTCCTGCTAATCCTAGCATGATAAAGAAGATTCAAAGAGAGTGAGATGCCAGCTACTTTCATTCAGTCAGTAGATTCAAACATTTCTGGTATATGAATAACATGATGTTTTTCAATGGCAAAAATCAATGAATATTGTAAATGCACAAACAGTAATATCTCCACATTGCAAGGTGCAATTCTGAAATTTTTTGCTTTTTCCTGCTAATCCTAGCATGATAAAGAAGATTCAAAGAGAGTGAGATGCCAGCTCCTTTCATTCAGTCAGTAGCTTCAAACATTTCTGGACGTTTTTCAATGGCAAAAATCAATGAATATTGTAAATGCACAAACAGTAATAACTCCACATTGCAAGGTGCAATTCTGAAATTTTTTGCTTTTTCCTGCTAATCCTAGCATGATAAAGAAGATTCAAAGAGAGTGAGATGCCAGCTCCTTTCATTCAGTCAGTAGCTTCAAACATTTCTGGACGTTTTTCAATTGCAAAAATCAATGAATATTGTAAATGCACAAACAGTAATATCTCCACATTGCAAGGTGCAATTCTGAAATTTTTTGCTTTTTCCTGCTAATCCTAGCATGATAAAGAAGATTCAAAGAGAGTGAGATGCCAGCTCCTTTCATTCAGTCAGTAGCTTCAAACATTTCTGGACGTTTTTCAATGGCAAAAATCAATGATATTGTAAATGCACAAACAGTAATATCTCCACATTGCAAGGTGCAATTCTGAAATTTTTTGCTTTTTCCTGCTAATCCTAGCATGATAAAGAAGATTCAAAGAGAGTGAGATGCCAGCTCCTTTCATTCAGTCAGTAGCTTCAAACATTTCTGGACGTTTTTCAATGGCAAAAATCAATGAATATTGTAAATGCACAAACAGTAATATCTCCACATTGCAAGGTGCAATTCTGAAATTTTTTGCTTTTTCCTGCTAATCCTAACATGATAAAGAAGATTCAAAGAGAGTGAGATGCCAGCTCCTTTCATTCAGTCAGTAGCTTCAAACATTTCTGGTATATGAATAACATGATGTTTTTCAATGGCAAAAATCAATGAATATTGTAAATGCACAAACAGTAATATCTCCACATTGCAAGGTGCAATTCTGAAATTTTTTGCTTTTTCCTGTTAATCCTAGCATGATAAAGAAGATTCAAAGAGAGTGAGATGCCAGCTCCTTTCATTCAGTCAGTAGCTTCAAACATTTCTGGTATATGAAAAACATGTTTTTCAATGGCAAAAATCAATGAATATTGTAAATGCACAAACAGTAATATCTCCACATTGCAAGGTGCAATTCTGAAA
This sequence comes from Phyllobates terribilis, assembly GCF_046119375.1. Classification (NCBI taxonomy): domain Eukaryota; kingdom Metazoa; phylum Chordata; class Amphibia; order Anura; family Dendrobatidae; genus Phyllobates; species Phyllobates terribilis. The sequence continues at coordinate 75,722 of NW_027363371.1, forward strand.
TTTTTTGCTTTTTCCTGTTAATCCTAGCATGATAAAGAAGATTCAAAGAGAGTGAGATGCCAGCTCCTTTCATTCAGTCAGTAGCTTCAAACATTTCTGGACGTTTTTCAATGGCAAAAATCAATGAATATTGTAAATGCACAAACAGTAATATCTCCACATTGCAAGGTGCAATTCTGAAATTTTTTGCTTTTTCCTGTTAATCCTAGCATGATAAAGAAGATTCAAAGAGAGTGAGATGCCAGTTCCTTTCATTCAGTCAGTAGCTTCAAACATTTCTGGTATATGAAAAACATGTTTTTCAATGGCAAAAATCAATGAATATTGTAAATGCACAAACAGTAATATCTCCACATTGCAAGGTGCAATTCTGAAATTTTTTGCTTTTTCCTGCTAATCCTAGCATGATAAAGAAGATTCAAAGAGAGTGAGATGCCAGCTCCTTTCATTCAGTCAGTAGCTTCAAACATTTCTGGTGTATGAAAAACATGTTTTTCAATGGCAAAAATCAATGAATATTGTAAATGCACAAACAGTAATATCTCCACATTGCAAGGTGCAATTCGGAAATTTTTTGCTTTTTCCTGCTAATCCTAGCATGATAAAGAAGATTCAAAGAGAGTGAGATGCCAGCTCCTTTCATTCAGTCAGTAGCTTCAAACATTTCTGGTATATGAATAACATGATGTTTTTCAATGGCAAAAATCAATGAATATTGTAAATGCACTAACAGTAATATCTCCACATTGCAAGGTGCAATTCTGAATTTTTTGCTTTTTCCTGCTAATCCTAGCATGATAAAGAAGATTCAAAGAGTGAGATGCCAGCTCCTTTCATTCAGTCAGTAGCTTCAAACATTTCTGGACGTTTTTCAATGGCAAAAATCAATGAATATTGTAAATGCACAAACAGTAATATCTCCACATTGCAAGGTGCAATTCTGAAATTTTTTGCTTTTTCCTGCTAATCCTAGCATGATAAAGAACATTCAAAGAGAGTGAGATGCCAGCTCCTTTCATTCAGTCAGTAGCTTCAAACATTTCTGGATGCTTTTCAATGGCAAAAATCAATGAATATTGTAAATGCACAAACAGAAATATCTCCACATTGCAGGGTGCAATTCTGAAATTTTTTGCTTTTTCCTGCTAATCCTAGCATGATAAAGAAGATTCAAAGAGAGTGAGATGCCAGCTCCTTTCATTCAGTCAGTAGATTCAAACATTTCTGGTATATGAATAACATGATGTTTTTCAATGGCAAAAATCAATGAATATTGTAAATGCACAAACAGTAATATCTCCACATTGCAAGGTGCAATTCTGAAATTTTTTGCTTTTTCCTGCTAATCCTAGCATGATAAAGAAGATTCAAAGAGAGTGAGATGCCAGCTCCTTTCATTCAGTCAGTAGCTTCAAACATTTCTGGACGTTTTTCAATGGCAAAAATCAATGAATATTGTAAATGCACAAACAGTAATAACTCCACATTGCAAGGTGCAATTCTGAAATTTTTTGCTTTTTCCTGCTAATCCTAGCATGATAAAGAAGATTCAAAGAGAGTAAGATGCCAGCTCCTTTCATTCAGTCAGTAGCTTCAAACATTTCTGGACGTTTTTCAATGGCAAAAATCAATGAATATTGTAAATGCACAAACAGTAATATCTCCACATTGCAAGGTGCAATTCTGAAATGTTTTGCTTTTTCCTGCTAATCCTAGCATGATAAAGAAGATTCAAAGAGAGTGAGATGCCAGCTCCTTTCATTCAGTCAGTAGCTTCAAACATTTCTGGATGCTTTTCAATGGCAAAAATCAATGAATATTGTAAATGCACAAACAGTAATATCTCCACATTGCAGGGTGCAATTCTGAAATTTTTTGCTTTTTCCTGCTAATCCTAGCATGATAAAGAAGATTCAAAGAGAGTGAGATGCCAGCTCCTTTCATTCAGTCAGTAGATTCAAACATTTCTGGTATATGAATAACATGATGTTTTTCAATGGCAAAAATCAATGAATATTGTAAATGCACAAACAGTAATATCTCCACATTGCAAGGTGCAATTCTGAAATTTTTTGCTTTTTCCTGCTAATCCTAGCATGATAAAGAAGATTCAAAGAGAGTGAGATGCCAGCTCCTTTCATTCAGTCAGTAGCTTCAAACATTTCTGGACGTTTTTCAATGGCAAAAATCAATGAATATTGTAAATGCACAAACAGTAATAACTCCACATTGCAAGGTGCAATTCTGAAATTTTTTCCTTTTTCCTGCTAATCCTAGCATGATAAAGAAGATTCAAAGAGAGTGAGATGCCAGCTCCTTTCATTCAGTCAGTAGCTTCAAACATTTCTGGACGTTTTTCAATGGCAAAAATCAATGAATATTGTAAATGCACAAACAGTAATATCTCCACATTGCAAGGTGCAATTCTGAAATTTTTTGCTTTTTCCTGCTAATCCTAGCATGATAAAGAAGATTCAAAGAGAGTGAGATGCCAGCTCCTTTCATTCAGTCAGTAGCTTCAAACATTTCTGGACGTTTTTCAATGGCAAAAATCAATGAATATTGTAAATGCACAAACAGTAATATCTCCACATTGCAAGGTGCAATTCTGAAATTTTTTGCTTTTTCCTGCTAATCCTAGCATGATAAAGAAGATTCAAAGAGAGTGAGATGCCAGCTCCTTTCATTCAGTCAGTAGCTTCAAACATTTCTGGACGTTTTTCAATGGCAAAAATCAATGAATATTGTAAATGCACAAACAGTAATATCTCCACATTGCAAGGTGCAATTCTGAAATTTTTTGCTTTTTCCTGCTAATCCTAGCATGATAAAGAAGATTCAAAGAGAGTGAGATGCCAGCTCCTTTCATTCAGTCAGTAGCTTCAAACATTTCTGGTATATGAATAACATGATGTTTTTCAATGGCAAAAATCAATGAATATTGTAAATGCACAAACAGTAATATCTCCACATTGCAAGGTGCAATTCTGAAATTTTTTGCTTTTTCCTGCTAATCCTAGCATGATAAAGAAGATTCAAAGAGAGTGAGATGCCAGCTCCTTTCATTCAGTCAGTAGCTTCAAACATTTCTGGACGTTTTTCAATGGCAAAAATCAATGAATATTGTAAATGCACAAACAGTAATAACTCCACATTGCAAGGTGCAATTCTGAAATTTTTTGCTTTTTCCTGCTAATCCTAGCATGATAAAGAAGATTCAAAGAGAGTGAGATGCCAGCTCCTTTCATTCAGTCAGTAGCTTCAAACATTTCTGGACGTTTTTCAATGGCAAAAATCAATGAATATTGTAAATGCACAAACAGTAATATCTCCACATTGCAAGGTGCAATTCTGAAATTTTTTGCTTTTTCCTGTTAATCCTAGCATGATAAAGAAGATTCAAAGAGAGTGAGATGCCAGTTCCTTTCATTCAGTCAGTAGCTTCAAACATTTCTGGTATATGAAAAACATGTTTTTCAATGGCAAAAATCAATGAATATTGTAAATGCACAAACAGTAATATCTCCACATTGCAAGGTGCAATTCTGAAATTTTTTGCTTTTTCCTGCTAATCCTAGCATGATAAAGAAGATTCAAAGAGAGTGAGATGCCAGCTCCTTTCATTCAGTCAGTAGCTTCAAACATTTCTGGTGTATGAAAAACATGTTTTTCAATGGCAAAAATCAATGAATATTGTAAATGCACAAACAGTAATATCTCCACATTGCAAGGTGCAATTCGGAAATTTTTTGCTTTTTCCTGCTAATCCTAGCATGATAAAGAAGATTCAAAGAGAGTGAGATGCCAGCTCCTTTCATTCAGTCAGTAGCTTCAAACATTTCTGGTATATGAATAACATGATGTTTTTCAATGGCAAAAATCAATGAATATTGTAAATGCACTAACAGTAATATCTCCACATTGCAAGGTGCAATTCTGAATTTTTTTGCTTTTTCCTGCTAATCCTAGCATGATAAAGAAGATTCAAAGAGTGAGATGCCAGCTCCTTTCATTCAGTCAGTAGCTTCAAACATTTCTGGACGTTTTTCAATGGCAAAAATCAATGAATATTGTAAATGCACAAACAGTAATATCTCCACATTGCAAGGTGCAATTCTGAAATTTTTTGCTTTTTCCTGCTAATCCTAGCATGATAAAGAAGATTCAAAGAGAGTGAGATGCCAGCTCCTTTCATTCAGTCAGTAGCTTCAAAAATTTCTGGATGCTTTTCAATGGCAAAAATCAATGAATATTGTAAATGCACAAACAGAAATATCTCCACATTGCAGGGTGCAATTCTGAAATTTTTTGCTTTTTCCTGCTAATCCTAGCATGATAAAGAAGATTCAAAGAGAGTGAGATGCCAGCTCCTTTCATTCAGTCAGTAGATTCAAACATTTCTGGTATATGAATAACATGATGTTTTTCAATGGCAAAAATCAATGAATATTGTAAATGCACAAACAGTAATATCTCCACATTGCAAGGTGCAATTCTGAAATTTTTTGCTTTTTCCTGCTAATCCTAGCATGATAAAGAAGATTCAAAGAGAGTGAGATGCCAGCTCCTTTCATTCAGTCAGTAGCTTCAAACATTTCTGGTGTATGAAAAACATGTTTTTCAATGGCAAAAATCAATGAATATTGTAAATGCACAAACAGTAATATCTCCACATTGCAAGGTGCAATTCGGAAATTTTTTGCTTTTTCCTGCTAATCCTAGCATGATAAAGAAGATTCAAAGAGAGTGAGATGCCAGCTCCTTTCATTCAGTCAGTAGCTTCAAACATTTCTGGTATATGAATAACATGATGTTTTTCAATGGCAAAAATCAATGAATATTGTAAATGCACAAACAGTAATATCTCCACATTGCAAGGTGCAATTCTGAAATTTTTTGCTTTTTCCTGCTAATCCTAGCATGATAAAGAAGATTCAAAGAGAGTGAGATGCCAGCTCCTTTCATTCAGTCAGTAGCTTCAAACATTTCTGGACGTTTTTCAATGGCAAAAATCAATGAATATTGTAAATGCACAAACAGTAATAACTCCACATTGCAAGGTGCTATTCTGAAATTTTTTGCTTTTTCCTGCTAATCCTAGCATGATAAAGAAGATTCAAAGAGAGTAAGATGCCAGCTCCTTTCATTCAGTCAGTAGCTTCAAACATTTCTGGACGTTTTTCAATGGCAAAAATCAATGAATATTGTAAATGCACAAACAGTAATATCTCCACATTGCAAGGTGCAATTCTGAAATTTTTTGCTTTTTCCTGCTAATCCTAGCATGATAAAGAAGATTCAAAGAGAGTGAGATGCCAGCTCCTTTCATTCAGTCAGTAGCTTCAAACATTTCTGGATGCTTTTCAATGGCAAAAATCAATGAATATTGTAAATGCACAAACAGTAATATCTCCACATTGCAGGGTGCAATTCTGAAATTTTTTGCTTTTTCCTGATAATCCTAGCATGATAAAGAAGATTCAAAGAGAGTGAGATGCCAGCTCCTTTCATTCAGTCAGTAGATTCAAACATTTCTGGTATATGAATAACATGATGTTTTTCAATGGCAAAAATCAATGAATATTGTAAATGCACAAACAGTAATATCTCCACATTGCAAGGTGCAATTCTGAAATTTTTTGCTTTTTCCTGCTAATCCTAGCATGATAAAGAAGATTCAAAGAGAGTGAGATGCCAGCTCCTTTCATTCAGTCAGTAGCTTCAAACATTTCTGGACGTTTTTCAATGGCAAAAATCAATGAATATTGTAAATGCACAAACAGTAATAACTCCACATTGCAAGGTGCAATTCTGAAATTTTTTGCTTTTTCCTGCTAATCCTAGCATGATAAAGAAGATTCAAAGAGAGTGAGATGCCAGCTCCTTTCATTCAGTCAGTAGCTTCAAACATTTCTGGACGTTTTTCAATGGCAAAAATCAATGAATATTGTAAATGCACAAACAGTAATATCTCCACATTGCAAGGTGCAATTCTGAAATTTTTTGCTTTTTCCTGCTAATCCTAGCATGATAAAGAAGATTCAAAGAGAGTGAGATGCCAGCTCCTTTCATTCAGTCAGTAGCTTCAAACATTTCTGGACGTTTTTCAATGGCAAAAATCAATGAATATTGTAAATGCACAAACAGTAATATCTCCACATTGCAAGGTGCAATTCTGAAATTTTTTGCTTTTTCCTGCTAATCCTAGCATGATAAAGAAGATTCAAAGAGAGTGAGATGCCAGCTCCTTTCATTCAGTCAGTAGCTTCAAACATTTCTGGTATATGAATAACATGATGTTTTTCAATGGCAAAAATCAATGAATATTGTAAATGCACAAACAGTAATATCTCCACATTGCAAGGTGCAATTCTGAAATTTTTTGCTTTTTCCTGCTAATCCTAGCATGATAAAGAATATTCAAAGAGAGTGAGATGCCAGCTCCTTTCATTCAGTCAGTAGCTTCAAACATTTCTGGACGTTTTTCAATGGCAAAAATCAATGAATATTGTAAATGCACAAACAGTAATAACTCCACATTGCAAGGTGCAATTCTGAAATTTTTTGCTTTTTCCTGCTAATCCTAGCATGATAAAGAAGATTCAAAGAGAGTGAGATGCCAGCTCCTTTCATTCAGTCAGTAGCTTCAAACATTTCTGGACGTTTTTCAATGGCAAAAATCAATGAATATTGTAAATGCACAAACAGTAATATCTCCACATTGCAAGGTGCAATTCTGAAATTTTTTGCTTTTTCCTGTTAATCCTAGCATGATAAAGAAGATTCAAAGAGAGTGAGATGCCAGTTCCTTTCATTCAGTCAGTAGCTTCAAACATTTCTGGTATATGAAAAACATGTTTTTCAATGGCAAAAATCAATGAATATTGTAAATGCACAAACAGTAATATCTCCACATTGCAAGGTGCAATTCTGAAATTTTTTGCTTTTTCCTGCTAATCCTAGCATGATAAAGAAGATTCAAAGAGAGTGAGATGCCAGCTCCTTTCATTCAGTCAGTAGCTTCAAACATTTCTGGTGTATGAAAAACATGTTTTTCAATGGCAAAAATCAATGAATATTGTAAATGCACAAACAGTAATATCTCCACATTGCAAGGTGCAATTCGGAAATTTTTTGCTTTTTCCTGCTAATCCTAGCATGATAAAGAAGATTCAAAGAGAGTGAGATGCCAGCTCCTTTCATTCAGTCAGTAGCTTCAAACATTTCTGGTATATGAATAACATGATGTTTTTCAATGGCAAAAATCAATGAATATTGTAAATGCACTAACAGTAATATCTCCACATTGCAAGGTGCAATTCTGAATTTTTTTGCTTTTTCCTGCTAATCCTAGCATGATAAAGAAGATTCAAAAAGAGTGAGATGCCAGCTCCTTTCATTCAGTCAGTAGCTTCAAACATTTCTGGACGTTTTTCAATGGCAAAAATCAATGAATATTGTAAATGCACAAACAGTAATATCTCCACATTGCAAGGTGCAATTCTGAAATTTTTTGCTTTTTCCTGCTAATCCTAGCATGATAAAGAAGATTCAAAGAGAGTGAGATGCCAGCTCCTTTCATTCAGTCAGTAGCTTCAAACATTTCTGGATGCTTTTCAATGGCAAAAATCAATGAATATTGTAAATGCACAAACAGAAATATCTCCACATTGCAGGGTGCAATTCTGAAATTTTTTGCTTTTTCCTGCTAATCCTAGCATGATAAAGAAGATTCAAAGAGAGTGAGATGCCAGCTCCTTTCATTCAGTCAGTAGATTCAAACATTTCTGGTATATGAATAACATGATGTTTTTCAATGGCAAAAATCAATGAATATTGTAAATGCACAAACAGTAATATCTCCACATTGCAAGGTGCAATTCTGAAATTTTTTGCTTTTTCCTGCTAATCCTAGCATGATAAAGAAGATTCAAAGAGAGTGAGATGCCAGCTCCTTTCATTCAGTCAGTAGCTTCAAACATTTCTGGACGTTTTTCAATGGCAAAAATCAATGAATATTGTAAATGCACAAACAGTAATAACTCCACATTGCAAGGTGCAATTCTGAAATTTTTTGCTTTTTCCTGCTAATCCTAGCATGATAAAGAAGATTCAATGAGAGTAAGATGCCAGCTCCTTTCATTCAGTCAGTAGCTTCAAACATTTCTGGACGTTTTTCAATGGCAAAAATCAATGAATATTGTAAATGCACAAACAGTAATATCTCCACATTGCAAGGTGCAATTCTGAAATTTTTTGCTTTTTCCTGCTAATCCTAGCATGATAAAGAAGATTCAAAGAGAGTGAGATGCCAGCTCCTTTCATTCAGTCAGTAGCTTCAAACATTTCTGGATGCTTTTCAATGGCAAAAATCAATGAATATTGTAAATGCACAAACAGTAATATCTCCACATTGCAGGGTGCAATTCTGAAATTTTTTGCTTTTTCCTGCTAATCCTAGCATGATAAAGAAGATTCAAAGAGAGTGAGATGCCAGCTCCTTTCATTCAGTCAGTAGCTTCAAACATTTCTGGTATATGAATAACATGATGTTTTTCAATGGCAAAAATCAATGAATATTGTAAATGCACAAACAGTAATATCTCCACATTGCAAGGTGCAATTCTGAAATTTTTTGCTTTTTCCTGCTAATCCTAGCATGATAAAGAAGATTCAAAGAGAGTGAGATGCCAGCTCCTTTCATTCAGTCAGTAGCTTCAAACTTTTCTGGACGTTTTTCAATGGCAAAAATCAATGAATATTGTAAATGCACAAACAGTAATAACTCCACATTGCAAGGTGCAATTCTGAAATTTTTTGCTTTTTCCTGCTAATCCTAGCATGATAAAGAAGATTCAAAGAGAGTGAGATGCCAGCTCCTTTCATTCAGTCAGTAGCTTCAAACATTTCTGGACGTTTTTCAATGGCAAAAATCAATGAATATTGTAAATGCACAAACAGTAATATCTCCACATTGCAAGGTGCAATTCTGAAATTTTTTGCTTTTTCCTGCTAATCCTAGCATGATAAAGAAGATTCAAAGAGAGTGAGATGCCAGCTCCTTTCATTCAGTCAGTAGCTTCAAACATTTCTGGACGTTTTTCAATGGCAAAAATCAATGAATATTGTAAATGCACAAACAGTAATATCTCCACATTGCAAGGTGCAATTCTGAAATTTTTTGCTTTTTCCTGCTAATCCTAGCATGATAAAGAAGATTCAAAGAGAGTGAGATGCCAGCTCCTTTCATTCAGTCAGTAGCTTCAAACATTTCTGGACGTTTTTCAATGGCAAAAATCAATGAATATTGTAAATGCACAAACAGTAATATCTCCACATTGCAAGGTGCAATCCTGAAATTTTTTGCTTTTTCCTGCTAATCCTAGCATGATAAAGAAGATTCAAAGAGAGTGAGATGCCAGCTCCTTTCATTCAGTCAGTAGCTTCAAACATTTCTGGTATATGAATAACATGATGTTTTTCAATGGCAAAAATCAATGAATATTGTAAATGCACAAACAGTAATATCTCCACATTGCAAGGTGCAATTCTGAAATTTTTTGCTTTTTCCTGCTAATCCTAGCATGATAAAGAAGATTCAAAGAGAGTGAGATGCCAGCTCCTTTCATTCAGTCAGTAGCTTCAAACATTTCTGGACGTTTTTCAATGGCAAAAATCAATGAATATTGTAAATGCACAAACAGTAATAACTCCACATTGCAAGGTGCAATTCTGAAATTTTTTGCTTTTTCCTGCTAATCCTAGCATGATAAAGAAGATTCAAAGAGAGTGAGATGCCAGCTCCTTTCATTCAGTCAGTAGCTTCAAACATTTCTGGACGTTTTTCAATGGCAAAAATCAATGAATATTGTAAATGCACAAACAATAATATCTCCACATTGCAAGGTGCAATTCTGAAATTTTTTGCTTTTTCCTGCTAATCCTAGCATGATAAAGAAGATTCAAAGAGAGTGAGATGCCAGCTCCTTTCATTCAGTCAGTAACTTCAAACATTTCTGGTATATGAATAACATGATGTTTTTCAATGGCAAAAATCAATGAATATTGTAAATGCACTAACAGTAATATCTCCACATTGCAAGGTGCAATTCTGAATTTTTTTGCTTTTTCCTGCTAATCCTGGCATGATAAAGAAGATTCAAAGAGTGAGATGCCAGCTCCTTTCATTCAGTCAGTAGCTTCAAACATTTCTGGACGTTTTTCAATGGCAAAAATCAATGAATATTGTAAATGCACAAACAGTAATATCTCCACATTGCAAGGTGCAATTCTGAAATTTTTTGCTTTTTCCTGCTAATCCTAGCATGATAAAGAAGATTCAAAGAGAGTGAGATGCCAGCTCCTTTCATTCAGTCAGTAGCTTCAAACATTTCTGGATGCTTTTCAATGGCAAAAATCAATGAATATTGTAAATGCACAAACAGTAATATCTCCACATTGCAGGGTGCAATTCTGAAATTTTTTGCTTTTTACTGCTAATCCTAGCATGATAAAGAAGATTCAAAGAGAGTGAGATGCCAGCTCCTTTCATTCAGTCAGTAGCTTCAAACATTTCTGGATGCTTTTCAATGGCAAAAATCAATGAATGTTGTAAATGCACAAACAGTAATATCTCCACATTGCAGGGTGCAATTCTGAAATTTTTTGCTTTTTCCTGCTAATCCTAGCATGATAAAGAAGATTCAAAGAGAGTGAGATGCCAGCTCCTTTCATTCAGTCAGTAGATTCAAACATTTCTGGTATATGAATAACATGATGTTTTTCAATGGCAAAAATCAATGAATATTGTAAATGCACAAACAGTAATATCTCCACATTGCAAGGTGCAATTCTGAAATTTTTTGCTTTTTCCTGCTAATCCTAGCATGATAAAGAAGATTCAAAGAGAGTGAGATGCCAGCTCCTTTCATTCAGTCAGTAGCTTCAAACATTTCTGGACGTTTTTCAATGGCAAAAATCAATGAATATTGTAAATGCACAAACAGTAATATCTCCACATTGCAAGGTGCAATTCTGAAATTTTTTGCTTTTTCCTGCTAATCCTAGCATGATAAAGAAGATTCAAAGAGAGTGAGATGCCAGCTCCTTTCATTCAGTCAGTAGCTTCAAACATTTCTGGTATATGAATAACATGATGTTTTTCAATGGCAAAAATCAATGAATATTGTAAATGCACAAACAGTAATATCTCCACATTGCATGGTGCAATTCTGAAATTTTTTGCTTTTTCCTGCTAATCCTAGCATGATAAAGAAGATTCAAAGAGAGTGAGATGCCAGCTCCTTTCATTCAGTCAGTAGCTTCAAACATTTCTGGACGTTTTTCAATGGCAAAAATCAATGAATATTGTAAATGCACAAACAGTAATAACTCCACATTGCAAGGTGCAATTCTGAAATGTTTTGCTTTTTCCTGCTAATCCTAGCATGATAAAGAAGATTCAAAGAGAGTGAGATGCCAGCTCCTTTCATTCAGTCAGTAGCTTCAAACATTTCTGGACGTTTTTCAATGGCTAAAATCAATGAATATTGTAAATGCACAAACAATAATATCTCCACATTGCAAGGTGCAATTCTGAAATTTTTTGCTTTTTCCTGCTAATCCTAGCATGATAAAGAAGATTCAAAGAGAGTGAGATGCCAGCTCCTTTCAATCAGTCAGTAGCTTCAAACATTTCAGGTATATGAATAACATGATGTTTTTCAATGGCAAAAATCAATGAATATTGTAAATGCACTAACAGTAATATCTCCACATTGCAGGTGCAATTCTGAATTTTTTTGCTTTTTCCTGCTAATCCTAGCATGATAAAGAAGATTCAAAGAGAGTGAGATGCCAGCTCCTTTCATTCAGTCAGTAGCTTCAAACATTTCTGGACGTTTTTCAATGGCAAAAATCAATGAATATTGTAAATGCACAAACAGTAATATCTCCACATTGCAAGGTGCAATTCTGAAATTTTTTGCTTTTTCCTGCTAATCCTAGCATGATAAAGAAGATTCAAAGAGAGTGAGATGCCAGCTCCTTTCATTCAGTCAGTAGCTTCAAACATTTCTGGATGCTTTTCAATGGCAAAAATCAATGAATATTGTAAATGCACAAACAGTAATATCTCCACATTGCAGGGTGCAATTCTGAAATTTTTTGCTTTTTCCTGCTAATCCTAGCATGATAAAGAAGATTCAAAGAGAGTGAGATGCCAGCTCCTTTCATTCAGTCAGTAGATTCAAACATTTCTGGTATATGAATAACATGATGTTTTTCAATGGCAAAAATCAATGAATATTGTAAATGCACAAACAGTAATATCTCCACATTGCAAGGTGCAATTCTGAAATTTTTTGCTTTTTCCTGCTAATCCTAGCATGATAAAGAAGATTCAAAGAGAGTGAGATGCCAGCTCCTTTCATTCAGTCAGTAGCTTCAAACATTTCTGGACGTTTTTCAATGGCAAAAATCAATGAATATTGTAAATGCACAAACAGTAATATCTCCACATTGCAAGGTGCAATTCTGAAATTTTTTGCTTTTTCCTGCTAATCCTAGCATGATAAAGAAGATTCAAAGAGAGTGAGATGCCAGCTCCTTTCATTCAGTCAGTAGCTTCAAACATTTCTGGTATATGAATAACATGATGTTTTTCAATGGCAAAAATCAATGAATATTGTAAATGCACAAACAGTAATATCTCCACATTGCAAGGTGCAATTCTGAAATTTTTTGCTTTTTCCTGCTAATCCTAGCATGATAAAGAAGATTCAAAGAGAGTGAGATGCCAGCTCCTTTCATTCAGTCAGTAGCTTCAAACATTTCTGGACGTTTTTCAATGGCAAAAATCAATGAATATTGTAAATGCACAAACAGTAATAACTCCACATTGCAAGGTGCAATTCTGAAATGTTTTGCTTTTTCCTGCTAATCCTAGCATGATAAAGAAGATTCAAAGAGAGTGAGATGCCAGCTCCTTTCATTCAGTCAGTAGCTTTAAACATTTCTGGACGTTTTTCAATGGCTAAAATCAATGAATATTGTAAATGCACAAACAATAATATCTCCACATTGCAAGGTGCAATTCTGAAATTTTTTGCTTTTTCCTGCTAATCCTAGCATGATAAAGAAGATTCAAAGAGAGTGAGATGCCAGCTCCTTTCATTCAGTCAGTAGCTTCAAACATTTCTGGACGTTTTTCAATGGCAAAAATCAATGAATATTGTAAATGCACAAACAGTAATATCTCCACATTGCAAGGTGCAATCCTGAAATTTTTTGCTTTTTCCTGCTAATCCTAGCATGATAAAGAAGATTCAAAGAGAGTGAGATGCCAGCTCCTTTCATTCAGTCAGTAGCTTCAAACATTTCTGGTATATGAATAACATGATGTTTTTCAATGGCAAAAATCAATGAATATTGTAAATGCACAAACAGTAATATCTCCACATTGCAAGGTGCAATTCTGAAATTTTTTGCTTTTTCCTGCTAATCCTAGCATGATAAAGAAGATTCAAAGAGAGTGAGATGCCAGCTCCTTTCATTCAGTCAGTAGCTTCAAACATTTCTGGACGTTTTTCAATGGCAAAAATCAATGAATATTGTAAATGCACAAACAGTAATAACTCCACATTGCAAGGTGCAATTCTGAAATTTTTTGCTTTTTCCTGCTAATCCTAGCATGATAAAGAAGATTCAAAGAGAGTGAGATGCCAGCTCCTTTCATTCAGTCAGTAGCTTCAAACATTTCTGGACGTTTTTCAATGGCAAAAATCAATGAATATTGTAAATGCACAAACAATAATATCTCCACATTGCAAGGTGCAATTCTGAAATTTTTTGCTTTTTCCTGCTAATCCTAGCATGATAAAGAAGATTCAAAGAGAGTGAGATGCCAGCTCCTTTCATTCAGTCAGTAACTTCAAACATTTCTGGTATATGAATAACATGATGTTTTTCAATGGCAAAAATCAATGAATATTGTAAATGCACTAACAGTAATATCTCCACATTGCAAGGTGCAATTCTGAATTTTTTTGCTTTTTCCTGCTAATCCTGGCATGATAAAGAAGATTCAAAGAGTGAGATGCCAGCTCCTTTCATTCAGTCAGTAGCTTCAAACATTTCTGGACGTTTTTCAATGGCAAAAATCAATGAATATTGTAAATGCACAAACAGTAATATCTCCACATTGCAAGGTGCAATTCTGAAATTTTTTGCTTTTTCCTGCTAATCCTAGCATGATAAAGAAGATTCAAAGAGAGTGAGATGCCAGCTCCTTTCATTCAGTCAGTAGCTTCAAACATTTCTGGATGCTTTTCAATGGCAAAAATCAATGAATATTGTAAATGCACAAACAGTAATATCTCCACATTGCAGGGTGCAATTCTGAAATTTTTTGCTTTTTACTGCTAATCCTAGCATGATAAAGAAGATTCAAAGAGAGTGAGATGCCAGCTCCTTTCATTCAGTCAGTAGCTTCAAACATTTCTGGATGCTTTTCAATGGCAAAAATCAATGAATGTTGTAAATGCACAAACAGTAATATCTCCACATTGCAGGGTGCAATTCTGAAATTTTTTGCTTTTTCCTGCTAATCCTAGCATGATAAAGAAGATTCAAAGAGAGTGAGATGCCAGCTCCTTTCATTCAGTCAGTAGATTCAAACATTTCTGGTATATGAATAACATGATGTTTTTCAATGGCAAAAATCAATGAATATTGTAAATGCACAAACAGTAATATCTCCACATTGCAAGGTGCAATTCTGAAATTTTTTGCTTTTTCCTGCTAATCCTAGCATGATAAAGAAGATTCAAAGAGAGTGAGATGCCAGCTCCTTTCATTCAGTCAGTAGCTTCAAACATTTCTGGACGTTTTTCAATGGCAAAAATCAATGAATATTGTAAATGCACAAACAGTAATATCTCCACATTGCAAGGTGCAATTCTGAAATTTTTTGCTTTTTCCTGCTAATCCTAGCATGATAAAGAAGATTCAAAGAGAGTGAGATGCCAGCTCCTTTCATTCAGTCAGTAGCTTCAAACATTTCTGGTATATGAATAACATGATGTTTTTCAATGGCAAAAATCAATGAATATTGTAAATGCACAAACAGTAATATCTCCACATTGCATGGTGCAATTCTGAAATTTTTTGCTTTTTCCTGCTAATCCTAGCATGATAAAGAAGATTCAAAGAGAGTGAGATGCCAGCTCCTTTCATTCAGTCAGTAGCTTCAAACATTTCTGGACGTTTTTCAATGGCAAAAATCAATGAATATTGTAAATGCACAAACAGTAATAACTCCACATTGCAAGGTGCAATTCTGAAATGTTTTGCTTTTTCCTGCTAATCCTAGCATGATAAAGAAGATTCAAAGAGAGTGAGATGCCAGCTCCTTTCATTCAGTCAGTAGCTTCAAACATTTCTGGACGTTTTTCAATGGCTAAAATCAATGAATATTGTAAATGCACAAACAATAATATCTCCACATTGCAAGGTGCAATTCTGAAATTTTTTGCTTTTTCCTGCTAATCCTAGCATGATAAAGAAGATTCAAAGAGAGTGAGATGCCAGCTCCTTTCAATCAGTCAGTAGCTTCAAACATTTCAGGTATATGAATAACATGATGTTTTTCAATGGCAAAAATCAATGAATATTGTAAATGCACTAACAGTAATATCTCCACATTGCAGGTGCAATTCTGAATTTTTTTGCTTTTTCCTGCTAATCCTAGCATGATAAAGAAGATTCAAAGAGAGTGAGATGCCAGCTCCTTTCATTCAGTCAGTAGCTTCAAACATTTCTGGACGTTTTTCAATGGCAAAAATCAATGAATATTGTAAATGCACAAACAGTAATATCTCCACATTGCAAGGTGCAATTCTGAAATTTTTTGCTTTTTCCTGCTAATCCTAGCATGATAAAGAAGATTCAAAGAGAGTGAGATGCCAGCTCCTTTCATTCAGTCAGTAGCTTCAAACATTTCTGGATGCTTTTCAATGGCAAAAATCAATGAATATTGTAAATGCACAAACAGTAATATCTCCACATTGCAGGGTGCAATTCTGAAATTTTTTGCTTTTTCCTGCTAATCCTAGCATGATAAAGAAGATTCAAAGAGAGTGAGATGCCAGCTCCTTTCATTCAGTCAGTAGATTCAAACATTTCTGGTATATGAATAACATGATGTTTTTCAATGGCAAAAATCAATGAATATTGTAAATGCACAAACAGTAATATCTCCACATTGCAAGGTGCAATTCTGAAATTTTTTGCTTTTTCCTGCTAATCCTAGCATGATAAAGAAGATTCAAAGAGAGTGAGATGCCAGCTCCTTTCATTCAGTCAGTAGCTTCAAACATTTCTGGACGTTTTTCAATGGCAAAAATCAATGAATATTGTAAATGCACAAACAGTAATATCTCCACATTGCAAGGTGCAATTCTGAAATTTTTTGCTTTTTCCTGCTAATCCTAGCATGATAAAGAAGATTCAAAGAGAGTGAGATGCCAGCTCCTTTCATTCAGTCAGTAGCTTCAAACATTTCTGGTATATGAATAACATGATGTTTTTCAATGGCAAAAATCAATGAATATTGTAAATGCACAAACAGTAATATCTCCACATTGCAAGGTGCAATTCTGAAATTTTTTGCTTTTTCCTGCTAATCCTAGCATGATAAAGAAGATTCAAAGAGAGTGAGATGCCAGCTCCTTTCATTCAGTCAGTAGCTTCAAACATTTCTGGACGTTTTTCAATGGCAAAAATCAATGAATATTGTAAATGCACAAACAGTAATAACTCCACATTGCAAGGTGCAATTCTGAAATGTTTTGCTTTTTCCTGCTAATCCTAGCATGATAAAGAAGATTCAAAGAGAGTGAGATGCCAGCTCCTTTCATTCAGTCAGTAGCTTTAAACATTTCTGGACGTTTTTCAATGGCTAAAATCAATGAATATTGTAAATGCACAAACAATAATATCTCCACATTGCAAGGTGCAATTCTGAAATTTTTTGCTTTTTCCTGCTAATCCTAGCATGATAAAGAAGATTCAAAGAGAGTGAGATGCCAGCTCCTTTCAATCAGTCAGTAGCTTCAAACATTTCTGGTATATGAATAACATGATGTTTTTCAATGGCAAAAATCAATGAATATTGTAAATGCACTAACAGTAATATCTCCACATTGCAGGTTCAATTCTGAATTTTTTTGCTTTTTCCTGCTAATCCTAGCATGATAAAGAAGATTCAAAGAGAGTGAGATGCCAGCTCCTTTCATTCAGTCAGTAGCTTCAAACATTTCTGGACGTTTTTCAATGGCAAAAATCAATGAATATTGTAAATGCACAAACAGTAATATCTCCACATTGCAAGGTGCAATTCTGAAATTTTTTGCTTTTTCCTGCTAATCCTAGCATGATAAAGAAGATTCAAAGAGAGTGAGATGCCAGCTCCTTTCATTCAGTCAGTAGCTTCAAACATTTCTGGATGCTTTTCAATGGCAAAAATCAATGAATATTGTAAATGCACAAACAGTAATATCTCCACATTGCAGGGTGCAATTCTGAAATTTTTTGCTTTTTCCTGCTAATCCTAGCATGATAAAGAAGATTCAAAGAGAGTGAGATGCCAGCTCCTTTCATTCAGTCAGTAGCTTCAAACATTTCTGGTATATGAATAACATGATGTTTTTCAATGGCAATAATCAATGAATATTGTAAATGCACAAACAGTAATATCTCCACATTGCAAGGTGCAATTCTGAAATTTTTTGCTTTTTCCTGCTAATCCTAGCATGATAAAGAAGATTCAAAGAGAGTGAGATGCCAGCTCCTTTCATTCAGTCAGTAGCTTCAAACATTTCTGGACGTTTTTCAATGGCAAAAATCAATGAATATTGTAAATGCACAAACAGTAATATCTCCACATTGCAAGGTGCAATTCTGAAATTTTTTGCTTTTTCCTGCTAATCCTAGCATGATAAAGAAGATTCAAAGAGAGTGAGATGCCTGCTCCTTTCATTCAGTCAGTAGCTTCAAACATTTCTGGACGTTTTTCAATGGCAAAAATCAATGAATATTGTAAATGCACAAACAGTAATATCTCCACATTGCAAGGTGCAATTCTGAAATTTTTTGCTTTTTCCTGCTAATCCTAGCATGATAAAGAAGATTCAAAGAGAGTGAGATGCAAGCTCCTTTCATTCAGTCAGTAGCTTCAAACATTTCTGGTATATGAATAACATGATGTTTTTCAATGGCAAAAATCAATGAATATTGTAAATGCACTAACAGTAATATCTCCACATTGCAAGGTGCAATTCTGAAATTTTTTGCTTTTTCCTGCTAATCTTAGCATGATAAAGAAGATTCAAAGAGAGTGAGATGCCAGCTCCTTTCATTCAGTCAGTAGCTTCAAACATTTCTGGACGCTTTTCAATGGCAAAAATCAATGAATATTGTAAATGCACAAACAGTAATATCTCCACATTGCAAGGTGCAATTCTGAAATTTTTTGCTTTTTCCTGCTAATCCTAGCATGATAAAGAAGATTCAAAGAGAGTGAGATGCCAGCTCCTTTCATTCAGTCAGTAGCTTCAAACATTTCTGGACGCTTTTCAATGGCAAAAATCAATGAATATTGTAAATGCACAAACAGTAATATCTCCACATTGCAGGGTGCAATTCTGAAATTTTTTGCTTTTTCCTGCTAATCCTAGCATGATAAAGAAGATTCAAAGAGAGTGAGATGCCAGCTCCTTTCATTCAGTCAGTAGCTTTATCATGCTAAGAGGAGCAGGAAAAAGCAAAAAATTTCAGAATTGCACCTTGCAATCCGGAGAAATTACTGTTTGTGCATTTACAATATTCATTGATTTTTGCCATTGAAAAACGTCCAGAAATGATTGAAGCTACTGACTGAATGAAAGGAGCTGGCATCTCACTCTCTTTGAATCTTGTTTATCATGCTAAGAGGAGCAGGAAAAAGCAAAAAATTTCAGAATTGCACCTTGCAATGCGGAGAAATTACTGTGTGTGCATTACAATATTCATTGATTTTTGCCATTGAAAAACGTCCAGAAATGATTGAAGCTACTGAGTGAACGAAAGGAGCTGGCATCTCACTCTCTTTGAATCTTCTTTATCATGCTAAGAGGAGCAGGAAAAAGCAAAAAATTTCAGAATTGCACCTTGCAATGCGGAGAAATTACTGTTTGTGCATTTACAATATTCATTGATTTTTGCCATTGAAAAACGTCCAGAAATGATTGAAGCTACTGACTGAATGAAAGGAGCTGGCATCTCACTCTCTTTGAATCTTCTTTATCATGCTAAGAGGAGCAGGAAAAAGCAAAAAATTTCAGAATTGCACCTTGCAATGCGGAGAAATTACTGTTTGTGCATTTACAATATTCATTGATTTTTGCCATTGAAAAACATCATGTTATTCATATACCAGAAATGTTTGAAGCTACTGACTGAATGAAAGGAGCTGACATCTCACTCTCTTTGAATCTTCTTTATCATGCTAAGAGGAGCAGGAAAAAGCAAAAAATTTCAGAATTGCACCTTGCAATGCGCAGAAATTACTGTTTGTGCATTTACAATATTCATTGATTTTTGCCATTGAAAAACGTCCAGAAATGATTGAAGCTACTGACTGAATGAAAGGAGCTGGCATCTCACTCTCTTTGAATCTTCTTTATCATGCTAAGAGGAGCAGGAAAAAGCAAAAAATTTCAGAATTGCACCTTGCAATGCGGAGAAATTACTGTTTGTGCATTTACAATATTCATTGATTTTTGCCATTGAAAAACATCATGTTATTCATATACCAGAAATGTTTGAAGCTACTGACTGAATGAAAGGAGCTGGCATCTCACTCTCTTTGAATCTTCTTTATCATGCTAAGAGGAGCAGGAAAAAGCAAAAAATTTCAGAATTGCACCTTGCAATGCGGAGAAATTACTGTTTGTGCATTTACAATATTCATTGATTTTTGCCATTGAAAAACATCATGTTATTCATATACCAGAAATGTTTGAAGCTACTGACTGAATGAAAGGAGCTGGCATCTCACTCTCTTTGAATCTTCTTTATCATACTAAGAGGAGCAGGAAAAATCAAAAAATTTCAGACTTGCACCTTGCAATGCGGAGAAATTACTGTTTGTGCATTTACAATATTCATTGATTTTTGCCATTGAAAAACATCATGTTATTCATATACCAGAAATGTTTGAAGCTACTGACTGAATGAAAGGAGCTGGCATCTCACTCTCTTTGAATCTTCTTTATCATGCTAAGAGGAGCAGGAAAAAGCAAAAAATTTCAGAATTGCACCTTGCAATGCGGAGAAATCACTCTTTGTGCATTTACAATATTCATTGATTTTTGCCATTGAAAAACGTCCAGAAATGATTGAAGCTACTGACTGAATGAAAGGAGCTGGCATCTCACTCTCTTTGAATCTTCTTTATCATGCTAAGAGGAGCAGGAAAAAGCAAAAAATTTCAGAATTGCACCTTGCAATGCGGAGAAATTACTGTTTGTGCATTTACAATATTCATTGATTTTTGCCATTGAAAAACGTCCAGAAATGATTGAAGCTACTGACTGAATGAAAGGAGCTGGCATCTCATTCTCTTTGAATCTTCTTTATCATGCTAAGAGGAGCAGGAAAAAGCAAAAAATTTCAGAATTGCACCTTGCAATGCGGAGAAATTACTGTTTGTGCATTTACAATATTCATTGATTTTTGCCATTGAAAAACATCATGTTATTCATATACCAGAAATGTTTGAAGCTACTGACTGAATGAAAGGAGCTGGCATCTCACTCTCTTTGAATCTTCTTTATCATGCTAAGAGGAGCAGGAAAAAGCAAAAAATTTCAGAATTGCACCTTGCAATGCGGAGAAATTACTGTTTGTGCATTTACAATATTCATTGATTTTTGCCATTGAAAAACGTCCAGAAATGATTGAAGCTACTGACTGAATGAAAGGAGCTGGCATCTCACTCTCTTTGAATCTTGTTTATCATGCTAAGAGGAGCAGGAAAAAGCAAAAAATTTCAGAATTGCACCTTGCAATGCGGAGAAATTACTGTTTGTGCATTTACAATATTCATTGATTTTTGCCATTGAAAAACATCATGTTATTCATATACCAGAAATGATTGAAGCTACTGACTGAATGAAAGGAGCTGGCATCTCACTCTCTTTGAATCTTCTTTATCATGCTAAGAGGAGCAGGAAAAAGTAAAAAATTTCAGAATTGCACCTTGCAATGCGGAGAAATTACTGTTTGTGCATTTATAATATTCAATGATTTTTGCCATTGAAAAACGTCCAGAAATGATTGAAGCTACTGACTGAACGAAAGGAGCTGGCATCTCACTCTCTTTGAATCTTCTTTATCATGCTAAGAGGAGCAGGAAAACGCAAAAAATTTCAGAATTGCACCTTGCAATGCGGAGAAATTACTGTTTGTGCATTTACAATATTCATTGATTTTTGCCATTGAAAAACGTCCAGAAATGATTGAAGCTACTGACTGAATGAAAGGAGCTGGCATCTCACTCTCTTTGAATCTTCTTTATCATGCTAAGAGGAGCAGGAAAAAGCAAAAAATTTCAGAATTGCACCTTGCAATGCGGAGAAATTACTGTTTGTGCATTTACAATATTCATTGATTTTTGCCTTTGAAAAACATCATGTTATTCATATACCAGAAATGTTTGAAGCTACTGACTGAATGAAAGGAGCTGACATCTCACGCTCTTTGAATCTTCTTTATCATGCTAAGAGGAGCAGGAAAAAGCAAAACATTTCAGAATTGCACCTTGCAATGCGGAGAAATTACTGTTTGTGCATTTACAATATTCGTTGATTTTTGCCATTGAAAAACGTCCAGAAATGATTGAAGCTACTGACTGAATGAAAGGAGCTGGCATCTCACTCTCTTTGAATCTTCTTTATCATGCTAAGAGGAGCAGGAAAAAGCAAAAAATTTCAGAATTGCACCTTGCAATGCGGAGAAATTACTGTTTGTGCATTTACAATATTCATTGATTTTTGCCATTGAAAAACATCATGTTATTCATACACCAGAAATGTTTGAAGCTACTGACTGAATGAAAGGAGCTGGCATCTCACTCTCTTTGAATCTTCTTTATCATGCTAAGAGGAGCAGGAAAAAGCAAAAAATTTCAGAATTGCACCTTGCAATGCGGAGAAATTACTGTTTGTGCATTTACAATATTCATTGATTTTTGCCATTGAAAAACGTCCAGAAATGATTGAAGCTACTGACTGAATGAAAGGAGCTGGCATCTCACTCTCTTTGAATCTTCTTTATCATGCTAAGAGGAGCAGGAAAAAGCAAAAAATTTCAGAATTGCACCTTGCAATGCGGAGAAATTACTGTTTGTGCATTTACAATATTCATTGATTTTTGCCATTGAAAAACATCATGTTATTCATATACCAGAAATGTTTGAAGCTACTGACTGAATGAAAGGAGCTGACATCTCACGCTCTTTGAATCTTCTTTATCATGCTAAGAGGAGCAGGAAAAAGCAAAAAATTTCAGAATTGCACCTTGCAATGCGGAGAAATTACTGTTTGTGCATTTACAATATTCATTGATTTTTGCCATTGAAAAACGTCCAGAAATGATTGAAGCTACTGACTGAATGAAAGGAGCTGGCATCTCACTCTCTTTGAATCTTCCTTATCATGCTAAGAGGAGCAGGAAAAAGCAAAACATTTCAGAATTGCACCTTGCAATGTGGAGAAATTACTGTTTGTGCATTTACAATATTCATTGATTTTTGCCATTGAAAAACATCATGTTATTCATATACCAGAAATGTTTGAAGCTACTGACTGAATGAAAGGAGCTGGCATCTCACTCTCTTTGAATCTTCTTTATCATGCTAAGAGGAGCAGGAAAAAGCAAAAAATTTCAGAATTGCACCTTGCAATGCGGAGAAATTACTGTTTGTGCATTTACAATATTCATTGATTTTTGCCATTGAAAAACATCATGTTATTCATATACCAGAAATGTTTGAAGCTACTGACTGAATGAAAGGAGCTGGCATCTCATTCTCTTTGAATCTTCTTTATCATGCTAAGAGGAGCAGGAAAAAGCAAAAAATTTCAGAATTGCACCTTGCAATGCGGAGAAATTACTGTTTGTGCATTTACAATATTCATTGATTTTTGCCATTGAAAAACGTCCAGAAATGATTGAAGCTACTGACTGAATGAAAGGAGCTGGCATCTCACTCTCTTTGAATCTTCTTTATCATGCTAAGAGGAGCAGGAAAAAGCAAAACATTTCAGAATTGCACCTTGCAATGCGGAGAAATTACTGTTTGTGCATTTACAACATTCATTGATTTTTGCCATTGAAAAACGTCCAGAAATGATTGAAGCTACTGACTGAATGAAAGGAGCTGGCATCTCACTCTCTTTGAATCTTCTTTATCATGCTAAGAGGAGCAGGAAAAAGCAAAAAATTTCAGAATTGCACCTTGCAATGCGGAGAAATTACTGTTTGTGCATTTACAATATTCATTGATTTTTGCCATTGAAAAACGTCCAGAAATGATTGAAGCTACTGACTGAATGAATGGAGCTGGCATCTCACTCTCTTTGAATCTACTTTATCATGCTAAGAGGAGCAGGAAAAAGCAAAAAATTTCAGAATTGCACCTTGCAATGCGGAGAAATTACTGTTTGTGCATTTACAATATTCATTGATTTTTGCCATTGAAAAACATCATGTTATTCATATACCAGAAATGTTTGAAGCTACTGACTGAATGAAAGGAGCTGGCATCTCACTCTCTTTGAATCTTCTTTATCATGCTAAGAGGAGCAGGAAAAAGCAAAAAATTTCAGAATTGCACCTTGCAATGCGGAGAAATTACTGTTTGTGCATTTACAATATTCATTGATTTTTGCCATTGAAAAACGTCCAGAAATGATTGAAGCTACTGACTGAATGAAAGGAGCTGGCATCTCACTCTCTTTGAATCTTGTTTATCATGCTAAGAGGAGCAGGAAAAAGCAAAAAATTTCAGAATTGCACCTTGCAATGCGGAGAAATTACTGTTTGTGCATTTACAATATTCATTGATTTTTGCCATTGAAAAACATCATGTTATTCATATACCAGAAATGATTGAAGCTACTGACTGAATGAAAGGAGCTGGCATCTCACTATCTTTGAATCTTCTTTATCATGCTAAGAGGAGCAGGAAAAAGTAAAAAATTTCAGAATTGCACCTTGCAATGCGGAGAAATTACTGTTTGTGCATTTATAATATTCAATGATTTTTGCCATTGAAAAACGTCCAGAAATGATTGAAGCTACTGACTGAACGAAAGGAGCTGGCATCTCACTCTCTTTGAATCTTCTTTATCATGCTAAGAGGAGCAGGAAAAAGCAAAAAATTTCAGAATTGCACCTTGCAATGCGGAGAAATTACTGTTTGTGCATTTACAATATTCATTGATTTTTGCCATTGAAAAACGTCCAGAAATGATTGAAGCTACTGACTGAATGAAAGGAGCTGGCATCTCACTCTCTTTGAATCTTCTTTATCATGCTAAGAGGAGCAGGAAAAAGCAAAAAATTTCAGAATTGCACCTTGCAATGCGGAGAAATTACTGTTTGTGCATTTACAATATTCATTGATTTTTGCCATTGAAAAACATCATGTTATTCATATACCAGAAATGTTTGAAGCTACTGACTGAATGAAAGGAGCTGACATCTCACGCTCTTTGAATCTTCTTTATCATGCTAAGAGGAGCAGGAAAAAGCAAAAAATTTCAGAATTGCACCTTGCAATGCGGAGAAATTACTGTTTGTGCATTTACAATATTCATTGATTTTTGCCATTGAAAAACGTCCAGAATTGATTGAAGCTACTGACTGAATGAAAGGAGCTGGCATCTCACTCTCTTTGAATCTTCTTTATCATGCTAAGAGGAGCAGGAAAAAGCAAAAAATTTCAGAATTGCACCTTGCAATGCGGAGAAATTACTGTTTGTGCATTTACAATATTCATTGATTTTTGCCATTGAAAAACATCATGTTATTCATATACCAGAAATGTTTGAAGCTACTGACTGAATGAAAGGAGCTGGCATCTCACTCTCTTTGAATCTTCTTTATCATGCTAAGAGGAGCAGGAAAAAGCAAAAAATTTCAGAATTGCACCTTGCAATGCGGAGAAATTACTGTTTGTGCATTTACAATATTCATTGATTTTTGCCATTGAAAAACGTCCAGAAATGATTGAAGCTACTGACTGAATGAAAGGAGCTGGCATCTCACTCTCTTTGAATCTTCTTTATCATGCTAAGAGGAGCAGGAAAAAGCAAAAAATTTCAGAATTGCACCTTGCAATGCGGAGAAATTACTGTTTGTGCATTTACAATATTCATTGATTTTTGCCTTTGAAAAACATCATGTTATTCATATACCAGAAATGATTGAAGCTACTGACTGAATGAAAGGAGCTGGCATCTCACTCTCTTTGAATCTTCTTTATCATGCTAAGAGGAGCAGGAAAAAGTAAAAAATTTCAGAATTGCACCTTGCAATGCGGAGAAATTACTGTTTGTGCATTTATAATATTCAATGATTTTTGCCATTGAAAAACGTCCAGAAATGATTGAAGCTACTGACTGAACGAAAGGAGCTGGCATCTCACTCTCTTTGAATCTTCTTTATCATGCTAAGAGGAGCAGGAAAAAGCAAAAAATTTCAGAATTGCACCTTGCAATGCGGAGAAATTACTGTTTGTGCATTTACAATATTCATTGATTTTTGCCATTGAAAAACGTCCAGAAATGATTGAAGCTACTGATTGAATGAAAGGAGCTGGCATCTCACTCTCTTTGAATCTTCTTTATCATGCTAAGAGGAGCAGGAAAAAGCAAAAAATTTCAGAATTGCACCTTGCAATGCGGAAAAATTACTGTTTGTGCATTTACAATATTCATTGATTTTTGCCATTGAAAAACATCATGTTATTCATATACCAGAAATGTTTGAAGCTACTGACTGAATGAAAGGAGCTGACATCTCACGCTCTTTGAATCTTCTTTATCATGCTAAGAGGAGCAGGAAAAAGCAAAAAATTTCAGAATTGCACCTTGCAATGCGGAGAAATTACTGTTTGTGCATTTACAATATTCATTGATTTTTGCCATTGAAAAACGTCCAGAATTGATTGAAGCTACTGGCCTGAATGAAAGGAGCTGGCATCTCA
Source organism: Phyllobates terribilis (assembly GCF_046119375.1). Lineage (NCBI taxonomy): Eukaryota > Metazoa > Chordata > Amphibia > Anura > Dendrobatidae > Phyllobates > Phyllobates terribilis. The sequence continues at coordinate 102,033 of NW_027363371.1, forward strand.
CTCTCTTTGAATCTTCTTTATCATGCTAAGAGGAGCAGGAAAAAGCAAAAAATTTCAGAATTGCACCTTGCAATGCGGAGAAATTACTGTTTGTGCATTTACAATATTCATTGATTTTTGCCATTGAAAAACATCATGTTATTCATATACCAGAAATGTTTGAAGCTACTGACTGAATGAAAGGAGCTGGCATCTCACTCTCTTTGAATCTTCTTTATCATGCTAAGAGGAGCAGGAAAAAGCAAAAAATTTCAGAATTGCACCTTGCAATGCGGAGAAATTACTGTTTGTGCATTTACAATATTCATTGATTTTTGCCATTGAAAAACGTCCAGAAATGATTGAAGCTACTGACTGAATGAAAGGAGCTGGCATCTCACTCTCTTTGAATCTTCTTTATCATGCTAAGAGGAGCAGGAAAAAGCAAAAAATTTCAGAATTGCACCTTGCAATGCGGAGAAATTACTGTTTGTTCATTTACAATATTCATTGATTTTTGCCTTTGAAAAACATCATGTTATTCATATACCAGAAATGTTTGAAGCTACTGACTGAATGAAAGGAGCTGACATCTCACGCTCTTTGAATCTTCTTTATCATGCTAAGAGGAGCAGGAAAAAGCAAAACATTTCAGAATTGCACCTTGCAATGCGGAGAAATTACTGTTTGTGCATTTACAATATTCATTGATTTTTGCCATTGAAAAACATCATGTTATTCATATACCAGAAATGTTTGAAGCTACTGACTGAATGAAAGGAGCTGGCATCTCACTCTCTTTGAATCTTCTTTATCATGCTAAGAGGAGCAGGAAAAAGCAAAAAATTTCAGAATTGCACCTTGCAATGCGGAGAAATTACTGTTTGTGCGTTTACAATATTCATTGATTTTTGCCATTGAAAAACGTCCAGAAATGATTGAAGCTACTGACTGAATGAAAGGAGCTGGCATCTCACTCTCTTTGAATCTTCTTTATCATGCTAAGAGGAGCAGGAAAAAGCAAAAAATTTCAGAATTGCACCTTGCAATGCGGAGAAATTACTGTTTGTGCATTTACAATATTCATTGATTTTTGCCATTGAAAAACATCATGTTATTCATATACCAGAAATGTTTGAAGCTACAGACTGAATGAAAGTAGCTGGCATCTCACTCTCTTTGAATCTTCTTTATCATGCTAAGAGGAGCAGGAAAAAGCAAAAAATTTCAGAATTGCACCTTGCAATGCGGAGAAATTACTGTTTGTGCATTTACAATATTCATTGATTTTTGCCATTGAAAAACATCATGTTATTCATATAGCAGAAATGTTTGAAGCTACTGACTGAATGAAAGGAGCTGGCATCTCACTCTCTTTGAATCTTCTTTATCATGCTAAGAGGAGCAGGAAAAAGCAAAAAATTTCAGAATTGCACCTTGCAATGCGGAGAAATTACTGTTTGTGCATTTACAATATTCATTGATTTTGCCATTGAAAAACGTCCAGAAATGATTGAAGCTACTGACTGAATGAAAGGAGCTGGCATCTCACTCTCTTTGAATCTTCTTTATCATGCTAAGAGGAGCAGGAAAAAGCAAAAAATTTCAGAATTGCACCTTGCAATGCGGAGAAATTACTGTTTGTGCATTTACAATATTCATTGATTTTTGTCTTTGAAAACCATCATGTTATTTATATACCAGAAATGTTTGAAGCTACTGACTGAATGAAAGGAGCTGACATCTCACGCTCTTTGAATCTTCTTTATCATGCTAAGAGGAGCAGGAAAAAGCAAAACATTTCAGAATTGCACCTTGCAATGCGGAGAAATTACTGTTTGTGCATTTACAATATTCATTGATTTTTGCCATTGAAAAACGTCCAGAAATGATTGAAGCTACTGACTGAATGAAAGGAGCTGGCATCTCACTCTCTTTGAATCTTCTTTATCATGCTAAGAGGAGCAGGAAAAAGCAAAAAATTTCAGAATTGCACCTTGCAATGCGGAGAAATTACTGTTTGTGCATTTACAATATTCATTGATTTTTGCCATTGAAAAACATCATGTTATTCATATACCAGAAATGTTTGAAGCTACTGACTGAATGAAAGGAGCTGGCATCTCACTCTCTTTGAATCTTCTTTATCATGCTAAGAGGAGCAGGAAAAAGCAAAAAATTTCAGAATTGCACCTTGCAATGCGGAGAAATTACTGTTTGTGCATTTACAATATTCATTGATTTTTGCCATTGAAAAACGTCCAGAAATGATTGAAGCTACTGACTGAATGAAAGGAGCTGGCATCTCACTCTCTTTGAATCTTCTTTATCATGCTAAGAGGAGCAGGAAAAAGCAAAAAATTTCAGAATTGCACCTTGCAATGCGGAGAAATTACTGTTTGTGCATTTACAATATTCATTGATTTTTGCCATTGAAAAACATCATGTTATTCATATACCAGAAATGTTTGAAGCTACTGACTGAATGAAAGGAGCTGACATCTCACGCTCTTTGAATCTTCTTTATCATGCTAAGAGGAGCAGGAAAAAGCAAAAAATTTCAGAATTGCACCTTGCAATGCGGAGAAATTACTGTTTGTGCATTTACAATATTCATTGATTTTTGCCATTGAAAAACGTCCAGAATTGATTGAAGCTACTGACTGAATGAAAGGAGCTGGCATCTCACTCTCTTTGAATCTTCTTTATCATGCTAAGAGGAGCAGGAAAAAGCAAAAATTTTCAGAATTGCACCTTGCAATGCGGAGAAATTACTGTTTGTGCATTTACAATATTCATTGATTTTTGCCATTGAAAAACATCATGTTATTCATATACCAGAAATGTTTGAAGCTACTGACTGAATGAAAGGAGCTGGCATCTCACTCTCTTTGAATCTTCTTTATCATGCTAAGAGGAGCAGGAAAAAGCAAAAAATTTCAGAATTGCACCTTGCAATGCGGAGAAATTACTGTTTGTGCATTTACAATATTCATTGATTTTTGCCATTGAAAAACGTCCAGAAATGATTGAAGCTACTGACTGAATGAAAGGAGCTGGCATCTCACTCTCTTTGAATCTTCTTTACCATGCTAAGAGGAGCAGGAAAAAGCAAAAAATTTCAGAATTGCACCTTGCAATGCGGAGAAATTACTGTTTGTGCATTTACAATATTCATTGATTTTTGCCTTTGAAAAACATCATGTTATTCATATACCAGAAATGATTGAAGCTACTGACTGAATGAAAGGAGCTGGCATCTCACTCTCTTTGAATCTTCTTTATCATGCTAAGAGGAGCAGGAAAAAGTAAAAAATTTCAGAATTGCACCTTGCAATGCGGAGAAATTACTGTTTGTGCATTTATAATATTCAATGATTTTTGCCATTGAAAAACGTCCAGAAATGATTGAAGCTACTGACTGAACGAAAGGAGCTGGCATCTCACTCTCTTTGAATCTTCTTTATCATGCTAAGAGGAGCAGGAAAAAGCAAAAAATTTCAGAATTGCACCTTGCAATGCGGAGAAATTACTGTTTGTGCATTTACAATATTCATTGATTTTTGCCATTGAAAAACGTCCAGAAATGATTGAAGCTACTGATTGAATGAAAGGAGCTGGCATCTCACTCTCTTTGAATCTTCTTTATCATGCTAAGAGGAGCAGGAAAAAGCAAAAAATTTCAGAATTGCACCTTGCAATGCGGAGAAATTACTGTTTGTGCATTTACAATATTCATTGATTTTTGCCATTGAAAAACATCATGTTATTCATATACCAGAAATGTTTGAAGCTACTGACTGAATGAAAGGAGCTGACATCTCACGCTCTTTGAATCTTCTTTATCATGCTAAGAGGAGCAGGAAAAAGCAAAAAATTTCAGAATTGCACCTTGCAATGCGGAGAAATTACTGTTTGTGCATTTACAATATTCATTGATTTTTGCCATTGAAAAACGTCCAGAATTGATTGAAGCTACTGACTGAATGAAAGGAGCTGGCATCTCACTCTCTTTGAATCTTCTTTATCATGCTAAGAGGAGCAGGAAAAAGCAAAAAATTTCAGAATTGCACCTTGCAATGCGGAGAAATTACTGTTTGTGCATTTACAATATTCATTGATTTTTGCCATTGAAAAACATCATGTTATTCATATACCAGAAATGTTTGAAGCTACTGACTGAATGAAAGGAGCTGGCATCTCACTCTCTTTGAATCTTCTTTATCATGCTAAGAGGAGCAGGAAAAAGCAAAAAATTTCAGAATTGCACCTTGCAATGCGGAGAAATTACTGTTTGTGCATTTACAATATTCATTGATTTTTGCCATTGAAAAACGTCCAGAAATGATTGAAGCTACTGACTGAATGAAAGGAGCTGGCATCTCACTCTCTTTGAATCTTCTTTATCATGCTAAGAGGAGCAGGAAAAAGCAAAAAATTTCAGAATTGCACCTTGCAATGCGGAGAAATTACTGTTTGTGCATTTACAATATTCATTGATTTTTGCCTTTGAAAAACATCATGTTATTCATATACCAGAAATGTTTGAAGCTACTGACTGAATGAAAGGAGCTGACATCTCACGCTCTTTGAATCTTCTTTATCATGCTAAGAGGAGCAGGAAAAAGCAAAACATTTCAGAATTGCACCTTGCAATGCGGAGAAATTACTGTTTGTGCATTTACAATATTCATTGATTTTTGCCATTGAAAAACATCATGTTATTCATATACCAGAAATGTTTGAAGCTACTGACTGAATGAAAGGAGCTGGCATCTCACTCTCTTTGAATCTTCTTTATCATGCTAAGAGGAGCAGGAAAAAGCAAAAAATTTCAGAATTGCACCTTGCAATGCGGAGAAATTACTGTTTGTGCATTTACAATATTCATTGATTTTTGCCATTGAAAAACGTCCAGAAATGATTGAAGCTACTGACTGAATGAAAGGAGCTGGCATCTCACTCTCTTTGAATCTTCTTTATCATGCTAAGAGGAGCAGGAAAAAGCAAAAAATTTCAGAATTGCACCTTGCAATGCGGAGAAATTACTGTTTGTGCATTTACAATATTCATTGATTTTTGCCATTGAAAAACATCATGTTATTCATTTACCAGAAATGTTTGAAGCTACTGACTGAATGAAAGGAGCTGGCATCTCACTCTCTTTGAATCTTCTTTATCATGCTAAGAGGAGCAGGAAAAAGCAAAAAATTTCAGAATTGCACCTTGCAATGCGGAGAAATTACTGTTTGTGCATTTACAATATTCATTGATTTTTGCCATTGAAAAACATCATGTTATTCATATACCAGAAATGTTTGAAGCTACTGACTGAATGAAAGGAGCTGGCATCTCACTCTCTTTGAATCTTCTTTATCATGCTAAGAGGAGCAGGAAAAAGCAAAAAATTTCAGAATTGCACCTTGCAATGCGGAGAAATTACTGTTTGTGCATTTACAATATTCATTGATTTTTGCCATTGAAAAACGTCCAGAAATGATTGAAGCTACTGACTGAATGAAAGGAGCTGGCATCTCACTCTCTTTGAATCTTCTTTATCATGCTAAGAGGAGCAGGAAAAAGCAAAAAATTTCAGAATTGCACCTTGCAATGCGGAGAAATTACTGTTTGTGCATTTACAATATTCATTGATTTTTGCCTTTGAAAAACATCATGTTATTCATATACCAGAAATGTTTTAAGCTACTGACTGAATGAAAGGAGCTGACATCTCACGCTCTTTGAATCTTCTTTATCATGCTAAGAGGAGCAGGAAAAAGCAAAACATTTCAGAATTGCACCTTGCAATGCGGAGAAATTACTGTTTGTGCATTTACAATATTCATTGATTTTTGCCATTGAAAAACGTCCAGAAATGAATGAAGCTACTGACTGAATGAAAGGAGCTGGCATCTCACTCTCTTTGAATCTTCTTTATCATGCTAAGAGGAGCAGGAAAAAGCAAAAAATTTCAGAATTGCACCTTGCAATGCGGAGAAATTACTGTTTGTGCATTTACAATATTCATTGATTTTTGCCATTGAAAAACATCATGTTATTCATATACCAGAAATGTTTGAAGCTACTGACTGAATGAAAGGAGCTGGCATCTCACTCTCTTTGAATCTTCTTTATCATGCTAAGAGGAGCAGGAAAAAGCAAAAAATTTCAGAATTGCACCTTGCAATGCGGAGAAATTACTGTTTGTGCATTTACAATATTCATTGATTTTTGCCATTGAAAAACGTCCAGAAATGATTGAAGCTACTGACTGAATGAAAGGAGCTGGCATCTCACTCTCTTTGAATCTTCTTTATCATGCTAAGAGGAGCAGGAAAAAGCAAAAAATTTCAGAATTGCACCTTGCAATGCGGAGAAATTACTGTTTGTGCATTTACAATATTCATTGATTTTTGCCATTGAAAAACATCATGTTATTCATATACCAGAAATGTTTGAAGCTACTGACTGAATGAAAGGAGCTGACATCTCACGCTCTTTGAATCTTCTTTATCATGCTAAGAGGAGCAGGAAAAAGCAAAAAATTTCAGAATTGCACCTTGCAATGCGGAGAAATTACTGTTTGTGCATTTACAATATTCATTGATTTTTGCCATTGAAAAACGTCCAGAAATGATTGAAGCTACTGACTGAATGAAAGGAGCTGGCATCTCACTCTCTTTGAATCTTCTTTATCATGCTAAGAGGAGCAGGAAAAAGCAAAAAAATTCAGAATTGCACCTTGCAATGCGGAGAAATTACTGTTTGTGCATTTACAATATTCATTGATTTTTGCCATTGAAAAACATCATGTTATTCATATACCAGAAATGTTTGAAGCTACTGACTGAATGAAAGGAGCTGGCATCTCACTCTCTTTGAATCTTCTTTATCATGCTAAGAGGAGCAGGAAAAAGCAAAAAATTTCAGAATTGCACCTTGCAATGCGGAGAAATTACTGTTTGTGCATTTACAATATTCATTGATTTTTGCCATTGAAAAACATCATGTTATTCATATACCAGAAATGTTTGAAGCTACTGACTGAATGAAAGGAGCTGGCATCTCACTCTCTTTGAATCTTCTTTATCATGCTAAGAGGAGCAGGAAAAAGCAAAAAATTTCAGAATTGCACCTTGCAATGCGGAGAAATTACTGTTTGTGCATTTACAATATTCATTGATTTTTGCCATTGAAAAACATCATGTTATTCATATACCAGAAATGTTTGAAGCTACTGACTGAATGAAAGGAGCTGGCATCTCACTCTCTTTGAATCTTCTTTATCATGCTAAGAGGAGCAGGAAAAAGCAAAAAATTTCAGAATTGCACCTTGCAATGCGGAGAAATTACTGTTTGTGCATTTACAATATTCATTGATTTTTGCCATTGAAAAACGTCCAGAAATGATTGAAGCTACTGACTGAATGAAAGGAGCTGGCATCTCACTCTCTTTGAATCTTCTTTATCATGCTAAGAGGAGCAGGAAAAAGCAAAAAATTTCAGAATTGCACCTTGCAATGCGGAGAAATTACTGTTTGTGCATTTACAATATTCATTGATTTTTGCCATTGAAAAACATCATGTTATTCATATACCAGAAATGTTTGAAGCTACTGACTGAATGAAAGGAGCTGACATCTCACGCTCTTTGAATCTTCTTTATCATGCTAAGAGGAGCAGGAAAAAGCAAAAAATTTCAGAATTGCACCTTGCAATGCGGAGAAATTACTGTTTGTGCATTTACAATATTCATTGATTTTTGCCATTGAAAAACGTCCAGAATTGATTGAAGCTACTGACTGAATGAAAGGAGCTGGCATCTCACTCTCTTTGAATCTTCTTTATCATGCTAAGAGGAGCAGGAAAAAGCAAAAAATTTCAGAATTGCACCTTGCAATGCGGAGAAATTACTGTTTGTGCATTTACAATATTCATTGATTTTTGCCATTGAAAAACATCATGTTATTCATATACCAGAAATGTTTGAAGCTACTGACTGAATGAAAGGAGCTGGCATCTCACTCTCTTTGAATCTTCTTTATCATGCTAAGAGGAGCAGGAAAAAGCAAAAAATTTCAGAATTGCACCTTGCAATGCGGAGAAATTACTGTTTGTGCATTTACAATATTCATTGATTTTTGCCATTGAAAAACATCATGTTATTCATATACCAGAAATGTTTGAAGCTACTGACTGAATGAAAGGAGCTGGCATCTCACTCTCTTTGAATCTTCTTTATCATGCTAAGAGGAGCAGGGAAAAGCAAAAAATTTCAGAATTGCACCTTGCAATGTGGAGAACTTACTGTTTGTGCATTTACAATATTCATTGATTTTTACCATTGAAAAACGTCCAGAAATGATTGAAGCTACTGACTGAATGAAAGTAGCTGGCATCTCACTCTCTTTGAATCTTCTTTATCATGCTAAGACGAGCAGGAAAAAGCAAAAAATTTCAGACTTGCACCTTGCAATGCGGAGAAATTACTGTTTGTGCATTTACAATATTCATTGATTTTTGCCATTGAAAAACATCATGTTATTCATATACCAGAAATGTTTGAAGCTACTGACTGAATGAAAGGAGCTGGCATCTCACTCTCTTTGAATCTTCTTTATCATGCTAAGAGGAGCAGGAAAAAGCAAAAAATTTCAGAATTGCACCTTGCAATGCGGAGAAATTACTGTTTGTGCATTTACAATATTCATTGATTTTTGCCATTGAAAAACGTCCAGAAATGATTGAAGCTACTGACTGAATGAAAGGAGCTGGCATCTCACTCTCTTTGAATCTTGTTTATCATGCTAAGAGGAGCAGGAAAAAGCAAAAAATTTCAGAATTGCACCTTGCAATGCGGAGAAATTACTGTTTGTGCATTTACAATATTCATTGATTTTTGCCATTGAAAAACATCATGTTATTCATATACCAGAAATGATTGAAGCTACTGACTGAATGAAAGGAGCTGGCATCTCACTCTCTTTGAATCTTCTTTATCATGCTAAGAGGAGCAGGAAAAAGTAAAAAATTTCAGAATTGCACCTTGCAATGCGGAGAAATTACTGTTTGTGCATTTATAATATTCAATGATTTTTGCCATTGAAAAACGTCCAGAAATGATTGAAGCTACTGACTGAACGAAAGGAGCTGGCATCTCACTCTCTTTGAATCTTCTTTATCATGCTAAGAGGAGCAGGAAAAAGCAAAACATTTCAGAATTGCACCTTGCAATGCGGAGAAATTACAGTTTGTGCATTTACAATATTCATTGATTTTTGCCATTGAAAAACGTCCAGAAATGATTGAAGCTACTGACTGAATGAAAGGAGCTGGCATCTCACTCTCTTTGAATCTTCTTTATCATGCTAAGAGGAGCAGGAAAAAGCAAAAAATTTCAGAATTGCACCTTGCAATGCGGAGAAATTACTGTTTGTGCATTTACAATATTCATTGATTTTTGCCATTGAAAAACATCATGTTATTCATATACCAGAAATGTTTGAAGCTACTGACTGAATGAAAGGAGCTGACATCTCACGCTCTTTGAATCTTCTTTATCATGCTAAGAGGAGCAGGAAAAAGCAAAAAATTTCAGAATTGCACCTTGCAATGCGGAGAAATTACTGTTTGTGCATTTACAATATTCATTGATTTTTGCCATTGAAAAACGTCCAGAATTGATTGAAGCTACTGACTGAATGAAAGGAGCTGGCATCTCACTCTCTTTGAATCTTCTTTATCATGCTAAGAGGAGCAGGAAAAAGCAAAAAATTTCAGAATTGCACCTTGCAATGCGGAGAAATTACTGTTTGTGCATTTAATATATTCATTGATTTTTGCCATTGAAAAACATCATGTTATTCATATACCAGAAATGTTTGAAGCTACTGACTGAATGAAAGGAGCTGGCATCTCACTCTCTTTGAATCTTCTTTATCATGCTAAGAGGAGCAGGAAAAAGCAAAAAATTTCAGAATTGCACCTTGCAATGCGGAGAAATTACTGTTTGTGCATTTACAATATTCATTGATTTTTGCCATTGAAAAACATCATGTTATTCATATACCAGAAATGTTTGAAGCTACTGACTGAATGAAAGGAGCTGGCATCTCACTCTCTTTGAATCTTCTTTATCATGCTAAGAGGAGCAGGAAAAAGCAAAAAATTTCAGAATTGCACCTTGCAATGCGGAGAAATTACTGTTTGTGCATTTACAATATTCATTGATTTTTGCCATTGAAAAACGTCCAGAATTGATTGAAGCTACTGACTGAATGAAAGGAGCTGGCATCTCACTCTCTTTGAATCTTCTTTATCATGCTAAGAGGAGCAGGAAAAAGCAAAAAATTTCAGAATTGCACCTTGCAATGCGGAGAAATTACTGTTTGTGCATTTAATATATTCATTGATTTTTGCCATTGAAAAACATCATGTTATTCATATACCAGAAATGTTTGAAGCTACTGACTGAATGAAAGGAGCTGGCATCTCACTCTCTTTGAATCTTCTTTATCATGCTAAGAGGAGCAGGAAAAAGCAAAAAATTTCAGAATTGCACCTTGCAATGCGGAGAAATTACTGTTTGTGCATTTACAATATTCATTGATTTTTGCCATTGAAAAACATCATGTTATTCATATACCAGAAATGTTTGAAGCTACTGACTGAATGAAAGGAGCTGGCATCTCACTCTCTTTGAATCTTCTTTATCATGCTAAGAGGAGCAGGGAAAAGCAAAAAATTTCAGAATTGCACCTTGCAATGTGGAGAAATTACTGTTTGTGCATTTACAATATTCATTGATTTTTACCATTGAAAAACGTCCAGAAATGATTGAAGCTACTGACTGAATGAAAGTAGCTGGCATCTCACTCTCTTTGAATCTTCTTTATCATGCTAAGACGAGCAGGAAAAAGCAAAAAATTTCAGACTTGCACCTTGCAATGCGGAGAAATTACTGTTTGTGCATTTACAATATTCATTGATTTTTGCCATTGAAAAACATCATGTTATTCATATACCCGAAATGTTTGAAGCTACTGACTGAATGAAAGGAGCTGGCATCTCACTCTCTTTGAATCTTCTTTATCATGCTAAGAGGAGCAGGAAAAAGCAAAAAATTTCAGAATTGCACCTTGCAATGCGGAGAAATTACTGTTTGTGCATTTACAATATTCATTGATTTTTGCCATTGAAAAACGTCCAGAAATTATTGAAGCTACTGACTGAATGAAGAGCTGGCATCTCACTCTCTTTGAATCTTCTTTATCATGCTAAGAGGAGCAGGAAAAAGCAAAAAATTTCAGAATTGCACCTTGCAATGCGGAGAAATTACTGTTTGTGCATTTACAATATTCATTGATTTTTGCCATTGAAAAACATGTTATTCATATACCAGAAATGTTTGAAGCTACTGACTGAATGAAAGGAGCTGGCACCTCACTCTCTTTGAATCTTCTTTATCATGCTAAGAGGAGCAGGAAAAAGCAAAAAATTTCAGAATTGCACCTTGCAATGTGGAGAAATTACTGTTTGTGCATTTACAATATTCATTGATTTTTACCATTGAAAAACGTCCAGAAATGATTGAAGCTACTGACTGAATGAAAGTAGCTGGCATCTCACTCTCTTTGAATCTTCTTTATCATGCTAAGACGAGCAGGAAAAAGCAAAAAATTTCAGACTTGCACCTTGCAATGCGGAGAAATTACTGTTTGTGCATTTACAATATTCATTGATTTTTGCCATTGAAAAACATCATGTTATTCATATACCAGAAATGTTTGAAGCTACTGACTGAATGAAAGGAGCTGGCATCTCACTCTCTTTGAATCTTCTTTATCATGCTAAGAGGAGCAGGAAAAAGCAAAAAATTTCAGAATTGCACCTTGCAATGCGGAGAAATTACTGTTTGTGCATTTACAATATTCATTGATTTTTGCCATTGAAAAACGTCCAGAAATGATTGAAGCTACTGACTGAATGAAAGGAGCTGGCATCTCACTCTCTTTGAATCTTCTTTATCATGCTAAGAGGAGCAGGAAAAAGCAAAAAATTTCAGAATTGCACCTTGCAATGCGGAGAAATTACTGTTTGTGCATTTACAATATTCATTGATTTTTGCCATTGAAAAACGTCCAGAAATGATTGAAGCTACTGACTGAATGAAAGGAGCTGGCATCTCACTCTCTTTGAATCTTCTTTATCATGCTAAGAGGAGCAGGAAAAAGCAAAAAATTTCAGAATTGCACCTTGCAATGCGGAGAAATTACTGTTTGTGCATTTACAATATTCATTGATTTTTGCCATTGAAAAACATGTTATTCATATACCAGAAATGTTTGAAGCTACTGACTGAATGAAAGGAGCTGGCACCTCACTCTCTTTGAATCTTCTTTATCATGCTAAGAGGAGCGGGAAAAAGCAAATAATTTCAGAATTGCACCTTGCAATGCGGAGAAATTACTGTTTGTGCATTTACAATATTCATTGATTTTTGCCATTGAAAAACGTCCAGAAATGATTGAAGGTACTGACTGAATGAAAGGAGCTGGCATCTCACTCTCTTTGAATCTTCTTTATCATGCTAAGAGGAGCAGGAAAAAGCAAAAAATTTCAGAATTGCACCTTGCAATGCGGAGAAATTACTGTTTGTGCATTTACAAAATTCATTGATTTTTGCCATTGAAAAACGTCCAGAAATGATTGAAGCTACTGACTGAATGAAAGGAGCTGGCATCTCACTCTCTTTGAATCTTCTTTATCATGCTAAGAGGAGCAGGAAAAAGCAAAAAATTTCAGAATTGCACCTTGCAATGCGGAGAAATTACAGTTTGTGCATTTACAATATTCATTGATTTTTGCCATTGAGAAACGTCCAGAAATGATTGAAGCTACTGACTGAATGAAAGGAGCTGGCATCTCACTCTCTTTGAATCTTTATCATGCTAAGAGGAGCAGGAAAAAGCAAAAAATTTCAGAATTGCACCTTGCAATGCGGAGAAATTACTGTTTGTGCATTTACAATATTCATTGATTTTTGCCATTGAAAAACATCATGTTATTCATATACCAGAAATGTTTGAAGCTACTGACTGAATGAAAGGAGCTGGCATCTCACTCTCTTTGAATCTTCTTTATCATGCTAAGAGGAGCAGGAAAAAGCAAAAAATTTCAGAATTGCACCTTGCAATGTGGAGAAATTACTGTTTGTGCATTTACAATATTCATTGATTTTTACCATTGAAAAACGTCCAGAAATGATTGAAGCTACTGACTGAATGAAAGTAGCTGGCATCTCACTCTCTTTGAATCTTCTTTATCATGCTAAGAGGAGCAGGAAAAAGCAAAAAATTTCAGACTTGCACCTTGCAATGCGGAGAAATTACTGTTTGTGCATTTACAATATTCATTGATTTTTGCCATTGAAAAACATCATGTTATTGATATACCAGAAATGTTTGAAGCTACTGACTGAATGAAAGGAGCTGGCATCTCACTCTCTTTGAATCTTCTTTATCATGCTAAGAGGAGCAGGAAAAAGAAAAATTTCAGAATTGCACCTTGCAATGCGGAGGAATTACTGTTTGTGCATTTACAATATTCATTGATTTTTTCCATTGAAAAACATCATGTTATTCATATACCAGAAATGTTTGAAGCTACTGACTGAATGAAAGGAGCTGGCATCTCAATCTCTTTGAATCTTCTTTATCATGCTAAGAGGAGCAGGAAAAAGCAAAAAACTTCAGAATTGCACCTTGCAATGTGGAGAAATTACTGTTTGTGCATTTACAATATTCATTGATTTTTACCATTGAAAAACGTCCAGAAATGATTGAAGCTACTGACTGAATGAAAGTAGATGGCATCTCACTCTCTTTGAATCTTCTTTATCATGCTAAGAGGAGCAGGAAAAAGCAAAAAATTTCAGACTTGCACCTTGCAATGCGGAGAAATTACTGTTTGTGCATTTACAATATTCATTGATTTTTGCCATTGAAAAACATCATGTTATTCATATACCAGAAATGTTTGAAGCTACTGACTGAATGAAAGGAGCTGGCATCTCACTCTCTTTGAATCTTCTTTATCATGCTAAGAGGAGCAGGAAAAAGCAAAAAATTTCAGAATTGCACCTTGCAATGCGGAGAAATTACTGTTTGTGCATTTACAATATTCATTGATTTTTGCCATTGAAAAACATCATGTTATTCATATACCAGAAATGTTTGAAGCTACTGACTGAATGAAAGGAGCTGACATCTCACTCTCTTTGAATCTTCTTTATCATGCTAAGAGGAGCAGGAAAAAGCAAAAAATTTCAGAATTGCAACTTGCAATGCGGAGAAATTACTGTTTGTGCATTTACAATATTCATTGATTTTTGCCATTGAAAAACGTCCAGAAATGATTGAAGCTACTGACTGAATGAAAGGAGCTGGCATCTCACTCTCTTTGAATCATGCTAAGAGGAGCAGGAAAAAGCAAAAAATTTCAGAATTGCACCTTGCAATGCGGAGAAATTACTGTTTGTGCATTTACAATATTCATTGATTTTTGCCATTGAAAAACATCATGTTATTCATATACCAGAAATGTTTGAAGCTACTGACTGAATGAAAGGAGCTGGCATCTCACTCTCTTTGAATCTTCTTTATCATGCTAAGAGGAGCAGGAAAAAGCAAAAAATTTTAGAATTGCACCTTGCAATGTGGAGAAATTACTGTTTGTGCATTTACAATATTCATTGATTTTTACCATTGAAAAACGTCCAGAAATGATTGAAGCTACTGACTGAATGAAAGTAGCTGGCATCTCACTCTCTTTGAATCTTCTTTATCATGCTAAGAGGAGCAGGAAAAAGCAAAAAATTTCAGACTTGCACCTTGCAATGCAGAGAAATTACTGTTTGTGCATTTACAATATTCATTGATTTTTGCCATTGAAAAACATCATGTTATTCATATACCAGAAATGTTTGAAGCTACTGACTGAATGAAAGGAGCTGGCATCTCACTCTCTTTGAATCTTCTTTATCATGCTAAGAGGAGCAGGAAAAAGCAAAAAATTTCAGAATTGCACCTTGCAATGCGGAGAAATTACTGTTTGTGCATTTACAATATTCATTGATTTTTGCCATTGAAAAACGTCCAGAAATGATTGAAGCTACTGACTGAATGAAAGGAGCTGGCATCTCACTCTCTTTGAATCTTCTTTATCATGCTAAGAGGAGCAGGAAAAAGCAAAAAATTTCAGAATTGCACCTTGCAATGCGGAGAAATTACTGTTTGTGCATTTACAATATTCATTGATTTTTACCATTGAAAAACGTCCAGAAATGATTGAAGCTACTGACTGAATGAAAGTAGCTGGCATCTCACTCTCTTTGAATCTTCTTTATCATGCTAAGAGGAGCAGGAAAAAGCAAAAAATTTCAGACTTGCACCTTGCAATGCGGAGAAATTACTGTTTGTGCATTTACAATATTCATTGATTTTTGCCATTGAAAAACATCATGTTATTCATATACCAGAAATGTTTGAAGCTACTGACTGAATGAAAGGAGCTGGCATCTCACTCTCTTTGAATCTTCTTTATCATGCTAAGAGGAGCAGGAAAAAGCAAAAAATTTCAGAATTGCACCTTGCAATGCGGAGAAATTACTGTTTGTGCATTTACAATATTCATTGATTTTTGCCATTGAAAAACATCATGTTATTCATATACCAGAAATGTTTGAAGCTACTGACTGAATGAAAGGAGCTGACATCTCACTCTCTTTGAATCTTCTTTATCATGCTAAGAGGAGCAGGAAAAAGCAAAAAATTTCAGAATTGCACCTTGCAATGCGGAGAAATTACTGTTTGTGCATTTACATTATTCATTGATTTTTGCCATTGAAAAACGTCCAGAAATGATTGAAGCTACTGACTGAATGAAAGGAGCTGGCATCTCACTCTCTTTGAATCATGCTAAGAGGAGCAGGAAAAAGCAAAAAATTTCAGAATTGCACCTTGCAATGCGGAGAAATTACTGTTTGTGCATTTACAATATTCATTGATTTTTGCCATTGAAAAACATCATGTTATTCATATACCAGAAATGTTTGAAGCTACTGACTGAATGAAAGGAGCTGGCATCTCACTCTCTTTGAATCTTCTTTATCATGCTAAGAGGAGCAGGAAAAAGCAAAAAATTTTTGAATTGCACCTTGCAATGTGGAGAAATTACTGTTTGTGCATTTACAATATTCATTGATTTTTACCATTGAAAAACGTCCAGAAATGATTGAAGCTACTGACTGAATGAAAGTAGCTGGCATCTCACTCTCTTTGAATCTTCTTTATCATGCTAAGAGGAGCAGGAAAAAGCAAAAAATTTCAGACTTGCACCTTGCAATGCGGAGAAATTACTGTTTGTGCATTTACAATATTCATTGATTTTTGCCATTGAAAAACATCATGTTATTCATATACCAGAAATGTTTGAAGCTACTGACTGAATGAAAGGAGCTGGCATCTCACTCTCTTTGAATCTTCTTTATCATGCTAAGAGGAGCAGGAAAAAGCAAAAAATTTCAGAATTGCACCTTGCAATGCGGAGAAATTACTGTTTGTGCATTTACAATATTCATTGATTTTTGCCATTGAAAAACGTCCAGAAATGATTGAAGCTACTGACTGAATGAAAGGAGCTGGCATCTCACTCTCTTTGAATCTTCTTTATCATGCTAAGAGGAGCAGGAAAAAGCAAAAAATTTCAGAATTGCACCTTGCAATGCGGAGAAATTACTGTTTGTGCATTTACAATATTCATTGATTTTTGCCATTGAAAAACGTCCAGAAATGATTGAAGCTACTGACTGAATGAAAGGAGCTGGCATCTCACTGTCTTTGAATCTTCTTTATCATGCTAAGAGGAGCAGGAAAAAGCAAAAAATTTCAGACTTGCACCTTGCAATGTGGAGAAATTACTGTTTGTGCATTTACAATATTCATTGATTTTTGCCATTGAAAAACATCATGTTATTCATATACCAGAAATGTTTGAAGCTACTGACTGAATGAAAGGAGCTGGCATCTCACTCTCTTTGAATCTTCTTTATCATGCTAAGAGGAGCAGGAAAAAGCAAAAAATTTCAGAATTGCACCTTGCAATGCGGAGAAATTACTGTTTGTGCATTTACAATATTCATTGATTTTTGCCATTGAAAAACATCATGTTATTCATATACCAGAAATGTTTGAAGCTACTGACTGAATGAAAGGAGCTGACATCTCACTCTCTTTGAATCTTCTTTATCATGCTAAGAGGAGCAGGAAAAAGCAAAAAATTTCAGAATTGCACCTTGCAATGCGGAGAAATTACTGTTTGTGCATTTACATTATTCATTGATTTTTGCCATTGAAAAACGTCCAGAAATGATTGAAGCTACTAACTGAATGAAAGGAGCTGGCATCTCACTCTCTTTGAATCATGCTAAGAGGAGCAGGAAAAAGCAAAAAATTTCAGAATTGCACCTTGCAATGCGGAGAAATTACTGTTTGTGCATTTACAATATTCATTGATTTTTGCCATTGAAAAACATCATGTTATTCATATACCAGAAATGTTTGAAGCTACTGACTGAATGAAAGGAGCTGGCATCTCACTCTCTTTGAATCTTCTTTATCATGCTAAGAGGAGCAGGAAAAAGCAAAAAATTTTAGAATTGCACCTTGCAATGTGGAGAAATTACTGTTTGTGCATTTACAATATTCATTGATTTTTACCATTGAAAAACGTCCAGAAATGATTGAAGCTACTGACTGAATGAAAGTAGCTGGCATCTCACTCTCTTTGAATCTTCTTTATCATGCTAAGAGGAGCAGGAAAAAGCAAAAAATTTCAGACTTGCACCTTGCAATGCGGAGAAATTACTGTTTGTGCATTTACAATATTCATTGATTTTTGCCATTGAAAAACATCATGTTATTCATATACCAGAAATGTTTGAAGCTACTGACTGAATGAAAGGAGCTGGCATCTCACTCTCTTTGAATCTTCTTTATCATGCTAAGAGGAGCAGGAAAAAGCAAAAAATTTCAGAATTGCACCTTGCAATGCGGAGAAATTACTGTTTGTGCATTTACAATATTCATTGATTTTTGCCATTGAAAAACGTCCAGAAATGATTGAAGCTACTGACTGAATGAAAGGAGCTGGCATCTCACTCTCTTTGAATCTTCTTTATCATGCTAAGAGGAGCAGGAAAAAGCAAAAAATTTCAGAATTGCACCTTGCAATGCGGAGAAATTACTGTTTGTGCATTTACAATATTCATTGATTTTTGCCATTGAAAAACGTCCAGAAATGATTGAAGCTACTGACTGAATGAAAGGAGCTGGCATCTCACTCTCTTTGAATCTTCTTTATCATGCTAAGAGGAGCAGGAAAAAGCAAAAAATTTCAGAATTGCACCTTGCAATGCGGAGAAATTACTGTTTGTGCATTTACAATATTCATTGATTTTTGCCATTGAAAAACATGTTATTCATATACCAGAAATGTTTGAAGCTACTGACTGAATGAAAGGAGCTGGCACCTCAATCTCTTTGAATCTTCTTTATCATGCTAAGAGGAGCGGGAAAAAGCAAAAAATTTCAGAATTGCACCTTGCAATGCGGAGAAATTACTGTTTGTGCATTTACAATATTCATTGATTTTTGCCATTGAAAAACGTCCAGAAATGATTGAAGGTACTGACTGAATGAAAGGAGCTGGCATCTCACTCTCTTTGAATCTTCTTTATCATGCTAAGAGGAGCAGGAAAAAGCAAAAAATTTCAGAATTGCACCTTGCAATGCGGAGAAATTACAGTTTGTGCATTTACAATATTCATTGATTTTTGCCATTGAAAAACGTCCAGAAATGATTGAAGCTACTGACTGAATGAAAGGAGCTGGCATCTCACTCTCTTTGAATCTTCTTTATCATGCTAAGAGGAGCAGGAAAAAGCAAAAAATTTCAGAATTGCACCTTGCAATGCGGAGAAATTACTGTTTGTGCATTTACAATATTCATTGATTTTTGCCATTGAAAAACATCCAGAAATGATTGAAGCTACTGACTGAATGAAAGGAGCTGGCATCTCACTCTCTTTGAATCTTCTTTATCATGCTAAGAGGAGCAGGAAAAAGCAAAAAATTTCAGAATTGCACCTTGCAATGCGGAGAAATTACTGTTTGTGCATTTACAATATTCATTGATTTTTGCCATTGAAAAACATCATGTTATTCATATACCAGAAATGTTTGAAGCTACTGACTGAATGAAAGGAGCTGGCATCTCACTCTCTTTGAATCTTCTTTATCATGCTAAGAGGAGCAGGAAAAAGCAAAAAATTTCAGACTTGCACCTTGCAATGTGGAGAAATTACTGTTTGTGCATTTACAATATTCATTGATTTTTGCCATTGAAAAACATCATGTTATTCATATACCAGAAATGTTTGAAGCTACTGACTGAATGAAAGGAGCTGGCATCTCACTCTCTTTGAATCTTCTTTATCATGCTAAGAGGAGCAGGAAAAAGCAAAAAATTTCAGAATTGCACCTTGCAATGCGGAGAAATTACTGTTTGTGCATTTACAATATTCATTGATTTTTGCCATTGAAAAACATCATGTTATTCATATACCAGAAATGTTTGAAGCTACTGACTGAATGAAAGGAGCTGACATCTCACTCTCTTTGAATCTTCTTTATCATGCTAAGAGGAGCAGGAAAAAGCAAAAAATTTCAGAATTGCACCTTGCAATGCGGAGAAATTACTGTTTGTGCATTTACATTATTCATTGATTTTTGCCATTGAAAAACGTCCAGAAATGATTGAAGCTACTGACTGAATGAAAGGAGCTGGCATCTCACTCTCTTTGAATCATGCTAAGAGGAGCAGGAAAAAGCAAAAAATTTCAGAATTGCACCTTGCAATGCGGAGAAATTACTGTTTGTGCATTTACAATATTCATTGATTTTTGCCATTGAAAAACATCATGTTATTCATATACCAGAAATGTTTGAAGCTACTGACTGAATGAAAGGAGCTGGCATCTCACTCTCTTTGAATCTTCTTTATCATGCTAAGAGGAGCAGGAAAAAGCAAAAAATTTTAGAATTGCACCTTGCAATGTGGAGAAATTACTGTTTGTGCATTTACAATATTCATTGATTTTTACCATTGAAAAACGTCCAGAAATGATTGAAGCTACTGACTGAATGAAAGTAGCTGGCATCTCACTCTCTTTGAATCTTCTTTATCATGCTAAGAGGAGCAGGAAAAAGCAAAAAATTTCAGACTTGCACCTTGCAATGCGGAGAAATTACTGTTTGTGCATTTACAATATTCATTGATTTTTGCCATTGAAAAACATCATGTTATTCATATACCAGAAATGTTTGAAGCTACTGACTGAATGAAAGGAGCTGGCATCTCACTCTCTTTGAATCTTCTTTATCATGCTAAGAGGAGCAGGAAAAAGCAAAAAATTTCAGAATTGCACCTTGCAATGCGGAGAAATTACTGTTTGTGCATTTACAATATTCATTGATTTTTGCCATTGAAAAACGTCCAGAAATGATTGAAGCTACTGACTGAATGAAAGGAGCTGGCATCTCACTCTCTTTGAATCTTCTTTATCATGCTAAGAGGAGCAGGAAAAAGCAAAAAATTTCAGAATTGCACCTTGCAATGCGGAGAAATTACTGTTTGTGCATTTACAATATTCATTGATTTTTGCCATTGAAAAACGTCCAGAAATGATTGAAGCTACTGACTGAATGAAAGGAGCTGGCATCTCACTCTCTTTGAATCTTCTTTATCATGCTAAGAGGAGCAGGAAAAAGCAAAAAATTTCAGAATTGCACCTTGCAATGCGGAGAAATTACTGTTTGTGCATTTACAATATTCATTGATTTTTGCCATTGAAAAACATGTTATTCATATACCAGAAATGTTTGAAGCTACTGACTGAATGAAAGGAGCTGGCACCTCAATCTCTTTGAATCTTCTTTATCATGCTAAGAGGAGCGGGAAAAAGCAAAAAATTTCAGAATTGCACCTTGCAATGCGGAGAAATTACTGTTTGTGCATTTACAATATTCATTGATTTTTGCCATTGAAAAACGTCCAGAAATGATTCAAGGTACTGACTGAATGAAAGGAGCTGGCATCTCACTCTCTTTGAATCTTCTTTATCATGCTAAGAGGAGCAGGAAAAAGCAAAAAATTTCAGAATTGCACCTTGCAATGCGGAGAAATTACAGTTTGTGCATTTACAATATTCATTGATTTTTGCCATTGAAAAACGTCCAGAAATGATTGAAGCTACTGACTGCATGAAAGGAGCTGGCATCTCACTCTCTTTGAATCTTCTTTATCATGCTAAGAGGAGCAGGAAAAAGCAAAAAATTTCAGAATTGCACCTTGCAATGCGGAGAAATTACTGTTTGTGCATTTACAATATTCATTGATTTTTGCCATTGAAAAACATCCAGAAATGATTGAAGCTACTGACTGAATGAAAGGAGCTGGCATCTCACTCTCTTTGAATCTTCTTTATCATGCTAAGAGGAGCAGGAAAAAGCAAAAAATTTCAGAATTGCACCTTGCAATGCGGAGAAATTACTGTTTGTGCATTTACAATATTCATTGATTTTTGCCATTGAAAAACATCATGTTATTCATATACCAGAAATGTTTGAAGCTACTGACTGAATGAAAGGAGCTGGCATCTCACTCTCTTTGAATCTTCTTTATCATGCTAAGAGGAGCAGGAAAAAGCAAAAAATTTCAGAATTGCACCTTGCAATGTGGAGAAATTACTGTTTGTGCATTTACAATATTCATTGATTTTTACCATTGAAAAACGTCCAGAAATGATTGAAGCTACTGACTGAATGAAAGTAGCTGGCATCTCACTCTCTTTGAATCTTCTTTATCATGCTAAGAGGAGCAGGAAAAAGCAAAAAATTTCAGACTTGCACCTTGCAATGCGGAGAAATTACTGTTTGTGCATTTACAATATTCATTGATTTTTGCCATTGAAAAACATCATGTTATTCATATACCAGAAATGTTTGAAGCTACTGACTGAATGAAAGGAGCTGGCATCTCACTCTCTTTGAATCTTCTTTATCATGCTAAGAGGAGCAGGAAAAAGCAAAAAATTTCAGAATTGCACCTTGCAATGCGGAGAAATTACTGTTTGTGCATTTACAATTTTCATTGATTTTTGCCATTGAAAAACATCATGTTATTCATATACCAGAAATGTTTGAAGCTACTGACTGAATGAAAGGAGCTGGCATCTCACTCTCTTTGAATCTTCTTTATCATGCTAAGAGGAGCAGGAAAAAGCAAAAAATTTCAGAATTGCACCTTGCAATGTGGAGAAATTACTGTTTGTGCATTTACAATATTCATTGATTTTTACCATTGAAAAACGTCCAGAAATGATTGAAGCTACTGACTGAATGAAAGTAGCTGGCATCTCACTCTCTTTGAATCTTCTTTATCATGCTAAGAGGAGCAGGAAAAAGCAAAAAATTTCAGACTTGCACCTTGCAATGCGGAGAAATTACTGTTTGTGCATTTACAATATTCATTGATTTTTGCCATTGAAAAACATCATGTTATTCATATACCAGAAATGTTTGAAGCTACTGACTGAATGAAAGGAGCTGGCATCTCAATCTCTTTGAATCTTCTTTATCATGCTAAGAGGAGCATGAAAAAGCAAAAAATTTCAGAATTGCACCTTGCAATGTGGAGAAATTACTGTTTGTGCATTTACAATATTCATTGATTTTTACCATTGAAAAACGTCCAGAAATGATTGAAGCTACTGACTGAATGAAAGTAGCTGGCATCTCACTCTCTTTGAATCTTCTTTATCATGCTAAGAGGAGCAGGAAAAAGCAAAAAATTTCAGACTTGCACCTTGCAATGCGGAGAAATTACTGTTTGTGCATTTACAATATTCATTGATTTTTGCCATTGAAAAACATCATGTTATTCATATACCAGAAATGTTTGAAGCTACTGACTGAATGAAAGGAGCTGGCATCTCACTCTCTTTGAATCTTCTTTATCATGCTAAGAGGAGCAGAAAAAAGCAAAAAATTTCAGACTTGCACCTTGCAATGCGGAGAAATTACTGTTTGTGCATTTACAATATTCATTGATTTTTGCCATTGAAAAACATCATGTTATTCATATACCAGAAATGTTTGAAGCTACTGACTGAATGAAAGGAGCTGGCATCTCACTCTCTTTGAATCTTCTTTATCATGCTAAGAGGAGCAGGAAAAAGCAAAAAATTTCAGAATTGCACCTTGCAATGCGGAGAAATTACTGTTTGTGCATTTACAATATTCATTGATTTTTGCCATTGAAAAACGTCCAGAAATGATTGAAGGTACTGACTGAATGAAAGGAGCTGGCATCTCACTCTCTTTGAATCTTCTTTATCATGCTAAGAGGAGCAGGAAAAAGCAAAAAATTTCAGAATTGCAACTTGCAATGCGGAGAAATTACTGTTTGTGCATTTACAATATTCATTGATTTTTGCCATTGAAAAACGTCCAGAAATGATTGAAGCTACTGACTGAATGAAAGGAGCTGGCATCTCACTCTCTTTGAATCTTCTTTATCATGCTAAGTGGAGCAGGAAAAAGCAAAAAATTTCAGAATTGCACCTTGCAATGCGGAGAAATTACAGTTTGTGCATTTACAATATTCATTGATTTTTGCCATTGAAAAACGTCCAGAAATGATTGAAGCTACTGACTGAATGAAAGGAGCTGGCATCTCACTCTCTTTGAATCTTCTTTATCATGCTAAGAGGAGCAGGAAAAAGCAAAAAATTTCAGAATTGCACCTTGCAATGCGGAGAAATTACTGTTTGTGCATTTACAATATTCGTTGATTTTTGCCATTGAAAAACGTCCAGAAATGATTGAAGCTACTGACTGAATGAAAGGAGCTGGCATCTCACTCTCTTTGAATCTTCTTTATCATGCTAAGAGGAGCAGGAAAAAGCAAAAAATTTCAGAATTGCACCTTGCAATGCGGAGAAATTACAGTTTGTGCATTTACAATATTCATTGATTTTTGCCATTGAAAAACGTCCAGAAATGATTGAAGCTACTGACTGAATGAAAGGAGCTGGCATCTCACTCTCTTTGAATCTTCTTTATCATGCTAAGAGGAGCAGGAAAAAGCAAAAAATTTCAAAATTGCACCTTGCAATGCGGAGAATTTACTGTTTGTGCATTTACAATATTCATTGATTTTTGCCATTGAAAAACATGTTATTCATATACCAGAAATGTTTGAAGCTCCTGACTGAATGAAAGGAGCTGGCACCTCACTCTCTTTGAATCTTCTTTATCATGCTAAGAGGAGCAGGAAAAAGCAAAAAATTTCAGAATTGCACCTTGCAATGCGGAGAAATTACTGTTTGTGCATTTACAATATTCATTGATTTTTGCCATTGTAAAACGTCCAGAAATGATTGAAGCTACTGACTGAATGAAAGGAGCTGGCATCTCACTCTCTTTGAATCTTCTTTATCATGCTAAGAGGAGCAGGAAAAAGCAAAAAATTTCAGAATTGCACCTTGCAATGCGGAGAAATTACTGTTTGTGCATTTACAATATTCATTGATTTTTGCCATTGAAAAATGTCCAGAAATGATTGAAGCTACTGACTGAATGAAAGGAGCTGGCATCTCACTCTCTTTGAATCTTCTTTATCATGCTAAGAGGAGCAGGAAAAAGCAAAAAATTTCAGAATTGCGCCTTGCAATGCGGAGAAATTACTGTTTGTGCATTTACAAAATTCATTGATTTTTGCCATTGAAAAACATCATGTTATTCATATACCAGAAATGATTGAAGCTACTGACTGAAGGAAAGGAGCTGGCATCTCACTCTCTTTGAATCTTCTTTATCATGCTATGAGGAGCAGGAAAAAGCAAAAAATTTCAGAATTGCACCTTGCAATGCGGAGAATTTACTGTTTGTGCATTTACAATATTCATTGATTTTTGCCATTGAAAAACGTCCAGAAATGATTGAAGCTACTGACTGAATGAAAGGAGCTGGCATCTCACTCTCTTTGAATCTTCTTTATCATGCTAAGAGGAGCAGGAAAAAGCAAAAAATTTCAGAATTGCACCTTGCAATGCGGAGAAATTACAGTTTGTGCATTTACAATATTCATTGATTTTTGCCATTGAAAAACGTCCAGAAATGATTGAAGCTACTGACTGAATGAAAGGAGCTGGCATCTCACTCTCTTTGAATCTTCTTTATCATGCTAAGAGGAGCAGGAAAAAGCAAAAAATTTCAGAATTGCACCTTGCAATGCGGAGAAATTACTGTTTGTGCATTTACAATATTCGTTGATTTTTGCCATTGAAAAACGTCCAGAAATGATTGAAGCTACTGACTGAATGAAAGGAGCTGGCATCTCACTCTCTTTGAATCTTCTTTATCATGCTAAGAGGAGCAGGAAAAAGCAAAAAATTTCAGAATTGCACCTTGCAATGCGGAGAAATTACTGTTTGTGCATTTACAATATTCATTGATTTTTGCCATTGAAAAACATCATGTTATTCATATACCAGAAATGTTTGAAGCTACTGACTGAATGAAAGGAGCTGGCATCTCACTCTCTTTGAATCTTCTTTATCATGCTAAGAGGAGCAGGAAAAAGCAAAAAATTTCAGAATTGCACCTTGCAATGCGGAGAAATTACTGTTTGTGCATTTACAATATTCATTGATTTTTGCCATTGAAAAACATAATGTTATTCATATACCAGAAATGTTTGAAGCTACTGACTGAATGAAAGGAGCTGGCATCTCAATCTCTTTGAATCTTCTTTATCATGCTAAGAGGAGCATGAAAAAGCAAAAAATTTCAGAATTGCACCTTGCAATGTGGAGAAATTACTGTTTGTGCATTTACAATATTCATTGATTTTTACCATTGAAAAACGTCCAGAAATGATTGAAGCTACTGACTGAATGAAAGTAGCTGGCATCTCACTCTCTTTGAATCTTCTTTATCATGCTAAGAGGAGCAGGAAAAAGCAAAAAAATTCAGACTTGCACCTTGCAATGCGGAGAAATTACTGTTTGTGCATTTACAATATTCATTGATTTTTGCCATTGAAAAACATCATGTTATTCATATACCAGAAATGTTTGAAGCTACTGACTGAATGAAAGGAGCTGGCATCTCACTCTCTTTGAATCTTCTTTATCATGCTAAGAGGAGCAGAAAAAAGCAAAAAATTTCAGACTTGCACCTTGCAATGCGGAGAAATTACGGTTTGTGCATTTACAATATTCATTGATTTTTGCCATTGAAAAACATCATGTTATTCATATACCAGAAATGTTTGAAGCTACTGACTGAATGAAAGGAGCTGGCATCTCACTCTCTTTGAATCTTCTTTATCATGCTAAGAGGAGCAGGAAAAAGCAAAAAATTTCGGAATTGCACCTTGCAATGCGGAGAAATTACTGTTTGTGCATTTACAATATTCATTGATTTTTGCCATTGAAAAACATGTTATTCATATACCAGAAATGTTTGAAGCTCCTGACTGAATGAAAGGAGATGGCACCTCACTCTCTTTGAATCTTCTTTATCATGCTAAGAGGAGCAGGAAAAAGCAAAAAATTTCAGAATTGCACCTTGCAATGCGGAGAAATTACTGTTTGTGCATTTACAATATTCATTGATTTTTGCCATTGAAAAACGTCCAGAAATGATTGAAGCTACTGACTGAATGAAAGGAGCTGGCATCTCACTCTCTTTGAATCTTCTTTATCATGCTAAGAGGAGCAGGAAAAAGCAAAAAATTTCAGAATTGCACCTTGCAATGCGGAGAAATTACTGTTTGTGCATTTACAATATTCATTGATTTTTGCCATTGAAAAATGTCCAGAAATTATTGAAGCTACTGACTGAATGAAAGGAGCTGGCATCTCACTCTCTTTGAATCTTCTTTATCATGCTAAGAGGAGCAGGAAAAAGCAAAAAATTTCAGAATTGCGCCTTGCAATGCGGAGAAATTACTGTTTGTGCATTTACAAAATTCATTGATTTTTGCCATTGAAAAACATCATGTTATTCATATACCAGAAATGATTGAAGCTACTGACTGAAGGAAAGGAGCTGGCATCTCACTCTCTTTGAATCTTCTTTATCATGCTAAGAGGAGCAGGAAAAAGCAAAAAATTTCAGAATTGCACCTTGCAATGCGGAGAATTTACTGTTTGTGCATTTACAATATTCATTGATTTTTGCCATTGAAAAACGTCCAGAAATGATTGAAGCTACTGACTGAATGAAAGGAGCTGGCATCTCACTCTCTTTGAATCTTCTTTATCATGCTAAGAGGAGCAGGAAAAAGCAAAAAATTTCAGAATTGCACCTTGCAATGCGGAGAAATTACAGTTTGTGCATTTACAATATTCATTGATTTTTGCCATTGAAAAACGTCCAGAAATGATTGAAGCTACGGACTGAATGAAAGGAGCTGGCATCTCACTCTCTTTGAATCTTCTTTATCATGCTAAGAGGAGCAGGAAAAAGCAAAAAATTTCAGAATTGCACCTTGCAATGCGGAGAAATTACTGTTTGTGCATTTACAATATTCGTTGATTTTTGCCATTGAAAAACGTCCAGAAATGATTGAAGCTACTGACTGAATGAAAGGAGCTGGCATCTCACTCTCTTTGAATCTTCTTTATCATGCTAAGAGGAGCAGGAAAAAGCAAAAAATTTCAGAATTGCACCTTGCAATGCGGAGAAATTACAGTTTGTGCATTTACAATATTCATTGATTTTTGCCATTGAAAAACGTCCAGAAATGATTGAAGCTACTGACTGAATGAAAGGAGCTGGCATCTCACTCTCTTTGAATCTTCTTTATCATGCTAAGAGGAGCAGGAAAAAGCAAAAAATTTCAGAATTGCACCTTGCAATGCGGAGAAATTACTGTTTGTGCATTTACAATATTCATTGATTTTTGCCATTGAAAAACATGTTATTCATATACCAGAAATGTTTGAAGCTCCTGACTGAATGAAAGGAGCTGGCACCTCACTCTCTTTGAATCTTCTTTATCATGCAAAGAGGAGCAGGAAAAAGCAAAAAATTTCAGAATTGCACCTTGCAATGCGGAGAAATTACTGTTTGTGCATTTACAATATTCATTGATTTTTGCCATTGAAAAACGTCCAGAAATGATTGTAGCTACTGACTGAATGAAAGGAGCTGGCATCTCACTCTCTTTGAATCTTCTTTATCATGCTAAGAGGAGCAGGAAAAAGCAAAAAATTTCAGAATTGCACCTTGCAATGCGGAGAAATTACTGTTTGTGCATTTACAATATTCATTGATTTTTGCCATTGAAAAATGTCCAGAAATGATTGAAGCTACTGACTGAATGAAAGGAGCTGGCATCTCACTCTCTTTGAATCTTCTTTATCATGCTAAGAGGAGCAGGAAAAAGCAAAAAATTTCAGAATTGCGCCTTGCAATGCGGAGAAATTACTGTTTGTGCATTTACAAAATTCATTGATTTTTGCCATTGAAAAACATCATGTTATTCATATACCAGAAATGATTGAAGCTACTGACTGAAGGAAAGGAGCTGGCATCTCACTCTCTTTGAATCTTCTTTATCATGCTAAGAGGAGCAGGAAAAAGCAAAAAATTTCAGAATTGCACCTTGCAATGCGGAGAAATTACTGTTTGTGCATTTACAATATTCATTGATTTTTGCGATTGAAAAACATCATGTTATTCATATACCAGAAATGATTGAAGCTACTGACTGAATGAAAGGAGCTGGCATCTCACTCTCTTTGAATCTTCTTTATCATGCTAAGAGGAGCAGGAAAAAGCAAAAAATTTCAGAATTGCACCTTGCAATGCGGAGAAATTACAGTTTGTGCATTTACAATATTCATTGATTTTTGCCATTGAAAAACGTCCAGAAATGATTGAAGCTACTGACTGAATGAAACGAGCTGGCATCTCACTCTCTTTGAATCTTCTTTATCATGCTAAGAGGAGCAGGAAAAAGCAAAAAATTTCAGAATTGCACCTTGCAATGCGGAGAAATTACTGTTTGTGCATTTACAATATTCATTGATTTTTGCCATTGAAAAACGTCCAGAAATGATTGAAGGTACTGACTGAATGAAAGGAGCTGGCATCTCACTCTCTTTGAATCTTCTTTATCATGCTAAGAGGAGCAGGAAAAAGCAAAAAATTTCAGAATTGCACCTTGCAATGCGGAGAAATTACTGTTTGTGCATTTACAATATTCATTGATTTTTGCCATTGAAAAACGTCCAGAAATGATTGAAGCTACTGACTGAATGAAAGGAGCTGGCATCTCACTCTCTTTGAATCTTCTTTATCATGCTAAGAGGAGCAGGAAAAAGCAAAAAATTTCAGAATTGCACCTTGCAATGCGGAGAAATTACTGTTTGTGCATTTACAATATTCATTGATTTTTGCCAATTGAAAAATGTCCAGAAATGATTGAAGCTACTGACTGAATGAAAGGAGCTGGCATCTCACTCTCTTTGAATCTTCTTTATCATGCTAAGAGGAGCAGGAAAAAGCAAAAAATTTCAGAATTGCGCCTTGCAATGCGGAGAAATTACTGTTTGTGCATTTACAAAATTCATTGATTTTTGCCATTGAAAAACATCATGTTATTCATATACCAGAAATGATTGAAGCTACTGACTGAAGGAAAGGATCTGGCATCTCACTCTCTTTGAATCTTCTTTATCATGCTTAGAGGAGCAGGAAAAAGCAAAAAATTTCAGAATTGCACCTTGCAATGCGGAGAAATTACTGTTTGTGCATTTACAATATTCATTGATTTTTGCCATTGAAAAACGTCCAGAAATGATTGAAGCTAGTGACTGAATGAAAGGAGCTGGCATCTCACTCTCTTTGAATCTTCTTTATCATGCTAAGAGGAGCAGGAAAAAGCAAAAAATTTCAGAATTGCACCTTGCAATGCGGAGAAATTACTGTTTGTGCATTTACAATATTCATTGATTTTTGCGATTGAAAAACATCGTTATTCATATACCAGAAATGATTGAAGCTACTGACTGAATGAAAGGAGCTGGCATCTCACTCTCTTTGAATCTTCTTTATCATGCTAAGAGGAGCAGGAAAAAGTAAAAAATTTCAGAATTGCACCTTGCAATGCGGAGAAATTACTGTTTGTGCATTTACAATATTCATTGATTTTTGCCATTGAAAAACATCCAGAAATGATTGAAGCTACTGACTGAATGAAAGGAGCTGGCATCTCACTCTCTTTGAATCTTCTTTATCATGCTAAGAGGAGCAGGAAAAAGCAAAAAATTTCAGAATTGCACCTTGCAATGCGGAGAAATTACTGTTTGTGCATTTACAATATTCATTGATTTTTGCTATTGAAAAACATCATGTTATTCATATACCAGAAATGATTGAAGCTACTGACTGAATGAAAGGAGCTGGCATCTCACTCTCTTTGAATCTTCTTTATCATGCTAAGAGGAGCAGGAAAAAGCAAAAAATTTCAGAATTGCACCTTGCAATGCGGAGAAATTACAGTTTGTGCATTTACAATATTCATTGATTTTTGCCATTGAAAAACGTCCAGAAATGATTGAAGCTACTGACTGAATGAAAGGAGCTGGCATCTCACTCTCTTTGAATCTTCTTTATCATGCTAAGAGGAGCAGGAAAAAGCAAAAAATTTCAGAATTGCACCTTGCAATGCGGAGAAATTACTGTTTGTGCATTTACAATATTCATTGATTTTTGCCATTGAAAAATGTCCAGAAATGATTGAAGCTACTGACTGAATGAAAGGAGCTGGCATCTCACTCTCTTTGAATCTTCTTTATCATGCTAAGAGGAGCAGGAAAAAGCAAAAAATTTCAGAATTGCGCCTTGCAATGTGGAGAAATTACTGTTTGTGCATTTACAAAATTCATTGATTTTTGCCATTGAAAAACATCATGTTATTCATATACCAGAAATGTTTGAAGCTACTGACTGAAGGAAAGGATCTGGCATCTCACTCTCTTTGAATCTTCTTTATCATGCTTAGAGGAGCAGGAAAAAGCAAAAAATTTCAGAATTGCACCTTGCAATGCGGAGAAATTACTGTTTGTGCATTTACAATATTCATTGATTTTTGCCATTGAAAAATGTCCAGAAATGATTGAAGCTACTGACTGAATGAAAGGAGCTGGCATCTCACTCTCTTTGAATCTTCTTTATCATGCTAAGAGGAGCAGGAAAAAGCAAAAAATTTCAGAATTGCACCTTGCAATGCGGAGAAATTACTGTTTGTGCATTTACAATATTCATTGATTTTTGCGATTGAAAAACATCATGTTATTCATATACCAGAAATGATTGAAGCTACTGACTGAATGAAAGGAGCTGGCATCTCACTCTCTTTGAATCTTCTTTATCATGCTAAGAGGAGCAGGAAAAAGTAAAAAATTTCAGAATTGCACCTTGCAATGCGGAGAAATTACTGTTTGTGCATTTACAATATTCAATGATTTTTGCCATTGAAAAACGTCCAGAAATGATTGAAGCTACTGACTGAATGAAATGAGCTGGCATCTCACTCTCTTTGAATCTTGTTTATCATGCTAAGAGGAGCAGGAAAAAGCAAAAAATTTCAGAATTGCACCTTGCAATGCGGAGAAATTACTGTTTGTGCATTTACAATATTCATTGATTTTTGCCATTGAAAAACGTCCAGAAATGATTGAAGCTACTGACTGAATGAAAGGAGCTGGCATCTCACTCTCTTTGAATCTTCTTTATCATGCTAAGAGGAGCAGGAAAAAGCAAAAAATTTCAGAATTGCACCTTGCAATGCGGAGAAATTACTGTTTGTGCATTTACAATATTCATTGATTTTTGCCATTGAAAAACATCATGTTATTCATATACCAGAAATGATTGAAGCTACTGACTGAATGAAAGGAGCTGGCATCTCACTCTCTTTGAATCTTCTTTATCATGCTAAGAGGAGCAGGAAAAAGTAAAAAATTTCAGAATTGCACCTTGCAATGCGGAGAAATTACTGTTTGTGCATTTATAATATTCAATGATTTTTGCCATTGAAAAACGTCCAGAAATGATTGAAGCTACTGACTGAACGAAAGGAGCTGGCATCTCACTCTCTTTGAATCTTCTTTATCATGCTAAGAGGAGCAGGAAAAAGCAAAAAATTTCAGAATTGCACCTTGCAATGCGGAGAAATTACTGTTTGTGCATTTACAATATTCATTGATTTTTGCCATTGAAAAACATCATGTTATTCATGTACCAGAAATGTTTGAAGCTACTGACTGAATGAAAGGAGCTGGCATCTCACTCTCTTTGAATCTTCTTTATCATGCTAAGAGGAGCAGGAAAAAGCAAAAAATTTCAGAATTGCACATTGCAATGCGGAGAAATTACTGTTTGTGCATTTACAATATTCATTGATTTTTGCCATTGAAAAACGTCCAGAAATGATTGAAGCTACTGACTGAATGAAAGGAGCTGGCATCTCACTCTCTTTGAATCTTCTTTATCATGCTAAGAGGAGCAGGAAAAAGCAAAAAATTTCAGAATTGCACCTTGCAATGCGGAGAAATTACTGTTTGTGCATTTACAATATTCATTGATTTTTGCCATTGAAAAACGTCCAGAAATGATTGAAGCTACTGACTGAATGAAAGGAGCTGGCATCTCACTCTCTTTGAATCTTCTTTATCATGCTAAGAGGAGCAGGAAAAAGCAAAAAATTTCAGAATTGCACCTTGCAATGCGGAGAAATTACTGTTTGTGCATTTACAATATTCATTGATTTTTGCCATTGAAAAATGTCCAGAAATGATTGAAGCTACTGACTGAATGAAAGGAGCTGGCATCTCACTCTCTTTGAATCTTCTTTATCATGCTAAGAGGAGCAGGAAAAAGCAAAAAATTTCAGAATTGCGCCTTGCAATGCGGAGAAATTACTGTTTGTGCATTTACAAAATTCATTGATTTTTGCCATTGAAAAACATGTTATTCATATACCAGAAATGATTGAAGCTACTGACTGAAGGAAAGGATCTGGCATCTCACTCTCTTTGAATCTTCTTTATCATGCTAAGAGGAGCAGGAAAAAGCAAAACATTTCAGAATTGCACCTTGCAATGCGGAGAAATTACTGTTTGTGCATTTACAATATTCATTGATTTTTGCCATTGAAAAACGTCCAGAAATGATTGAAGCTACTGACTGAATGAAAGGAGCTGGCATCTCACTCTCTTTGAATCTTCTTTATCATGCTAAGAGGAGCAGGAAAAAGCAAAAAATTTCAGAATTGCACCTTGCAATGCGGAGAAATTACTGTTTGTGCATTTACAATATTCATTGAT
Organism: Phyllobates terribilis; assembly: GCF_046119375.1. Lineage (NCBI taxonomy): Eukaryota > Metazoa > Chordata > Amphibia > Anura > Dendrobatidae > Phyllobates > Phyllobates terribilis. The sequence continues at coordinate 135,538 of NW_027363371.1, forward strand.
TTTTGCCATTGAAAAACGTCCAGAAATGATTGAAGCTACTGACTGAATGAAAGGAGCTGGCATCTCACTCTCTTTGAATCTTCTTTATCATGCTAAGAGGAGCAGGAAAAAGCAAAAAATTTCAGAATTGCACCTTGCAATGCGGAGAAATTACTGTTTGTGCATTTACAATATTCATTGATTTTTGCCATTGAAAAATGTCCAGAAATGATTGAAGCTACTGACTGAATGAAAGGAGCTGGCATCTCACTCTCTTTGAATGTTCTTTATCATGCTAAGAGGAGCAGGAAAAAGCAAAAAATTTCAGAATTGCGCCTTGCAATGCGGAGAAATTACTGTTTGTGCATTTACAAAATTCATTGATTTTTGCCATTGAAAAACATCATGTTATTCATATACCAGAAATGATTGAAGCTACTGACTGAAGGAAAGGATCTGGCATCTCACTCTCTTTGAATCTTCTTTATCATGCTAAGAGGAGCAGGAAAAAGCAAAAAATTTCAGAATTGCACCTTGCAATGCAGAGAAATTACTGTTTGTGCATTTACAATATTCATTGATTTTTGTCATTGAAAAACGTCCAGAAATGATTGAAGCTACTGACTGAATGAAAGGAGCTGGCATCTCACTCTCTTTGAATCTTCTTTATCATGCTAAGAGGAGCAGGAAAAAGCAAAAAATTTCAGAATTGCACCTTGCAATGCGGAGAAATTACTGTTTGTGCATTTACAATATTCATTGATTTTTGCCATTGAAAAATGTCCAGAAATGATTGAAGCTACTGACTGAATGAAAGGAGCTGGCATCTCACTCTCTTTGAATCTTCTTTATCATGCTAAGAGGAGCAGGAAAAAGCAAAAAATTTCAGAATTGCACCTTGCAATGCGGAGAAATTACTGTTTGTGCATTTACAATATTCATTGATTTTTGCCATTGAAAAACGTCCAGAAATGATTGAAGCTACTAACTGAATGAAAGGAGCTGGCATCTCACTCTCTTTGAATCTTCTTTATCATGCTAAGAGGAGCAGGAAAAAGCAAAAAATTTCAGAATTGCACCTTGCAATGCGGAGAAATTACTGTTTGTGCATTTACAATATTCATTGATTTTTGCCATTGAAAAATGTCCAGAAATGATTGAAGCTACTGACTGAATGAAAGGAGCTGGCATCTCACTCTCTTTGAATCTTCTTTATCATGCTAAGAGGAGCAGGAAAAAGCAAAAAATTTCAGAATTGCGCCTTGCAATGCGGAGAAATTACTGTTTGTGCATTTACAAAATTCATTGATTTTTGCCATTGAAAAACATCATGTTATTCATATACCAGAAATGATTGAAGCTACTGACTGAAGGAAAGGATCTGGCATCTCACTCTCTTTGAATCTTCTTTATCATGCTAAGAGGAGCAGGAAAAAGCAAAAAATTTCAGAATTGCACCTTGCAATGCGGAGAAATTACTGTTTGTGCATTTACAATATTCATTGATTTTTGCCATTGAAAAACGTCCAGAAATGATTGAAGCTACTGACTGAATGAAAGGAGCTGGCATCTCACTCTCTTTGAATCTTCTTTATCATGCTAAGAGGAGCAGGAAAAAGCAAAAAATTTCAGAATTGCACCTTGCAATGCGGAGAAATTACTGTTTGTGCATTTACAATATTCATTGATTTTTGCCATTGAAAAACGTCCAGAAATGATTGAAGCTACTGACTGAATGAAAGGAGCTGGCATCTCACTCTCTTTGAATCTTCTTTATCATGCTAAGAGGAGCAGGAAAAAGCAAAAAATTTCAGAATTGCACCTTGCAATGCGGAGAAATTACTGTTTGTGCATTTACAATATTCATTGATTTTTGCCATTGAAAAATGTCCAGAAATGATTGAAGCTACTGACTGAATGAAAGGAGCTGGCATCTCACTCTCTTTGAATCTTCTTTATCATGCTAAGAGGAGCAGGAAAAAGCAAAAAATTTCAGAATTGCACCTTGCAATGCGGAGAAATTACTGTTTGTGCATTTACAATATTCATTGATTTTTGCGATTGAAAAACATCATGTTATTCATATACCAGAAATGATTGAAGCTACTGACTGAATGAAAGGAGCTGGCATCTCACTCTCTTTGAATCTTCTTTATCATGCTAAGAGGAGCAGGAAAAAGCAAAAAATTTCAGAATTGCACCTTGCAATGCGGAGAAATTACTGTTTGTGCATTTACAATATTCATTGATTTTTGCCATTGAAAAACGTCCAGAAATGATTGAAGCTACTGACTGAATGAAAGGAGCTGGCATCTCACTCTCTTTGAATCTTCTTTATCATGCTAAGAGGAGCAGGAAAAAGCAAAAAATTTCAGAATTGCACCTTGCAATGCGGAGAAATTACTGTTTGTGCATTTACAATATTCATTGATTTTTGCCATTGAAAAATGTCCAGAAATGATTGAAGCTACTGACTGAATGAAAGGAGCTGGCATCTCACTCTCTTTGAATCTTCTTTATCATGCTAAGAGGAGCAGGAAAAAGCAAAAAATTTCAGAATTGCGCCTTGCAATGCGGAGAAATTACTGTTTGTGCATTTACAAAATTCATTGATTTTTGCCATTGAAAAACATCATGTTATTCATATACCAGAAATGATTGAAGCTACTGACTGAAGGAAAGGATCTGGCATCTCACTCTCTTTGAATCTTCTTTATCATGCTAAGAGGAGCAGGAAAAAGCAAAAAATTTCAGAATTGCACCTTGCAATGCAGAGAAATTACTGTTTGTGCATTTACAATATTCATTGATTTTTGTCATTGAAAAACGTCCAGAAATGATTGAAGCTACTGACTGAATGAAAGGAGCTGGCATCTCACTCTCTTTGAATCTTCTTTATCATGCTAAGAGGAGCAGGAAAAAGCAAAAAATTTCAGAATTGCACCTTGCAATGCGGAGAAATTACTGTTTGTGCATTTACAATATTCATTGATTTTTGCCATTGAAAAATGTCCAGAAATGATTGAAGCTACTGACTGAATGAAAGGAGCTGGCATCTCACTCTCTTTGAATCTTCTTTATCATGCTAAGAGGAGCAGGAAAAAGCAAAAAATTTCAGAATTGCACCTTGCAATGCGGAGAAATTACTGTTTGTGCATTTACAATATTCATTGATTTTTGCCATTGAAAAACGTCCAGAAATGATTGAAGCTACTAACTGAATGAAAGGAGCTGGCATCTCACTCTCTTTGAATCTTCTTTATCATGCTAAGAGGAGCAGGAAAAAGCAAAAAATTTCAGAATTGCACCTTGCAATGCGGAGAAATTACTGTTTGTGCATTTACAATATTCATTGATTTTTGCCATTGAAAAATGTCCAGAAATGATTGAAGCTACTGACTGAATGAAAGGAGCTGGCATCTCACTCTCTTTGAATCTTCTTTATCATGCTAAGAGGAGCAGGAAAAAGCAAAAAATTTCAGAATTGCGCCTTGCAATGCGGAGAAATTACTGTTTGTGCATTTACAAAATTCATTGATTTTTGCCATTGAAAAACATCATGTTATTCATATACCAGAAATGATTGAAGCTACTGACTGAAGGAAAGGATCTGGCATCTCACTCTCTTTGAATCTTCTTTATCATGCTAAGAGGAGCAGGAAAAAGCAAAAAATTTCAGAATTGCACCTTGCAATGCGGAGAAATTACTGTTTGTGCATTTACAATATTCATTGATTTTTGCCATTGAAAAACGTCCAGAAATGATTGAAGCTACTGACTGAATGAAAGGAGCTGGCATCTCACTCTCTTTGAATCTTCTTTATCATGCTAAGAGGAGCAGGAAAAAGCAAAAAATTTCAGAATTGCACCTTGCAATGCGGAGAAATTACTGTTTGTGCATTTACAATATTCATTGATTTTTGCAATTGAAAAACGTCCAGAAATGATTGAAGCTACTGACTGAATGAAAGGAGCTGGCATCTCACTCTCTTTGAATCTTCTTTATCATGCTAAGAGGAGCAGGAAAAAGCAAAAAATTTCAGAATTGCACCTTGCAATGCGGAGAAATTACTGTTTGTGCATTTACAATATTCATTGATTTTTGCCATTGAAAAATGTCCAGAAATGATTGAAGCTACTGACTGAATGAAAGGAGCTGGCATCTCACTCTCTTTGAATCTTCTTTATCATGCTAAGAGGAGCAGGAAAAAGCAAAAAATTTCAGAATTGCACCTTGCAATGCGGAGAAATTACTGTTTGTGCATTTACAATATTCATTGATTTTTGCGATTGAAAAACATCATGTTATTCATATACCAGAAATGATTGAAGCTACTGACTGAATGAAAGGAGCTGGCATCTCACTCTCTTTGAATCTTCTTTATCATGCTAAGAGGAGCAGGAAAAAGCAAAAAATTTCAGAATTGCGCCTTGCAATGCGGAGAAATTACTGTTTGTGCATTTACAAAATTCATTGATTTTTGCCATTGAAAAACATGTTATTCATATACCAGAAATGATTGAAGCTACTGACTGAAGGAAAGGATCTGGCATCTCACTCTCTTTGAATCTTCTTTATCATGCTAAGAGGAGCAGGAAAAAGCAAAACATTTCAGAATTGCACCTTGCAATGCGGAGAAATTACTGTTTGTGCATTTACAATATTCATTGATTTTTGCCATTGAAAAACGTCCAGAAATGATTGAAGCTACTGACTGAATGAAAGGAGCTGGCATCTCACTCTCTTTGAATCTTCTTTATCATGCTAAGAGGAGCAGGAAAAAGCAAAAAATTTCAGAATTGCACCTTGCAATGCGGAGAAATTACTGTTTGTGCATTTACAATATTCATTGATTTTTGCCATTGAAAAACGTCCAGAAATGATTGAAGCTACTGACTGAATGAATGGAGCTGGCACCTCACTCTCTTTGAATCTTCTTTATCATGCTAAGAGGAGCAGGAAAAAGCAAAAAATTTCAGAATTGCACCTTGCAATGCGGAGAAATTACTGTTTGTGCATTTACAATATTCATTGATTTTTGCCATTGAAACATGTCCAGAAATGATTGAAGCTACTGACTGAATGAAAGGAGCTGGCATCTCACTCTCTTTGAATCTTCTTTATCATGCTAAGAGGAGCAGGAAAAAGCAAAAAATTTCAGAATTGCGCCTTGCAATGCGGAGAAATTACTGTTTGTGCATTTACAAAATTCATTGATTTTTGCCATTGAAAAACATCATGTTATTCATATACCAGAAATGATTGAAGCTACTGACTGAAGGAAAGGATCTGGCATCTCACTCTCTTTGAATCTTCTTTATCATGCTAAGAGGAGCAGGAAAAAGCAAAAAATTTCAGAATTGCACCTTGCAATGCAGAGAAATTACTGTTTGTGCATTTACAATATTCATTGATTTTTGTCATTGAAAAACGTCCAGAAATGATTGAAGCTACTGACTGAATGAAAGGAGCTGGCATCTCACTCTCTTTGAATCTTCTTTATCATGCTAAGAGGAGCAGGAAAAAGCAAAAAATTTCAGAATTGCACCTTGCAATGCGGAGAAATTACTGTTTGTGCATTTACAATATTCATTGATTTTTGCCATTGAAAAATGTCCAGAAATGATTGAAGCTACTGACTGAATGAAAGGAGCTGGCATCTCACTCTCTTTGAATCTTCTTTATCATGCTAAGAGGAGCAGGAAAAAGCAAAAAATTTCAGAATTGCACCTTGCAATGCGTAGAAATTACTGTTTGTGCATTTACAATATTCATTGATTTTTGCCATTGAAAAACGTCCAGAAATGATTGAAGCTACTAACTGAATGAAAGGAGCTGGCATCTCACTCTCTTTGAATCTTCTTTATCATGCTAAGAGGAGCAGGAAAAAGCAAAAAATTTCAGAATTGCACCTTGCAATGCGGAGAAATTACTGTTTGTGCATTTACAATATTCATTGATTTTTGCCATTGAAAAATGTCCAGAAATGATTGAAGCTACTGACTGAATGAAAGGAGCTGGCATCTCACTCTCTTTGAATCTTCTTTATCATGCTAAGAGGAGCAGGAAAAAGCAAAAAATTTCAGAATTGCGCCTTGCAATGCGGAGAAATTACTGTTTGTGCATTTACAAAATTCATTGATTTTTGCCATTGAAAAACATCATGTTATTCATATACCAGAAATGATTGAAGCTACTGACTGAAGGAAAGGATCTGGCATCTCACTCTCTTTGAATCTTCTTTATCATGCTAAGAGGAGCAGGAAAAAGCAAAAAATTTCAGAATTGCACCTTGCAATGCGGAGAAATTACTGTTTGTGCATTTACAATATTCATTGATTTTTGCCATTGAAAAACGTCCAGAAATGATTGAAGCTACTGACTGAATGAAAGGAGCTGGCATCTCACTCTCTTTGAATCTTCTTTATCATGCTAAGAGGAGCAGGAAAAAGCAAAAAATTTCAGAATTGCACCTTGCAATGCGGAGAAATTACTGTTTGTGCATTTACAATATTCATTGATTTTTGCCATTGAAAAACGTCCAGAAATGATTGAAGCTACTGACTGAATGAAAGGAGCTGGCATCTCACTCTCTTTGAATCTTCTTTATCATGCTAAGAGGAGCAGGAAAAAGCAAAAAATTTCAGAATTGCACCTTGCAATGCGGAGAAATTACTGTTTGTGCATTTACAATATTCATTGATTTTTGCCATTGAAAAATGTCCAGAAATGATTGAAGCTACTGACTGAATGAAAGGAGCTGGCATCTCACTCTCTTTGAATCTTCTTTATCATGCTAAGAGGAGCAGGAAAAAGCAAAAAATTTCAGAATTGCGCCTTGCAATGCGGAGAAATTACTGTTTGTGCATTTACAAAATTCATTGATTTTTGCCATTGAAAAACATCATGTTATTCATATACCAGAAATGATTGAAGCTACTGACTGAAGGAAAGGATCTGGCATCTCACTCTCTTTGAATCTTCTTTATCATGCTAAGAGGAGCAGGAAAAAGCAAAAAATTTCAGAATTGCACCTTGCAATGCGGAGAAATTACTGTTTGTGCATTTACAATATTCATTGATTTTTGCCATTGAAAAACGTCCAGAAATGATTGAAGCTACTGACTGAATGAAAGGAGCTGGCATCTCACTCTCTTTGAATCTTCTTTATCATGCTAAGAGGAGCAGGAAAAAGCAAAAAATTTCAGAATTGCACCTTGCAATGCGGAGAAATTACTGTTTGTGCATTTACAATATTCATTGATTTTTGCGATTGAAAAACATCATGTTATTCATATACCAGAAATGATTGAAGCTACTGACTGAATGAAAGGAGCTGGCATCTCACTCTCTTTGAATCTTCTTTATCATGCTAAGAGGAGCAGGAAAAAGTAAAAAATTTCAGAATTGCACCTTGCAATGCGGAGAAATTACTGTTTGTGCATTTACAATATTCAATGATTTTTGCCATTGAAAAACGTCCAGAAATGATTGAAGCTACTGACTGAATGAAAGGAGCTGGCATCTCACTCTCTTTGAATCTTCTTTGTCATGCTAAGAGGAGCAGGAAAAAGCAAAAAATTTCAGAATTGCACCTTGCAATGCGGAGAAATTACAGTTTGTGCATTTACAATACTCATTGATTTTTGCCATTGAAAAACGTCCAGAAATGATTGAAGCTACTGACTGAATGAAAGGAGCTGGCATCTCACTCTCTTTGAATCTTCTTTATCATGCTAAGAGGAGCAGGAAAAAGCAAAAAATTTCAGAATTGCACCTTGCAATGCGGAGAAATTACTGTTTGTGCATTTACAATATTCATTGATTTTGCCATTGAAAAACGTCCAGAAATGATTGAAGGTACTGACTGAATGAAAGGAGCTGGCATCTCACTCTCTTTGAATCTTCTTTATCATGCTAAGAGGAGCAGGAAAAAGCAAAAAATTTCAGAATTGCACCTTGCAATGCGGAGAAATTACTGTTTGTGCATTTACAATATTCATTGATTTTTGCCATTGAAAAACGTCCAGAAATGATTGAAGCTACTGACTGAATGAAAGGAGCTGGCATCTCACTCTCTTTGAATCTTCTTTATCATGCTAAGAGGAGCAGGAAAAAGCAAAAAATTTCAGAATTGCACCTTGCAATGCGGAGAAATTACTGTTTGTGCATTTACAATATTCATTGATTTTTGCCATTGAAAAATGTCCAGAAATGATTGAAGCTACTGACTGAATGAAAGGAGCTGGCATCTCACTCTCTTTGAATCTTCTTTATCATGCTAAGAGGAGCAGGAAAAAGCAAAAAATTTCAGAATTGCGCCTTGCAATGCGGAGAAATTACTGTTTGTGCATTTACAAAATCATTGATTTTTGCCATTGAAAAACATCATGTTATTCATATACCAGAAATGATTGAAGCTACTGACTGAAGGAAAGGATATGGCATCTCACTCTCTTTGAATCTTCTTTATCATGCTTAGAGGAGCAGGAAAAAGCAAAAAATTTCAGAATTGCACCTTGCAATGCGGAGAAATTACTGTTTGTGCATTTACAATATTCATTGATTTTTGCCATTGAAAAACGTCCAGAAATGATTGAAGCTACTGACTGAATGAAAGGAGCTGGCATCTCACTCTCTTTGAATCTTCTTTATCATGCTAAGAGGAGCAGGAAAAAGCAAAAAATTTCAGAATTGCACCTTGCAATGCGGAGAAATTACTGTTTGTGCATTTACAATATTCATTGATTTTTGCGATTGAAAAACATCATGTTATTCATATACCATAAATGATTGAAGCTACTGACTGAATGAAAGGAGCTGGCATCTCACTCTCTTTGAATCTTCTTTATCATGCTAAGAGGAGCAGGAAAAAGTAAAAAATTTCAGAATTGCACCTTGCAATGCGGAGAAATTACTGTTTGTGCATTTACAATATTCATTGATTTTTGCCATTGAAAAACGTCCAGAAATGATTGAAGCTACTGACTGAATGAAAGGAGCTGGCATCTCACTCTCTTTGAATCTTCTTTATCATGCTAAGAGGAGCAGGAAAAAGCAAAAAATTTCAGAATTGCACCTTGCAATGCGGAGAAATTACTGTTTGTGCATTTACAATATTCATTGATTTTTGCTATTGAAAAACATCATGTTATTCATATACCAGAAATGATTGAAGCTACTGACTGAATGAAAGGAGCTGGCATCTCACTCTCTTTGAATCTTCTTTATCATGCTAAGAGGAGCAGGAAAAAGCAAAAAATTTCAGAATTGCACCTTGCAATGCGGAGAAATTACAGTTTGTGCATTTACAATATTCATTGATTTTTGCCATTGAAAAACGTCCAGAAATGATTGAAGCTACTGACTGAATGAAAGGAGCTGGCATCTCACTCTCTTTGAATCTTCTTTATCATGCTAAGAGGAGCAGGAAAAAGCAAAAAATTTCAGAATTGCACCTTGCAATGCGGAGAAATTACTGTTTGTGCATTTACAATATTCATTGATTTTTGCCATTGAAAAAGGTCCAGAAATAATTGAAGGTACTGACTGAATGAAAGGAGCTGGCATCTCACTCTCTTTGAATCTTCTTTATCATGCTAAGAGGAGCAGGAAAAAGCAAAAAATTTCAGAATTGCACCTTGCAATGCGGAGAAATTACTGTTTGTGCATTTACAATATACATTGATTTTTGCCATTGAAAAACGTCCAGAAATGATTGAAGCTACTGACTGAATGAAAGGAGCTGGCATCTCACTCTCTTTGAATCTTCTTTATCATGCTAAGAGGAGCAGGAAAAAGCAAAAAATTTCAGAATTGCACCTTGCAATGCGGAGAAATTACTGTTTGTGCATTTACAATATTCATTGATTTTTGCCATTGAAAAATGTCCAGAAATGATTGAAGCTACTGACTGAATGAAAGGAGCTGGCATCTCACTCTCTTTGAATCTTCTTTATCATGCTAAGAGGAGCAGGAAAAAGCAAAAAATTTCAGAATTGCGCCTTGCAATGCGGAGAAATTACTGTTTGTGCATTTACAAAATTCATTGATTTTTGCCATTGAAAAACATCATGTTATTCATATACCAGAAATGATTGAAGCTACTGACTGAAGGAAAGGATCTGGCATCTCACTTTCTTTGAATCTTCTTTATCATGCTTAGAGGAGCAGGAAAAAGCAAAAAATTTCAGAATTGCACCTTGCAATGCGGAGAAATTACTGTTTGTGCATTTACAATATTCATTGATTTTTGCCATTGAAAAACGTCCAGAAATGATTGAAGCTACTGACTGAATGAAATGAGCTGGCATCTCACTCTCTTTGAATCTTCTTTATCATGCTAAGAGGAGCAGGAAAAAGCAAAAAATTTCAGAATTGCACCTTGCAATGCGGAGAAATTACTGTTTGTGCATTTACAATATTCATTGATTTTTGCGATTGAAAAACATCATGTTATTCATATACCAGAAATGATTGAAGCTACTGACTGAATGAAAGGAGCTGGCATCTCACTCTCTTTGAATCTTCTTTATCATGCTAAGAGGAGCAGGAAAAAGTAAAAAATTTCAGAATTGCACCTTGCAATGCGGAGAAATTACTGTTTGTGCATTTATAATATTCAATGATTTTTGCCATTGAAAAACGTCCAGAAATGATTGAAGCTACTGACTGAACGAAAGGAGCTGGCATCTCACTCTCTTTGAATCTTCTTTATCATGCTAAGAGGAGCGGGAAAAAGCAAAAAATTTCAGAATTGCACCTTGCAATGCGGAGAAATTACTGTTTGTGCATTTACAATATTCATTGATTTTTGCCATTGAAAAACATCATGTTATTCATGTACCAGAAATGTTTGAAGCTACTGACTGAATGAAAGGAGCTGGCATCTCACTCTCTTTGAATCTTCTTTATCATGCTAAGAGGAGCAGGAAAAAGCAAAAAATTTCAGAATTGCACATTGCAATGCGGAGAAATTACTGTTTGTGCATTTACAATATTCATTGATTTTTGCCATTGAAAAACGTCCAGAAATGATTGAAGCTACTGACTGAATGAAAGGAGCTGGCATCTCACTCTCTTTGAATCTTCTTTATCATGCTACGAGGAGCAGGAAAAAGCAAAAAATTTCAGAATTGCACCTTGCAATGTGGAGAAATTACTGTTTGTGCATTTACAATATTCATTGATTTTTGCCATTGAAAAACGTCCAGAAATGATTGAAGCTACTGACTGAATGAAAGGAGCTGGCATCTCACTCTCTTTGAATCTTCTTTATCATGCTAAGAGGAGCAGGAAAAAGCAAAAAATTTCAGAATTGCACCTTGCAATGCGGAGAAATTACTGTTTGTGCATTTACAATATTCATTGATTTTTGCCATTGAAAAATGTCCAGAAATGATTGAAGCTACTGACTGAATGAAAGGAGCTGGCATCTCACTCTCTTTGAATCTTCTTTATCATGCTAAGAGGAGCAGGAAAAAGCAAAAAATTTCAGAATTGCGCCTTGCAATGCGGAGAAATTACTGTTTGTGCATTTACAAAATTCATTGATTTTTGCCATTGAAAAACATCATGTTATTCATATACCAGAAATGATTGAAGCTACTGACTGAAGGAAAGGATCTGGCATCTCACTCTCTTTGAATCTTCTTTATCATGCTAAGAGGAGCAGGAAAAAGCAAAAAGTTTCAGAATTGCACCTTGCAATGCGGAGAAATTACTGTTTGTGCATTTACAATATTCATTGGTTTTTGCCATTGAAAAACGTCCAGAAATGATTGAAGCTACTGACTGAATGAAAGGAGCTGGCATCTCACTCTCTTTGAATCTTCTTTATCATGCTAAGAGGAGCAGGAAAAAGCAAAACATTTCAGAATTGCACCTTGCAATGCGGAGAAATTACTGTTTGTGCATTTACAATATTCATTGATTTTTGCCATTGAAAAACGTCCAGAAATGATTGAAGCTACTGACTGAATGAAAGGAGCTGGCATCTCACTCTCTTTGAATCTTCTTTATCATGCTAAGAGGAGCAGGAAAAAGCAAAAAATTTCAGAATTGCACCTTGCAATGCGGAGAAATTACTGTTTGTGCATTTACAATATTCATTGATTTTTGCCATTGAAAAACATCATGTTATTCATATACCAGAAATAATTGAAGCTACTGACTGAATGAAAGGAGCTGGCATCTCACTCTCTTTGAATCTTCTTTATCATGCTAAGAGGAGCAGGAAAAAGTAAAAAATTTCAGAATTGCGCGTTGCAATGCGGAGAAATTACTGTTTGTGCATTTACAAAATTCATTGATTTTTGCCATTGAAAAACATCATGTTATTCATATACCAGAAATGATTGAAGCTACTGACTGAAGGAAAGGATCTGGCATCTCACTCTCTTTGAATCTTCTTTATCATGCTTAGAGGAGCAGGAAAAAGCAAAGAATTTCAGAATTGCACCTTGCAATGCGGAGAAATTACTGTTTGTGCATTTACAATATTCATTGATTTTTGCCATTGAAAAACGTCCAGAAATGATTGAAGCTACTGACTGAATGAAAGGAGCTGGCATCTCACTCTCATTGAATCTTCTTTATCATGCTAAGAGGAGCAGGAAAAAGCAAAAAATTTCAGAATTGCACCTTGCAATGCGGAGAAATTACTGTTTGTGCATTTACAATATTCATTGATTTTTGCTATTGAAAAACATCATGTTATTCATATACCAGAAATGATTGAAGCTACTGACTGAATGAAAGGAGCTGGCATCTCACTCTCTTTGAATCTTCTTTATCATGCTAAGAGGAGCAGGAAAAAGCAAAAAATTTCAGAATTGCACCTTGCAATGCGGAGAAATTACAGTTTGTGCATTTACAATATTCATTGATTTTTGCCATTGAAAAACGTCCAGAAATGATTGAAGCTACTGACTGAATGAAAGGAGCTGGCATCTCACTCTCTTTGAATCTTCTTTATCATGCTAAGAGGAGCAGGAAAAAGTAAAAAATTTCAGAATTGCACCTTGCAATGCGGAGAAATTACTGTTTGTGCATTTACAATATTCATTGATTTTTGCCATTGAAAAACGTCCAGAAATGATTGAAGGTACTGACTGAATGAAAGGAGCTGGCATCTCACTCTCTTTGAATCTTCTTTATCATGCTAAGAGGAGCAGGAAAAAGCAAAAAATTTCAGAATTGCACCTTGCAATGCGGAGAAATTACTGTTTGTGCATTTACAATATTCATTGATTTTTGCGATTGAAAAACATCATGTTATTCATATACCAGAAATGATTGAAGCTACTGACTGAATGAAAGGAGCTGGCATCTCACTCTCTTTGAATCTTCTTTATCATGCTTAGAGGAGCAGGAAAAAGCAAAGAATTTCAGAATTGCACCTTGCAATGCGGAGAAATTACTGTTTGTGCATTTACAATATTCATTGATTTTTGCCATTGAAAAACGTCCAGAAATGATTGAAGCTACTGACTGAATGAAAGGAGCTGGCATCTCACTCTCTTTGAATCTTCTTTATCATGCTAAGAGGAGCAGGAAAAAGCAAAAAATTTCAGAATTGCACCTTGCAATGCGGAGAAATTACTGTTTGTGCATTTACAATATTCATTGATTTTTGCGATTGAAAAACATCATGTTATTCATATACCAGAAATGATTGAAGCTACTGACTGAATGAAAGGAGCTGGCATCTCACTCTCTTTGAATCTTCTTTATCATGCTAAGAGGAGCAGGAAAAAGTAAAAAATTTCAGAATTGCACTTTGCAATGCGGAGAAATTACTGTTTGTGCATTTACAATATTCATTGATTTTTGCCATTGAAAAACGTCCAGAAATGATTGAAGCTACTGACTGAATGAAAGGAGCTGGCATCTCACTCTCTTTGAATCTTCTTTATCATGCTAAGAGGAGCAGGAAAAAGCAAAAAATTTCAGAATTGCACCTTGCAATGCGGAGAAATTACTGTTTGTGCATTTACAATATTCATTGATTTTTGCTATTGAAAAACATCATGTTATTCATATACCAGAAATGATTGAAGCTACTGACTGAATGAAAGGAGCTGGCATCTCACTCTCTTTGAATCTTCTTTATCATGCTAAGAGGAGCAGGAAAAAGCAAAAAATTTCAGAATTGCACCTTGCAATGCGGAGAAATTACAGTTTGTGCATTTACAATATTCATTGATTTTTGCCATTGAAAAACGTCCAGAAATGATTGAAGCTACTGACTGAATGAAAGGAGCTGGCATCTCACTCTCTTTGAATCTTCTTTATCATGCTAAGAGGAGCAGGAAAAAGCAAAAAATTTCAGAATTGCACCTTGCAATGCGGAGAAATTACTGTTTGTGCAATTACAATATTCATTGATTTTTGCCATTGAAAAACGTCCAGAAATGATTGAAGGTACTGACTGAATGAAAGGAGCTGGCATCTCACTCTCTTTGAATCTTCTTTATCATGCTAAGAGGAGCAGGAAAAAGCAGAAAATTTCAGAATTGCACCTTGCAATGCGGAGAAATTATTGTTTGTGCATTTACAATATTCATTGATTTTTGCGATTGAAAAACATCATGTTATTCATATACCAGAAATGATTGAAGCTACTGACTGAATGAAAGGAGCTGGCATCTCACTCTCTTTGAATCTTCTTTATCATGCTAAGAGGAGCAGGAAAAAGCAAAAAATTTCAGAATTGCACATTGCAATGCGGAGAAATTACTGTTTGTGCATTTACAATATTCATTGATTTTTGCCATTGAAAAACGTCCAGAAATGATTGAAGCTACTGACTGAATGAAAGGAGCTGGCATCTCACTCTCTTTGAATCTTCTTTATCATGCTAAGAGGAGCAGGAAAAAGCAAAAAATTTCAGAATTGCACCTTGCAATGCGGAGAAATTACTGTTTGTGCATTTACAATATTCATTGATTTTTGCCATTGAAAAACGTCCAGAAATGATTGAAGCTACTGACTGAATGAAAGGAGCTGGCATCTCACTCTCTTAGAATCTTCTTTATCATGCTAAGAGGAGCAGGAAAAAGCAAAAAATTTCAGAATTGCACATTGCAATGCGGAGAAATTACTGTTTGTGCATTTACAATATTCATTGATTTTTGCCATTGAAAAACGTCCAGAAATGATTGAAGCTACTGACTGAATGAAAGGAGCTGGCATCTCACTCTCTTTGAATCTTCTTTATCATGCTAAGAGGAGCAGGAAAAAGCAAAAAATTTCAGAATTTCACCTTGCAATGCGGAGAAATTACTGTTTGTGCATTTACAATATTCATTGATTTTTGCCATTGAAAAATGTCCAGAAATGATTGAAGCTACTGACTGAATGAAAGGAGCTGGCATCTCACTCTCTTTGAATCTTCTTTATAATGCTAAGAGGAGCAGGAAAAAGCAAAAAATTTCAGAATTGCGCCTTGCAATGCGGAGAAATTACTGTTTGTGCATTTACAAAATTCATTGATTTTTGCCATTGAAAAACATCATGTTATTCATATACCAGAAATGATTGAAGCTACTGACTGAAGGAAAGGATCTGGCATCTCACTCTCTTTGAATCTTCTTTATCATGCTAAGAGGAGCAGGAAAAAGCAAAAAGTTTCAGAATTGCACCTTGCAATGCGGAGAAATTACTGTTTGTGCATTTACAATATTCATTGGTTTTTGCCATTGAAAAACGTCCAGAAATGATTGAAGCTACTGACTGAATGAAAGGAGCTGGCATCTCACTCTCTTTGAATCTTCTTTATCATGCTAAGAGGAGCAGGAAAAAGCAAAAAATTTCAGAATTGCACCTTGCAATGCGGAGAAATTACTGTTTGTGCATTTACAATATTCATTGATTTTTGCGATTGAAAAACATCATGTTATTCATATACCAGAAATGATTGAAGCTACTGACTGAATGAAAGGAGCTGGCATCTCACTCTCTTTGAATCTTCTTTATCATGCTAAGAGGAGCAGGAAAAAGTAAAAAATTTCAGAATTGCACCTTGCAATGCGGAGAAATTACTGATTGTGCATTTACAATATTCAATGATTTTTGCCATTGAAAAACGTCCAGAAATGATTAAAGCTACTGACTGAATGAAAGGAGCTGGCATCTCACTCTCTTTGAATCTTCTTTATCATGCTAAGAGGAGCAGGAAAAAGCAAAAAATTTCAGAATTGCACCTTGCAATGCGGAGAAATTACTGTTTGTGCATTTACAATATTCATTGATTTTTGCCATTGAAAAACGTCCAGAAATGATTGAAGCTACTGACTGAATGAAAGGAGCTGGCATCTCACTCTCTTTGAATCTTCTTTATCATGCTAAGAGGAGCAGGAAAAAGCAAAAAATTTCAGAATTGCACCTTGCAATGCGGAGAAATTACTGTTTGTGCATTTACAATATTCATTGATTTTTGCCATTGAAAAACATCATGTTATTCATATACCAGAAATGATTGAAGCTACTGACTGAATGAAAGGAGCTGGCATCTCACTCTCTTTGAATCTTCTTTATCATGCTAAGAGGAGCAGGAAAAAGTAAAAAATTTCAGAATTGCGCCTTGCAATGCGGAGAAATTACTGTTTGTGCATTTACAAAATTCACTGATTTTTGCCATTGAAAAACATCATGTTATTCATATACCAGAAATGATTGAAGCTACTGACTGAAGGAAAGGATCTGGCATCTCACTCTCTTTGAATCTTCTTTATCATGCTTAGAGGAGCAGGAAAAAGCAAAGAATTTCAGAATTGCACCTTGCAATGCGGAGAAATTACTGTTTGTGCATTTACAATATTCATTGATTTTTGCCATTGAAAAACGTCCAGAAATGATTGAAGCTACTGACTGAATGAAAGGAGCTGGCATCTCACTCTCTTTGAATCTTCTTTATCATGCTAAGAGGAGCAGGAAAAAGCAAAAAATTTCAGAATTGCACCTTGCAATGCGGAGAAATTACTGTTTGTGCATTTACAATATTCATTGATTTTTGCGATTGAAAAACATCATGTTATTCATATACCAGAAATGATTGAAGCTACTGACTGAATGAAAGGAGCTGGCATCTCACTCTCTTTGAATCTTCTTTATCATGCTAAGAGGAGCAGGAAAAAGTAAAAAATTTCAGAATTTCACCTTGCAATGCGGAGAAATTACTGTTTGTGCATTTACAATATTCATTGATTTTTGCCATTGAAAAACGTCCAGAAATGATTGAAGCTACTGACTGAATGAAAGGAGCTGGCATCTCACTCTCTTTGAATCTTCTTTATCATGCTAAGAGGAGCAGGAAAAAGCAAAAAATTTCAGAATTGCACCTTGCAATGCGGAGAAATTACTGTTTGTGCATTTACAATATTCATTGATTTTTGCTATTGAAAAACATCATGTTATTCATATACCAGAAATGATTGAAGCTACTGACTGAATGAAAGGAGCTGGCATCTCACTCTCTTTGAATCTTCTTTATCATGCTAAGAGGAGCAGGAAAAAGCAAAAAATTTCAGAATTGCACCTTGCAATGCGGAGAAATTACAGTTTGTGCATTTACAATATTCATTGATTTTTGCCATTGAAAAACGTCCAGAAATGATTGAAGCTACTGACTGAATGAAAGGAGCTGGCATCTCACTCTCTTTGAATCTTCTTTATCATGCTAAGAGGAGCAGGAAAAAGCAAAAAATTTCAGAATTGCACCTTGCAATGCGGAGAAATTACTGTTTGTGCATTTACAATATTCATTGATTTTTGCCATTGAAAAACGTCCAGAAATGATTGAAGGTACTGACTGAATGAAAGGAGCTGGCATCTCACTCTCTTTGAATCTTCTTTATCATGCTAAGAGGAGCAGGAAAAAGCAAAAAATTTCAGAATTGCACCTTGCAATGCGGAGAAATTACTGTTTGTGCATTTACAATATTCATTGATTTTTGCGATTGAAAAACATCATGTTATTCATATACCAGAAATGATTGAAGCTACTGACTGAATGAAAGGAGCTGGCATCTCACTCTCTTTGAATCTTCTTTATCATGCTTAGAGGAGCAGGAAAAAGCAAAGAATTTCAGAATTGCACCTTGCAATGCGGAGAAATTACTGTTTGTGCATTTACAATATTCATTGATTTTTGCCATTGAAAAACGTCCAGAAATGATTGAAGCTACTGACTGAATGAAAGGAGCTGGCATCTCACTCTCTTTGAATCTTCTTTATCATGCTAAGAGGAGCAGGAAAAAGTAAAAAATTTCAGAATTGCACCTTGCAATGCGGAGAAATTACTGTTTGTGCATTTACAATATTCATTGATTTTTGCCATTGAAAAACGTCCAGAAATGATTGAAGCTACTGACTGAATGAAAGGAGCTGGCATCTCACTCTTTTTGAATCTTCTTTATCATGCTAAGAGGAGCAGGAAAAAGCAAAAAATTTCAGAATTGCACCTTGCAATGCGGAGAAATTACTGTTTGTGCATTTACAATATTCATTGATTTTTGCTATTGAAAAACATCATGTTATTCATATACCAGAAATGATTGAAGCTACTGACTGAATGAAAGGAGCTGGCATCTCACTCTCTTTGAATCTTCTTTATCATGCTAAGAGGAGCAGGAAAAAGCAAAAAATTTCAGAATTGCACCTTGCAATGCGGAGAAATTACAGTTTGTGCATTTACAATATTCATTGGTTTTTGCCATTGAAAAACGTCCAGAAATGATTGAAGCTACTGACTGAATGAAAGGAGCTGGCATCTCACTCTCTTTGAATCTTCTTTATCATGCTAAGAGGAGCAGGAAAAAGCAAAAAATTTCAGAATTGCACCTTGCAATGCGGAGAAATTACTGTTTGTGCATTTACAATATTCATTGATTTTTGCGATTGAAAAACATCATGTTATTCATATACCAGAAATGATTGAAGCTACTGACTGAATGAAAGGAGCTGGCATCTCACTCTCTTTGAATCTTCTTTATCATGCTAAGAGGAGCAGGAAAAAGTAAAAAATTTCAGAATTGCACCTTGCAATGCGGAGAAATTACTGATTGTGCATTTACAATATTCAATGATTTTTGCCATTGAAAAACGTCCAGAAATGATTAAAGCTACTGACTGAATGAAAGGAGCTGGCATCTCACTCTCTTTGAATCTTCTTTATCATGCTAAGAGGAGCAGGAAAAAGCAAAACATTTCAGAATTGCACCTTGCAATGCGGAGAAATTACTGTTTGTGCATTTACAATATTCATTGATTTTTGCCATTGAAAAACGTCCAGAAATGATTGAAGCTACTGACTGAATGAAAGGAGCTGGCATCTCACTCTCTTTGAATCTTCTTTATCATGCTAAGAGGAGCAGGAAAAAGCAAAAAATTTCAGAATTGCACCTTGCAATGCGGAGAAATTACTGTTTGTGCATTTACAATATTCATTGATTTTTGCCATTGAAAAACATCATGTTATTCATATACCAGAAATAATTGAAGCTACTGACTGAATGAAAGGAGCTGGCATCTCACTCTCTTTGAATCTTCTTTATCATGCTAAGAGGAGCAGGAAAAAGTAAAAAATTTCAGAATTGCGCGTTGCAATGCGGAGAAATTACTGTTTGTGCATTTACAAAATTCATTGATTTTTGCCATTGAAAAACATCATGTTATTCATATACCAGAAATGATTGAAGCTACTGACTGAAGGAAAGGATCTGGCATCTCACTCTCTTTGAATCTTCTTTATCATGCTTAGAGGAGCAGGAAAAAGCAAAGAATTTCAGAATTGCACCTTGCAATGCGGAGAAATTACTGTTTGTGCATTTACAATATTCATTGATTTTTGCCATTGAAAAACGTCCAGAAATGATTGAAGCTACTGACTGAATGAAAGGAGCTGGCATCTCACTCTCTTTGAATCTTCTTTATCATGCTAAGAGGAGCAGGAAAAAGTAAAAAATTTCAGAATTGCACCTTGCAATGCGGAGAAATTACTGTTTGTGCATTTACAATATTCATTGATTTTTGCCATTGAAAAACGTCCAGAAATGATTGAAGCTACTGACTGAATGAAAGGAGCTGGCATCTCACTCTCATTGAATCTTCTTTATCATGCTAAGAGGAGCAGGAAAAAGCAAAAAATTTCAGAATTGCACCTTGCAATGCGGAGAAATTACTGTTTGTGCATTTACAATATTCATTGATTTTTGCTATTGAAAAACATCATGTTATTCATATACCAGAAATGATTGAAGCTACTGACTGAATGAAAGGAGCTGGCATCTCACTCTCTTTGAATCTTCTTTATCATGCTAAGAGGAGCAGGAAAAAGCAAAAAATTTCAGAATTGCACCTTGCAATGCGGAGAAATTACAGTTTGTGCATTTACAATATTCATTGATTTTTGCCATTGAAAAACGTCCAGAAATGATTGAAGCTACTGACTGAATGAAAGGAGCTGGCATCTCACTCTCTTTGAATCTTCTTTATCATGCTAAGAGGAGCAGGAAAAAGTAAAAAATTTCAGAATTGCACCTTGCAATGCGGAGAAATTACTGTTTGTGCATTTACAATATTCATTGATTTTTGCCATTGAAAAACGTCCAGAAATGATTGAAGCTACTGACTGAATGAAAGGAGCTGGCATCTCACTCTCTTTGAATCTTCTTTATCATGCTAAGAGGAGCAGGAAAAAGCAAAAAATTTCAGAATTGCACCTTGCAATGCGGAGAAATTACTGTTTGTGCATTTACAATATTCATTGATTTTTGCTATTGAAAAACATCATGTTATTCATATACCAGAAATGATTGAAGCTACTGACTGAATGAAAGGAGCTGGCATCTCACTCTCTTTGAATCTTCTTTATCATGCTAAGAGGAGCAGGAAAAAGCAAAAAATTTCAGAATTGCACCTTGCAATGCGGAGAAATTACAGTTTGTGCATTTACAATATTCATTGATTTTTGCCATTGAAAAACGTCCAGAAATGATTGAAGCTACTGACTGAATGAAAGGAGCTGGCATCTCACTCTCTTTGAATCTTCTTTATCATGCTAAGAGGAGCAGGAAAAAGCAAAAAATTTCAGAATTGCACCTTGCAATGCGGAGAAATTACTGTTTGTGCAATTACAATATTCATTGATTTTTGCCATTGAAAAACGTCCAGAAATGATTGAAGGTACTGACTGAATGAAAGGAGCTGGCATCTCACTCTCTTTGAATCTTCTTTATCATGCTAAGAGGAGCAGGAAAAAGCAAAAAATTTCAGAATTGCACCTTGCAATGCGGAGAAATTATTGTTTGTGCATTTACAATATTCATTGATTTTTGCGATTGAAAAACATCATGTTATTCATATACCAGAAATGATTGAAGCTACTGACTGAATGAAAGGAGCTGGCATCTCACTCTCTTTGAATCTTCTTTATCATGCTAAGAGGAGCAGGAAAAAGCAAAAAATTTCAGAATTGCACATTGCAATGCGGAGAAATTACTGTTTGTGCATTTACAATATTCATTGATTTTTGCCATTGAAAAACGTCCAGAAATGATTGAAGCTACTGACTGAATGAAAGGAGCTGGCATCTCACTCTCTTTGAATCTTCTTTATCATGCTAAGAGGAGCAGGAAAAAGCAAAAAATTTCAGAATTGCACCTTGCAATGCGGAGAAATTACTGTTTGTGCATTTACAATATTCATTGATTTTTGCCATTGAAAAACGTCCAGAAATGATTGAAGCTACTGACTGAATGAAAGGAGCTGGCATCTCACTCTCTTAGAATCTTCTTTATCATGCTAAGAGGAGCAGGAAAAAGCAAAAAATTTCAGAATTGCACATTGCAATGCGGAGAAATTACTGTTTGTGCATTTACAATATTCATTGATTTTTGCCATTGAAAAACGTCCAGAAATGATTGAAGCTACTGACTGAATGAAAGGAGCTGGCATCTCACTCTCTTTGAATCTTCTTTATCATGCTAAGAGGAGCAGGAAAAAGCAAAAAATTTCAGAATTTCACCTTGCAATGCGGAGAAATTACTGTTTGTGCATTTACAATATTCATTGATTTTTGCCATTGAAAAATGTCCAGAAATGATTGAAGCTACTGACTGAATGAAAGGAGCTGGCATCTCACTCTCTTTGAATCTTCTTTATCATGCTAAGAGGAGCAGGAAAAAGCAAAAAATTTCAGAATTGCGCCTTGCAATGCGGAGAAATTACTGTTTGTGCATTTACAAAATTCATTGATTTTTGCCATTGAAAAACATCATGTTATTCATATACCAGAAATGATTGAAGCTACTGACTGAAGGAAAGGATCTGGCATCTCACTCTCTTTGAATCTTCTTTATCATGCTAAGAGGAGCAGGAAAAAGCAAAAAGTTTCAGAATTGCACCTTGCAATGCGGAGAAATTACTGTTTGTGCATTTACAATATTCATTGGTTTTTGCCATTGAAAAACGTCCAGAAATGATTGAAGCTACTGACTGAATGAAAGGAGCTGGCATCTCACTCTCTTTGAATCTTCTTTATCATGCTAAGAGGAGCAGGAAAAAGCAAAAAATTTCAGAATTGCACCTTGCAATGCGGAGAAATTACTGTTTGTGCATTTACAATATTCATTGATTTTTGCGATTGAAAAACATCATGTTATTCATATACCAGAAATGATTGAAGCTACTGACTGAATGAAAGGAGCTGGCATCTCACTCTCTTTGAATCTTCTTTATCATGCTAAGAGGAGCAGGAAAAAGTAAAAAATTTCAGAATTGCACCTTGCAATGCGGAGAAATTACTGATTGTGCATTTACAATATTCAATGATTTTTGCCATTGAAAAACGTCCAGAAATGATTAAAGCTACTGACTGAATGAAAGGAGCTGGCATCTCACTCTCTTTGAATCTTGTTTATCATGCTAAGAGGAGCAGGAAAAAGCAAAAAATTTCAGAATTGCACCTTGCAATGCGGAGAAATTACTGTTTGTGCATTTACAATATTCATTGATTTTTGCCATTGAAAAACGTCCAGAAATGATTGAAGCTACTGACTGAATGAAAGGAGCTGGCATCTCACTCTCTTTGAATCTTCTTTATCATGCTAAGAGGAGCAGGAAAAAGCAAAAAATTTCAGAATTGCACCTTGCAATGCGGAGAAATTACTGTTTGTGCATTTACAATATTCATTGATTTTTGCCATTGAAAAACATCATGTTATTCATATACCAGAAATGATTGAAGCTACTGACTGAATGAAAGGAGCTGGCATCTCACTCTCTTTGAATCTTCTTTATCATGCTAAGAGGAGCAGGAAAAAGTAAAAAATTTCAGAATTGCGCCTTGCAATGCGGAGAAATTACTGTTTGTGCATTTACAAAATTCACTGATTTTTGCCATTGAAAAACATCATGTTATTCATATACCAGAAATGATTGAAGCTACTGACTGAAGGAAAGGATCTGGCATCTCACTCTCTTTGAATCTTCTTTATCATGCTTAGAGGAGCAGGAAAAAGCAAAGAATTTCAGAATTGCACCTTGCAATGCGGAGAAATTACTGTTTGTGCATTTACAATATTCATTGATTTTTGCCATTGAAAAACGTCCAGAAATGATTGAAGCTACTGACTGAATGAAAGGAGCTGGCATCTCACTCTCTTTGAATCTTCTTTATCATGCTAAGAGGAGCAGGAAAAAGCAAAAAATTTCAGAATTGCACCTTGCAATGCGGAGAAATTACTGTTTGTGCATTTACAATATTCATTGATTTTTGCGATTGAAAAACATCATGTTATTCATATACCAGAAATGATTGAAGCTACTGACTGAATGAAAGGAGCTGGCATCTCACTCTCTTTGAATCTTCTTTATCATGCTAAGAGGAGCAGGAAAAAGTAAAAAATTTCAGAATTGCACCTTGCAATGCGGAGAAATTACTGTTTGTGCATTTACAATATTCATTGATTTTTGCCATTGAAAAACGTCCAGAAATGATTGAAGCTACTGACTGAATGAAAGGAGCTGGCATCTCACTCTCTTTGAATCTTCTTTATCATGCTAAGAGGAGCAGGAAAAAGCAAAAAATTTCAGAATTGCACCTTGCAATGCGGAGAAATTACTGTTTGTGCATTTACAATATTCATTGATTTTTGCTATTGAAAAACATCATGTTATTCATATACCAGAAATGATTGAAGCTACTGACTGAATGAAAGGAGCTGGCATCTCACTCTCTTTGAATCTTCTTTATCATGCTAAGAGGAGCAGGAAAAAGCAAAAAATTTCAGAATTGCACCTTGCAATGCGGAGAAATTACAGTTTGTGCATTTACAATATTCATTGATTTTTGCCATTGAAAAACGTCCAGAAATGATTGAAGCTACTGACTGAATGAAAGGAGCTGGCATCTCACTCTCTTTGAATCTTCTTTATCATGCTAAGAGGAGCAGGAAAAAGCAAAAAATTTCAGAATTGCACCTTGCAATGCGGAGAAATTACTGTTTGTGCATTTACAATATTCATTGATTTTTGCCATTGAAAAACGTCCAGAAATGATTGAAGGTACTGACTGAATGAAAGGAGCTGGCATCTCACTCTCTTTGAATCTTCTTTATCATGCTAAGAGGAGCAGGAAAAAGCAAAAAATTTCAGAATTGCACCTTGCAATGCGGAGAAATTACTGTTTGTGCATTTACAATATTCATTGATTTTTGCGATTGAAAAACATCATGTTATTCATATACCAGAAATGATTGAAGCTACTGACTGAATGAAAGGAGCTGGCATCTCACTCTCTTTGAATCTTCTTTATCATGCTTAGAGGAGCAGGAAAAAGCAAAGAATTTCAGAATTGCACCTTGCAATGCGGAGAAATTACTGTTTGTGCATTTACAATATTCATTGATTTTTGCCATTGAAAAACGTCCAGAAATGATTGAAGCTACTGACTGAATGAAAGGAGCTGGCATCTCACTCTCTTTGAATCTTCTTTATCATGCTAAGAGGAGCAGGAAAAAGTAAAAAATTTCAGAATTGCACCTTGCAATGCGGAGAAATTACTGTTTGTGCATTTACAATATTCATTGATTTTTGCCATTGAAAAACGTCCAGAAATGATTGAAGCTACTGACTGAATGAAAGGAGCTGGCATCTCACTCTCTTTGAATCTTCTTTATCATGCTAAGAGGAGCAGGAAAAAGCAAAAAATTTCAGAATTGCACCTTGCAATGCGGAGAAATTACTGTTTGTGCATTTACAATATTCATTGATTTTTGCTATTGAAAAACATCATGTTATTCATATACCAGAAATGATTGAAGCTACTGACTGAATGAAAGGAGCTGGCATCTCACTCTCTTTGAATCTTCTTTATCATGCTAAGAGGAGCAGGAAAAAGCAAAAAATTTCAGAATTGCACCTTGCAATGCGGAGAAATTACAGTTTGTGCATTTATAATATTCATTGATTTTTGCCATTGAAAAACGTCCAGAAATGATTGAAGCTACTGACTGAATGAAAGGAGCTGGCATCTCACTCTCTTTGAATCTTCTTTATCATGATAAGAGGAGCAGGAAAAAGCAAAAAATTTCAGAATTGCACCTTGCAATGCGGAGAAATTACTGTTTGTGCATTTACAATATTCATTGATTTTTGCCATTGAAAAACGTCCAGAAATGATTGAAGGTACTGACTGAATGAAAGGAGCTGGCATCTCACTCTCTTTGAATCTTCTTTATCATGCTAAGAGGAGCAGGAAAAAGCAAAAAATTTCAGAATTGCACCTTGCAGTGCGGAGAAATTACTGTTTGTGCATTTACAATATTCATTGATTTTTGCGATTGAAAAACATCATGTTATTCATATACCAGAAATGATTGAAGCTACTGACTGAATGAAAGGAGCTGGCATCTCACTCTCTTTGAATCTTCTTTATCATGCTAAGAGGAGCAGGAAAAAGTAAAAAATTTCAGAATTGCACCTTGCAATGCGGAGAAATTACTGTTTGTGCATTTACAATATTCAATGATTTTTGCCATTGAAAAACGTCCAGAAATGATTGAAGCTACTGACTGAATGAAAGGAGCTGGCATCTCACTCTCTTTGAATCTTGTTTATCATGCTAAGAGTAGCAGGAAAAAGCAAAAAATTTCAGAATTGCACCTTGCAATGCGGAGAAATTACTGTTTGTGCATTTACAATATTCATTGATTTTTGCCATTGAAAAACGTCCAGAAATGATTGAAGCTACTGACTGAATGAAAGGAGCTGGCATCTCACTCTCTTTGAATCTTCTTTATCATGCTAAGAGGAGCAGGAAAAAGCAAAAAATTTCAGAATTGCACCTTGCAATGCGGAGAAATTACTGTTTGTGCATTTACAATATTCATTGATTTTTGCCATTGAAAAACATCATGTTATTCATATACCAGAAATGATTGAAGCTACTGACTGAATGAAAGGAGCTGGCATCTCACTCTCTTTGAATCTTCTTTATCATGCTAAGAGGAGCAGGAAAAAGTAAAAAATTTCAGAATTGCACCTTGCAATGCGGAGAAATTACTGTTTGTGCATTTATAATATTCAATGATTTTTGCCATTGAAAAACGTCCAGAAATGATTGAAGCTACTGACTGAACGAAAGGAGCTGGCATCTCACTCTCTTTGAATCTTCTTTATCATGCTAAGAGGAGCAGGAAAAAGCAAAAAATTTCAGAATTGCACCTTGCAATGCGGAGAAATTACTGTTTGTGCATTTACAATATTCATTGATTTTTGCCATTGAAAAACATCATGTTATTCATGTACCAGAAATGTTTGAAGCTACTGACTGAATGAAAGGAGCTGGCATCTCACTCTCTTTGAATCTTCTTTATCATGCTAAGAGGAGCAGGAAAAAGCAAAAAATTTCAGAATTGCACATTGCAATGCGGAGAAATTACTGTTTGTGCATTTACAATATTCATTGATTTTTGCCATTGAAAAACGTCCAGAAATGATTGAAGCTACTGACTGAATGAAAGGAGCTGGCATCTCACTCTCTTTGAATCTTCTTTATCATGCTAAGAGGAGCAGGAAAAAGCAAAAAATTTCAGAATTGCACCTTGCAATGCGGAGAAATTACTGTTTGTGCATTTACAATATTCATTGATTTTTGCCATTGAAAAACGTCCAGAAATGATTGAAGCTACTGACTGAATGAAAGGAGCTGGCAACTCACTCTCTTTGAATCTTCTTTATCATGCTAAGAGGAGCAGGAAAAAGCAAAAAATTTCAGAATTGCACCTTGCAATGCGGAGAAATTACTGTTTGTGCATTTACAATATTCATTGATTTTTGCCATTGAAAAATGTCCAGAAATGATTGAAGCTACTGACTGAATGAAAGGAGCTGGCATCTCACTCTCTTTGAATCTTCTTTATCATGCTAAGAGGAGCAGGAAAAAGCAAAAAATTTCAGAATTGCGCCTTGCAATGCGGAGAAATTACTGTTTGTGCATTTACAAAATTCATTGATTTTTGCCATTGAAAAACATCATGTTATTCATTTACCAGAAATGATTGAAGCTACTGACTGAAGGAAAGGATCTGGCATCTCACTCTCTTTGAATCTTCTTTATCATGCTAAGAGGAGCAGGAAAAAGCAAAAAATTTCAGAATTGCACCTTGCAATGCGGAGAAATTACTGTTTGTGCATTTACAATATTCATTGATTTTTGCCATTGAAAAACGTCCAGAAATGATTGAAGCTACTGACTGAATGAAAGGAGCTGGCATCTCACTCTCTTTGAATCTTCTTTATCATGCTAAGAGGAGCAGGAAAAAGCAAAAAATTTCAGAATTGCACATTGCAATGCGGAGAAATTACTGTTTGTGCATTTACAATATTCATTGATTTTTGCCATTGAAAAACGTCCAGAAATGATTGAAGCTACTGACTGAATGAAAGGAGCTGGCATCTCACTCTCTTTGAATCTTCTTTATCATGCTAAGAGGAGCAGGAAAAAGCAAAAAATTTCAGAATTGCACCTTGCAATGCGGAGAAATTACTGTTTGTGCATTTACAATATTCATTGATTTTTGCCATTGAAAAATGTCCAGAAATGATTGAAGCTACTGACTGAATGAAAGGAGCTGGCATCTCACTCTCTTTGAATCTTCTTTATCATGCTAAGAGGAGCAGGAAAAAGCAAAAAATTTCAGAATTGCGCCTTGCAATGCGGAGAAATTACTGTTTGTGCATTTACAAAATTCATTGATTTTTGCCATTGAAAAACATCATGTTATTCATATACCAGAAATGATTGAAGCTACTGACTGAAGGAAAGGATCTGGCATCTCACTCTCTTTGAATCTTCTTTATCATGCTAAGAGGAGCAGGAAAAAGCAAAAAGTTTCAGAATTGCACCTTGCAATGCGGAGAAATTACTGTTTGTGCATTTACAATATTCATTGGTTTTTGCCATTGAAAAACGTCCAGAAATGATTGAAGCTACTGACTGAATGAAAGGAGCTGGCATCTCACTCTCTTTGAATCTTCTTTATCATGCTAAGAGGAGCAGGAAAAAGCAAAAAATTTCAGAATTGCACCTTGCAATGCAGAGAAATTACTGTTTGTGCATTTACAATATTCATTGATTTTTGCGATTGAAAAACATCATGTTATTCATATACCAGAAATGATTGAAGCTACTGACTGAATGAAAGGAGCTGGCATCTCACTCTCTTTGAATCTTCTTTATCATGCTAAGAGGAGCAGGAAAAAGTAAAAAATTTCAGAATTGCACCTTGCAATGCGGAGAAATTACTGATTGTGCATTTACAATATTCAATGATTTTTGCCATTGAAAAACGTCCAGAAATGATTAAAGCTACTGACTGAATGAAAGGAGCTGGCATCTCACTCTCTTTGAATCTTCTTTATCATGCTAAGAGGAGCAGGAAAAAGCAAAAAATTTCAGAATTGCACCTTGCAATGCGGAGAAATTACTGTTTGTGCATTTACAATATTCATTGATTTTTGCCATTGAAAAACGTCCAGAAATGATTGAAGCTACTGACTGAATGAAAGGAGCTGGCATCTCACTCTCTTTGAATCTTCTTTATCATGCTAAGAGGAGCAGGAAAAAGCAAAAAATTTCAGAATTGCACCTTGCAATGCGGAGAAATTACTGTTTGTGCATTTACAATATTCATTGATTTTTGCCATTGAAAAACATCATGTTATTCATATACCAGAAATGATTGAAGCTACTGACTGAATGAAAGGAGCTGGCATCTCACTCTCTTTGAATCTTCTTTATCATGCTAAGAGGAGCAGGAAAAAGTAAAAAATTTCAGAATTGCACCTTGCAATGCGGAGAAATTACTGTTTGTGCATTTATAATATTCAATGATTTTTGCCATTGCAAAACGTCCAGAAATGATTGAAGCTACTGACTGAACGAAAGGAGCTGGCATCTCACTCTCTTTGAATCTTCTTTATCATGCTAAGAGGAGCAGGAAAAAGCAAAAAATTTCAGAATTGCACCTTGCAATGCGGAGAAATTACTGTTTGTGCATTTACAATATTCATTGATTTTTGCCATTGAAAAACATCATGTTATTCATGTACCAGAAATGTTTGAAGCTACTGACTGAATGAAAGGAGCTGGCATCTCACTCTCTTTGAATCTTCTTTATCATGCTAAGAGGAGCAGGAAAAAGCAAAAAATTTCAGAATTGCACATTGCAATGCGGAGAAATTACTGTTTGTGCATTTACAATATTCATTGATTTTTGCCATTGAAAAACGTCCAGAAATGATTGAAGCTACTGACTGAATGAAAGGAGCTGGCATCTCACTCTCTTTGAATCTTCTTTATCATGCTAAGAGGAGCAGGAAAAAGCAAAAAATTTCAGAATTGCACCTTGCAATGCGGAGAAATTACTGTTTGTGCATTTACAATATTCATTGATTTTTGCCATTGAAAAACGTCCAGAAATGATTGAAGCTACTGACTGAATGAAAGGAGCTGGCAACTCACTCTCTTTGAATCTTCTTTATCATGCTAAGAGGAGCAGGAAAAAGCAAAAAATTTCAGAATTGCACCTTGCAATGCGGAGAAATTACTGTTTGTGCATTTACAATATTCATTGATTTTTGCCATTGAAAAATGTCCAGAAATGATTGAAGCTACTGACTGAATGAAAGGAGCTGGCATCTCACTCTCTTTGAATCTTCTTTATCATGCTAAGAGGAGCAGGAAAAAGCAAAAAATTTCAGAATTGCGCCTTGCAATGCGGAGAAATTACTGTTTGTGCATTTACAAAATTCATTGATTTTTGCCATTGAAAAACATCATGTTATTCATATACCAGAAATGATTGAAGCTACTGACTGAAGGAAAGGATCTGGCATCTCACTCTCTTTGAATCTTCTTTATCATGCTAAGAGGAGCAGGAAAAAGCAAAAAATTTCAGAATTGCACCTTGCAATGCGGAGAAATTACTGTTTGTGCATTTACAATATTCATTGATTTTTGCCATTGAAAAACGTCCAGAAATGATTGAAGCTACTGACTGAATGAAAGGAGCTGGCATCTCACTCTCTTTGAATCTTCTTTATCATGCTAAGAGGAGCAGGAAAAAGCAAAAAATTTCAGAATTGCACATTGCAATGCGGAGAAATTACTGTTTGTGCATTTACAATATTCATTGATTTTTGCCATTGAAAAACGTCCAGAAATGATTGAAGCTACTGACTGAATGAAAGGAGCTGGCATCTCACTCTCTTTGAATCTTCTTTATCATGCTAAGAGGAGCAGGAAAAAGCAAAAAATTTCAGAATTGCACCTTGCAATGCGGAGAAATTACTGTTTGTGCATTTACAATATTCATTGATTTTTGCCATTGAAAAATGTCCAGAAATGATTGAAGCTACTGACTGAATGAAAGGAGCTGGCATCTCACTCTCTTTGAATCTTCTTTATCATGCTAAGAGGAGCAGGAAAAAGCAAAAAATTTCAGAATTGCGCCTTGCAATGCGGAGAAATTACTGTTTGTGCATTTACAAAATTCATTGATTTTTGCCATTGAAAAACATCATGTTATTCATATACCAGAAATGATTGAAGCTACTGACTGAAGGAAAGGATCTGGCATCTCACTCTCTTTGAATCTTCTTTATCATGCTAAGAGGAGCAGGAAAAAGCAAAAAGTTTCAGAATTGCACCTTGCAATGCGGAGAAATTACTGTTTGTGCATTTACAATATTCATTGGTTTTTGCCATTGAAAAACGTCCAGAAATGATTGAAGCTACTGACTGAATGAAAGGAGCTGGCATCTCACTCTCTTTGAATCTTCTTTATCATGCTAAGAGGAGCAGGAAAAAGCAAAAAATTTCAGAATTGCACCTTGCAATGCGGAGAAATTACTGTTTGTGCATTTACAATATTCATTGATTTTTGCGATTGAAAAACATCATGTTATTCATATACCAGAAATGATTGAAGCTACTGACTGAATGAAAGGAGCTGGCATCTCACTCTCTTTGAATCTTCTTTATCATGCTAAGAGGAGCAGGAAAAAGTAAAAAATTTCAGAATTGCACCTTGCAATGCGGAGAAATTACTGATTGTGCATTTACAATATTCAATGATTTTTGCCATTGAAAAACGTCCAGAAATGATTAAAGCTACTGACTGAATGAAAGGAGCTGGCATCTCACTCTCTTTGAATCTTCTTTATCATGCTAAGAGGAGCAGGAAAAAGCAAAAAATTTCAGAATTGCACCTTGCAATGCGGAGAAATTACTGTTTGTGCATTTACAATATTCATTGATTTTTGCCATTGAAAAACGTCCAGAAATGATTGAAGCTACTGACTGAATGAAAGGAGCTGGCATCTCACTCTCTTTGAATCTTCTTTATCATGCTAAGAGGAGCAGGAAAAAGCAAAAAATTTCAGAATTGCACCTTGCAATGCGGAGAAATTACTGTTTGTGCATTTACAATATTCATTGATTTTTGCCATTGAAAAACATCATGTTATTCATATACCAGAAATGATTGAAGCTACTGACTGAATGAAAGGAGCTGGCATCTCACTCTCTTTGAATCTTCTTTATCATGCTAAGAGGAGCAGGAAAAAGTAAAAAATTTCAGAATTGCACCTTGCAATGCGGAGAAATTACTGTTTGTGCATTTACAAAATTCATTGATTTTTGCCATTGAAAAACATCATGTTATTCATATACCAGAAATGATTGAAGCTACTGACTGAAGGAAAGGATCTGGCATCTCACTCTCTTTGAATCTTCTTTATCATGCTTAGAGGAGCAGGAAAAAGCAAAGAATTTCAGAATTGCACCTTGCAATGCGGAGAAATTACTGTTTGTGCATTTACAATATTCATTGATTTTTGCCATTGAAAAACGTCCAGAAATGATTGAAGCTACTGACTGAATGAAAGGAGCTGGCATCTCACTCTCTTTGAATCTTCTTTATCATGCTAAGAGGAGCAGGAAAAAGTAAAAAATTTCAGAATTGCACTTTGCAATGCGGAGAAATTACTGTTTGTGCATTTACAATATTCATTGATTTTTGCCATTGAAAAACGTCCAGAAATGATTGAAGCTACTGACTGAATGAAAGGAGCTGGCATCTCACTCTCTTTGAATCTTCTTTATCATGCTAAGAGGAGCAGGAAAAAGCAAAAAATTTCAGAATTGCACCTTGCAATGCGGAGAAATTACTGTTTGTGCATTTACAATATTCATTGATTTTTGCTATTGAAAAACATCATGTTATTCATATACCAGAAATGATTGAAGCTACTGACTGAATGAAAGGAGCTGGCATCTCACTCTCTTTGAATCTTCTTTATCATGCTAAGAGGAGCAGGAAAAAGCAAAAAATTTCAGAATTGCACCTTGCAATGCGGAGAAATTACAGTTTGTGCATTTACAATATTCATTGATTTTTGCCATTGAAAAACGTCCAGAAATGATTGAAGCTACTGACTGAATGAAAGGAGCTGGCATCTCACTCTCTTTGAATCTTCTTTATCATGCTAAGAGGAGCAGGAAAAAGCAAAAAATTTCAGAATTGCACCTTGCAATGCGGAGAAATTACTGTTTGTGCATTTACAATATTCATTGATTTTTGCCATTGAAAAACGTCCAGAAATGATTGAAGGTACTGACTGAATGAAAGGAGCTGGCATCTCACTCTCTTTGAATCTTCTTTATCATGCTAAGAGGAGCAGGAAAAAGCAAAAAATTTCAGAATTGCACCTTGCAATGCGGAGAAATTACTGTTTGTGCATTTACAATATTCATTGATTTTTGCCATTGAAAAACGTCCAGAAATGATTGAAGCTACTGACTGAATGAAAGGAGCTGGCATCTCACTCTCTTTGAATCTTCTTTATCATGCTAAGAGGAGCAGGAAAAAGCAAAAAATTTCAGAATTGCACCTTGCAATGCGGAGAAATTACTGTTTGTGCATTTACAATATTCATTGATTTTTGCCATTGAAAAATGTCCAGAAATGATTGAAGCTACTGACTGAATGAAAGGAGCTGGCATCTCACTCTCTTTGAATCTTCTTTATCATGCTAAGAGGAGCAGGAAAAAGCAAAAAATTTCAGAATTGCGCCTTGCAATGCGGAGAAATTACTGTTTGTGCATTTACAAAATTCATTGATTTTTGCCATTGAAAAACATCATGTTATTCATATACCAGAAATGATTGAAGCTACTGACTGAAGGAAAGGATCTGGCATCTCACTCTCTTTGAATCTTCTTTATCATGCTTAGAGGAGCAGGAAAAAGCAAAAAATTTCAGAATTGCACCTTGCAATGCGGAGAAATTACTGTTTGTGCATTTACAATATTCATTGATTTTTGCCATTGAAAAACGTCCAGAAATGATTGAAGCTACTGACTGAATGAAAGGAGCTGGCATCTCACTCTCTTTGAATCTTCTTTATCATGCTAAGAGGAGCAGGAAAAAGCAAAAAATTTCAGAATTGCACCTTGCAATGCGGAGAAATTACTGTTTGTGCATTTACAATATTCATTGATTTTTGCGATTGAAAAACATCATGTTATTCATATACCAGAAATGATTGAAGCTACTGACTGAATGAAAGGAGCTGGCATCTCACTCTCTTTGAATCTTCTTTATCATGCTAAGAGGAGCAGGAAAAAGTAAAAAATTTCAGAATTGCACCTTGCAATGCGGAGAAATTACTGTTTGTGCATTTACAATATTCAATGATTTTTGCCATTGAAAAACGTCCAGAAATGATTGAAGCTACTGACTGAATGAAAGGAGCTGGCATCTCACTCTCTTTGAATCTTGTTTATCATGCTAAGAGGAGCAGGAAAAAGCAAAAAATTTCAGAATTGCACCTTGCAATGCGGAGAAATTACTGTTTGTGCATTTACAATATTCATTGATTTTTGCCATTGAAAAACGTCCAGAAATGATTGAAGCTACTGACTGAATGAAAGGAGCTGGCATCTCACTCTCTTTGAATCTTCTTTATCATGCTAAGAGGAGCAGGAAAAAGCAAAAAATTTCAGAATTGCACCTTGCAATGCGGAGAAATTACTGTTTGTGCATTTACAATATTCATTGATTTTTGCCATTGAAAAACATCATGTTATTCATATACCAGAAATGATTGAAGCTACTGACTGAATGAAAGGAGCTGGCATCTCACTCTCTTTGAATCTTCTTTATCATGCTAAGAGGAGCAGGAAAAAGTAAAAAATTTCAGAATTGCACCTTGCAATGCGGAGAAATTACTGTTTGTGCATTTATAATATTCAATGATTTTTGCCATTGAAAAACGTCCAGAAATGATTGAAGCTACTGACTGAACGAAAGGAGCTGGCATCTCACTCTCTTTGAATCTTCTTTATCATGCTAAGAGGAGCAGGAAAAAGCAAAAAATTTCAGAATTGCACCTTGCAATGCGGAGAAATTACTGTTTGTGCATTTACAATATTCATTGATTTTTGCCATTGAAAAACATCATGTTATTCATGTACCAGAAATGTTTGAAGCTACTGACTGAATGAAAGGAGCTGGCATCTCACTCTCTTTGAATCTTCTTTATCATGCTAAGAGGAGCAGGAAAAAGCAAAAAATTTCAGAATTGCACATTGCAATGCGGAGAAATTACTGTTTGTGCATTTACAATATTCATTGATTTTTGCCATTGAAAAACGTCCAGAAATGATTGAAGCTACTGACTGAATGAAAGGAGCTGGCATCTCACTCTCTTTGAATCTTCTTTATCATGCTAAGAGGAGCAGGAAAAAGCAAAAAATTTCAGAATTGCACCTTGCAATGCGGAGAAATTACTGTTTGTGCATTTACAATATTCATTGATTTTTGCCATTGAAAAACGTCCAGAAATGATTGAAGCTACTGACTGAATGAAAGGAGCTGGCATCTCACTCTCTTTGAATCTTCTTTATCATGCTAAGAGGAGCCGGAAAAAGCAAAAAATTTCAGAATTGCACCTTGCAATGCGGAGAAATTACTGTTTGTGCATTTACAATATTCATTGATTTTTGCCATTGAAAAATGTCCAGAAATGATTGAAGCTACTGACTGAATGAAAGGAGCTGGCATCTCACTCTCTTTGAATCTTCTTTATCATGCTAAGAGGAGCAGGAAAAAGCAAAAAATTTCAGAATTGCGCCTTGCAATGCGGAGAAATTACTGTTTGTGCATTTACAAAATTCATTGATTTTTGCCATTGAAAAACATCATGTTATTCATATACCAGAAATGATTGAAGCTACTGACTGAAGGAAAGGATCTGGCATCTCACTCTCTTTGAATCTTCTTTATCATGCTAAGAGGAGCAGGAAAAAGCAAAAAATTTCAGAATTGCACCTTGCAATGCGGAGAAATTACTGTTTGTGCATTTACAATATTCATTGATTTTTGCCATTGAAAAACGTCCAGAAATGATTGAAGCTACTGACTGAATGAAAGGAGCTGGCATCTCACTCTCTTTGAATCTTCTTTATCATGCTAAGAGGAGCAGGAAAAAGCAAAAAATTTCAGAATTGCACCTTGCAATGCGGAGAAATTACTGTTTGTGCATTTACAATATTCATTGATTTTTGCCATTGAAAAACGTCCAGAAATGATTGAAGCTACTGACTGAATGAAAGGAGCTGGCATCTCACTCTCTTTGAATCTTCTTTATCATGCTAAGAGGAGCAGGAAAAAGCAAAAAATTTCAGAATTGCACCTTGCAATGCGGAGAAATTACTGTTTGTGCATTTACAATATTCATTGATTTTTGCCATTGAAAAATGTCCAGAAATGATTGAAGCTACTGACTGAATGAAAGGAGCTGGCATCTCACTCTCTTTGAATCTTCTTTATCATGCTAAGAGGAGCAGGAAAAAGTAAAAAATTTCAGAATTGCGCCTTGCAATGCGGAGAAATTACTGTTTGTGCATTTACAAAATTCATTGATTTTTGCCATTGAAAAACATCATGTTATTCATATACCAGAAATGATTGAAGCTACTGACTGAAGGAAAGGATCTGGCATCTCACTCTCTTTGAATCTTCTTTATCATGCTAAGAGGAGCAGGAAAAAGCAAAAAATTTCAGAATTGCACCTTGCAATGCGGAGAAATTACTGTTTGTGCATTTACAATATTCATTGGTTTTTGCCATTGAAAAACGTCCAGAAATGATTGAAGCTACTGACTGAATGAAAGGAGCTGGCATCTCACTCTCTTTGAATCTTCTTTATCATGCTAAGAGGAGCAGGAAAAAGCAAAAAATTTCAGAATTGCACCTTGCAATGCGGAGAAATTACTGTTTGTGCATTTACAATATTCATTGATTTTTGCGATTGAAAAACATCATGTTATTCATATACCAGAAATGATTGAAGCTACTGACTGAATGAAAGGAGCTGGCATCTCACTCTCTTTGAATCTTCTTTATCATGCTAAGAGGAGCAGGAAAAAGTAAAAAATTTCAGAATTGCACCTTGCAATGCGGAGAAATTACTGATTGTGCATTTACAATATTCAATGATTTTTGCCATTGAAAAACGTCCAGAAATGATTAAAGCTACTGACTGAATGAAAGGAGCTGGCATCTCACTCTCTTTGAATCTTCTTTATCATGCTAAGAGGAGCAGGAAAAAGCAAAAAATTTCAGAATTGCACCTTGCAATGCGGAGAAATTACTGTTTGTGCATTTACAATATTCATTGATTTTTGCCATTGAAAAACGTCCAGAAATGATTGAAGCTACTGACTGAATGAAAGGAGCTGGCATCTCACTCTCTTTGAATCTTGTTTATCATGCTAAGAGGAGCAGGAAAAAGCAAAAAATTTCAGAATTGCACCTTGCAATGCGGAGAAATTACTGTTTGTGCATTTACAATATTCATTGATTTTTGCCATTGAAAAACGTCCAGAAATGATTGAAGCTACTGACTGAATGAAAGGAGCTGGCATCTCACTCTCTTTGAATCTTCTTTATCATGCTAAGAGGAGCAGGAAAAAGCAAAAAATTTCAGAATTGCACCTTGCAATGCGGAGAAATTACTGTTTGTGCATTTACAATATTCATTGATTTTTGCCATTGAAAAACATCATGTTATTCATATACCAGAAATGATTGAAGCTACTGACTGAATGAAAGGAGCTGGCATCTCACTCTCTTTGAATCTTCTTTATCATGCTAAGAGGAGCAGGAAAAAGTAAAAAATTTCAGAATTGCACCTTGCAATGCGGAGAAATTACTGTTTGTGCATTTATAATATTCAATGATTTTTGCCATTGAAAAACGTCCAGAAATGATTGAAGCTACTGACTGAACGAAAGGAGCTGGCATCTCACTCTCTTTGAATCTTCTTTATCATGCTAAGAGGAGCAGGAAAAAGCAAAAAATTTCAGAATTGCACCTTGCAATGCGGAGAAATTACTGTTTGTGCATTTACAATATTCATTGATTTTTGCCATTGAAAAACATCATGTTATTCATGTACCAGAAATGTTTGAAGCTACTGACTGAATGAAAGGAGCTGGCATCTCACTCTCTTTGAATCTTCTTTATCATGCTAAGAGGAGCAGGAAAAAGCAAAAAATTTCAGAATTGCACATTGCAATGCGGAGAAATTACTGTTTGTGCATTTACAATATTCATTGATTTTTGCCATTGAAAAACGTCCAGAAATGATTGAAGCTACTGACTGAATGAAAGGAGCTGGCATCTCACTCTCTTTGAATCTTCTTTATCATGCTAAGAGGAGCAGGAAAAAGCAAAAAATTTCAGAATTGCACCTTGCAATGCGGAGAAATTACTGTTTGTGCATTTACAATATTCATTGATTTTTGCCATTGAAAAACGTCCAGAAATGATTGAAGCTACTGACTGAATGAAAGGAGCTGGCATCTCACTCTCTTTGAATCTTCTTTATCATGCTAAGAGGAGCAGGAAAAAGCAAAAAATTTCAGAATTGCACCTTGCAATGCGGAGAAATTACTGTTTGTGCATTTACAATATTCATTGATTTTTGCCATTGAAAAATGTCCAGAAATGATTGAAGCTACTGACTGAATGAAAGGAGCTGGCATCTCACTCTCTTTGAATCTTCTTTATCATGCTAAGAGGAGCAGGAAAAAGCAAAAAATTTCAGAATTGCGCCTTGCAATGCGGAGAAATTACTGTTTGTGCATTTACAAAATTCATTGATTTTTGCCATTGAAAAACATCATGTTATTCATATACCAGAAATGATTGAAGCTACTGACTGAAGGAAAGGATCTGGCATCTCACTCTCTTTGAATCTTCTTTATCATGCTAAGAGGAGCAGGAAAAAGCAAAAAATTTCAGAATTGCACCTTGCAATGCGGAGAAATTACTGTTTGTGCATTTACAATATTCATTGATTTTTGCCATTGAAAAACGTCCAGAAATGATTGAAGCTACTGACTGAATGAAAGGAGCTGGCATCTCACTCTCTTTGAATCTTCTTTATCATGCTAAGAGGAGCAGGAAAAAGCAAAAAATTTCAGAATTGCACCTTGCAATGCGGAGAAATTACTGTTTGTGCATTTACAATATTCATTGATTTTTGCCATTGAAAAACGTCCAGAAATGATTGAAGCTACTGACTGAATGAAAGGAGCTGGCATCTCACTCTCTTTGAATCTTCTTTATCATGCTAAGAGGAGCAGGAAAAAGCAAAAAATTTCAGAATTGCACCTTGCAATGCGGAGAAATTACTGTTTGTGCATTTACAATATTCATTGATTTTTGCCATTGAAAAATGTCCAGAAATGATTGAAGCTACTGACTGAATGAAAGGAGCTGGCATCTCACTCTCTTTGAATCTTCTTTATCATGCTAAGAGGAGCAGGAAAAAGTAAAAAATTTCAGAATTGCGCCTTGCAATGCGGAGAAATTACTGTTTGTGCATTTACAAAATTCATTGATTTTTGCCATTGAAAAACATCATGTTATTCATATACCAGAAATGATTGAAGCTACTGACTGAAGGAAAGGATCTGGCATCTCACTCTCTTTGAATCTTCTTTATCATGCTAAGAGGAGCAGGAAAAAGCAAAAAATTTCAGAATTGCACCTTGCAATGCGGAGAAATTACTGTTTGTGCATTTACAATATTCATTGGTTTTTGCCATTGAAAAACGTCCAGAAATGATTGAAGCTACTGACTGAATGAAAGGAGCTGGCATCTCACTCTCTTTGAATCTTCTTTATCATGCTAAGAGGAGCAGGAAAAAGCAAAAAATTTCAGAATTGCACCTTGCAATGCGGAGAAATTACTGTTTGTGCATTTACAATATTCATTGATTTTTGCGATTGAAAAACATCATGTTATTCATATACCAGAAATGATTGAAGCTACTGACTGAATGAAAGGAGCTGGCATCTCACTCTCTTTGAATCTTCTTTATCATGCTAAGAGGAGCAGGAAAAAGTAAAAAATTTCAGAATTGCACCTTGCAATGCGGAGAAATTACTGATTGTGCATTTACAATATTCAATGATTTTTGCCATTGAAAAACGTCCAGAAATGATTAAAGCTACTGACTGAATGAAAGGAGCTGGCATCTCACTCTCTTTGAATCTTCTTTATCATGCTAAGAGGAGCAGGAAAAAGCAAAAAATTTCAGAATTGCACCTTGCAATGCGGAGAAATTACTGTTTGTGCATTTACAATATTCATTGATTTTTGCCATTGAAAAACGTCCAGAAATGATTGAAGCTACTGACTGAATGAAAGGAGCTGGCATCTCACTCTCTTTGAATCTTCTTTATCATGCTAAGAG
Source organism: Phyllobates terribilis (assembly GCF_046119375.1). Classification (NCBI taxonomy): domain Eukaryota; kingdom Metazoa; phylum Chordata; class Amphibia; order Anura; family Dendrobatidae; genus Phyllobates; species Phyllobates terribilis. The sequence goes on from NW_027363371.1 coordinate 175,857, forward strand.
GAGCAGGAAAAAGCAAAAAATTTCAGAATTGCACCTTGCAATGCGGAGAAATTACTGTTTGTGCATTTACAATATTCATTGATTTTTGCCATTGAAAAACATCATGTTATTCATATACCAGAAATGATTGAAGCTACTGACTGAATGAAAGGAGCTGGCATCTCACTCTCTTTGAATCTTCTTTATCATGCTAAGAGGAGCAGGAAAAAGTAAAAAATTTCAGAATTGCACCTTGCAATGCGGAGAAATTACTGTTTGTGCATTTATAATATTCAATGATTTTTGCCATTGAAAAACGTCCAGAAATGATTGAAGCTACTGACTGAATGAAAGGAGCTGGCATCTCACTCTCTTTGAATCTTGTTTATCATGCTAAGAGGAGCAGGAAAAAGCAAAAAATTTCAGAATTGCTCCTTGCAATGCGGAGAAATTACTGTTTGTGCATTTACAATATTCATTGATTTTTGCCATTGAAAAACGTCCAGAAATGATTGAAGCTACTGACTGAATGAAAGGAGCTGGCATCTCACTCTCTTTGAATCTTCTTTATCATGCTAAGAGGAGCAGGAAAAAGCAAAAAATTTCAGAATTGCACCTTGCAATGCGGAGAAATTACTGTTTGTGCATTTACAATATTCATTGATTTTTGCCATTGAAAAACATCATGTTATTCATATACCAGAAATGATTGAAGCTACTGACTGAATGAAAGGAGCTGGCATCTCACTCTCTTTGAATCTTCTTTATCATGCTAAGAGGAGCAGGAAAAAGTAAAAAATTTCAGAATTGCACCTTGCAATGCGGAGAAATTACTGTTTGTGCATTTATAATATTCAATGATTTTTGCCATTGAAAAACGTCCAGAAATTATTGAAGCTACTGACTGAACGAAAGGAGCTGGCATCTCACTCTCTTTGAATCTTCTTTATCATGCTAAGAGGAGCAGGAAAAAGCAAAAAATTTCAGAATTGCACCTTGCAATGCGGAGAAATTACTGTTTGTGCATTTACAATATTCATTGATTTTTGCCATTGAAAAACATCATGTTATTCATGTACCAGAAATGTTTGAAGCTACTGACTGAATGAAAGGAGCTGGCATCTCACTCTCTTTGAATCTTCTTTATCATGCTAAGAGGAGCAGGAAAAAGCAAAAAATTTCAGAATTGCACATTGCAATGCGGAGAAATTACTGTTTGTGCATTTACAATATTCATTGATTTTTGCCATTGAAAAACGTCCAGAAATGATTGAAGCTACTGACTGAATGAAAGGAGCTGGCATCTCACTCTCTTTGAATCTTCTTTATCATGCTAAGAGGAGCAGGAAAAAGCAAAAAATTTCAGAATTGCACCTTGCAATGCGGAGAAATTACTGTTTGTGCATTTACAATATTCATTGATTTTTGCCATTGAAAAACGTCCAGAAATGATTGAAGCTACTGACTGAATGAAAGGAGCTGGCATCTCACTCTCTTTGAATCTTCTTTATCATGCTAAGAGGAGCAGGAAAAAGCAAAAAATTTCAGAATTGCAACTTGCAATGCGGAGAAATTACTGTTTGTGCATTTACAATATTCATTGATTTTTGCCATTGAAAAATGTCCAGAAATGATTGAAGCTACTGACTGAATGAAAGGAGCTGGCATCTCACTCTCTTTGAATCTTCTTTATCATGCTAAGAGGAGCAGGAAAAAGCAAAAAATTTCAGAATTGCGCCTTGCAATGCGGAGAAATTACTGTTTGTGCATTTACAAAATTCATTGATTTTTGCCATTGAAAAACATCATGTTATTCATATACCAGAAATGATTGAAGCTACTGACTGAAGGAAAGGATCTGGCATCTCACTCTCTTTGAATCTTCTTTATCATGCAAAGAGGAGCAGGAAAAAGCTAAAAATTTCAGAATTGCACCTTGCAATGCGGAGAAATTACTGTTTGTGCATTTACAATATTCATTGATTTTTGCCATTGAAAAACGTCCAGAAATGATTGAAGCTACTGACTGAATGAAAGGAGCTGGCATCTCACTCTCTTTGAATCTTCTTTATCATGCTAAGAGGAGCAGGAAAAAGCAAAAAATTTCAGAATTGCACCTTGCAATGCGGAGAAATTACTGTTTGTGCATTTACAATATTCATTGATTTTTGCCATTGAAAAACGTCCAGAAATGATTGAAGCTACTGACTGAATGAAAGGAGCTGGCATCTCACTCTCTTTGAATCTTCTTTATCATGCTAAGAGGAGCAGGAAAAAGCAAAAAATTTCAGAATTGCACCTTGCAATGCGGAGAAATTACTGTTTGTGCATTTACAATATTCATTGATTTTTGCCATTGAAAAATGTCCAGAAATGATTGAAGCTACTGACTGAATGAAAGGAGCTGGCATCTCACTCTCTTTGAATCTTCTTTATCATGCTAAGAGGAGCAGGAAAAAGTAAAAAATTTCAGAATTGCACCTTGCAATGCGGAGAAATTACTGTTTGTGCATTTATAATATTCAATGATTTTTGCCATTGAAAAACGTCCAGAAATGATTGAAGCTACTGACTGAACGAAAGGAGCTGGCATCTCACTCTCTTTGAATCTTCTTTATCATGCTAAGAGGAGCAGAAAAAAGCAAAAAATTTCAGAATTGCACCTTGCAATGCGGAGAAATTACTGTTTGTGCATTTACAATATTCATTGATTTTTGCCATTGAAAAACATCATGTTATTCATATACCAGAAATGTTTGAAGCTACTGACTGAATGAAAGGAGCTGGCATCTCACTCTCTTTGAATCTTCTTTATCATGCTAAGAGGAGCAGGAAAAAGCAAAAAATTTCAGAATTGCACATTGCAATGCGGAGAAATTACTGTTTGTGCATTTACAATATTCATTGATTTTTGCCATTGAAAAACGTCCAGAAATGATTGAAGCTACTGACTGAATGAAAGGAGCTGGCATCTCACTCTCTTTGAATCTTCTTTATCATGCTAAGAGGAGCAGGAAAAAGCAAAAAATTTCAGAATTGCACCTTGCAATGCGGAGAAATTACTGTTTGTGCATTTACAATATTCATTGATTTTTGCCATTGAAAAACGTCCAGAAATGATTGAAGCTACTGACTGAAAGGAGCTGGCATCTCACTCTCTTTGAATCTTCTTTATCATGCTAAGAGGAGCAGGAAAAAGCAAAAAATTTCAGAATTGCACCTTGCAATGCGGAGAAATTACTGTTTGTGCATTTACAATATTCATTGATTTTTGCCATTGAAAAACATGTTATTCATATACCAGAAATGTTTGAAGCTCCTGACTGAATGAAAGGAGCTGGCACCTCACTCTCTTTGAATCTTCTTTATCATGCTAAGAGGAGCAGGAAAAAGCAAAAAATTTCAGAATTGCACCTTGCAATGCGGAGAAATTACTGTTTGTGCATTTACAATATTCATTGATTTTTGCCATTGAAAAACGTCCAGAAATGATTGAAGCTACTGACTGAATGAAAGGAGCTGTCATCTCACTCTCTTTGAATCTTCTTTATCATGCTAAGAGGAGCAGGAAAAAGCAAAAAATTTCAGAATTGCACCTTGCAATGCGGAGAAATTACTGTTTGTGCATTTACAATATTCATTGATTTTTGCCATTGAAAAATGTCCAGAAATGATTGAAGCTACTGACTGAATGAAAGGAGCTGGCATCTCACTCTCTTTGAATCTTCTTTATCATGCTAAGAGGAGCAGGAAAAAGCAAAAAATTTCAGAATTGCGCCTTGCAATGCGGAGAAATTACTGTTTGTGCATTTACAAAATCCATTGATTTTTGCCATTGAAAAACATCATGTTATTCCTATGCCAGAAATGATTGAAGCTACTGACTGAAGGAATGGAGCTGGCATCTCACTCTCTTTGAATCTTCTTTATCATGCTAAGAGGAGCAGGAAAAAGCAAAAAATTTCAGAATTGCACCTTGCAATGCGGAGAAATTACTGTTTGTGCATTTACAATATTCATTGATTTTTGCCATTGAAAAACGTCCAGAAATGATTGAAGCTACTGACTGAATGAAAGGAGCTGGCATCTCACTCTCTTTGAATCTTCTTTATCATGCTAAGAGGAGCAGGAAAAAGCAAAAAATTTCAGAATTGCACCTTGCAATGCGGAGAAATTACTGTTTGTGCATTTACAATATTCATTGATTTTTGCCATTGAAAAACGTCCAGAAATGATTGAAGCTACTGACTGAATGAAAGGAGCTGGCATCTCACTCTCTTTGAATCTTCTTTATCATGCTAAGAGGAGCAGGAAAAAGCAAAAAATTTCAGAATTGCACCTTGCAATGCGGAGAAATTACTGTTTGTGCATTTACAATATTCATTGATTTTTGCCATTGAAAAACATGTTATTCATATACCAGAAATGTTTGAAGCTCCTGACTGAATGAAAGGAGCTGGCACCTCACTCTCTTTGAATCTTCTTTATCATGCTGAGAGGAGCAGGAAAAAGCAAAAAATTTCAGAATTGCACCTTGCAATGCGGAGAAATTACTGTTTGTGCATTTACAATATTCATTGATTTTTGCCATTGAAAAACGTCCAGAAATGATTGAAGCTACTGACTGAATGAAAGGAGCTGTCATCTCACTCTCTTTGAATCTTCTTTATCATGCTAAGAGGAGCAGGAAAAAGCAAAAAATTTCAGAATTGCACCTTGCAATGCGGAGAAATTACTGTTTGTGCATTTACAATATTCATTGATTTTTGCCATTGAAAAATGTTCAGAAATGATTGAAGCTACTGACTGAATGAAAGGAGCTGGCATCTCACTCTCTTTGAATCTTCTTTATCATGCTAAGAGGAGCAGGAAAAAGCAAAAAATTTCAGAATTGCGCCTTGCAATGCGGAGAAATTACTGTTTGTGCATTTACAAAATTCATTGATTTTTGCCATTGAAAAACATCATGTTATTCATATGCCAGAAATGATTGAAGCTACTGACTGAAGGAAAGGAGCTGGCATCTCACTCTCTTTGAATCTTCTTTATCATGCTAAGAGGAGCAGGAAAAAGCAAAAAATTTCAGAATTGCACCTTGCAATGCGGAGAAATTACTGTTTGTGCATTTACAATATTCATTGATTTTTGCCATTGAAAAACGTCCAGAAATGATTGAAGCTACTGACTGAATGAAAGGAGCTGGCATCTCACTCTCTTTGAATCTTCTTTATCATGCTAAGAGGAGCAGGAAAAAGCAAAAAATTTCAGAATTGCACCTTGCAATGCGGAGAAATTACTGTTTGTGCATTTACAATATTCATTGATTTTTGCGATTGAAAAACATCATGTTATTCATATACCAGAAATGATTGAAGCTACTGACTGAATGAAAGGAGCTGGCATCTCACTCTCTTTGAATCTTCTTTATCATGCTAAGAGGAGCAGGAAAAAGTAAAAAATTTCAGAATTGCACCTTGCAATGCGGAGAAATTACTGTTTGTGCATTTACAATATTCAATGATTTTTGCCATTGAAAAACGTCCAGAAATGATTGAAGCTACTGACTGAACTAAAGGAGCTGGCATCTCACTCTCTTTGAATCTTCTTTATCATGCTAAGAGGAGCAGGAAAAAGCAAAAAATTTCAGAATTGCACCTTGCAATGCGGAGAAATTACTGTTTGTGCATTTACAATATTCATTGATTTTTGCCATTGAAAAACATCATGTTATTCATATACCAGAAATGTTTGAAGCTACTGACTGAATGAAAGGAGCTGGTATCTCACTCTCTTTGAATCTTCTTCATAATGCTAAGAGGAGCAGGAAAAAGCAAAAAATTTCAGAATTGCACCTTGCAATGCGGAGAAATTACTGTTTGTGCATTTACAATATTCATTGATTTTTGCCATTGAAAAACGTCCAGAAATGATTGAAGCTACTGACAATGAAAGGAGCTGGCATCTCACTCTCTTTGAATCTTCTTTATCATGCTAAGAGGAGCAGGAAAAAGCAAAAAATTTCAGAATTGCACCTTGCAATGCTGAGAAATTACTGTTTGTGCATTTACAAAATTCATTGATTTTTGCCATTGAAAAACATCATGTTATTCATATACCAGAAATGATTGAAGCTACTGACTGAATGAAAGGAGCTGGCATCTCACTCTCTTTGAATCTTCTTTATCATGCTAAGAGGAGCAGGAAAAAGCAAAAAATTTCAGAATTGCACCTTGCAATGCGGAGAAATTACTGTTTGTGCATTTACAATATTCATTGATTTTTGCCATTGAAAAACGTCCAGAAATGATTGAAGCTACTGACTGAATGAAAGGAGCTGGCATCTCACTCTCTTTGAATCTTCTTTATCATGCTAAGAGGAGCAGGAAAAAGCAAAAAATTTCAGAATTGCACCTTGCAATGCGGAGAAATTACTGTTTGTGCATTTACAATATTCATTGATTTTTGCCATTGAAAAACGTCCAGAAATGATTGAAGCTACTGACTGAATGAAAGGAGCTGGCATCTCACTCTCTTTGAATCTTCTTTATCATGCTAAGAGGAGCAGGAAAAAGGAAAAAATTTCAGAATTGCACCTTGCAATGCGGAGAAATTACAGTTTGTGCATTTACAATATTCATTGATTTTTGCCATTGAAAAACGTCCAGAAATGATTGAAGCTACTGACTGAATGAAACGAGCTGGCATCTCACTCTCTTTGAATCTTCTTTATCATGCTAAGAGGAGCAGGAAAATGCAAAAAATTTCAGAATTGCACCTTGCAATGCGGAGAAATTACTGTTTGTGCATTTACAATATTCATTGATTTTTGCCATTGAAAAATGTCCAGAAATGATTGAAGCTACTGACTGAATGAAAGGAGCTGGCATCTCACTCTCTTTGAATCTTCTTTATCATGCTAAGAGGAGCAGGAAAAAGCAAAAAATTTCAGAATTGCACCTTGCAATGCGGAGAAATTACTGTTTGTGCATTTACAATATTCATTGATTTTTGCCATTGAAAAACATGTTATTCATATACCAGAAATGTTTGAAGCTCCTGACTGAATGAAAGGAGCTGGCACCTCACTCTCTTTGAATCTTGTTTATCATGCTAAGAGGAGCAGGAAAAAGCAAAAAATTTCAGAATTGCACCTTGCAATGCGGAGAAATTACTGTTTGTGCATTTACAATATTCATTGATTTTTGCCATTGAAAAACGTCCAGAAATGATTGAAGCTACTGACTGAATGAAAGGAGCTAGCATCTCACTCTCTTTGAATCTTCTTTATCATGCTAAGAGGAGCAGGAAAAAGCAAAAAATTTCAGAATTGCGCCTTGCAATGCGGAGAAATTACTGTTTGTGCATTTACAAAATTCATTGATTTTTGCCATTGAAAAACATCATGTTATTCATATACCAGAAATGATTGAAGCTACTGACTGAAGGAAAGGAGCTGGCATCTCACTCTCTTTGAATCTTCTTTATCATGCTAAGAGGAGCAGGAAAAAGCAAAAAATTTCAGAATTACACCTTGCAATGCGGAGAAATTACTGTTTGTGCATTTACAATATTCATTGATTTTTGCCATTGAAAAACGTCCGGAAATGATTGAAGCTACTGACTGAATGAAAGGAGCTGGCATCTCACTCTATTTGAATCTTCTTTATCATGCTAAGAGGAGCAGGAAAAAGCAAAAAATTTCAGAATTGCACCTTGCAATGCGGAGAAATTACTGTTTGTGCATTTACAATATTCATTGATTTTTGCCATTGAAAAACATCATGTTATTCATATACCAGAAATGATTGAAGCTACTGACTGAATGAAAGGAGCTGGCATCTCACTCTCTTTGAATCTTCTTTATCATGCTAAGAGGAGCAGGAAAAAGTAAAAAATTTCAGAATTGCACCTTGCAATGCGGAGAAATTACTGTTTGTGCATTTACAATATTCAATGATTTTTGCAATTGAAAAACGTCCATAAATGATTGAAGCTACTGACTGAATGAAAGGAGATGGCATCTCACTCTCTTTGAATCTTGTTTATCATGCTAAAAGGAGCAGGAAAAAGCAAAAAATTTCAGAATTGCACCTTGCAATGCGGAGAAATTACTGTTTGTGCATTTACAATATTCATTGATTTTTGCCATTGAAAAACGTCCAGAAATGATTGAAGCTACTGACTGAATGAAAGGAGCTGGCATCTCACTCTCTTTGAATCTTCTTTATCATGCTAAGAGGAGCAGGAAAAAGCAAAAAATTTCAGAATTGCACCTTGCAATGCGGAGAAATTACTGTTTGTGCATTTACAATATTCATTGATTTTTGCAATTGAAAAACGTCCAGAAATGATTGAAGCTACTGACTGAATGAAAGGAGATGGCATCTCACTCTCTTTGAATCTTCTTTATCATGCTAAGAGGAGCAGGAAAAAGTAAAAAATTTCAGAATTGCACCTTGCAATGCGGAGAAATTACTGTTTGTGCATTTACAATATTCAATGATTTTTGCCATTGAAAAACATCCAGAAATGATTGAAGCTACTGACTGAACGAAAGGAGCTGGCATCTCACTCTCTTTGAATCTTCTTTATCATGCTAAGAGGAGCAGGAAAAAGCAAAAAATTTCAGAATTGCACCTTGCAATGCGGAGAAATTACTGTTTGTGCATTTACAATATTCATTGATTTTTGCCATTGAAAAACATGTTATTCATATACCAGAAATGTTTGAAGCTACTGACTGAATGAAAGGAGCTGGTATCTCACTCTCTTTGAATCTTCTTCATAATGCTAAGAGGAGCAGGAAAAAGCAAAAAATTTCAGAATTGCACCTTGCAATGCGGAGAAATTACTGTTTGTGCATTTACAATATTCATTGATTTTTGCCATTGAAAAACGTCCAGAAATGATTGAAGCTACTGACAATGAAAGGAGCTGGCATCTCACTCTCTTTGAATCTTCTTTATCATGCTAAGAGGAGCAGGAAAAAGCAAAAAATTTCAGAATTGCACCTTGCAATGCTGAGAAATTACTGTTTGTGCATTTACAAAATTCTTTGATTTTTGCCATTGAAAAACATCATGTTATTCATATACCAGAAATGATTGAAGCTACTGACTGAATGAAAGGAGCTGGCATCTCACTCTCTTTGAATCTTCTTTATCATGCTAAGAGGAGCAGGAAAAAGCAAAAAATTTCAGAATTGCACCTTGCAATGCGGAGAAATTACTGTTTGTGCATTTACAATATTCATTGATTTTTGCCATTGAAAAATGTCCAGAAATGATTGAAGCTACTGACTGAATGAAAGGAGCTGGCATCTCACTCTCTTTGAATCTTCTTTATCATGCTAAGAGGAGCAGGAAAAAGCAAAAAATTTCAGAATTGCGCCTTGCAATGCGGAGAAATTACTGTTTGTGCATTTACAAAATTCATTGATTTTTGCCATTGAAAAACATGATGTTATTCATATACCAGAAATGATTGAAGCTACTGACTGAAGGAAAGGAGCTGGCATCTCACTCTCTTTGAATCTTCTTTATCATGCTAAGAGGAGCAGGAAAAGCAAAAAATTTCAGAATTGCACCTTGCAATGCGGAGAAATTACTGTTTGTGCATTTACAATATTCATTGATTTTTGCCATTGAAAAATGTCCAGAAATGATTGAAGCTACTGACTGAATGAAAGGAGCTGGCATCTCACTCTCTTTGAATCTTCTTTATCATGCTAAGAGGAGCAGGAAAAAGCAAAAAATTTCAGAATTGCACCTTGCAATGCGGAGAAATTACTGTTTGTGCATTTACAATATTCATTGATTTTTGCCATTGAAAAACGTCCAGAAATGATTGAAGCTACTGACTGAATGAAAGGAGCTGGCATCTCACTCTCTTTGAATCTTCTTTATCATGCTAAGAGGAGCAGGAAAAAGGAAAAAATTTCAGAATTGCACCTTGCAATGCGGAGAAATTACAGTTTGTGCATTTACAATATTCATTGATTTTTGCCATTGAAAAACGTCCAGAAATGATTGAAGCTACTGACTGAATGAAACGAGCTGGCATCTCACTCTCTTTGAATCTTCTTTATCATGCTAAGAGGAGCAGGAAAATGCAAAAAATTTCAGAATTGCACCTTGCAATGCGGAGAAATTACTGTTTGTGCATTTACAATATTCATTGATTTTTGCCATTGAAAAATGTCCAGAAATGATTGAAGCTACTGACTGAATGAAAGGAGCTGGCATCTCACTCTCTTTGAATCTTCTTTATCATGCTAAGAGGAGCAGGAAAAAGCAAAAAATTTCAGAATTGCACCTTGCAAAGCGGAGAAATTACTGTTTGTGCATTTACAATATTCATTGATTTTTGCCATTGAAAAACATGTTATTCATATACCAGAAATGTTTGAAGCTCCTGACTGAATGAAAGGAGCTGGCACCTCACTCTCTTTGAATCTTGTTTATCATGCTAAGAGGAGCAGGAAAAAGCAAAAAATTTCAGAATTGCACCTTGCAATGCGGAGAAATTACTGTTTGTGCATTTACAATATTCATTGATTTTTGCCATTGAAAAACGTCCAGAAATGATTGAAGCTACTGACTGAATGAAAGGAGCTAGCATCTCACTCTCTTTGAATCTTCTTTATCATGCTAAGAGGAGCAGGAAAAAGCAAAAAATTTCAGAATTGCGCCTTGCAATGCGGAGAAATTACTGTTTGTGCATTTACAAAATTCATTGATTTTTGCCATTGAAAAACATCATGTTATTCATATACCAGAAATGATTGAAGCTACTGACTGAAGGAAAGGAGCTGGCATCTCACTCTCTTTAATCTTCTTTATCATGCTAAGAGGAGCAGGAAAAAGCAAAAAATTTCAGAATTACACCTTGCAATGCGGAGAAATTACTGTTTGTGCATTTACAATATTCATTGATTTTTGCCATTGAAAAACGTCCGGAAATGATTGAAGCTACTGACTGAATGAAAGGAGCTGGCATCTCACTCTATTTGAATCTTCTTTATCATGCTAAGAGGAGCAGGAAAAAGCAAAAAATTTCAGAATTGCACCTTGCAATGCGGAGAAATTACTGTTTGTGCATTTACAATATTCATTGATTTTTGCCATTGAAAAACATCATGTTATTCATATACCAGAAATGATTGAAGCTACTGACTGAATGAAAGGAGCTGGCATCTCACTCTCTTTGAATCTTCTTTATCATGCTAAGAGGAGCAGGAAAAAGTAAAAAATTTCAGAATTGCACCTTGCAATGCGGAGAAATTACTGTTTGTGCATTTACAATATTCAATGATTTTTGCAATTGAAAAACGTCCATAAATGATTGAAGCTACTGACTGAATGAAAGGAGATGGCATCTCACTCTCTTTGAATCTTGTTTATCATGCTAAAAGGAGCAGGAAAAAGCAAAAAATTTCAGAATTGCACCTTGCAATGCGGAGAAATTACTGTTTGTGCATTTACAATATTCATTGATTTTTGCCATTGAAAAACGTCCAGAAATGATTGAAGCTACTGACTGAATGAAAGGAGCTGGCATCTCACTCTCTTTGAATCTTCTTTATCATGCTAAGAGGAGCAGGAAAAAGCAAAAAATTTCAGAATTGCACCTTGCAATGCGGAGAAATTACTGTTTGTGCATTTACAATATTCATTGATTTTTGCAATTGAAAAACGTCCAGAAATGATTGAAGCTACTGACTGAATGAAAGGAGATGGCATCTCACTCTCTTTGAATCTTCTTTATCATGCTAAGAGGAGCAGGAAAAAGTAAAAAATTTCAGAATTGCACCTTGCAATGCGGAGAAATTACTGTTTGTGCATTTACAATATTCAATGATTTTTGCCATTGAAAAACATCCAGAAATGATTGAAGCTACTGACTGAACGAAAGGAGCTGGCATCTCACTCTCTTTGAATCTTCTTTATCATGCTAAGAGGAGCAGGAAAAAGCAAAAAATTTCAGAATTGCACCTTGCAATGCGGAGAAATTACTGTTTGTGCATTTACAATATTCATTGATTTTTGCCATTGAAAAACATGTTATTCATATACCAGAAATGTTTGAAGCTACTGACTGAATGAAAGGAGCTGGTATCTCACTCTCTTTGAATCTTCTTCATAATGCTAAGAGGAGCAGGAAAAAGCAAAAAATTTCAGAATTGCACCTTGCAATGCGGAGAAATTACTGTTTGTGCATTTACAATATTCATTGATTTTTGCCATTGAAAAACGTCCAGAAATGATTGAAGCTACTGACAATGAAAGGAGCTGGCATCTCACTCTCTTTGAATCTTCTTTATCATGCTAAGAGGAGCAGGAAAAAGCAAAAAATTTCAGAATTGCACCTTGCAATGCTGAGAAATTACTGTTTGTGCATTTACAAAATTCTTTGATTTTTGCCATTGAAAAACATCATGTTATTCATATACCAGAAATGATTGAAGCTACTGACTGAATGAAAGGAGCTGGCATCTCACTCTCTTTGAATCTTCTTTATCATGCTAAGAGGAGCAGGAAAAAGCAAAAAATTTCAGAATTGCACCTTGCAATGCGGAGAAATTACTGTTTGTGCATTTACAATATTCATTGATTTTTGCCATTGAAAAACATCATGTTATTCATATACCAGAAATGTTTGAAGCTACTGACTGAATGAAAGGAGCTGACATCTCACTCTCTTTGAATCTTCTTTATCATGCTAAGAGGAGCAGGAAAAAGCAAAAAATTTCAGAATTGCACCTTGCAATGCGGAGAAATTACTGTTTGTGCATTTACAATATTCATTGATTTTTGCCATTGAAAAACGTCCAGAAATGATTGAAGCTACTGACTGAATGAAAGGAGCTGGCATCTCACTCTCTTTGAATCTTCTTTATCATGCTAAGAGGAGCAGGAAAAAGCAAAAAATTTCAGAATTGCACCTTGCAATGCGGAGAAATTACTGTTTGTGCATTTACAATATTCATTGATTTTTGCCATTGAAAAACGTCCAGAAATGATTGAAGCTACTGACTGAATGAAAGGAGCTGGCATCTCACTCTCTTTGAATCTTCTTTATCATGCTAAGAGGAGCAGGAAAAAGCAAAAAATTTCAGAATTGCACCTTGCAATGCGGAGAAATTACTGTTTGTGCATTTAAAATATTCATTGATTTTTGCCATTGAAAAACGTCCAGAAATGATTGAAGCTACTGACAATGAAAGGAGCTGGCATCTCACTCTCTTTGAATCTTCTTTATCATGCTAAGAGCAGCAGGAAAAAGCAAAAAATTTCAGAATTGCACCTTGCAATGCTGAGAAATTACTGTTTGTGCATTTACAAAATTCATTGATTTTTGCCATTGAAAAACATCATGTTATTCATATACCAGAAATGATTGAAGCTACTGACTGAATGAAAGGAGCTGGCATCTCACTCTCTTTGAATCTTCTTTATCATGCTAAGAGGAGCAGGAAAAAGCAAAAAATTTCAGAATTGCACCTTGCAATGCGGAGAAATTACTGTTTGTGCATTTACAATATTCATTGATTTTTGCCATTGAAAAATGTCCAGAAATGATTGAAGCTACTGACTGAATGAAAGGAGCTGGCATCTCACTCTCTTTGAATCTTCTTTATCATGCTAAGAGGAGCAGGAAAAAGCAAAAAATTTCAGAATTGCACCTTGCAATGCGGAGAAATTACTGTTTGTGCATTTACAATATTCATTGATTTTTGCCATTGAAAAATGTCCAGAAATGATTGAAGCTACTGACTGAATGAAAGGAGCTGGCATCTCACTCTCTTTGAATCTTCTTTATCATGCTAAGAGGAGCAGGAAAAAGCAAAAAATTTCAGAATTGCACCTTGCAATGCGGAGAAATTACAGTTTGTGCATTTACAATATTCATTGATTTTTGCCATTGAAAAACGTCCAGAAATGATTGAAGCTACTGACTGAATGAAAGGAGCTGGCATCTCACTCTCTTTGAATCTTCTTTATCATGCTAAGAGTAGCAGGAAAAAGCAAAAAATTTCAGAATTGCACCTAGCAATGCGGAGAAATTACTGTTTGTGCATTTACAATATTAATTGATTTTTGCCATTGAAAAACGTCCAGAAATGATTGAAGCTACTGACTGAATGAAAGGAGCTGGCATCTCACTCTCTTTCAATCTTCTTTATCATGCTAAGAGGAGCAGGAAAAAGCAAAAAATTTCAGAATTGCACCTTGCAATGCGGAGAAATTACTGTTTGTGCATTTACAATATTCATTGATTTTTGCCATTGAAAAACATGTTATTCATATACCAGAAATGTTTGAAGCTCCTGACTGAATGAAAGGAGCTGGCACCTCACTCTCTTTGAATCTTCTTTATCATGCTAAGAGGAGCAGGAAAAAGCAAAAAATTTCAGAATTGCACCTTGCAATGCGGAGAAATTACTGTTTGTGCATTTACAATATTCATTGATTTTTGCCATTGAAAAACGTCCAGAAATGATTGAAGCTACTGACTGAATGAGGGGAGCTGGCATCTCACTCTCTTTGAATCTTCTTTATCATGCTAAGAGGAGCAGGAAAAAGCAAAAAATTTCAGAATTGCACCTTGCAATGCGGAGAAATTACTGTTTGTGCATTTACAATATTCATTGATTTTTGCCATTGAAAAATGTCCAGAAATGATTGAAGCTACTGACTGAATGAAAGGAGCTGGCATCTCACTCTCTTTGAATCTTCTTTATCATGCTAAGAGGAGCAGGAAAAAGCAAAAAATTTCAGAATTGCGCCTTGCAATGCGGAGAAATTACTGTTTGTGCATTTACAAAATTCATTGATTTTTGCCATTGAAAAACATGATGTTATTCATATACCAGAAATGATTGAAGCTACTGACTGAAGGAAAGGAGCTGGCATCTCACTCTCTTTGAATCTTCTTTATCATGCTAAGAGGAGCAGGAAAAGCAAAAAATTTCAGAATTGCACCTTGCAATGCGGAGAAATTACTGTTTGTGCATTTACAATATTCATTGATTTTTGCCATTGAAAAATGTCCAGAAATGATTGAAGCTACTGACTGAATGAAAGGAGCTGGCATCTCACTCTCTTTGAATCTTCTTTATCATGCTAAGAGGAGCAGGAAAAAGTAAAAAATTTCAGAATTGCACCTTGCAATGCGGAGAAATTACTGTTTGTGCATTTACAATATTCATTGATTTTTGCCATTGAAAAACGTCCAGAAATGATTGAAGCTACTGACTGAATGAAAGGAGCTGGCATCTCACTCTCTTTGAATCTTCTTTATCATGCTAAGAGGAGCAGGAAAAAGCAAAAAATTTCAGAATTGCACCTTGCAATGCGGAGAAATTACAGTTTGTGCATTTACAATATTCATTGATTTTTGCCATTGAAAAACGTCCAGAAATGATTGAAGCTACTGACTGAATGAAAGGAGCTGGCATCTCACTCTCTTTGAATCTTCTTTATCATGCTAAGAGGAGCAGGAAAAAGCAAAAAATTTCAGAATTGCACCTTGCAATGCGGAGAAATTACTGTTTGTGCATTTACAATATTCATTGATTTTTGCCATTGAAAAACGTCCAGAAATGATTGAAGCTACTGACTGAATGAAAGGAGCTGGCATCTCACTCTCTTTGAATCTTCTTTATCATGCTAAGAGGAGCAGGAAAAAGCAAAAAATTTCAGAATTGCACCTTGCAATGCGGAAAAATTACTGTTTGTGCATTTACAATATTCATTGATTTTTGCCATTGAAAAACATGTTATTCATATACCAGAAATGTTTGAAGCTCCTGACTGAATGAAAGGAGCTGGCACCTCACTCTCTTTGAATCTTCTTTATCATGCTAAGAGGAGCAGGAAAAAGCAAAAAATTTCAGAATTGCACCTTGCAATGCGGAGAAATTACTGTTTGTGCATTTACAATATTCATTGATTTTTGCCATTGAAAAACGTCCAGAAATGATTGAAGCTACTGACTGAATGAAAGGAGCTGGCATCTCACTCTCTTTGAATCTTCTTTATCATGCTAAGAGGAGCAGGAAAAAGCAAAAAATTTCAGAATTGCACCTTGCAATGCGGAGAAATTACTGTTTGTGCATTTACAATATTCATTGATTTTTGCCATTGAAAAATGTCCAGAAATGATTGAAGCTACTGACTGAATGAAAGGAGCTGGCATCTCACTCTCTTTGAATCTTCTTTATCATTCTAAGAGGAGCAGGAAAAAGCAAAAAATTTCAGAATTGCGCCTTGCAATGCGGAGAAATTACTGTTTGTGCATTTACAAAATTCATTGATTTTTGCCATTGAAAAACATCATGTTATTCATATACCAGAAATGATTGAAGCTACTGACTGAAGGAAAGGAGCTGGCATCTCACTCTCTTTGAATCTTCTTTATCATGCTAAAAGGAGCAGGAAAAAGCAAAAAATTACAGAATTGCACCTTGCAATGCGGAGAAATTACTGTTTGTGCATTTACAATATTCATTGATTTTTGCCATTGAAAAACGTCCAGAAATGATTGAAGCTACTGACTGAATGAAAGGAGCTGGCATCTCACTCTCTTTGAATCTTCTTTATCATGCTAAGAGGAGCAGGAAAAAGCAAAAAATTTCAGAATTGCACCTTGCAATGCGGAGAAATTACTGTTTGTGCATTTACAATATTCATTGATTTTTGCGATTGAAAAACATCATGTTATTCATATACCAGAAATGATTGAAGCTACTGACTGAATGAAAGGAGCTGGCATCTCACTCTCTTTGAATCTTCTTTATCATGCTAAGAGGAGCAGGAAAAAGTAAAAAATTTCAGAATTGCACCTTGCAATGCGGAGAAATTACTGTTTGTGCATTTACAATATTCAATGATTTTTGCCATTGAAAAACGTCCAGAAATGATTGAAGCTACTGACTGAATGAAAGGAGCTGGCATCTCACTCTCTTTGAATCTTGTTTATCATGCTAAGAGGAGCAGGAAAAAGCAAAAAATTTCAGAATTGCACCTTGCAATGCGGAGAAATTACTGTTTGTGCATTTACAATATTCATTGATTTTTGCCATTGAAAAACGTCCAGAAATGATTGAAGCTACTGACTGAATAAAAGGAGCTGGCATCTCACTCTCTTTGAATCTTCTTTATCATGCTAAGAGGAGCAGGAAAAAGCAAAAAATTTCAGAATTGCACCTTGCAATGCGGAGAAATTACTGTTTGTGCATTTACTATATTCATTGATTTTTGCCATTGAAAAACATCATGTTATTCATATACCAGAAATGATTGAAGCTACTGACTGAATGAAAGGAGCTGGCATCTCACTCTCTTTGAATCTTCTTTATCATGCTAAGAGGAGCAGGAAAAAGTAAAAAATTTCAGTATTGCACCTTGCAATGCGGAGAAATTACTGTTTGTGCATTTACAATATTCATTGATTTTTGCCATTGAAAAACATCATGTTATTCATATACCAGAAATGTTTGAAGCTACTGACTGAATGAAAGGAGCTGGCATCTCACTCTCTTTGAATCTTCTTTATCATGCTAAGAGGAGCAGGAAAAAGCAAAAAATTTCAGAATTGCACCTTGCAATGCGGAGAAATTACTGTTTGTGCATTTACAATTCATTGATTTTTGCCATTGAAAAACGTCCAGAAATGATTGAAGCTACTGACTGAATGAAAGGAGCTGGCATCTCACTCTCTTTGAATCTTCTTTATCATGCTAAGAGGAGCAGGAAAAAGCAAAAAATTTCAGAATTGCACCTTGCAATGCGGAGAAATTACTGTTTGTGCATTTACAAAATTCATTGATTTTTGCCATTGAAAAACATCATGTTATTCATATACCAGAAATGATTGAAGCTACTGACTGAATGAAAGGAGCTGGCATCTCACTCTCTTTGAATCTTCTTTATCATGCTAAGAGGAGCAGGAAAAAGCAAAAAATTTCAGAATTGCACCTTGCAATGCGGAGAAATTACTGTTTGTGCATTTACAATATTCATTGATTTTTGCCATTGAAAAACGTCCAGAAATGATTGAAGCTACTGACTGAATGAAAGGAGCTGGCATCTCACTCTCTTTGAATCTTCTTTATCATGCTAAGAGGAGCAGGAAAAAGTAAAAAATTTCAGTATTGCACCTTGCAATGCGGAGAAATTACTGTTTGTGCATTTACAATATTCATTGATTTTTGCCATTGAAAAACATCATGTTATTCATATACCAGAAATGTTTGAAGCTACTGACTGAATGAAAGGAGCTGGCATCTCACTCTCTTTGAATCTTCTTTATCATGCTAAGAGGAGCAGGAAAAAGCAAAAAATTTCAGAATTGCACCTTGCAATGCGGAGAAATTACTGTTTGTGCATTTACAATTCATTGATTTTTGCCATTGAAAAACGTCCAGAAATGATTGAAGCTACTGACTGAATGAAAGGAGCTGGCATCTCACTCTCTTTGAATCTTCTTTATCATGCTAAGAGGAGCAGGAAAAAGCAAAAAATTTCAGAATTGCACCTTGCAATGCGGAGAAATTACTGTTTGTGCATTTACAAAATTCATTGATTTTTGCCATTGAAAAACATCATGTTATTCATATACCAGAAATGATTGAAGCTACTGACTGAATGAAAGGAGCTGGCATCTCACGCTCTTTGAATCTTCTTTATCATGCTAAGAGGAGCAGGAAAAAGCAAAAAAATTTCAGAATTGCACCTTGCAATGCGGAGAAATTACTGTTTGTGCATTTACAATATTCATTGATTTTTGCCATTGAAAAACGTCCAGAAATGATTGAAGCTACTGACTGAATGAAAGGAGCTGGCATCTCACTCTCTTTGAATCTTCTTTATCATGCTAAGAGGAGCAGGAAAAAGCAAAAAATTTCAGAATTGCACCTTGCAATGCGGAGAAATTACTGTTTGTGCATTTACAATATTCATTGATTTTTGCCATTGAAAAGCATCATGTTATTCATATACCAGAAATGTTTGAAGCTACTGACTGAATGAAAGGAGCTTGCATCTCACTCTCTTTGAATCTTCTTTATCATGCTAAGAGGAGCAGGAAAAAGCAAAAAATTTCAGAATTGCACCTTGCAATGCGGATAAATTACTGTTTGTGCATTTACAATATTCATTGATTTTTGCCATTGAAAAACATCATGTTATTCATATACCAGAAATGATTGAAGCTACTGAGTGAATGAAAGGAGCTGGCATCTCACTCTCTTTGAATCTTCTTTATCATGCTAAGAGCAGCAGGAAAAAGCAAAAAAATTCAGAATTGCACCTTGCAATGCGGAGAAATTACTGTTTGTGCATTTACAATATTCATTGATTTTTGCCATTGAAAAACATCTTGTTATTCATATACCAGAAATGATTGAAGCTACTGACTGAATGAAAGTAGCTGGCATCTCACTCTCTTTGAATCGTCTTTATCATGCTAAGAGGAGCAGGAAAAAGCAAAAAATTTCAGAATTGCACCTTGCAATGCGGAGAAATTACTGTTTGTGCATTTACAATATTCATTGATTTTTGCCATTGAAAAACGTCCAGAAATGATTGAAGCTACTGACTGAATGAAAGGAGCTGGCATCTCACTCTCTTTGAATCTTCTTTATCATGCTAAGAGGAGCAGGAAAAAGCAAAAAATTTCAGAATTGCACCTTGCAATGCTGAGAAATTACTGTTTGTGCATTTACAATATTCATTGATTTTTGCCATTGAAAAACATCATGTTATTCATATACCAGAAATGTTTGAAGCTACTGACTGAATGAAAGGAGCTGGCATCTCACGCTCTTTGAATCTTCTTTATCATGCTAAGAGGAGCAGGAAAAAGCAAAAAATTTCAGAATTGCACCTTGCAATGCGGAGAAATTACTGTTTGTGCATTTACAATATTCATTGATTTTTGCCATTGAAAACGTCCAGAAATGATTGAAGCTACTGACTGAATGAAAGGAGCTGGCATCTCACTCTCTTTGAATCTTGTTTATCATGCTAAGAAGAGCAGGAAAAAGCAAAAAATTTCAGAATTGCACCTTGCAATGCGGAGAAATTACTGTTTGTGCATTTACAATATTCATTGATTTTTGCCATTGAAAAACGTCCAGAAATGATTGAAGCTACTGACTGAATGAAAGGAGCTGTCATCTCACTCTCTTTGAATCTTCTTTATCATGCTAAGAGGAGCAGGAAAAAGTAAAAAATTTCAGAATTGCACCTTGCAATGCGGAGAAATTACAGTTTGTGCATTTACAATATTCATTGATTTTTGCCATTGAAAAACATCATGTTATTCATATACCAGAAATGATTGAAGCTACTGACTGAATGAAAGGAGCTGGCATCTCACTCTCTTTGAATCTTCTTTATCATGCTAAGAGGAGCAGGAAAAAGTAAAAAATTTCAGAATTGCACCTTGCAATGCGGAGAAATTACTGTTTGTGCATTTATAATATTCAATGATTTTTGCCATTGAAAAACGTCCAGAAATGATTGAAGCTACTGACTGAACAAAAGGAGCTGGCATCTCACTCTCTTTGAATCTTCTTTATCATGCTAAGAGGAGCAGGAAAAAGCAAAAAATTTCAGAATTGCACCTTGCAATGCGGATAAATTACTGTTTGTGCATTTACAATATTCATTGATTTTTGCCATTGAAAAACATCATGTTATTCATATACCAGAAATGTTTGAAGCTACTGACTGAATGAAAGGAGCTGGCATCTCACTCTCTTTGAATCTTCTTTATCATGCTAAGAGGAGCAGGAAAAAGCAAAAAATTTCAGAATTGCACCTTGCAATGCGGAGAAATTACTGTTTGTGCATTTACAATATTCATTGATTTTTGCCATTGAAAAACGTCCAGAAATGATTGAAGCTACTGACTGAATGAAAGGAGCTGGCATCTCACTCTCTTTGAATCTTCTTTATCATTGTAAGAGGAGCAGGAAAAAGCAAAAAATTTCAGAATTGCACCTTGCAATGCGGAGAAATTACTGTTTGTGCATTAACAATATTCATTGATTTTTGCCATTGAAAAACGTCCAGAAATGATTGAAGCTACTGACTAAATGAAAGGAGCTGGCATCTCACTCTCTTTGAATCTTCTTTATCATGCTAAGAGGAGCAGGAAAAAGCAAAAAATTTCAGAATTGCACCTTGCAATGCGGAGAAATTACTGTTTGTGCATTTACAATATTCATTGATTTTTGCCATTGAAAAACGTCCAGAAATGATTGAAGCTACTGACTGAATGAAAGGAGCTGGCATCTCACTCTCTTTGAAACTTCTTTATCATGCTACGAGGAGCAGGAAAAAGCAAAAAATTTCAGAATTGCACCTTGCAATGCGGAGAAATTACTGTTTGTGCATTTACAATATTCATTGATTTTTGCCATTGAAAAACGTCCAGAAATGTTTGAAGCTACTGACTGAATGAAAGGAGCTGGCATCTCACTCTCTTTGAATCTTCTTTATCATGCTACGAGGAGCAGGAAAAAGCAAAAAATTTCAGAATTGCACCTTGCAATGCGGAGAAATTACTGTTTGTGCATTTACAATATTCATTGATTTTTGCCATTGAAAAACATCATGTTATTCATATACCAGAAATGATTGAAGCTACTGACTGAATGAAAGGAGCTGGCATCTCACTCTCTTTGAATCTTATTTATCATGCTAAGAGGAGCAGGAAAAAGTAAAAAATTTCAGAATTGCACCTTGCAATGCGGAGAAATTACTGTTTGTGCATTTACAATATTCATTGATTTTTGCCATTGAAAACGTCCAGAAATGATTGAAGCTACTGACTGAATGAAAGGAGCTGGCATCTCACTCTCTTTGAATCTTGTTTATCATGCTAAGAAGAGCAGGAAAAAGCAAAAAATTTCAGAATTGCACCTTGCAATGCGGAGAAATTACTGTTTGTGCATTTACAATATTCATTGATTTTTGCCATTGAAAAACGTCCAGAAATGATTGAAGCTACTGACTGAATGAAAGGAGCTGTCATCTCACTCTCTTTGAATCTTCTTTATCATGCTAAGAGGAGCAGGAAAAAGTAAAAAATTTCAGAATTGCACCTTGCAATGCGGAGAAATTACTGTTTGTGCATTTACAATATTCATTGATTTTTGCCATTGAAAAACATCATGTTATTCATATACCAGAAATGATTGAAGCTACTGACTGAATGAAAGGAGCTGGCATCTCACTCTCTTTGAATCTTCTTTATCATGCTAAGAGGAGCAGGAAAAAGTAAAAAATTTCAGAATTGCACCTTGCAATGCGGAGAAATTACTGTTTGTGCATTTATAATATTCAATGATTTTTGCCATTGAAAAACGTCCAGAAATGATTGAAGCTACTGACTGAACAAAGGGAGCTGGCATCTCACTCTCTTTGAATCTTCTTTATCATGCTAAGAGGAGCAGGAAAAAGCAAAAAATTTCAGAATTGCACCTTGCAATGCGGATAAATTACTGTTTGTGCATTTACAATATTCATTGATTTTTGCCATTGAAAAACATCATGTTATTCATATACCAGAAATGTTTGAAGCTACTGACTGAATGAAAGGAGCTGGCATCTCACTCTCTTTGAATCTTCTTTATCATGCTAAGAGGAGCAGGAAAAAGCAAAAAATTTCAGAATTGCACCTTGCAATGCGGAGAAATTACTGTTTGTGCATTTACAATATTCATTGATTTTTGCCATTGAAAAACGTCCAGAAATGATTGAAGCTACTGACTGAATGAAAGGAGCTGGCATCTCACTCTCTTTGAATCTTCTTTATCATTGTAAGAGGAGCAGGAAAAAGCAAAAAATTTCAGAATTGCACCTTGCAATGCGGAGAAATTACTGTTTGTGCATTAACAATATTCATTGATTTTTGCCATTGAAAAACGTCCAGAAATGATTGAAGCTACTGACTAAATGAAAGGAGCTGGCATCTCACTCTCTTTGAATCTTCTTTATCATGCTAAGAGGAGCAGGAAAAAGCAAAAAATTTCAGAATTGCACCTTGCAATGCGGAGAAATTACTGTTTGTGCATTTACAATATTCATTGATTTTTGCCATTGAAAAACGTCCAGAAATGATTGAAGCTACTGACTGAATGAAAGGAGCTGGCATCTCACTCTCTTTGAATCTTCTTTATCATGCTACGAGGAGCAGGAAAAAGCAAAAAATTTCAGAATTGCACCTTGCAATGCGGAGAAATTACTGTTTGTGCATTTACAATATTCATTGATTTTTGCCATTGAAAAACGTCCAGAAATGTTTGAAGCTACTGACTGAATGAAAGGAGCTGGCATCTCACTCTCTTTGAATCTTCTTTATCATGCTACGAGGAGCAGGAAAAAGCAAAAAATTTCAGAATTGCACCTTGCAATGCGGAGAAATTACTGTTTGTGCATTTACAATATTCATTGATTTTTGCCATTGAAAAACATCATGTTATTCATATACCAGAAATGATTGAAGCTACTGACTGAATGAAAGGAGCTGGCATCTCACTCTCTTTGAATCTTATTTATCATGCTAAGAGGAGCAGGAAAAAGTAAAAAATTTCAGAATTGCACCTTGCAATGCGGAGAAATTACTGTTTGTGCATTTATAATATTCAATGATTTTTGCCATTGAAAAACGTCCAGAAATGATTGAAGCTACTGACTGAACGAAAGGAGCTGGCATCTCACTCTCTTTGAATCTTCTTTATCATGCTAAGAGGAGCAGGAAAAAGCAAAAAATTTCAGAATTGCACCTTGCAATGCGGAGAAATTACTGTTTGTGCATTTACAATATTCATTGATTTTTGCCATTGAAAAACATCATGTTATTCATATACCAGAAATGTTTGAAGCTACTGACTGAATGAAAGGAGCTGGCATCTCACTCTCTTTGAATCTTCTTTATCATGCTAAGAGGAGCAGGAAAAAGCAAAAAATTTCAGAATTGCACCTTGCAATGCGGAGAAATTACTGTTTGTGCATTTACAATATTCATTGATTTTTGCCATTGAAAAACGTCCAGAAATGATTGAAGCTACTGACTGAATGAAAGGAGCTGGCATCTCACTCTCTTTGAATCTTCTTTATCATGCTAAGAGGAGCAGGAAAAAGCAAAAAATTTCAGAATTGCACCTTGCAATGCGGAGAAATTACTGTTTGTGCATTTACAATATCCATTGATTTTTGCCATTGAAAAACATCATGTTATTCATATACCAGAAATGTTTGAAGCTACTGACTGAATGAAAGGAGCTGACATCTCACTCTCTTTGAATCTTCTTTATCATGCTAAGAGGAGCAGGAAAAAGCAAAAAATTTCAGAATTGCACCTTGCAATGCGGAGAAATTACTGTTTGTGCATTTACAATATTCATTGATTTTTGCCATTGAAAAACGTCCAGAAATGATTGAAGCTACTGACTGAATGAAAGGAGCTGGCATCTCACTCTCTTTGAATCTTCTTTATCATGCTAAGAGGAGCAGGAAAAAGCAAAAAATTTCAGAATTGCACCTTGCAATGCGGAGAAATTACTGTTTGTGCATTTACAATATTCATTGATTTTTGCCATTGAAAAACATCATGTTATTCATATACCAGAAATGTTTGAAGCTACTGACTGAATGAAAGGAGCTGGCATCTCACTCTCTTTGAATCTTCTTTATCATGCTAAGAGGAGCAGGAAAAAGCAAAAAATTTCAGACTTGCACCTTGCAATGCGGAGAAATTACTGTTTGTGCATTTACAATATTCATTGATTTTTGCCATTGAAAAACATCATGTTATTCATATACCAGAAATGTTTGAAGCTACTGACTGAATGAAAGGAGCTGGCATCTTACTCTCTTTGAGTATTCCTTACCATGCTAAGAGGAGCAGGAAAAAGCAAAAAATTTCAGAATTGCACCTTGCAATGCGGAGAAATTACTGTTTGTGCATTTACAATATTCATTGATTTTTGCCATTGAAAAACGTCCAGAAATGATTGAAGCTACTGACTGAATGAAAGGAGCTGGCATCTCACTCTCTTTGAATCTTCTTTATCATGCTAAGAGGAGCAGGAAAAAGCAAAAAATTTCAGAATTGCACCTTGCAATGCGGAGAAATTACAGTTTGTGCATTTACAATATTCATTGATTTTTGCCATTGAAAAACGTCCAGAAATGATTGAAGCTACTAACTGAATGAAAGGAGCTGGCATCTCACTCTCTTTGAATCTTCTTTATCATGCTAAGAGGAGCAGGAAAAAGCAAAAAATTTCAGACTTGCACCTTGCAATGTGGAGAAATTACTGTTTGTGCATTTACAATATTCATTGATTTTTGTCATTGAAAAACATCATGTTATTCATATACCAGAAATGTTTGAAGCTACTGACTGAATGAAAGGAGCTGGCATCTCACTCTCTTTGAATCTTCTTTACCATGCTAAGAGGAGCAGGAAAAAGCAAAAAATTTCAGAATTGCACCTTGCAATGCACAGAAATTACTGTTTGTGCATTTACAATATTCATTGATTTTTGCCATTGAAAAACGTCCAGAAATGATTGAAGCTACTGACTGAATGAAAGGAGCTGGCATCTCACTCTCTTTGAATCTTCTTTATCATGCTAAGAGGAGCAGAAAAAAGCAAAAAATTTCAGAATTGCAACTTGCAATGCGGAGAAATTACAGTTTGTGCATTTACAATATTCATTGATTTTTGCCATTGAAAAACGTCCAGAAATGATTGAAGCTACTGACTGAATGAAAGGAGCTGGCATCTCACTCTCTTTGAATCTTCTTTATCATGTTAAGAGGAGCAGGAAAAAGCAAAAAATTTCAGAATTGCACCTTGCAATGCGGAGAAATTACTGTTTGTGCATTTACAATATTCATTGATTTTTGCCATTGAAAAACGTCCAGAAATGATTGAAGCTACTGACTGAATGAAAGGAGCTGGCATCTCACTCTCTTTGAATCTTCTTTATCATGCTAAGAGGAGCAGGAAAAAGCAAAAAATTTCAGAATTGCACCTTGCAATGCGGAGAAATTACTGTTTGTGCATTTACAATATTCATTGATTTTTGCCATTGAAAAACATGTTATTCATATACCAGAAATGTTTGAAGCTACTGACTGAATGAAAGGAGCTGGCACCTCACTCTCTTTGAATCTTCTTTATCATGCTAAGAGGAGCAGGAAAAAGCAAAAAATTTCAGAATTGCACCTTGCAATGCGGAGAAATTACTGTTTGTGCATTTACAATATTCATTGATTTTTGCCATTGAAAAACGTCCAGAAATGATTGAAGCTACTGACTGAATGAAAGGAGCTGGCATCTCACTCTCTTTGAATCTTCTTTATCATGCTAAGAGGAGCAGGAAAAAGCAAAAAATTTCAGAATTGCGCCTTGCAATGTGGAGATATTACTGTTTGTGCATTTACAATATTCATTGATTTTTGCCATTGAAAAACATGTTTTTCATATACCAGAAATGTTTGAAGCTACTGACTGAATGAAAGGAGCTGGCATCTCACTCTCTTTGAATCTTCTTTATCATGCTAGGATTAGCAGGAAAAAGCAAAAAATTTCAGAATTGCACCTTGCAATGTGGAGATATTACTGTTTGTGCATTTACAATATTCATTGACTTTTGCCATTGAAAAACATGTTTTTCATATACCAGAAATGTTTGAAGCTACTGACTGAATGAAAGGAGCTGGCATCTCACTCTCTTTGAATCTTCTTTATCATGCTAGGATTAGCAGGAAAAAGCAAAAAATTTCAGAATTGCACCTTGCAATGTGGAGATATTACTGTTTGTGCATTTACAATATTCATTGATTTTTGCCATTGAAAAACATGTTTTTCATATACCAGAAATGTTTGAAGCTACTGACTGAATGAAAGGAGCTGGAATCTCACTCTCTTTGAATCTTCTTTATCATGCTAGGATTAACAGGAAAAAGCAAAAAATTTCAGAATTGCACCTTGCAATGTGGAGATATTACTGTTTGTGCATTTACAATATTCATTGATTTTTGCCATTGAAAAACGTCCAGAAATGTTTGAAGCTACTGACTGAATGAAAGGAGCTGGCATCTCACTCTCTTTGAATCTTCTTTATCATGCTAGGATTAGCAGGAAAAAGCAAAAAATTTCAGAATTGCACCTTGCAATGTGGAGATATTACTGTTTGTGCATTTACAATATTCATTGATTTTTGCCATTGAAAAACATGTTTTTCATATACCAGAAATGTTTGAAGCTACTGACTGAATGAAAGGAGCTGGCATCTCACTCTCTTTGAATCTTCTTTATCATGCTAGGATTAACAGGAAAAAGCAAAAAATTTCAGAATTGCACCTTGCAATGTGGAGATATTACTGTTTGTGCATTTACAATATTCATTGATTTTTGCCATTGAAAAACATGTTTTTCATATACCAGAAATGTTTGAAGCTACTGACTGAATGAAAGGAGCTGGCATCTCACTCTCTTTGAATCTTCTTTATCATGCTAGGATTAACAGGAAAAAGCAAAACATTTCAGAATTGCACCTTGCAATGTGGAGATATTACTGTTTGTGCATTTACAATATTCATTGATTTTTGCCATTGAAAAACGTCCAGAAATGTTTGAAGCTACTGACTGAATGAAAGGAGCTGGCATCTCACTCTCTTTGAATCTTCTTTATCATGCTAGGATTAGCAGGAAAAAGCAAAAAATTTCAGAATTGCACCTTGCAATGTGGAGATATTACTGTTTGTGCATTTACAATATTCATTGATTTTTGCAATTGAAAAACATCATGTTATTCATATACCAGAAATGTTTGAAGCTACTGACTGAATGAAAGGAGCTGGCATCTCACTCTCTTTGAATCTTCTTTATCATGCTAGGATTAGCAGGAAAAAGCAAAAAATTTCCGAATTGCACCTTGCAATGTGGAGATATTACTGTTTGTGCATTTACAATATTCATTGATTTTTGCCATTGAAAAACATGTTTTTCATATACCAGAAATGTTTGAAGCTACTGACTGAATGAAAGGAGCTGGCATCTCACTCTCTTTGAATCTTCTTTATCATGCTAGGATTAGCAGGAAAAAGCAAAACATTTCAGAATTGCACCTTGCAATGTGGAGATATTACTGTTTGTGCATTTACAATATTCATTGATTTTTGCCATTGAAAAACATGTTTTTCATATACCAGATATGTTTGAAGCTACTGACTGAATGAAAGGAGCTGGCATCTCACTCTCTTTGAATCTTCTTTATCATGCTAGGATTAACAGGAAAAAGCAAAAAATTTCAGAATTGCACCTTGCAATGTGGAGATATTACTGTTTGTGCATTTACAATATTCATTGATTTTTGCCATTGAAAAACGTCCAGAAATGTTTGAAGCTACTGACTGAATGAAAGGAGCTGGCATCTCACTCTCTTTGAATCTTCTTTATCATGCTAGGATTAGCAGGAAAAAGCAAAAAATTTCAGAATTGCACCTTGCAATGTGGAGATATTACTGTTTGTGCATTTACAATATTCATTGATTTTTGCCATTGAAAAACATGTTATTCATATACCAGAAATGTTTGAAGCTACTGACTGAATGAAAGGAGCTGGCATCTCACTCTCTTTGAATCTTCTTTATCATGCTAGGATTAGCAGGAAAAAGCAAAAAATTTCCGAATTGCACCTTGCAATGTGGAGATATTACTGTTTGTGCATTTACAATATTCATTGATTTTTGCCATTGAAAAACATGTTTTTCATATACCAGAAATGTTTGAAGCTACTGACTGAATGAAAGGAGCTGGCATCTCACTCTCTTTGAATCTTCTTTATCATGCTAGGATTAGCAGGAAAAAGCAAAAAATGTCAGAATTGCACCTTGCAATGTGGAGATATTACTGTTTGTGCATTTCCAATATTCATTGATTTTTGCCATTGAAAAACATGTTTTTCATATACCAGAAATGTTTGAAGCTACTGACTGAATGAAAGGAGCTGGCATCTCACTCTCTTTGAATCTTCTTTATCATGCTAGGATTAACAGGAAAAAGCAAAAAATTTCAGAATTGCACCTTGCAATGTGGAGATATTACTGTTTGTGCATTTACAATATTCATTGATTTTTGCCATTGAAAAACGTCCAGAAATGTTTGAAGCTACTGACTGAATGAAAGGAGCTGGCATCTCACTCTCTTTGAATCTTCTTTATCATGCTAGGATTAGCAGGAAAAAGCAAAAAATTTCAGAATTGCACCTTGCAATGTGGAGATATTACTGTTTGTGCATTTACAATATTCATTGATTTTTGCCATTGAAAAACATGTTTTTCATATACCAGAAATGTTTGAAGCTACTGACTGAATGAAAGGAGCTGGCATCTCACTCTCTTTGAATCTTCTTTATCATGCTAGGATTAACAGGAAAAAGCAAAAAATTTCAGAATTGCACCTTGCAATGTGGAGATATTACTGTTTGTGCATTTACAATATTCATTGAATTTTGCCATTGAAAAACATGTTTTTCATATACCAGAAATGTTTGAAGCTACTGACTGAATGAAAGGAGCTGGCATCTCACTCTCTTTGAATCTTCTTTATCATGCTAGGATTAACAGGAAAAAGCAAAAAATTTCAGAATTGCACCTTGCAATGTGGAGATATTAGTTTGTGCATTTACAATATTCATTGATTTTTGCCATTGCAAGGTGCAATTCTGAAATTTTTTGCTTTTTCCTGCTAATCCTAGCATGATAAAGAAGATTCAAAGAGAGTGAGATGCCAGCTCCTTTCATTCAGTCAGTAGCTTCAAACATTTCTGGACGTTTTTCAATGGCAAAAATCAATGAATATTGTAAATGCACAAACAGTAATATCTCCACATTGCAAGGTGCAATTCTGAATTTTTTTGCTTTTTCCTGTTAATCCTAGCATGATAAAGAAGATTCAAAGAGAGTGAGATGCCAGCTCCTTTCATTCAGTCAGTAGCTTCAAACATTTCTGGTATATGAAAAACATGTTTTTCAATGGCAAAAATCAATGAATATTGTAAATGCACAAACAGTAATATCTCCACATTGCAAGGTGCAATTCTGAAATTTTTTGCTTTTTCCTGTTAATCCTAGCATGATAAAGAAGATTCAAAGAGAGTGAGATGCCAGCTCCTTTCATTCAGTCATAGCTTCAAACATTTCTGGTATATGAAAAACATGTTTTTCAATGGCAAAAATCAATGAATATTGTAAATGCACAAACAGTAATATCTCCACATTGCAAGGTGCAATTCTGAAATTTTTTGCTTTTTCCTGCTAATCCTAGCATGATAAAGAAGATTCAAAGAGAGTGAGATGCCAGCTCCTTTCATTCAGTCAGTAGCTTCAAACATTTCTGGTATATGAAAAACATGTTTTTCAATGGCAAAAATCAATGAATATTGTAAATGCACAAACAGTAATATCTCCACATTGCAAGGTGCAATTCTGAAATTTTTTGCTTTTTCCTGCTAATCCTAGCATGATAAAGAAGATTCAAAGAGAGTGAGATGCCAGCTCCTTTCAGTCAGTAGCTTCAAACATTTCTGGTATATGAAAAACATGTTTTTCAATGGCAAAAATCAATGAATATTGTAAATGCACAAACAGTAATATCTCCACATTGCAAGGTGCAATTCTGAAATTTTTAGCTTTTTCCTGTTAATCCTAGCATGATAAAGAAGATTCAAAGAGAGTGAGATGCCAGCTCCTTTCATTCAGTCAGTAGCTTCAAACATTTCTGGTATATGAAAAACATGTTTTTCAATGGCAAAAATCAATGAATATTGTAAATGCACAAACAGTAATATCTCCACATTGCAAGGTGCAATTCTGAAATTTTTTGCTTTTTCCTGCTAATCCTAGCATGATAAAGAAGATTCAAAGAGAGTGAGATGCCAGCTCCTTTCATTCAGTCAGTAGCTTCAAACATTTCTGGTATATGAAAAACATGTTTTTCAATGGCAAAAATCAATGAATTTTGTAAATGCACAAACAGTAATATCTCCACATTGCAAGGTGCAATTCTGAAATTTTTTGCTTTTTCCTGCTAATCCTAGCATGATAAAGAAGATTCAAAGAGAGTGAGATGCCAGCTCCTTTCATTCAGTCAGTAGCTTCAAACATTTCTGGACGTTTTTCAATGGCAAAAATTAATGAATATTGTAAATGCACAAACAGTAATATCTCCACATTGCAAGGTGCAATTCTGAAATTTTTTGCTTTTTCCTGTTAATCCTAGCATGATAAAGAAGATTCAAAGAGAGTGAGATGCCAGCTCCTTTCATTCAGTCAGTAGCTTCAAACATTTCTGGTATATGAAAAACATGTTTTTCAATGGCAAAAATCAATGAATATTGTAAATGCACAAACAGTAATATCTCCACATTGCAAGGTGCAATTCTGAAATTTTTTGCTTTTTCCTGTTAATCCTAGCATGATAAAGAAGATTCAAAGAGAGTGAGATGCCAGCTCCTTTCATTCAGTCAGTAGCTTCAAACATTTCTGGTATATGAAAAACATGTTTTTCAATGGCAAAAATCAATGAATATTGTAAATGCACAAACAGTAATATCTCCACATTGCAAGGTGCAATTCTGAAATTTTTTGCTTTTTCCTGCTAATCCTAGCATGATAAAGAAGATTCAAAGAGAGTGAGATGCCAGCTCCTTTCATTCAGTCAGTAGCTTCAAACATTTCTGGTATATGAAAAACATGTTTTTCAATGGCAAAAATCAATGAATATTGTAAATGCACAAACAGTAATATCTCCACATTGCAAGGTGCAATTCTGAAATTTTTTGCTTTTTCCTGCTAATCCTAGCATGATAAAGAAGATTCAAAGAGAGTGAGATGCCAGCTCCTTTCATTCAGTCAGTAGCTTCAAACATTTCTGGACGTTTTTCCATGGCAAAAATCAATGAATATTGTAAATGCACAAACAGTAATATCTCCACATTGCAAGGTGCAATTCTGAAATTTTTTGCTTTTTCCTGTTAATCCTAGCATGATAAAGAAGATTCAAAGAGAGTGAGATGCCAGCTCCTTTCATTCAGTCAGTAGCTTCAAACATTTCTGGTATATGAAAAACATGTTTTTCAATGGCAAAAATCAATGAATATTGTAAATGCACAAACAGTAATATCTCCACATTGCAAGGTGCAATTCTGAAATTTTTTGCTTTTTCCTGCTAATCCTAGCATGATAAAGAAGATTCAAAGAGTGAGATGCCAGCTCCTTTCATTCAGTCAGTAGCTTCAAAC
Organism: Phyllobates terribilis; assembly: GCF_046119375.1. Classification (NCBI taxonomy): domain Eukaryota; kingdom Metazoa; phylum Chordata; class Amphibia; order Anura; family Dendrobatidae; genus Phyllobates; species Phyllobates terribilis. The sequence continues at coordinate 208,171 of NW_027363371.1, forward strand.
ATTTCTGGTATATGAAAAACATGTTTTTCAATGGCAAAAATCAATGAATATTGTAAATGCACAAACAGTAATATCTCCACATTGCAAGGTGCAATTATGAAATTTTTTGCTTTTTCCTGCTAATCCTAGCATGATAAAGAAGATTCAAAGAGAGTGAGATGCCAGCTCCTTTCATTCAGTCAGTAGCTTCAAACATTTCTGGACGTTTTTCAATGGCAAAAATCAATGAATATTGTAAATGCACAAACAGTAATATCTCCACATTGCAAGGTGCAATTCTGAAATTTTTTGCTTTTTCCTGTTAATCCTAGCATGATAAAGAAGATTCAAAGAGAGTGAGATGCCAGCTCCTTTCATTCAGTCAGTAGCTTCAAACATTTCTGGTATATGAAAAACATGTTTTTCAATGGCAAAAATCAATGAATATTGTAAATGCACAAACAGTAATATCTCCACATTGCAAGGTGCAATTCTGAAATTTTTTGCTTTTTCCTGCTAATCCTAGCATGATAAAGAAGATTCAAAGAGAGTGAGATGCCAGCTCCTTTCATTCAGTCAGTAGCTTCAAACATTTCTGGTATATGAAAAACATGTTTTTCAATGGCAAAAATCAATGAATATTGTAAATGCACAAACAGTAATATCTCCACATTGCAAGGTGCAATTCTGAAATTTTTTGCTTTTTCCTGCTAATCCTAGCATGATAAAGAAGATTCAAAGAGAGTGAGATGCCAGCTCCTTTCATTCAGTCAGTAGCTTCAAACATTTCTGGACGTTTTTCCATGGCAAAAATCAATGAATATTGTAAATGCACAAACAGTAATATCTCCACATTGCAAGGTGCAATTCTGAAATTTTTTGCTTTTTCCTGTTAATCCTAGCATGATAAAGAAGATTCAAAGAGAGTGAGATGCCAGCTCCTTTCATTCAGTCAGTAGCTTCAAACATTTCTGGTATATGAAAAACATGTTTTTCAATGGCAAAAATCAATGAATATTGTAAATGCACAAACAGTAATATCTCCACATTGCAAGGTGCAATTCTGAAATTTTTTGCTTTTTCCTGCTAATCCTAGCATGATAAAGAAGATTCAAAGAGTGAGATGCCAGCTCCTTTCATTCAGTCAGTAGCTTCAAACATTTCTGGTATATGAAAAACATGTTTTTCAATGGCAAAAATCAATGAATATTGTAAATGCACAAACAGTAATATCTCCACATTGCAAGGTGCAATTATGAAATTTTTTGCTTTTTCCTGCTAATCCTAGCATGATAAAGAAGATTCAAAGAGAGTGAGATGCCAGCTCCTTTCATTCAGTCAGTAGCTTCAAACATTTCTGGACGTTTTTCAATGGCAAAAATCAATGAATATTGTAAATGCACAAACAGTAATATCTCCACATTGCAAGGTGCAATTCTGAAATTTTTTGCTTTTTCCTGTTAATCCTAGCATGATAAAGAAGATTCAAAGAGAGTGAGATGCCAGCTCCTTTCATTCAGTCAGTAGCTTCAAACATTTCTGGTATATGAAAAACATGTTTTTCAATGGCAAAAATCAATGAATATTGTAAATGCACAAACAGTAATATCTCCACATTGCAAGGTGCAATTCTGAAATTTTTTGCTTTTTCCTGTTAATCCTAGCATGATAAAGAAGATTCAAAGAGAGTGAGATGCCAGCTCCTTTCATTCAGTCAGTAGCTTCAAACATTTCTGGTATATGAAAAACATGTTTTTCAATGGCAAAAATCAATGAATATTGTAAATGCACAAACAGTAATATCTCCACATTGCAAGGTGCAATTCTGAAATTTTTTGCTTTTTCCTGCTAATCCTAGCATGATAAAGAAGATTCAAAGAGAGTGAGATGCCAGCTCCTTTCATTCAGTCAGTAGCTTCAAACATTTCTGGACGTTTTTCCATGGCAAAAATCAATGAATATTGTAAATGCACAAACAGTAATATCTCCACATTGCAAGGTGCAATTCTGAAATTTTTTGCTTTTTCCTGTTAATCCTAGCATGATAAAGAAGATTCAAAGAGAGTGAGATGCCAGCTCCTTTCATTCAGTCAGTAGCTTCAAACATTTCTGGTATATGAAAAACATGTTTTTCAATGGCAAAAATCAATGAATATTGTAAATGCACAAACAGTAATATCTCCACATTGCAAGGTGCAATTCTGAAATTTTTTGCTTTTTCCTGCTAATCCTAGCATGATAAAGAAGATTCAAAGAGTGAGATGCCAGCTCCTTTCATTCAGTCAGTAGCTTCAAACATTTCTGGTATATGAAAAACATGTTTTTCAATGGCAAAAATCAATGAATATTGTAAATGCACAAACAGTAATATCTCCACATTGCAAGGTGCAATTATGAAATTTTTTGCTTTTTCCTGCTAATCCTAGCATGATAAAGAAGATTCAAAGAGAGTGAGATGCCAGCTCCTTTCATTCAGTCAGTAGCTTCAAACATTTCTGGACGTTTTTCAATGGCAAAAATCAATGAATATTGTAAATGCACAAACAGTAATATCTCCACATTGCAAGGTGCAATTCTGAAATTTTTTGCTTTTTCCTGTTAATCCTAGCATGATAAAGAAGATTCAAAGAGAGTGAGATGCCAGCTCCTTTCATTCAGTCAGTAGCTTCAAACATTTCTGGTATATGAAAAACATGTTTTTCAATGGCAAAAATCAATGAATATTGTAAATGCACAAACAGTAATATCTCCACATTGCAAGGTGCAATTCTGAAATTTTTTGCTTTTTCCTGCTAATCCTAGCATGATAAAGAAGATTCAAAGAGAGTGAGATGCCAGCTCCTTTCATTCAGTCAGTAGCTTCAAACATTTCTGGTATATGAAAAACATGTTTTTCAATGGCAAAAATCAATGAATATTGTAAATGCACAAACAGTAATATCTCCACATTGCAAGGTGCAATTCGGAAATTTTTTGCTTTTTCCAGCTAATCCTAGCATGATAAAGAAGATTCAAAGAGAGTGAGATGCCAGCTCCTTTCATTCAGTCAGTAGCTTCAAACATTTCTGGTATATGAATAACATGATGTTTTTCAATGGCAAAAATCAATGAATATTGTAAATGCACAAACAGTAATATCTCCACATTGCAAGGTGCAATTCTGAAATTTTTTGCTTTTTCCTGCTAATCCTAGCATGATAAAGAAGATTCAAAGAGAGTGAGATGCCAGCTCCTTTCATTCAGTCAGTAGCTTCAAACATTTCTGGACGTTTTTCAATGGCAAAAATCAATGAATATTGTAAATGCACAAACAGTAATATCTCCACATTGCAAGGTGCAATTCTGAAATTTTTTGCTTTTTCCTGTTAATCCTAGCATGATAAAGAAGATTCAAAGAGAGTGAGATGCCAGCTCCTTTCATTCAGTCAGTAGCTTCAAACATTTCTGGTATATGAAAAACATGTTTTTCAATGGCAAAAATCAATGAATATTGTAAATGCACAAACAGTAATATCTCCACATTGCAATGTGCAATTCTGAAATTTTTTGCTTTTTCCTGCTAATCCTAGCATGATAAAGAAGATTCAAAGAGAGTGAGATGCCAGCTCCTTTCATTCAGTCAGTAGCTTCAAACATTTCTGGTATATGAAAAACATGTTTTTCAATGGCAAAAATCAATGAATATTGTAAATGCACAAACAGTAATATCTCCACATTGCAAGGTGCAATTCTGAAATTTTTTGCTTTTTCCTGCTAATCCTAGCATGATAAAGAAGATTCAAAGAGAGTGAGATGCCAGCTCCTTTCATTCAGTCAGTAGCTTCAAACATTTCTGGACGTTTTTCAATGGCAAAAATCAATGAATATTGTAAATGCACAAACAGTAATATCTCCACATTGCAAGGTGCAATTCTGAAATTTTTTGCTTTTTCCTGTTAATCCTAGCATGATAAAGAAGATTCAAAGAGAGTGAGATGCCAGCTCCTTTCATTCAGTCAGTAGCTTCAAACATTTCTGGTATATGAAAAACATGTTTTTCAATGGCAAAAATCAATGAATATTGTAAATGCACAAACAGTAATATCTCCACATTGCAAGGTGCAATTCGGAAATTTTTTGCTTTTTCCAGCTAATCCTAGCATGATAAAGAAGATTCAAAGAGAGTGAGATGCCAGCTCCTTTCATTCAGTCAGTAGCTTCAAACATTTCTGGTATATGAATAACATGATGTTTTTCAATGGCAAAAATCAATGAATATTGTAAATGCACAAACAGTAATATCTCCACATTGCAAGGTGCAATTCTGAAATTTTTTGCTTTTTCCTGCTAATCCTAGCATGATAAAGAAGATTCAAAGAGAGTGAGATGCCAGCTCCTTTCATTCAGTCAGTAGCTTCAAACATTTCTGGACGTTTTTCAATGGCAAAAATCAATGAATATTGTAAATGCACAAACAGTAATATCTCCACATTGCAAGGTGCAATTCTGAAATTTTTTGCTTTTTCCTGTTAATCCTAGCATGATAAAGAAGATTCAAAGAGAGTGAGATGCCAGCTCCTTTCATTCAGTCAGTAGCTTCAAACATTTCTGGTATATGAAAAACATGTTTTTCAATGGCAAAAATCAATGAATATTGTAAATGCACAAACAGTAATATCTCCACATTGCAATGTGCAATTCTGAAATTTTTTGCTTTTTCCTGCTAATCCTAGCATGATAAAGAAGATTCAAAGAGAGTGAGATGCCAGCTCCTTTCATTCAGTCAGTAGCTTCAAACATTTCTGGTATATGAAAAACATGTTTTTCAATGGCAAAAATCAATGAATATTGTAAATGCACAAACAGTAATATCTCCACATTGCAAGGTGCAATTCTGAAATTTTTTGCTTTTTCCTGCTAATCCTAGCATGATAAAGAAGATTCAAAGAGAGTGAGATGCCAGCTCCTTTCATTCAGTCAGTAGCTTCAAACATTTCTGGACGTTTTTCAATGGCAAAAATCAATGAATATTGTAAATGCACAAACAGTAATATCTCCACATTGCAAGGTGCAATTCTGAAATTTTTTGCTTTTTCCTGTTAATCCTAGCATGATAAAGAAGATTCAAAGAGAGTGAGATGCCAGCTCCTTTCATTCAGTCAGTAGCTTCAAACATTTCTGGTATATGAAAAACATGTTTTTCAATGGCAAAAATCAATGAATATTGTAAATGCACAAACAGTAATATCTCCACATTGCAAGGTGCAATTCTGAAATTTTTTGCTTTTTCCTGTAAATCCTAGCATGATAAAGAAGATTCAAAGAGAGTGAGATGCCAGCTCCTTTCATTCAGTCAGTAGCTTCAAACGTTTCTGGTATATGAAAAACATGTTTTTCAATGGCAAAAATCAATGAATATTGTAAATGCACAAACAGTAATATCTCCACATTGCAAGGTGCAATTATGAAATTTTTTGCTTTTTCCTGCTAATCCTAGCATGATAAAGAAGATTCAAAGAGAGTGAGATGCCAGCTCCTTTCATTCAGTCAGTAGCTTCAAACATTTCTGGACGTTTTTCAATGGCAAAAATCAATGAATATTGTAAATGCACAAACAGTAATATCTCCACATTGCAAGGTGCAATTCTGAAATTTTTTGCTTTTTCCTGTTAATCCTAGCATGATAAAGAAGATTCAAAGAGAGTGAGATGCCAGCTCCTTTCATTCAGTCAGTAGCTTCAAACATTTCTGGTATATGAAAAACATGTTTTTCAATGGCAAAAATCAATGAATATTGTAAATGCACAAACAGTAATATCTCCACATTGCAAGGTGCAATTCTGAAATTTTTTGCTTTTTCCTGCTAATCCTAGCATGATAAAGAAGATTCAAAGAGAGTGAGATGCCAGCTCCTTTCATTCAGTCAGTAGCTTCAAACATTTCTGGTATATGAAAAACATGTTTTTCAATGGCAAAAATCAATGAATATTGTAAATGCACAAACAGTAATATCTCCACATTGCAAGGTGCAATTCGGAAATTTTTTGCTTTTTCCAGCTAATCCTAGCATGATAAAGAAGATTCAAAGAGAGTGAGATGCCAGCTCCTTTCATTCAGTCCGTAGCTTCAAACATTTCTGGTATATGAATAACATGATGTTTTTCAATGGCAAAAATCAATGAATATTGTAAATGCACAAACAGTAATATCTCCACATTGCAAGGTGCAATTCTGAAATTTTTTGCTTTTTCCTGCTAATCCTAGCATGATAAAGAAGATTCAAAGAGAGTGAGATGCCAGCTCCTTTCATTCAGTCAGTAGCTTCAAACATTTCTGGACGTTTTTCAATGGCAAAAATCAATGAATATTGTAAATGCACAAACAGTAATATCTCCACATTGCAAGGTGCAATTCTGAAATTTTTTGCTTTTTCCTGTTAATCCTAGCATGATAAAGAAGATTCAAAGAGAGTGAGATGCCAGCTCCTTTCATTCAGTCAGTAGCTTCAAACATTTCTGGTATATGAAAAACATGTTTTTCAATGGCAAAAATCAATGAATATTGTAAATGCACAAACAGTAATATCTCCACATTGCAAGGTGCAATTCTGAAATTTTTTGCTTTTTCCTGCTAATCCTAGCATGATAAAGAAGATTCAAAGAGAGTGAGATGCCAGATCCTTTCATTCAGTCAGTAGCTTCAAACATTTCTGGTATATGAAAAACATGTTTTTCAATGGCAAAAATCAATGAATATTGTAAATGCACAAACAGTAATATCTCCACATTGCAAGGTGCAATTCTGAAATTTTTTGCTTTTTCCTGCTAATCCTAGCATGATAAAGAAGATTCAAAGAGAGTGAGATGCCAGCTCCTTTCATTCAGTCAGTAGCTTCAAACATTTCTGGTATATGAAAAACATGTTTTTCAATGGCAAAAATCAATGAATATTGTAAATGCACAAACAGTAATATCTCCACATTGCAAGGTGCAATTCTGAAATTTTTTGCTTTTTCCTGTAAATCCTAGCATGATAAAGAAGATTCAAAGAGAGTGAGATGCCAGCTCCTTTCATTCAGTCAGTAGCTTCAAACATTTCTGGTATATGAAAAACATGTTTTTCAATGGCAAAAATCAATGAATATTGTAAATGCACAAACAGTAATATCTCCACATTGCAAGGTGCAATTATGAAATTTTTTGCTTTTTCCTGCTAATCCTAGCATGATAAAGAAGATTCAAAGAGAGTGAGATGCCAGCTCCTTTCATTCAGTCAGTAGCTTCAAACATTTCTGGACGTTTTTCAATGGCAAAAATCAATGAATATTGTAAATGCACAAACAGTAATATCTCCACATTGCAAGGTGCAATTCTGAAATTTTTTGCTTTTTCCTGTTAATCCTAGCATGATAAAGAAGATTCAAAGAGAGTGAGATGCCAGCTCCTTTCATTCAGTCAGTAGCTTCAAACATTTCTGGTATATGAAAAACATGTTTTTCAATGGCAAAAATCAATGAATATTGTAAATGCACAAACAGTAATATCTCCACATTGCAAGGTGCAATTCTGAAATTTTTTGCTTTTTCCTGCTAATCCTAGCATGATAAAGAAGATTCAAAGAGAGTGAGATGCCAGCTCCTTTCATTCAGTCAGTAGCTTCAAACATTTCTGGTATATGAAAAACATGTTTTTCAATGGCAAAAATCAATGAATATTGTAAATGCACAAACAGTAATATCTCCACATTGCAAGGTGCAATTCGGAAATTTTTTGCTTTTTCCAGCTAATCCTAGCATGATAAAGAAGATTCAAAGAGAGTGAGATGCCAGCTCCTTTCATTCAGTCAGTAGCTTCAAACATTTCTGGTATATGAATAACATGATGTTTTTCAATGGCAAAAATCAATGAATATTGTAAATGCACAAACAGTAATATCTCCACATTGCAAGGTGCAATTCTGAAATTTTTTGCTTTTTCCTGCTAATCCTAGCATGATAAAGAAGATTCAAAGAGAGTGAGATGCCAGCTCCTTTCATTCAGTCAGTAGCTTCAAACATTTCTGGACGTTTTTCAATGGCAAAAATCAATGAATATTGTAAATGCACAAACAGTAATATCTCCACATTGCAAGGTGCAATTCTGAAATTTTTTGCTTTTTCCTGTTAATCCTAGCATGATAAAGAAGATTCAAAGAGAGTGAGATGCCAGCTCCTTTCATTCAGTCAGTAGCTTCAAACATTTCTGGTATATGAAAAACATGTTTTTCAATGGCAAAAATCAATGAATATTGTAAATGCACAAACAGTAATATCTCCACATTGCAAGGTGCAATTCTGAAATTTTTTGCTTTTTCCTGCTAATCCTAGCATGATAAAGAAGATTCAAAGAGAGTGAGATGCCAGCTCCTTTCATTCAGTCAGTAGCTTCAAACATTTCTGGTATATGAAAAACATGTTTTTCAATGGCAAAAATCAATGAATATTGTAAATGCACAAACAGTAATATCTCCACATTGCAAGGTGCAATTCTGAAATTTTTTGCTTTTTCCTGCTAATCCTAGCATGATAAAGAAGATTCAAAGAGAGTGAGATGCCAGCTCCTTTCATTCAGTCAGTAGCTTCAAACATTTCTGGACGTTTTTCAATGGCAAAAATCAATGAATATTGTAAATGCACAAACAGTAATATCTCCACATTGCAAGGTGCAATTCTGACATTTTTTGCTTTTTCCTGTTAATCCTAGCATGATAAAGAAGATTCAAAGAGAGTGAGATGCCAGCTCCTTTCATTCAGTCAGTAGCTTCAAACATTTCTGGTATATGAAAAACATGTTTTTCAATGGCAAAAATCAATGAATATTGTAAATGCACAAACAGTAATATCTCCACATTGCAAGGTGCAATTCTGAAATTTTTTGCTTTTTCCTGTAAATCCTAGCATGAAAAAGAAGATTCAAAGAGAGTGAGATGCCAGCTCCTTTCATTCAGTCAGTATCTTCAAACATTTCTGGTATATGAAAAACATGTTTTTCAATGGCAAAAATCAATGAATATTGTAAATGCACAAACAGTAATATCTCCACATTGCAAGGTGCAATTCTGAAATTTTTTGCTTTTTCCTGCTAATCCTAGCATGATAAAGAAGATTCAAAGAGAGTGAGATGCCAGCTCCTTTCATTCAGTCAGTAGCTTCAAACATTTCTGGACGTTTTTCAATGGCAAAAATCAATGAATATTGTAAATGCACAAACAGTAATATCTCCACATTGCAAGGTGCAATTCTGAAATTTTTTGCTTTTTCCTGTTAATCCTAGCATGATAAAGAAGATTCAAAGAGAGTGAGATGCCAGCTCCTTTCATTCAGTCAGTAGCTTCAAACATTTCTTGTATATGAAAAACATGTTTTTCAATGGCAAAAATCAATGAATATTGTAAATGCACAAACAGTAATATCTCCACATTGCAAGGTGCAATTCTGAAATTTTTTGCTTTTTCCTGTTAATCCTAGCATGATAAAGAAGATTCAAAGAGAGTGAGATGCCAGCTCCTTTCATTCAGTCAGTAGCTTCAAACATTTCTGGTATATGAAAAACATGTTTTTCAATGGCAAAAATCAATGAATATTGTAAATGCACAAACAGTAATATCTCCACATTGCAAGGTGCAATTCTGAAATTTTTTGCTTTTTCCTGCTAATCCTAGCATGATAAAGAAGATTCAAAGAGTGAGATGCCAGCTCCTTTCATTCAGTCAGTAGCTTCAAACATTTCTGGTATATGAAAAACATGTTTTTCAATGGCAAAAATCAATGAATATTGTAAATGCACAAACAGTAATATCTCCACATTGCAAGGTGCAATTCTGAAATTTTTTGCTTTTTCCTGCTAATCCTAGCATGATAAAGAAGATTCAAAGAGAGTGAGATGCCAGCTCCTTTCATTCAGTCAGTAGCTTCAAACATTTCTGGTATATGAAAAACATGTTTTTCAATGGCAAAAATCAATGAATATTGTAAATGCACAAACAGTAATATCTCCACATTGCAAGGTGCAATTCGGAAATTCTTTGCTTTTTCCTGCTAATCCTAGCATGATAAAGAAGATTCAAAGAGAGTGAGATGCCAGCTCCTTTCATTCAGTCAGTAGCTTCAAACATTTCTGGTATATGAATAACATGATGTTTTTCAATGGCAAAAATCAATGAATATTGTAAATGCACAAACAGTAATATCTCCACATTGCAAGGTGCAATTCTGAAATTTTTTGCTTTTTCCTGCTAATCCTAGCATGATAAAGAAGATTCAAACAGAGTGAGATGCCAGCTCCTTTCATTCAGTCAGTAGCTTCAAACATTTCTGGACGTTTTTCAATGGCAAAAATCAATGAATATTGTAAATGCACAAACAGTAATATCTCCACATTGCAAGGTGCAATTCTGAAATTTTTTGCTTTTTCCTGTTAATCCTAGCATGATAAAGAAGTTTCAAAGAGAGTGAGATGCCAGCTCCTTTCATTCAGTCAGTAGCTTCAAACATTTCTGGTATATGAAAAACATGTTTTTCAATGGCAAAAATCAATGAATATTGTAAATGCACAAACAGTAATATCTCCACATTGCAAGGTGCAATTCTGAAATTTTTTGCTTTTTCCTGCTAATCCTAGCATGATAAAGAAGATTCAAAGAGAGTGAGATGCCAGCTCCTTTCATTCAGTCAGTAGCTTCAAACATTTCTGGTATATGAAAAACATGTTTTTCAATGGCAAAAATCAATGAATATTGTAAATGCACAAACAGTAATATCTCCACATTGCAAGTTGCAATTCTGAAATTTTTTGCTTTTTCCTGCTAATCCTAGCATGATAAAGAAGATTCAAAGAGAGTGAGATGCCAGCTCCTTTCATTCAGTCAGTAGCTTCAAACATTTCTGGACATTTTTCAATGGCAAAAATCAATGAATATTGTAAATGCACAAACAGTAATATCTCCACATTGCAAGGTGCAATTCTGAAATTTTTTGCTTTTTCCTGTTAATCCTAGCATGATAAAGAAGATTCAAAGAGAGTGAGATGCCAGCTCCTTTCATTCAGTCAGTAGCTTCAAACATTTCTGGTATATGAAAAACATGTTTTTCAATGGCAAAAATCAATGAATATTGTAAATGCACAAACAGTAATATCTCCACATTGCAAGGTGCAATTCTGAAATTTTTTGCTTTTTCCTGTTAATCCTAGCATGATAAAGAAGATTCAAAGAGAGTGAGATGCCAGCTCCTTTCATTCAGTCAGTAGCTTCAAACATTTCTGGTATATGAAAAACATGTTTTTCAATGGCAAAAATCAATGAATATTGTAAATGCACAAACAGTAATATCTCCACATTGCAAGGTGCAATTCTGAAATTTTTTGCTTTTTCCTGCTAATCCTAGCATGATAAAGAAGATTCAAAGAGAGTGAGATGCCGGATCCTTTCATTCAGTCAGTAGCTTCAAACATTTCTGGACGTTTTTCAATGGCAAAAATCAATGAATATTGTAAATGCACAAACAGTAATATCTCCACATTGCAAGGTGCAATTCGGAAATTTTTTGCTTTTTCCTGTTAATCCTAGCATGATAAAGAAGATTCAAAGAGAGTGAGATGCCAGCTCCTTTCATTCAGTCAGTAGCTTCAAACATTTCTGGTATATGAAAAACATGTTTTTCAATGGCAAAAATCAATGAATATTGTAAATGCACAAACAGTAATATCTCCACATTGCAAGGTGCAATTCTGAAATTTTTTGCTTTTTCCTGTTAATCCTAGCATGATAAAGAAGATTCAAAGAGAGTGAGATGCCAGCTCCTTTCATTCAGTCAGTAGCTTCAAACATTTCTGGTATATGAAAAACATGTTTTTCAATGGCAAAAATCAATGAATATTGTAAATGCACAAACAGTAATATCTCCACATTGCAAGGTGCAATTCTGAAATTTTTTGCTTTTTCCTGCTAATCCTAGCATGATAAAGAAGATTCAAAGAGTGAGATGCCAGCTCCTTTCATTCAGTCAGTAGCTTCAAACATTTCTGGTATATGAAAAACATGTTTTTCAATGGCAAAAATCAATGAATATTGTAAATGCACAAACAGTAATATCTCCACATTGCAAGGTGCAATTCTGAAATTTTTTGCTTTTTCCTGCTAATCCTAGCATGATAAAGAAGATTCAAAGAGAGTGAGATGCCAGCTCCTTTCATTCAGTCAGTAGCTTCAAACATTTCTGGTATATGAAAAACATGTTTTTCAATGGCAAAAATCAATGAATATTGTAAATGCACAAACAGTAATATCTCCACATTGCAAGGTGCAATTCTGAAATTTTTTGCTTTTTCCTGCTAATCCTAGCATGATAAAGAAGATTCAAAGAGTGAGATGCCAGCTCCTTTCATTCAGTCAGTAGCTTCAAACATTTCTGGTATATGAAAAACATGTTTTTCAATGGCAAAAATCAATGAATATTGTAAATGCACAAACAGTAATATCTCCACATTGCAAGGTGCAATTCTGAAATTTTTTGCTTTTTCCTGCTAATCCTAGCATGATAAAGAAGATTCAAAGAGAGTGAGATGCCAGCTCCTTTCATTCAGTCAGTAACTTCAAACATTTCTGGACGTTTTTCAATGGCAAAAATCAATGAATATTGTAAATGCACAAACAGTAATATCTCCACATTGCAAGGTGCAATTCTGAAATTTTTTGCTTTTTCCTGCTAATCCTAGCATGATAAAGAAGATTCAAAGAGAGTGAGATGCCAGCTCCTTTCATTCAGTCAGTAGCTTCAAACATTTCTGGTATATGAAAAACATGTTTTTCAATGGCAAAAATCAATGAATATTGTAAATGCACAAACAGTAATATCTCCACATTGCAAGGTGCAATTCAGAAATTCTTTGCTTTTTCCTGCTAATCCTAGCATGATAAAGAAGATTCAAAGAGAGTGAGATGCCAGCTCCTTTCATTCAGTCAGTAGCTTCAAACATTTCTGGTATATGAAAAACATGTTTTTCAATGGCAAAAATCAATGAATATTGTAAATGCACAAACAGTAATATCTCCACATTGCAAGGTGCAATTCTGAAATTTTTTGCTTTTTCCTGCTAATCCTAGCATGATAAAGAAGATTCAAAGAGAGTGAGATGCCAGCTCCTTTCATTCAGTCAGTAGCTTCAAACATTTCTGGACGTTTTTCAATGGCAAAAATCAATGAATATTGTAAATGCACAAACAGTAATATCTCCACATTGCAAGGTGCAATTCGGAAATTCTTTGCTTTTTCCTGCTAATCCTAGCATGATAAAGAAGATTCAAAGAGAGTGAGATGCCAGCTCCTTTCATTCAGTCAGTAGCTTCAAACATTTCTGGTATATGAAAAACATGTTTTTCAATGGCAAAAATCAATGAATATTGTAAATGCACAAACAGTAATATCTCCACATTGCAAGGTGCAATTCTGAAATTTTTTGCTTTTTCCTGTTAATCCTAGCATGATAAAGAAGATTCAAAGAGAGTGAGATGCCAGCTCCTTTCATTCAGTCAGTAGCTTCAAACATTTCTGGTATATGAAAAACATGTTTTTCAATGGCAAAAATCAATGAATATTGTAAATGCACAAACAGTAATATCTCCACATTGCAAGGTGCAATTCTGAAATTTTTTGCTTTTTCCTGCTAATCCTAGCATGATAAAGAAGATTCAAAGAGAGTGAGATGCCAGCTCCTTTCATTCAGTCAGTAGCTTCAAACATTTCTGGACGTTTTTCAATGGCAAAAATCAATGAATATTGTAAATGCACAAACAGTAATATCTCCACATTGCAAGGTGCAATTCTAAAATTTTTTGCTTTTTCCTGTTAATCCTAGCATGATAAAGAAGATTCAAAGAGAGTGAGATGCCAGCTCCTTTCATTCAGTCAGTAGCTTCAAACATTTCTGGTATATGAAAAACATGTTTTTCAATGGCAAAAATCAATGAATATTGTAAATGCACAAACAGTAATATCTCCACATTGCAAGGTGCAATTCTGAAATTTTTTGCTTTTTCCTGCTAATCCTAGCATGATAAAGAAGATTCAAAGAGAGTGAGATGCCAGCTCCTTTCATTCAGTCAGTAGCTTCAAACATTTCTGGTATATGAAAAACATGTTTTTCAATGGCAAAAATCAATGAATATTGTAAATGCACAAACAGTAATATCTCCACATTGCAAGGTGCAATTCTGAAATTTTTTGCTTTTTCCTGCTAAGCCTAGCATGATAAAGAAGATTCAAAGAGAGTGAGATGCCAGCTCCTTTCATTCAGTCAGTAGCTTCAAACATTTCTGGTATATGAAAAACATGTTTTTCAATGGCAAAAATCAATGAATATTGTAAATGCACAAACAGTAATATCTCCACATTGCAAGGTGCAATTCGGAAATTCTTTGCTTTTTCCTGCTAATCCTAGCATGATAAAGAAGATTCAAAGAGAGTGAGATGCCAGCTCCTTTCATTCAGTCAGTAGCTTCAAACATTTCTGGTATATGAAAAACATGTTTTTCAATGGCAAAAATCAATGAATATTGTAAATGCACAAACAGTAATATCTCCACATTGCAAGGTGCAATTCTGAAATTTTTTGCTTTTTCCTGCTAATCCTAGCATGATAAAGAAGATTCAAAGAGAGTGAGATGCCAGCTCCTTTCATTCAGTCAGTAGCTTCAAACATTTCTGGACGTTTTTCAATGGCAAAAATCAATGAATATTGTAAATGCACAAACAGTAATATCTCCACATTGCAAGGTGCAATTCGGAAATTCTTTGCTTTTTCCTGCTAATCCTAGCATGATAAAGAAGATTCAAAGAGAGTGAGATGCCAGCTCCTTTCATTCAGTCAGTAGCTTCAAACATTTCTGGTATATGAAAAACATGTTTTTCAATGGCAAAAATCAATGAATATTGTAAATGCACAAACAGTAATATCTCCACATTGCAAGGTGCAATTCTGAAATTTTTTGCTTTTTCCTGTTAATCCTAGCATGATAAAGAAGATTCAAAGAGAGTGAGATGCCAGCTCCTTTCATTCAGTCAGTAGCTTCAAACATTTCTGGTATATGAAAAACATGTTTTTCAATGGCAAAAATCAATGAATATTGTAAATGCACAAACAGTAATATCTCCACATTGCAAGGTGCAATTCTGAAAATTTTTTGCTTTTTCCTGCTAATCCTAGCATGATAAAGAAGATTCAAAGAGAGTGAGATGCCAGCTCCTTTCATTCAGTCAGTAGCTTCAAACATTTCTGGACGTTTTTCAATGGCAAAAATCAATGAATATTGTAAATGCACAAACAGTAATATCTCCACATTGCAAGGTGCAATTCTAAAATTTTTTGCTTTTTCCTGTTAATCCTAGCATGATAAAGAAGATTCAAAGAGAGTGAGATGCCAGCTCCTTTCATTCAGTCAGTAGCTTCAAACATTTCTGGTATATGAAAAACATGTTTTTCAATGGCAAAAATCAATGAATATTGTAAATGCACAAACAGTAATATCTCCACATTGCAAGGTGCAATTCTGAAATTTTTTGCTTTTTCCTGTTAATCCTAGCATGATAAAGAAGAATCAAAGAGAGTGAGATGCCAGCTCCTTTCATTCAGTCAGTAGCTTCAAACATTTCTGGTATATGAAAAACATGTTTTTCAATGGCAAAAATCAATGAATATTGTAAATGCACAAACAGTAATATCTCCACATTGCAAGGTGCAATTCTGAAATTTTTTGCTTTTTCCTGCTAATCCTAGCATGATAAAGAAGATTCAAAGAGTGAGATGCCAGCTCCTTTCATTCAGTCAGTAGCTTCAAACATTTCTGGTATATGAAAAACATGTTTTTCAATGGCAAAAATCAATGAATATTGTAAATGCACAAACAGTAATATCTCCACATTGCAAGGTGCAATTCTGAAATTTTTTGCTTTTTCCTGCTAATCCTAGCATGATAAAGAAGATTCAAAGAGAGTGAGATGCCAGCTCCTTTCATTCAGTCAGTAGCTTCAAACATTTCTGGACGTTTTTCAATGGCAAAAATCAATGAATATTGTAAATGCACAAACAGTAATATCTCCACATTGCAAGGTGCAATTCTGAAATTTTTTGCTTTTTCCTGTTAATCCTAGCATGATAAAGAAGATTCAAAGAGAGTGAGATGCCAGCTCCTTTCATTCAGTCAGTAGCTTCAAACATTTCTGGTATATGAAAAACATGTTTTTCAATGGCAAAAATCAATGAATATTGTAAATGCACAAACAGTAATATCTCCACATTGCAAGGTGCAATTCTGAAATTTTTTGCTTTTTCCTGCTAATCCTAGCATGATAAAGAAGATTCAAAGAGAGTGAGATGCCAGCTCCTTTCATTCAGTCAGTAGCTTCAAACATTTCTGGTATATGAAAAACATGTTTTTCAATGGCAAAAATCAATGAATATTGTAAATGCACAAACAGTAATATCTCCACATTGCAAGGTGCAATTCGGAAATTTTTTGCTTTTTCCAGCTAATCCTAGCATGATAAAGAAGATTCAAAGAGAGTGAGATGCCAGCTCCTTTCATTCAGTCAGTAGCTTCAAACATTTCTGGTATTTGAATAACATGATGTTTTTCAATGGCAAAAATCAATGAATATTGTAAATGCACAAACAGTAATATCTCCACATTGCAAGGTGCAATTCTGAAATTTTTTGCTTTTTCCTGCTAATCCTAGCATGATAAAGAAGATTCAAAGAGAGTGAGATGCCAGCTCCTTTCATTCAGTCAGTAGCTTCAAACATTTCTGGACGTTTTTCAATGGCAAAAATCAATGAATATTGTAAATGCACAAACAGTAATATCTCCACATTGCAAGGTGCAATTCTGAAATTTTTTGCTTTTTCCTGTTAATCCTAGCATGATAAAGAAGATTCAAAGAGAGTGAGATGCCAGCTCCTTTCATTCAGTCAGTAGCTTCAAACATTTCTGGTATATGAAAAACATGTTTTTCAATGGCAAAAATCAATGAATATTGTAAATGCACAAACAGTAATATCTCCACATTGCAAGGTGCAATTCTGAAATTTTTTTCTTTTTCCTGCTAATCCTAGCATGATAAAGAAGATTCAAAGAGAGTGAGATGCCAGCTCCTTTCATTCAGTCAGTAGCTTCAAACATTTCTGGACGTTTTTCAATGGCAAAAATCAATGAATATTGTAAATGCACAAACAGTAATATCTCCACATTGCAAGGTGCAATTCTGAAATTTTTTGCTTTTTCCTGTTAATCCTAGCATGATAAAGAAGATTCAAAGAGAGTGAGATGCCAGCTCCTTTCATTCAGTCAGTAGCTTCAAACATTTCTGGTATATGAAAAACATGTTTTTCAATGGCAAAAATCAATGAATATTGTAAATGCACAAACAGTAATATCTCCACATTGCAAGGTGCAATTCTGAAATTTTTTGCTTTTTCCTGCTAATCCTAGCATGATAAAGAAGATTCAAAGAGTGAGATGCCAGCTCCTTTCATTCAGTCAGTAGCTTCAAACATTTCTGGTATATGAAAAACATGTTTTTCAATGGCAAAAATCAATGAATATTGTAAATGCACAAACAGTAATATCTCCACATTGCAAGGTGCAATTCTGAAATTTTTTGCTTTTTCCTGCTAATCCTAGCATGATAAAGAAGATTCAAAGAGAGTGAGATGCCAGCTCCTTTCATTCAGTCAGTAGCTTCAAACATTTCTGGACGTTTTTCAATGGCAAAAATCAATGAATATTGTAAATGCACAAACAGTAATATCTCCACATTGCAAGGTGCAATTCTGAAATTTTTTGCTTTTTCCTGTTAATCCTAGCATGATAAAGAAGATTCAAAGAGAGTGAGATGCCAGCTCCTTTCATTTCGTCAGTAGCTTCAAACATTTCTGGTATATGAAAAACATGTTTTTCAATGGCAAAAATCAATGAATATTGTAAATGCACAAACAGTAATATCTCCACATTGCAAGGTGCAATTCTGAAATTTTTTGCTTTTTCCTGCTAATCCTAGCATGATAAAGAAGATTCAAAGAGAGTGAGATGCCAGCTCCTTTCATTCAGTCAGTAGCTTCAAACATTTCTGGTATATGAAAAACATGTTTTTCAATGGCAAAAATCAATGAATATTGTAAATGCACAAACAGTAATATCTCCACATTGCAAGGTGCAATTCTGAAATTTTTTGCTTTTTCCTGCTAATCCTAGCATGATAAAGAAGATTCAAAGAGAGTGAGATGCCAGCTCCTTTCATTCAGTCAGTAGCTTCAAACATTTCTGGACATTTTTCAATGGCAAAAATCAATGAATATTGTAAATGCACAAACAGTAATATCTCCACATTGCAAGGTGCAATTCTGAAATTTTTTGCTTTTTCCTGTTAATCCTAGCATGATAAAGAAGATTCAAAGAGAGTGAGATGCCAGCTCCTTTCATTCAGTCAGTAGCTTCAAACATTTCTGGTATATGAAAAACATGTTTTTCAATGGCAAAAATCAATGAATATTGTAAATGCACAAACAGTAATATCTCCACATTGCAAGGTGCAATTCTGAAATTTTTTGCTTTTTCCTGCTAATCCTAGCATGATAAAGAAGATTCAAAGAGAGTGAGATGCCAGCTCCTTTCATTCAGTCAGTAGCTTCAAACATTTCTGGTATATGAATAACATGATGTTTTTCAATGGCAAAAATCAATGAATATTGTAAATGCACAAACAGTAATATCTCCACATTGCAAGGTGCAATTCTGAAATTTTTTGCTTTTTCCTGCTAATCCTAGCATGATAAAGAAGATTCAAAGAGAGTGAGATGCCAGCTCCTTTCATTCAGTCAGTAGCTTCAAACATTTCTGGACGTTTTTCAATGGCAAAAATCAATGAATATTGTAAATGCACAAACAGTAATATCTCCACATTGCAAGGTGCAATTCTGAAATTTTTTGCTTTTTCCTGTTAATCCTAGCATGATAAAGAAGATTCAAAGAGAGTGAGATGCCAGCTCCTTTCATTCAGTCAATAGCTTCAAACATTTCTGGTATATGAAAAACATGTTTTTCAATGGCAAAAATCAATGAATATTGTAAATGCACAAACAGTAATATCTCCACATTGCAAGGTGCAATTCTGAAATTTTTTGCTTTTTCCTGCTAATCCTAGCATGATAAAGAAGATTCAAAGAGAGTGAGATGCCAGCTCCTTTCATTCAGTCAGTAGCTTCAAACATTTCTGGTATATGAAAAACATGTTTTTCAATGGCAAAAATCAATGAATATTGTAAATGCACAAACAGTAATATCTCCACATTGCAAGGTGCAATTCTGAAATTTTTTGCTTTTTCCTGCTAATCCTAGCATGATAAAGAAGATTCAAAGAGAGTGAGATGCCAGCTCCTTTCATTCAGTCAGTAGCTTCAAACATTTCTGGACGTTTTTCAATGGCAAAAATCAATGAATATTGTAAATGCACAAACAGTAATATCTCCACATTGCAAGGTACAATTCTGAAATTTTTTGCTTTTTCCTGTTAATCCTAGCATGATAAAGAAGATTCAAAGAGAGTGAGATGCCAGCTCCTTTCATTCAGTCAGTAGCTTCAAACATTTCTGGTATATGAAAAACATGTTTTTCAATGGCAAAAATCAATGAATATTGTAAATGCACAAACAGTAATATCTCCACATTGCAAGGTGCAATTCTGAAATTTTTTGCTTTTTCCTGCTAATCCTAGCATGATAAAGAAGATTCAAAGAGTGAGATGCCAGCTCCTTTCATTCAGTCAGTAGCTTCAAACATTTCTGGTATATGAAAAACATGTTTTTCAATGGCAAAAATCAATGAATATTGTAAATGCACAAACAGTAATATCTCAACATTGCAAGGTGCAATTCTGAAATTTTTTGCTTTTTCCTGCTAATCCTAGCATGATAAAGAAGATTCAAAGAGAGTGAGATGCCAGCTCCTTTCATTCAGTCAGTAGCTTCAAACATTTCTGGACGTTTTTCAATGGCAAAAATCAATGAATATTGTAAATGCACAAACAGTAATATCTCCACATTGCAAGGTGCAATTCTGAAATTTTTTGCTTTTTCCTGTTAATCCTAGCATGATAAAGAAGATTCAAAGAGAGTGAGATGCCAGCTCCTTTCATTCAGTCAGTAGCTTCAAACATTTCTGGTATATGAAAAACATGTTTTTCAATGGCAAAAATCAATGAATATTGTAAATGCACAAACAGTAATATCTCCACATTGCAAGGTGCAATTCTGAAATTTTTTGCTTTTTCCTGCTAATCCTAGCATGATAAAGAAGATTCAAAGAGAGTGAGATGCCAGCTCCTTTCATTCAGTCAGTAGCTTCAAACATTTCTGGTATATGAAAAACATGTTTTTCAATGGCAAAAAACAATGAATATTGTAAATGCACAAACAGTAATATCTCCACATTGCAAGGTGCAATTCTGAAATTTTTTGCTTTTTCCTGCTAATCCTAGCATGATAAAGAAGATTCAAAGAGAGTGAGATGCCAGCTCCTTTCATTCAGTCAGTAGCTTCAAACATTTCTGGACGTTTTTCAATGGCAAAAATCAATGAATATTGTAAATGCACAAACAGTAATATCTCCACATTGCAAGGTGCAATTCTGAAATTTTTTGCTTTTTCCTGTTAATCCTAGTATGATAAAGAAGATTAAAAGAGAGTGAGATGCCAGCTCCTTTCATTCAGTCAGTAGCTTCAAACATTTCTGGTATATGAAAAACATGTTTTTCAATGGCAAAAATCAATGAATATTGTAAATGCACAAACAGTAATATCTCCACATTGCAAGGTGCAATTCTGAAATTTTTTGCTTTTTCCTGTTAATCCTAGCATGATAAAGAAGATTCAAAGAGAGTGAGATGCCAGCTCCTTTCATTCAGTCAGTAGCTTCAAACATTTCTGGTATATGAAAAACATGTTTTTCAATGGCAAAAATCAATGAATATTGTAAATGCACAAACAGTAATATCTCCACATTGCAAGGTGCAATTCTGAAATTTTTTGCTTTTTCCTGTTAATCCTAGCATGATAAAGAAGATTCAAAGAGAGTGAGATGCCAGCTCCTTTCATTCAGTCAGTAGCTTCAAACATTTCTGGTATATGAAAAACATGTTTTTCAATGGCAAAAATCAATGAATATTGTAAATGCACAAACAGTAATATCTCCACATTGCAAGGTGCAATTCTGAAATTTTTTGCTTTTTCCTGCTAATCCTAGCATGATACAGAAGATTCAAAGAGAGTGAGATGCCAGCTCCTTTCATTCAGTCAGTAGCTTCAAACATTTCTGGACGTTTTTCAATGGCAAAAATCAATGAATATTGTAAATGCACAAACAGTAATATCTCCACATTGCAAGGTGCAATTCTGAAATTTTTTGCTTTTTCCTGTTAATCCTAGCATGATAAAGAAGATTCAAAGAGAGTGAGATGCCAGCTCCTTTCATTCAGTCAGTAGCTTCAAACATTTCTGGTATATGAAAAACATGTTTTTCAATGGCAAAAATCAATGAATATTGTAAATGCACAAACAGTAATATCTCCACATTGCAAGGTGCAATTCTGAAATTTTTTGCTTTTTCCTGCTAATCCTAGCATGATAAAGAAGATTCAAAGAGAGTGAGATGCCAGCTCCTTTCATTCAGTCAGTAGCTTCAAACATTTCTGGTATATGAAAAACATGTTTTTCAATGGCAAAAGTCAATGAATATTGTAAATGCACAAACAGTAATATCTCCACATTGCAAGGTGCAATTCTGAAATTTTTTGCTTTTTCCTGCTAATCCTAGCATGATAAATAAGATTCAAAGAGAGTGAGATACCAGCTCCTTTCATTCAGTCAGTAGCTTCAAACATTTCTGGTATATGAAAAACATGTTTTTCAATGGCAAAAATCAATGAATATTGTAAATGCACAAACAGTAATATCTCCACATTGCAAGGCGCAATTCTGAAATTTTTTGCTTTTTCCTGCTCCTCTTAGCATGATAAAGAAGATTCAAAGAGAGTGAGATGCCAGCTCCTTTCATTCAGTCAGTAGCTTCAATCATTTCTGGACGTTTTTCAATGGCAAAAATCAATGAATATTGTAAATGCACAAACAGTAATTTCTCCGCATTGCAAGGTGCAATTCTGAAATTTTTTGCTTTTTCCTGCTCCTCTTAGCATGATAAAGAAGATTCAAAGAGAGTGAGATGCCAGCTCCTTTCATTCAGTCAGTAGCTTCAATCATTTCTGGACGTTTTTCAATGGCAAAAATCAATGAATATTGTAAATGCACAAACTGAAATTTCTCCGCATTGCAAGGTGCAATTCTGAAATTTTTTGCTTTTTCCTGCTCCTCTTAGCATGATAAAGAAGATTCAAAGAGAGTGAGATGCCAGCTCCTTTCATTCAGTCAGTAGCTTCAATCATTTCTGGACGTTTTTCAATGGCAAAAATCAATGAATATTGTAAATGCACAAACAGTAATTTCTGTGCATTGCAAGGTGCAATTCTGAAATTTTTTGCTTTTTCCTGCTCCTCTTAGCATGGTAAAGAAGATTCAAAGAGAGTGAGATGCCAGCTCCTTTCATTCAGTCAGTAGCTTCAAACATTTCTGGTATATGAATAACATGATGTTTTTCAATGACAAAAATCAATGAATATTGTAAATGCACAAACAGTAATTTCTCCGCATTGCAAGGTGCAAGTCTGAAATTTTTTGCTTTTTCCTGCTCCTCTTAGCATGATAAAGAAGATTCAAAGAGAGTGAGATGCCAGCTCCTTTCATTCAGTTAGTAGCTTCAATCATTTCTGGACGTTTTTCAATGGCAAAAATCAATGAATATTGTAAATGCACTTACTGTAATTTCTCCGCATTGCAAGGTGCAATTCTGAAATTTTTTGCTTTTTCCTGCTCCTCTTAGCATGATAAAGAAGATTCAAAGAGAGTGAGATGCCAGCTCCTTTCATTCAGTCAGTAGCTTCAATCATTTCTGGACGTTTTTCAATGGCAAAAATCAATGAATATTGTAAATGCACAAACAGTAATTTCTCCGCATTGCAAGGTGCAATTCTGAAATTTTTTGCTTTTTCCTGCTCCTCTTAGCATGGTAAAGAATACTCACAGAGAGTGAGATGCCAGCTCCTTTCATTCAGTCAGTAGCTTCAAACATTTCTGGTATATGAATAACATGATGTTTTTCAATGGCAAAAATCAATGAATATTGTAAATGCACAAACAGTAATTTCTCCGCATTGCAAGGTGAAAGTCTGAAATTTTTTGCTTTTTCCTGCTCCTCTTAGCATGATAAAGAAGATTCAAAGAGAGTGAGATGCCAGCTCCTTTCATTCAGTCAGTAGCTTCAAACATTTCTGGTATATGAATAACATGATGTTTTTCAATGGCAAAAATCAATGAATATTGTAAATGCACAAACAGTAATTTCTCCGCATTGCAAGGTGCAATTCTGAAATTTTTTGCTTTTTCCTGCTCCTCTTAGCATGATAAAGAAGATTCAAAGAGAGTGAGATGCCAGCTCCTTTCATTCAGTCAGTAGCTTCAATCATTTCTGGACGTTTTTCAATGGCAAAAATCAATGAATATTGTAAATGCACAAACAGTAATTTCTCCGCATTGCAAGGTGCAATTCTGAAATTTTTTGCTTTTTCCTGCTCCTCTTAGCATGATAAAGAAGATTCAAAGAGAGTGAGATGTCAGCTCCTTTCATTCAGTCAGTAGCTTCAAACATTTCTGGTATATGAATAACATGATGTTTTTCAATGGCAAAAATCAATGGATATTGTAAATGCACAAACAGTAATTTCTCCGCATTGCAAGGTGCAATTCTGAAATTTTTTGCTTTTTCCTGCTCCTCTTAGCATGATAAAGAAGATTCAAAGAGAGTGAGATGCCAGCTCCTTTCATTCAGTCAGTAGCTTCAATCATTTCTGGACGTTTTTCAATGGCAAAAATCAATGAATATTGTAAATGCACAAACAGTAATTTCTCCGCATTGCAAGGTGCAATTCTGAAATTTTTTGCTTTTTCCTGCTCCTCTTAGCATGATAAAGAAGATTCAAAGAGAGTGAGATGCCAGCTCCTTTCATTCAGTCAGTAGCTTCAAACATTTCTGGTATATGAATAACATGATGTTTTTCAATGGCAAAAATCAATGAATATTGTAAATGCACAAACAGTAATTTCTCCGCATTGCAAGGTGCAATTCTGAAATTTTTTGCCTTTTCCTGCTCCTCTTAGCATGATAAAGAAGATTCAAAGAGAGTGAGATGCCAGCTCCTTTCGTTCAGTCAGTAGCTTCAATCATTTCTGGACGTTTTTCAATGGCAAAAATCATTGAATATTATAAATGCACAAACAGTAATTTCTCCGCATTGCAAGGTGCAATTCTGAAATTTTTTACTTTTTCCTGCTCCTCTTAGCATGATAAATAAGATTCAAAGAGAGTGAGATGCCAGCTCCTTTCATTCAGTCAGTAGCTTCAATCATTTCTGGTATATGAATAACATGATGTTTTTCAATGGCAAAAATCAATGAATATTGTAAATGCACAAACAGTAATATCTCCACATTGCAAGGTGCAATTCTGAAATTTTTTGCTTTTTCCTGTTAATCCTAGCATGATAAAGAAGATTCAAAGAGAGTGAGATGCCAGCTCCTTTCATTCAGTCAGTAGCTTCAAACATTTCTGGTATATGAAAAACATGTTTTTCAATGGCAAAAATCAATGAATATTGTAAATGCACAAACAGTAATATCTCCACATTGCAAGGTGCAATTCTGAAATTTTTTGCTTTTTCCTGTAAATCCTAGCATGATAAAGAAGATTCAAAGAGAGTGAGATGCCAGCTCCTTTCATTCAGTCAGTAGCTTCAAACATTTCTGGTATATGAAAAACATGTTTTTCAATGGCAAAAATCAATGAATATTGTAAATGCACAAACAGTAATATCTCCACATTGCAAGGTGCAATTCTGAAATTTTTTGCTTTTTCCTGCTAATCCTAGCATGATAAAGAAGATTCAAAGAGAGTGAGATGCCAGCTCCTTTCATTCAGTCAGTAGCTTCAAACATTTCTGGACGTTTTTCAATGGCAAAAATCAATGAATATTGTAAATGCACAAACAGTAATATCTCCACATTGCAAGGTGCAATTCTGAAATTTTTTGCTTTTTCCTGTTAATCCTAGCATGATAAAGAAGATTCAAAGAGAGTGAGATGCCAGCTCCTTTCATTCAGTCAGTAGCTTCAAACATTTCTGGTATATGAAAAACATGTTTTTCAATGGCAAAAATCAATGAATATTGTAAATGCACAAACAGTAATATCTCCACATTGCAAGGTGCAATTCTGAAATTTTTTGCTTTTTCCTGTAAATCCTAGCATGATAAAGAAGATTCAAAGAGAGTGAGATGCCAGCTCCTTTCATTCAGTCAGTAGCTTCAAACATTTCTGGTATATGAAAAACATGTTTTTCAATGGCAAAAATCAATGAATATTGTAAATGCACAAACAGTAATATCTCCACATTGCAAGGTGCAATTCTGAAATTTTTTGCTTTTTCCTGCTAATCCTAGCATGATAAAGAAGATTCAAAGAGAGTGAGATGCCAGCTCCTTTCATTCAGTCAGTAGCTTCAAACATTTCTGGACGTTTTTCAATGGCAAAAATCAATGAATATTGTAAATGCACAAACAGTAATATCTCCACATTGCAAGGTGCAATTCTGAAATTTTTTGCTTTTTCCTGTTAATCCTAGCATGATAAAGAAGATTCAAAGAGAGTGAGATGCCAGCTCCTTTCATTCAGTCAGTAGCTTCAAACATTTCTGGTATATGAAAAACATGTTTTTCAATGGCAAAAATCAATGAATATTGTAAATGCACAAACAGTAATATCTCCACATTGCAAGGTGCAATTCTGAAATTTTTTGCTTTTTCCTGTTAATCCTAGCATGATAAAGAAGATTCAAAGAGAGTGAGATGCCAGCTCCTTTCATTCAGTCAGTAGCTTCAAACATTTCTGGTATATGAAAAACATGTTTTTCAATGGCAAAAATCAATGAATATTGTAAATGCACAAACAGTAATATCTCCACATTGCAAGGTGCAATTCTGAAATTTTTTGCTTTTTCCTGCTAATCCTAGCATGATAAAGAAAATTCAAAGAGTGAGATGCCAGCTCCTTTCATTCAGTCAGTAGCTTCAAACATTTCTGGTATATGAAAAACATGTTTTTCAATGGCAAAAATCAATGAATATTGTAAATGCACAAACAGTAATATCTCCACATTGCAAGGTGCAATTCTGAAATTTTTTGCTTTTTCCTGCTAATCCTAGCATGATAAAGAAGATTCAAAGAGAGTGAGATGCCAGCTCCTTTCATTCAGTCAGTAGCTTCAAACATTTCTGGTATATGAAAAACATGTTTTTCAATGGCAAAAATCAATGAATATTGTAAATGCACAAACAGTAATATCTCCACATTGCAAGGTGCAATTCGGAAATTCTTTGCTTTTTCCTGCTAATCCTAGCATGATAAAGAAGATTCAAAGAGAGTGAGATGCCAGCTCCTTTCATTCAGTCAGTAGCTTCAAACATTTCTGGTATATGAATAACATGATGTTTTTCAATGGCAAAAATCAATGAATATTGTAAATGCACAAACAGTAATATCTCCACATTGCAAGGTGCAATTCTGAAATTTTTTGCTTTTTCCTGCTAATCCTAGCATGATAAAGAAGATTCAAAGAGAGTGAGATGCCAGCTCCTTTCATTCAGTCAGTAGCTTCAAACATTTCTGGACGTTTTTCAATGGCAAAAATCAATGAATATTGTAAATGCACAAACAGTAATATCTCCACATTGCAAGGTGCAATTCTGAAATTTTTTGCTTTTTCCTGTAAATCCTAGCATGATAAAGAAGATTCAAAGAGAGTGAGATGCCAGCTCCTTTCATTCAGTCAGTAGCTTCAAACATTTCTGGTATATGAAAAACATGTTTTTCAATGGCAAAAATCAATGAATATTGTAAATGCACAAACAGTAATATCTCCACATTGCAAGGTGCAATTCTGAAATTTTTTGCTTTTTCCTGCTAATCCTAGCATGATAAAGAAGATTCAAAGAGAGTGAGATGCCAGCTCCTTTCATTCAGTCAGTAGCTTCAAACATTTCTGGACGTTTTTCAATGGCAAAAATCAATGAATATTGTAAATGCACAAACAGTAATATCTCCACATTGCAAGGTGCAATTCTGAAATTTTTTGCTT
The DNA here is from genome assembly GCF_046119375.1 of Phyllobates terribilis. Lineage (NCBI taxonomy): Eukaryota > Metazoa > Chordata > Amphibia > Anura > Dendrobatidae > Phyllobates > Phyllobates terribilis. The sequence continues at coordinate 235,510 of NW_027363371.1, forward strand.
TTTCCTGTTAATCCTAGCATGATAAAGAAGATTCAAAGAGAGTGAGATGCCAGCTCCTTTCATTCAGTCAGTAGCTTCAAACATTTCTGGTATATGAAAAACATGTTTTTCAATGGCAAAAATCAATGAATATTGTAAATGCACAAACAGTAATATCTCCACATTGCAAGGTGCAATTCTGAAATTTTTTGCTTTTTCCTGTTAATCCTAGCATGATAAAGAAGATTCAAAGAGAGTGAGATGCCAGCTCCTTTCATTCAGTCAGTAGCTTCAAACATTTCTGGTATATGAAAAACATGTTTTTCAATGGCAAAAATCAATGAATATTGTAAATGCACAAACAGTAATATCTCCACATTGCAAGGTGCAATTCTGAAATTTTTTACTTTTTCCTGCTCCTCTTAGCATGATAAATAAGATTCAAAGAGAGTGAGATGCCAGCTCCTTTCATTCAGTCAGTAGCTTCAATCATTTCTGGTATATGAATAACATGATGTTTTTCAATGGCAAAAATCAATGAATATTGTAAATGCACAAACAGTAATATCTCCACATTGCAAGGTGCAATTCTGAAATTTTTTGCTTTTTCCTGTTAATCCTAGCATGATAAAGAAGATTCAAAGAGAGTGAGATGCCAGCTCCTTTCATTCAGTCAGTAGCTTCAAACATTTCTGGTATATGAAAAACATGTTTTTCAATGGCAAAAATCAATGAATATTGTAAATGCACAAACAGTAATATCTCCACATTGCAAGGTGCAATTCTGAAATTTTTTGCTTTTTCCTGTAAATCCTAGCATGATAAAGAAGATTCAAAGAGAGTGAGATGCCAGCTCCTTTCATTCAGTCAGTAGCTTCAAACATTTCTGGTATATGAAAAACATGTTTTTCAATGGCAAAAATCAATGAATATTGTAAATGCACAAACAGTAATATCTCCACATTGCAAGGTGCAATTCTGAAATTTTTTGCTTTTTCCTGCTAATCCTAGCATGATAAAGAAGATTCAAAGAGAGTGAGATGCCAGCTCCTTTCATTCAGTCAGTAGCTTCAAACATTTCTGGACGTTTTTCAATGGCAAAAATCAATGAATATTGTAAATGCACAAACAGTAATATCTCCACATTGCAAGGTGCAATTCTGAAATTTTTTGCTTTTTCCTGTTAATCCTAGCATGATAAAGAAGATTCAAAGAGAGTGAGATGCCAGCTCCTTTCATTCAGTCAGTAGCTTCAAACATTTCTGGTATATGAAAAACATGTTTTTCAATGGCAAAAATCAATGAATATTGTAAATGCACAAACAGTAATATCTCCACATTGCAAGGTGCAATTCTGAAATTTTTTGCTTTTTCCTGTTAATCCTAGCATGATAAAGAAGATTCAAAGAGAGTGAGATGCCAGCTCCTTTCATTCAGTCAGTAGCTTCAAACATTTCTGGTATATGAAAAACATGTTTTTCAATGGCAAAAATCAATGAATATTGTAAATGCACAAACAGTAATATCTCCACATTGCAAGGTGCAATTCTGAAATTTTTTGCTTTTTCCTGCTAATCCTAGCATGATAAAGAAGATTCAAAGAGTGAGATGCCAGCTCCTTTCATTCAGTCAGTAGCTTCAAACATTTCTGGTATATGAAAAACATGTTTTTCAATGGCAAAAATCAATGAATATTGTAAATGCACAAACAGTAATATCTCCACATTGCAAGGTGCAATTCTGAAATTTTTTGCTTTTTCCTGCTAATCCTAGCATGATAAAGAAGATTCAAAGAGAGTGAGATGCCAGCTCCTTTCATTCAGTCAGTAGCTTCAAACATTTCTGGTATATGAAAAACATGTTTTTCAATGGCAAAAATCAATGAATATTGTAAATGCACAAACAGTAATATCTCCACATTGCAAGGTGCAATTCGGAAATTCTTTGCTTTTTCCTGCTAATCCTAGCATGATAAAGAAGATTCAAAGAGAGTGAGATGCCAGCTCCTTTCATTCAGTCAGTAGCTTCAAACATTTCTGGTATATGAATAACATGATGTTTTTCAATGGCAAAAATCAATGAATATTGTAAATGCACAAACAGTAATATCTCCACATTGCAAGGTGCAATTCTGAAATTTTTTGCTTTTTCCTGCTAATCCTAGCATGATAAAGAAGATTCAAAGAGAGTGAGATGCCAGCTCCTTTCATTCAGTCAGTAGCTTCAAACATTTCTGGACGTTTTTCAATGGCAAAAATCAATGAATATTGTAAATGCACAAACAGTAATATCTCCACATTGCAAGGTGCAATTCTGAAATTTTTTGCTTTTTCCTGTAAATCCTAGCATGATAAAGAAGATTCAAAGAGAGTGAGATGCCAGCTCCTTTCATTCAGTCAGTAGCTTCAAACATTTCTGGTATATGAAAAACATGTTTTTCAATGGCAAAAATCAATGAATATTGTAAATGCACAAACAGTAATATCTCCACATTGCAAGGTGCAATTCTGAAATTTTTTGCTTTTTCCTGCTAATCCTAGCATGATAAAGAAGATTCAAAGAGAGTGAGATGCCAGCTCCTTTCATTCAGTCAGTAGCTTCAAACATTTCTGGACGTTTTTCAATGGCAAAAATCAATGAATATTGTAAATGCACAAACAGTAATATCTCCACATTGCAAGGTGCAATTCTGAAATTTTTTGCTTTTTCCTGTTAATCCTAGCATGATAAAGAAGATTCAAAGAGAGTGAGATGCCAGCTCCTTTCATTCAGTCAGTAGCTTCAAACATTTCTGGTATATGAAAAACATGTTTTTCAATGGCAAAAATCAATGAATATTGTAAATGCACAAACAGTAATATCTCCACATTGCAAGGTGCAATTCTGAAATTTTTTGCTTTTTCCTGTTAATCCTAGCATGATAAAGAAGATTCAAAGAGAGTGAGATGCCAGCTCCTTTCATTCAGTCAGTAGCTTCAAACATTTCTGGTATATGAAAAACATGTTTTTCAATGGCAAAAATCAATGAATATTGTAAATGCACAAACAGTAATATCTCCACATTGCAAGGTGCAATTCTGAAATTTTTTGCTTTTTCCTGCTAATCCTAGCATGATAAAGAAGATTCAAAGAGTGAGATGCCAGCTCCTTTCATTCAGTCAGTAGCTTCAAACATTTCTGGTATATGAAAAACATGTTTTTCAATGGCAAAAATCAATGAATATTGTAAATGCACAAACAGTAATATCTCCACATTGCAAGGTGCAATTCTGAAATTTTTTGCTTTTTCCTGCTAATCCTAGCATGATAAAGAAGATTCAAAGAGAGTGAGATGCCAGCTCCTTTCATTCAGTCAGTAGCTTCAAACATTTCTGGTATATGAAAAACATGTTTTTCAATGGCAAAAATCAATGAATATTGTAAATGCACAAACAGTAATATCTCCACATTGCAAGGTGCAATTCGGAAATTCTTTGCTTTTTCCTGCTAATCCTAGCATGATAAAGAAGATTCAAAGAGAGTGAGATGCCAGCTCCTTTCATTCAGTCAGTAGCTTCAAACATTTCTGGTATATGAATAACATGATGTTTTTCAATGGCAAAAATCAATGAATATTGTAAATGCACAAACAGTAATATCTCCACATTGCAAGGTGCAATTCTGAAATTTTTTGCTTTTTCCTGCTAATCCTAGCATGATAAAGAAGATTCAAAGAGAGTGAGATGCCAGCTCCTTTCATTCAGTCAGTAGCTTCAAACATTTCTGGACGTTTTTCAATGGCAAAAATCAATGAATATTGTAAATGCACAAACAGTAATATCTCCACATTGCAAGGTGCAATTCTGAAATTTTTTGCTTTTTCCTGTTAATCCTAGCATGATAAAGAAGTTTCAAAGAGAGTGAGATGCCAGCTCCTTTCATTCAGTCAGTAGCTTCAAACATTTCTGGTATATGAAAAACATGTTTTTCAATGGCAAAAATCAATGAATATTGTAAATGCACAAACAGTAATATCTCCACATTGCAAGGTGCAATTCTGAAATTTTTTGCTTTTTCCTGCTAATCCTAGCATGATAAAGAAGATTCAAAGAGAGTGAGATGCCAGCTCCTTTCATTCAGTCAGTAGCTTCAAACATTTCTGGACGTTTTTCAATGGCAAAAATCAATGAATATTGTAAATGCACAAACAGTAATATCTCCACATTGCAAGGTGCAATTCTGAAATTTTTTGCTTTTTCCTGTTAATCCTAGCACGATAAAGAAGATTCAAAGAGAGTGAGATGCCAGCTCCTTTCATTCAGTCAGTAGCTTCAAACATTTCTGGTATATGAAAAACATGTTTTTCAATGGCAAAAATCAATGAATATTGTAAATGCACAAACAGTAATATCTCCACATTGCAAGGTGCAATTCTGAAATTTTTTGCTTTTTCCTGTTAATCCTAGCATGATAAAGAAGATTCAAAGAGAGTGAGATGCCAGCTCCTTTCATTCAGTCAGTAGCTTCAAACATTTCTGGTATATGAAAAACATGTTTTTCAATGGCAAAAATCAATGAATATTGTAAATGCACAAACAGTAATATCTCCACATTGCAAGGTGCAATTCTGAAATTTTTTGCTTTTTCCTGCTAATCCTAGCATGATAAAGAAGATTCAAAGAGAGTGAGATGCCGGCTCCTTTCATTCAGTCAGTAGCTTCAAACATTTCTGGACGTTTTTCAATGGCAAAAATCAATGAATATTGTAAATGCACAAACAGTAATATCTCCACATTGCAAGGTGAAATTCTGAAATTTTTTGCTTTTTCCTGTTAATCCTAGCATGATAAAGAAGATTCAAAGAGAGTGAGATGCCAGCTCCTTTCATTCAGTCAGTAGCTTCAAACATTTCTGGTATATGAAAAACATGTTTTTCAATGGCAAAAATCAATGAATATTGTAAATGCACAAACAGTAATATCTCCACATTGCAAGGTGCAATTCTGAAATTTTTTGCTTTTTCCTGTTAATCCTAGCATGATAAAGAAGATTCAAAGAGAGTGAGATGCCAGCTCCTTTCATTCAGTCAGTAGCTTCAAACATTTCTGGTATATGAAAAACATGTTTTTCAATGGCAAAAATCAATGAATATTGTAAATGCACAAACAGTAATATCTCCACATTGCAAGGTGCAATTCTGAAATTTTTTGCTTTTTCCTGCTAATCCTAGCATGATAAAGAAGATTCAAAGAGTGAGATGCCAGCTCCTTTCATTCAGTCAGTAGCTTCAAACATTTCTGGTATATGAAAAACATGTTTTTCAATGGCAAAAATCAATGAATATTGTAAATGCACAAACAGTAATATCTCCACATTGCAAGGTGCAATTCTGAAATTTTTTGCTTTTTCCTGCTAATCCTAGCATGATAAAGAAGATTCAAAGAGAGTGAGATGCCAGCTCCTTTCATTCAGTCAGTAGCTTCAAACATTTCTGGACGTTTTTCAATGGCAAAAATCAATGAATATTGTAAATGCACAAACAGTAATATCTCCACATTGCAAGGTGCAATTCTGAAATTTTTTGCTTTTTCCTGTTAATCCTAGCATGATAAAGAAGATTCAAAGAGAGTGAGATGCCAGCTCCTTTCATTCAGTCAGTAGCTTCAAACATTTCTGGTATATGAAAAACATGTTTTTCAATGGCAAAAATGAATGAATATTGTAAATGCACAAACAGTAATATCTCCACATTGCAAGGTGCAATTCTGAAATTTTTTGCTTTTTCCTGGTTATCCTAGCATGATAAAGAAGATTCAAAGAGAGTGAGATGCCAGCTCCTTTCATTCAGTCAGTAGCTTCAAACATTTCTGGTATATGAAAAACATGTTTTTCAATGGCAAAAATCAATGAATATTGTAAATGCACAAACAGTAATATCTCCACATTGCAAGGTGCAATTCTGAAATTTTTTGCTTTTTCCTGCTAATCCTAGCATGATAAAGAAGATTCAAAGAGTGAGATGCCAGCTCCTTTCATTCAGTCAGTAGCTTCAAACATTTCTGGTATATGAAAAACATGTTTTTCAATGGCAAAAATCAATGAATATTGTAAATGCACAAACAGTAATATCTCCACATTGCAAGGTGCAATTCTGAAATTTTTTGCTTTTTACTGCTAATCCTAGCATGATAAAGAAGATTCAAAGAGAGTGAGATGCCAGCTCCTTTCATTCAGTCAGTAGCTTCAAACATTTCTGGACGTTTTTCAATGGCAAAAATCAATGAATATTGTAAATGCACAAACAGTAATATCTCCACATTGCAAGGTGCAATTCTGAAATTTTTTGCTTTTTCCTGTTAATCCTAGCATGATAAAGAAGTTTCAAAGAGAGTGAGATGCCAGCTCCTTTCATTCAGTCAGTAGCTTCAAACATTTCTGGTATATGAAAAACATGTTTTTCAATGGCAAAAATCAATGAATATTGTAAATGCACAAACAGTAATATCTCCACATTGCAAGGTGCAATTCTGAAATTTTTTGCTTTTTCCTGCTAATCCTAGCATGATAAAGAAGATTCAAAGAGAGTGAGATGCCAGCTCCTTTCATTCAGTCAGTAGCTTCAAACATTTCTGGACGTTTTTCAATGGCAAAAATCAATGAATATTGTAAATGCACAAACAGTAATATCTCCACATTGCAAGGTGCAATTCTGAAATTTTTTGCTTTTTCCTGTTAATCCTAGCACGATAAAGAAGATTCAAAGAGAGTGAGATGCCAGCTCCTTTCATTCAGTCAGTAGCTTCAAACATTTCTGGTATATGAAAAACATGTTTTTCAATGGCAAAAATCAATGAATATTGTAAATGCACAAACAGTAATATCTCCACATTGCAAGGTGCAATTCTGAAATTTTTTGCTTTTTCCTGTTAATCCTAGCATGATAAAGAAGATTCAAAGAGAGTGAGATGCCAGCTCCTTTCATTCAGTCAGTAGCTTCAAACATTTCTGGTATATGAAAAACATGTTTTTCAATGGCAAAAATCAATGAATATTGTAAATGCACAAACAGTAATATCTCCACATTGCAAGGTGCAATTCTGAAATTTTTTGCTTTTTCCTGCTAATCCTAGCATGATAAAGAAGATTCAAAGAGAGTGAGATGCCGGCTTCTTTCATTCAGTCAGTAGCTTCAAACATTTCTGGACGTTTTTCAATGGCAAAAATCAATGAATATTGTAAATGCACAAACAGTAATATCTCCACATTGCAAGGTGCAATTCTGAAATTTTTTGCTTTTTCCTGTTAATCCTAGCATGATAAAGAAGATTCAAAGAGAGTGAGATGCCAGCTCCTTTCATTCAGTCAGTAGCTTCAAACATTTCTGGTATATGAAAAACATGTTTTTCAATGGCAAAAATCAATGAATATTGTAAATGCACAAACAGTAATATCTCCACATTGCAAGGTGCAATTCTGAAATTTTTTGCTTTTTCCTGTTAATCCTAGCATGATAAAGAAGATTCAAAGAGAGTGAGATGCCAGCTCCTTTCATTCAGTCAGTAGCTTCAAACATTTCTGGTATATGAAAAACATGTTTTTCAATGGCAAAAATCAATGAATATTGTAAATGCACAAACAGTAATATCTCCACATTGCAAGGTGCAATTCTGAAATTTTTTGCTTTTTCCTGCTAATCCTAGCATGATAAAGAAGATTCAAAGAGTGAGATGCCAGCTCCTTTCATTCAGTCAGTAGCTTCAAACATTTCTGGTATATGAAAAACATGTTTTTCAATGGCAAAAATCAATGAATATTGTAAATGCACAAACAGTAATATCTCCACATTGCAAGGTGCAATTCTGAAATTTTTTGCTTTTTCCTGCTAATCCTAGCATGATAAAGAAGATTCAAAGAGAGTGAGATGCCAGCTCCTTTCATTCAGTCAGTAGCTTCAAACATTTCTGGACGTTTTTCAATGGCAAAAATCAATGAATATTGTAAATGCACAAACAGTAATATCTCCACATTGCAAGGTGCAATTCTGAAATTTTTTGCTTTTTCCTGTTAATCCTAGCATGATAAAGAAGATTCAAAGAGAGTGAGATGCCAGCTCCTTTCATTCAGTCAGTAGCTTCAAACATTTCTGGTATATGAAAAACATGTTTTTCAATGGCAAAAATCAATGAATATTGTAAATGCACAAACAGTAATATCTCCACATTGCAAGGTGCAATTCTGAAATTTTTTGCTTTTTCCTGGTTATCCTAGCATGATAAAGAAGATTCAAAGAGAGTGAGATGCCAGCTCCTTTCATTCAGTCAGTAGCTTCAAACATTTCTGGTATATGAAAAACATGTTTTTCAATGGCAAAAATCAATGAATATTGTAAATGCACAAACAGTAATATCTCCACATTGCAAGGTGCAATTCTGAAATTTTTTGCTTTTTCCTGCTAATCCTAGCATGATAAAGAAGATTCAAAGAGTGAGATGCCAGCTCCTTTCATTCAGTCAGTAGCTTCAAACATTTCTGGTATATGAAAAACATGTTTTTCAATGGCAAAAATCAATGAATATTGTAAATGCACAAACAGTAATATCTCCACATTGCAAGGTGCAATTCTGAAATTTTTTGCTTTTTACTGCTAATCCTAGCATGATAAAGAAGATTCAAAGAGAGTGAGATGCCAGCTCCTTTCATTCAGTCAGTAGCTTCAAACATTTCTGGACGTTTTTCAATGGCAAAAATCAATGAATATTGTAAATGCACAAACAGTAATATCTCCACATTGCAAGGTGCAATTCTGAAATTTTTTGCTTTTTCCTGTTAATCCTAGCATGATAAAGAAGATTCAAAGAGAGTGAGATGCCAGCTCCTTTCATTCAGTCAGTAGCTTCAAACATTTCTGGTATATGAAAAACATGTTTTTCAATGGCAAAAATCAATGAATATTGTAAATGCACAAACAGTAATATCTCCACATTGCAAGGTGCAATTCTGAAATTTTTTGCTTTTTCCTGCTAATCCTAGCATGATAAAGAAGATTCAAAGAGAGTGAGATGCCAGCTCCTTTCATTCAGTCAGTAGCTTCAAACATTTCTGGTATATGAAAAACATGTTTTTCAATGGCAAAAATCAATGAATATTGTAAATGCACAAACAGTAATATCTCCACATTGCAAGGTGCAATTCGGAAATTCTTTGCTTTTTCCTGCTAATCCTAGCATGATAAAGAAGATTCAAAGAGAGTGAGATGCCAGCTCCTTTCATTCAGTCAGTAGCTTCAAACATTTCTGGTATATGAAAAACATGTTTTTCAATGGCAAAAATCAATGAATATTGTAAATGCACAAACAGTAATATCTCCACATTGCAAGGTGCAATTCTGAAATTTTTTGCTTTTTCCTGCTAATCCTAGCATGATAAAGAAGATTCAAAGAGAGTGAGATGCCAGCTCCTTTCATTCAGTCAGTAGCTTCAAACATTTCTGGACGTTTTTCAATGGCAAAAATCAATGAATATTGTAAATGCACAAACAGTAATATCTCCACATTGCAAGGTGCAATTCGGAAATTCTTTGCTTTTTCCTGCTAATCCTAGCATGATAAAGAAGATTCAAAGAGAGTGAGATGCCAGCTCCTTTCCTTCAGTCAGTAGCTTCAAACATTTCTGGTATATGAAAAACATGTTTTTCAATGGCAAAAATCAATGAATATTGTAAATGCACAAACAGTAATATCTCCACATTGCAAGGTGCAATTCTGAAATTTTTTGCTTTTTCCCGTTAATCCTAGCATGATAAAGAAGATTCAAAGAGAGTGAGATGCCAGCTCCTTTCATTCAGTCAGTAGCTTCAAACATTTCTGGTATATGAAAAACATGTTTTTCAATGGCAAAAATCAATGAATATTGTAAATGCACAAACAGTAATATCTCCACATTGCAAGGTGCAATTCTGAAATTTTTTGCTTTTTCCTGTTAATCCTAGCATGATAAAGAAGATTCAAAGAGAGTGAGATGCCAGCTCCTTTCATTCAGTCAGTAGCTTCAAACATTTCTGGTATATGAAAAACATGTTTTTCAATGGCAAAAATCAATGAATATTGTAAATGCACAAACAGTAATATCTCCACATTGCAAGGTGCAATTCTGAAATTTTTTGCTTTTTCCTGCTAATCCTAGCATGATAAAGAAGATTCAAAGAGAGTGAGATGCCAGCTCCTTTCATTCAGTCAGTAGCTTCAAACATTTCTGGTATATGAAAAACATGTTTTTCAATGGCAAAAATCAATGAATATTGTAAATGCACAAACAGTAATATCTCCACATTGCAAGGTGCAATTCGGAAATTCTTTGCTTTTTCCTGCTAATCCTAGCATGATAAAGAAGATTCAAAGAGAGTGAGATGCCAGCTCCTTTCATTCAGTCAGTAGCTTCAAACATTTCTGGTATATGAAAAACATGTTTTTCAATGGCAAAAATCAATGAATATTGTAAATGCACAAACAGTAATATCTCCACATTGCAAGGTGCAATTCTGAAATTTTTTGCTTTTTCCTGCTAATCCTAGCATGATAAAGAAGATTCAAAGAGAGTGAGATGCCAGCTCCTTTCATTCAGTCAGTAGCTTCAAACATTTCTGGACGTTTTTCAATGGCAAAAATCAATGAATATTGTAAATGCACAAACAGTAATATCTCCACATTGCAAGGTGCAATTCGGAAATTCTTTGCTTTTTCCTGCTAATCCTAGCATGATAAAGAAGATTCAAAGAGAGTGAGATGCCAGCTCCTTTCCTTCAGTCAGTAGCTTCAAACATTTCTGGTATATGAAAAACATGTTTTTCAATGGCAAAAATCAATGAATATTGTAAATGCACAAACAGTAATATCTCCACATTGCAAGGTGCAATTCTGAAATTTTTTGCTTTTTCCCGTTAATCCTAGCATGATAAAGAAGATTCAAAGAGAGTGAGATGCCAGCTCCTTTCATTCAGTCAGTAGCTTCAAACATTTCTGGTATATGAAAAACATGTTTTTCAATGGCAAAAATCAATGAATATTGTAAATGCACAAACAGTAATATCTCCACATTGCAAGGTGCAATTCTGAAATTTTTTGCTTTTTCCTGCTAATCCTAGCATGATAAAGAAGATTCAAAGAGAGTGAGATGCCAGCTCCTTTCATTCAGTCAGTAGCTTCAAACATTTCTGGTATATGAAAAACATGTTTTTCAATGGCAAAAATCAATGAATATTGTAAATGCACAAACAGTAATATCTCCACATTGCAAGGTGCAATTCTGAAATTTTTTGCTTTTTCCTGCTAATCCTAGCATGATAAAGAAGATTCAAAGAGAGTGAGATGCCAGCTCCTTTCATTCAGTCAGTAGCTTCAAACATTTCTGGACGTTTTTCAATGGCAAAAATCAATGAATATTGTAAATGCACAAACAGTAATATCTCCACATTGCAAGGTGCAATTCTGAAATTTTTTGCTTTTTCCTGTTAATCCTAGCATGATAAAGAAGATTCAAAGAGAGTGAGATGCCAGCTCCTTTCATTCAGTCAGTAGCTTCAAACATTTCTGGTATATGAAAAACATGTTTTTCAATGGCAAAAATCAATGAATATTGTAAATGCACAAACAGTAATATCTCCACATTGCAAGGTGCAATTCTGAAATTTTTTGCTTTTTCCTGTTAATCCTAGCATGATAAAGAAGATTCAAAGAGAGTGAGATGCCAGCTCCTTTCATTCAGTCAGTAGCTTCAAACATTTCTGGTATATGAAAAACATGTTTTTCAATGGCAAAAATCAATGAATATTGTAAATGCACAAACAGTAATATCTCCACATTGCAAGGTGCAATTCTGAAATTTTTTGCTTTTTCCTGCTAATCCTAGCATGATAAAGAAGATTCAAAGAGTGAGATGCCAGCTCCTTTCATTCAGTCAGTAGCTTCAAACATTTCTGGTATATGAAAAACATGTTTTTCAATGGCAAAAATCAATGAATATTGTAAATGCACAAACAGTAATATCTCCACATTGCAAGGTGCAATTATGAAATTTTTTGCTTTTTCCTGCTAATCCTAGCATGATAAAGAAGATTCAAAGAGAGTGAGATGCCAGCTCCTTTCATTCAGTCAGTAGCTTCAAACATTTCTGGACGTTTTTCAATGGCAAAAATCAATGAATATTGTAAAGGCACAAACAGTAATATCTCCACATTGCAAGGTGCAATTCTGAAATTTTTTGCTTTTTCCTGTTAATCCTAGCATGATAAAGAAGATTCAAAGAGAGTGAGATGCCAGCTCCTTTCATTCAGTCAGTAGCTTCAAACATTTCTGGTATATGAAAAACATGTTTTTCAATGGCAAAAATCAATGAATATTGTAAATGCACAAACAGTAATATCTCCACATTGCAAGGTGCAATTCTGAAATTTTTTGCTTTTTCCTGCTAATCCTAGCATGATAAAGAAGATTCAAAGAGAGTGAGATGCCAGCTCCTTTCATTCAGTCAGTAGCTTCAAACATTTCTGGTATATGAAAAACATGTTTTTCAATGGCAAAAATCAATGAATATTGTAAATGCACAAACAGTAATATCTCCACATTGCAAGGTGCAATTCGGAAATTTTTTGCTTTTTCCAGCTAATCCTAGCATGATAAAGAAGATTCAAAGAGAGTGAGATGCCAGCTCCTTTCATTCAGTCAGTAGCTTCAAACATTTCTGGTATATGAATAACATGATGTTTTTCAATGGCAAAAATCAATGAATATTGTAAATGCACAAACAGTAATATCTCCACATTGCAAGGTGCAATTCTGAAATTTTTTGCTTTTTCCTGCTAATCCTAGCATGATAAAGAAGATTCAAAGAGAGTGAGATGCCAGCTCCTTTCATTCAGTCAGTAGCTTCAAACATTTCTGGACGTTTTTCAATGGCAAAAATCAATGAATATTGTAAATGCACAAACAGTAATATCTCCACATTGCAAGGTGCAATTCTGAAATTTTTTGCTTTTTCCTGTTAATCCTAGCATGATAAAGAAGATTCAAAGAGAGTGAGATGCCAGCTCCTTTCATTCAGTCAGTAGCTTCAAACATTTCTGGTATATGAAAAACATGTTTTTCAATGGCAAAAATCAATGAATATTGTAAATGCACAAACAGTAATATCTCCACATTGCAAGGTGCAATTCTGAAATTTTTTGCTTTTTCCTGCTAATCCTAGCATGATAAAGAAGATTCAAAGAGAGTGAGATGCCAGCTCCTTTCATTCAGTCAGTAGCTTCAAACATTTCTGGTATATGAAAAACATGTTTTTCAATGGCAAAAATCAATGAATATTGTAAATGCACAAACAGTAATATCTCCACATTGCAAGGTGCAATTCTGAAATTTTTTGCTTTTTCCTGCTAATCCTAGCATGATAAAGAAGATTCAAAGAGAGTGAGATGCCAGCTCCTTTCATTCAGTCAGTAGCTTCAAACATTTCTGGACGTTTTTCAATGGCAAAAATCAATGAATATTGTAAATGCACAAACAGTAATATCTCCACATTGCAAGGTGCAATTCTGAAATTTTTTGCTTTTTCCTGTTAATCCTAGCATGATAAAGAAGATTCAAAGAGAGTGAGATGCCAGCTCCTTTCATTCAGTCAGTAGCTTCAAACATTTCTGGTATATGAAAAACATGTTTTTCAATGGCAAAAATCAATGAATATTGTAAATGCACAAACAGTAATATCTCCACATTGCAAGGTGCAATTCTGAAATTTTTTGCTTTTTCCTGCTAATCCTAGCATGATAAAGAAGATTCAAAGAGTGAGATGCCAGCTCCTTTCATTCAGTCAGTAGCTTCAAACATTTCTGGTATATGAAAAACATGTTTTTCAATGGCAAAAATCAATGAATATTGTAAATGCACAAACAGTAATATCTCCACATTGCAAGGTGCAATTCTGAAATTTTTTGCTTTTTCCTGCTAATCCTAGCATGATAAAGAAGATTCAAAGAGAGTGAGATGCCAGCTCCTTTCATTCAGTCAGTAGCTTCAAACATTTCTGGACGTTTTTCAATGGCAAAAATCAATGAATATTGTAAATGCACAAACAGTAATATCTCCACATTGTAAGGTGCAATTCTGAAATTTTTTGCTTTTTCCTGTTAATCCTAGCATGATAAAGAAGATTCAAAGAGAGTGAGATGCCAGCTCCTTTCATTCAGTCAGTAGCTTCAAACATTTCTGGTATATGAAAAACATGTTTTTCAATGGCAAAAATCAATGAATATTGTAAATGCACAAACAGTAATATCTCCACATTGCAAGGTGCAATTCTGAAATTTTTTGCTTTTTCCTGCTAATCCTAGCATGATAAAGAAGACTCAAAGAGAGTGAGATGCCAGCTCCTTTCATTCAGTCAGTAGCTTCAAACATTTCTGGTATATGAAAAACATGTTTTTCAATGGCAAAAATCAATGAATATTGTAAATGCACAAACAGTAATATCTCCACATTGCAAGGTGCAATTCTGAAATTTTTTGCTTTTTCCTGCTAATCCTAGCATGATAAAGAAGATTCAAAGAGAGTGAGATGCCAGCTCCTTTCATTCAGTCAGTAGCTTCAAACATTTCTGGACGTTTTTCAATGGCAAAAATCAATGAATATTGTAAATGCACAAACAGTAATATCTCCACATTGCAAGGTGCAATTCTGAAATTTTTTGCTTTTTCCTGTTAATCTTAGCATGATAAAGAAGATTCAAAGAGAGTGAGATGCCAGCTCCTTTCATTCAGTCAGTAGCTTCAAACATTTCTGGTATATGAAAAACATGTTTTTCAATGGCAAAAATCAATGAATATTGTAAATGCACAAACAGTAATATCTCCACATTGCAAGGTGCAATTCTGAAATTTTTTGCTTTATCCTGCTAATCCTAGCATGATAAAGAAGATTCAAAGAGAGTGAGATGCCAGCTCCTTTCATTCAGTCAGTAGCTTCAAACATTTCTGGTATATGAAAAACATGTTTTTCAATGGCAAAAATCAATGAATATTGTAAATGCACAAACAGTAATATCTCCACATTGCAAGGTGCAATTCGGAAATTTTTTGCTTTTTCCAGCTAATCCTAGCATGATAAAGAAGATTCAAAGAGAGTGAGATGCCAGCTCCTTTCATTCAGTCAGTAGCTTCAAACATTTCTGGTATATGAATAACATGATGTTTTTCAATGGCAAAAATCAATGAATATTGTAAATGCACAAACAGTAATATCTCCACATTGCAAGGTGCAATTCTGAATTTTTTTGCTTTTTCCTGCTAATCCTAGCATGATAAAGAAGATTCAAAGAGAGTGAGATGCCAGCTCCTTTCATTCAGTCAGTAGCTTCAAACATTTCTGGACGTTTTTCAATGGCAAAAATCAATGAATATTGTAAATGCACAAACAGTAATATCTCCACATTGCAAGGTGCAATTCTGAAATTTTTTGCTTTTTCCTGCTAATCCTAGCATGATAAAGAAGATTCAAAGAGAGTGAGATGCCAGCTCCTTTCATTCAGTCAGTAGCTTCAAACATTTCTGGTATATGAAAAACATGTTTTTCAATGGCAAAAATCAATGAATATTGTAAATGCACAAACAGTAATATCTCCACATTGCAAGGTGCAATTCTGAAATTTTTTGCTTTTTCCTGCTAATCCTAGCATGATAAAGAAGATTCAAAGAGTGAGATGCCAGCTCCTTTCATTCAGTCAGTAGCTTCAAACATTTCTGGTATATGAAAAACATGTTTTTCAATGGCAAAAATCAATGAATATTGTAAATGCACAAACAGTAATATCTCAACATTGCAAGGTGCAATTCTGAAATTTTTTGCTTTTTCCTGCTAATCCTAGCATGATAAAGAAGATTCAAAGAGAGTGAGATGCCAGCTCCTTTCATTCAGTCAGTAGCTTCAAACATTTCTGGACGTTTTTCAATGGCAAAAATCAATGAATATTGTAAATGCACAAACAGTAATATCTCCACATTGCAAGGTGCAATTCTGAAATTTTTTGCTTTTTCCTGTTAATCCTAGCATGATAAAGAAGATTCAAAGAGAGTGAGATGCCAGCTCCTTTCATTCAGTCAGTAGCTTCAAACATTTCTGGTATATGAAAAACATGTTTTTCAATGGCAAAAATCAATGAATATTGTAAATGCACAAACAGTAATATCTCCACATTGCAAGGTGCAATTCTGAAATTTTTTGCTTTTTCCTGCTAATCCTAGCATGATAAAGAAGATTCAAAGAGAGTGAGATGCCAGCTCCTTTCATTCAGTCAGTAGCTTCAAACATTTCTGGTATATGAAAAACATGTTTTTCAATGGCAAAAATCAATGAATATTGTAAATGCACAAACAGTAATATCTCCACATTGCAAGGTGCAATTCTGAAATTTTTTGCTTTTTCCTGTTAATCCTAGCATGATAAAGAAGATTCAAAGAGAGTGAGATGCCAGCTCCTTTCATTCAGTCAGTAGCTTCAAACATTTCTGGTATATGAAAAACATGTTTTTCAATGGCAAAAATCAATGAATATTGTAAATGCACAAACAGTAATATCTCCACATTGCAAGGTGCAATTCTGAAATTTTTTGCTTTTTCCTGCTAATCCTAGCATGATAAAGAAGATTCAAAGAGAGTGAGATGCCAGCTCCTTTCATTCAGTCAGTAGCTTCAAACATTTCTGGTATATGAAAAACATGTTTTTCAATGGCAAAAATCAATGAATATTGTAAATGCACAAACAGTAATATCTCCACATTGCAAGGTGCAATTCTGAAATTTTTTGCTTTTTCCTGCTAATCCTAGCATGATAAAGAAGATTCAAAGAGAGTGAGATGCCAGCTCCTTTCATTCAGTCAGTAGCTTCAAACATTTCTGGACGTTTTTCAATGGCAAAAATCAATGAATATTGTAAATGCACAAACAGTAATATCTCCACATTGCAAGGTGCAATTCTGAAATTTTTTGCTTTTTCCTGTTAATCCTAGCATGATAAAGAAGATTCAAAGAGAGTGAGATGCCAGCTCCTTTCATTCAGTCAGTAGCTTCAAACATTTCTGGTATATGAAAAACATGTTTTTCAATGGCAAAAATCAATGAATATTGTAAATGCACAAACAGTAATATCTCCACATTGCAAGGTGCAATTCTGAAATTTTTTGCTTTTTCCTGTTAATCCTAGCATGATAAAGAAGATTCAAAGAGAGTGAGATGCCAGCTCCTTTCATTCAGTCAGTAGCTTCAAACATTTCTGGTATATGAAAAACATGTTTTTCAATGGCAAAAATCAATGAATATTGTAAATGCACAAACAGTAATATCTCCACATTGCAAGGTGCAATTCTGAAATTTTTTGCTTTTTCCTGTTAATCCTAGCATGATAAAGAAGATTCAAAGAGAGTGAGATGCCAGCTCCTTTCATTCAGTCAGTAGCTTCAAACATTTCTGGTATATGAAAAACATGTTTTTCAATGGCAAAAATCAATGAATATTGTAAATGCACAAACAGTAATATCTCCACATTGCAAGGTGCAATTCTGAAATTTTTTGCTTTTTCCTGCTAATCCTAGCATGATAAAGAAGATTCAAAGAGAGTGAGATGCCAGCTCCTTTCATTCAGTCAGTAGCTTCAAACATTTCTGGACGTTTTTCAATGGCAAAAATCAATGAATATTGTAAATGCACAAACAGTAATATCTCCACATTGCAAGGTGCAATTCTGAAATTTTTTGCTTTTTCCTGTTAATCCTAGCATGATAAAGAAGATTCAAAGAGAGTGAGATGCCAGCTCCTTTCATTCAGTCAGTAGCTTCAAACATTTCTGGTATATGAAAAACATGTTTTTCAATGGCAAAAATCAATGAATATTGTAAATGCACAAACAGTAATATCTCCACATTGCAAGGTGCAATTCTGAAATTTTTTGCTTTTTCCTGCTAATCCTAGCATGATAAAGAAGATTCAAAGAGAGTGAGATGCCAGCTCCTTTCATTCAGTCAGTAGCTTCAAACATTTCTGGTATATGAAAAACATGTTTTTCAATGGCAAAAGTCAATGAATATTATAAATGCACAAACAGTAATATCTCCACATTGCAAGGTGCAATTCTGAAATTTTTTGCTTTTTCCTGCTAATCCTAGCATGATAAAGAAGATTCAAAGAGAGTGAGATGCCAGCTCCTTTCATTCAGTCAGTAGCTTCAAACATTTCTGGTATATGAAAAACATGTTTTTCAATGGCAAAAATCAATGAATATTGTAAATGCACAAACAGTAATATCTCCACATTGCAAGGCGCAATTCTGAAATTTTTTGCTTTTTCCTGCTCCTCTTAGCATGATAAAGAAGATTCAAAGAGAGTGAGATGCCAGCTCCTTTTATTCAGTCAGTAGCTTCAATCATTTCTGGACGTTTTTCAATGGCAAAAATCAATGAATATTGTAAATGCACAAACAGTAATTTCTCCGCATTGCAAGGTGCAATTCTGAAATTTTTTGCTTTTTCCTGCTCCTCTTAGCATGATAAAGAAGATTCAAAGAGAGTGAGGTGCCAGCTCCTTTCATTCAGTCAGTAGCTTCAAACATTTCTGGTATATGAATAACATGTTTTTCAATGGCAAAAATCAATGAATATTGTAAATGCACAAACAGTAATTTCTCCGCATTGCAAGGTGCAATTCTGAAATTTTTTGCTTTTTCCTGCTCCTCTTAGCATGATAAAGAAGATTCAAAGAGAGTGAGATGCCAGCTCCTTTCATTCAGTCAGTAGCTTCAATCATTTCTGGACGTTTTTCAATGGCAAAAATCAATGAATATTGTAAATGCACAAACAGTAATTTCTCCGCATTGCAAGGTGCAATTCTGAAATTTTTTGCTTTTTCCTGCTCCTCTTAGCATGATAAAGAAGATTCAAAGAGAGTGAGATGCCAGCTCCTTTCATTCAGTCAGTAACTTCAATCATTTCTGGACGTTTTTCAATGGCAAAAATCAATGAATATTGTAAATGCACAAACTGAAATTTCTCCGCATTGCAAGGTGCAATTCTGAAATTTTTTGCTTTTTCCTGCTCCTCTTAGCATGATAAAGAAGATTCAAAGAGAGTGAGATGCCAGCTCCTTTCATTCAGTCAGTAGCTTCAATCATTTCTGGACGTTTTTCAATGGCAAAAATCAATGAATATTGTAAATGCACAAACAGTAATTTCTGTGCATTGCAAGGTGCAATTCTGAAATTTTTTGCTTTTTCCTGCTCCTCTTAGCATGATAAAGAAGATTCAAAGAGAGTGAGGTGCCAGCTCCTTTCATTCAGTCAGTAGCTTCAAACATTTCTGGTATATGAATAACATGTTTTTCAATGGCAAAAATCAATGAATATTGTAAATGCACAAACAGTAATTTCTCCGCATTGCAAGGTGCAATTCTGAAATTTTTTGCTTTTTCCTGCTCCTCTTAGCATGATAAAGAAGATTCAAAGAGAGTGAGATGCCAGCTCCTTTCATTCAGTCAGTAGCTTCAATCATTTCTGGACGTTTTTCAATGGCAAAAATCAATGAATATTGTAAATGCACAAACAGTAATTTCTCCGCATTGCAAGGTGCAATTCTGAAATTTTTTGCTTTTTCCTGCTCCTCTTAGCATGATAAAGAAGATTCAAAGAGAGTGAGATGCCAGCTCCTTTCATTCAGTCAGTAACTTCAATCATTTCTGGACGTTTTTCAATGGCAAAAATCAATGAATATTGTAAATGCACAAACTGAAATTTCTCCGCATTGCAAGGTGCAATTCTGAAATTTTTTGCTTTTTCCTGCTCCTCTTAGCATGATAAAGAAGATTCAAAGAGAGTGAGATGCCAGCTCCTTTCATTCAGTCAGTAGCTTCAATCATTTCTGGACGTTTTTCAATGGCAAAAATCAATGAATATTGTAAATGCACAAACAGTAATTTCTGTGCATTGCAAGGTGCAATTCTGAAATTTTTTGCTTTTTCCTGCTCCTCTTAGCATGGTAAAGAAGATTCAAAGAGAGTGAGATGCCAGCTCCTTTCATTCAGTCAGTAGCTTCAAACATTTCTGGTATATGAATAACATGATGTTTTTCAATGACAAAAATCAATGAATATTGTAAATGCACAAACAGTAATTTCTCCGCATTGCAAGGTGCAAGTCTGAAATTTTTTGCTTTTTCCTGCTCCTCTTAGCATGATAAAGAAGATTCAAAGAGAGTGAGATGCCAGCTCCTTTCATTCAGTTAGTAGCTTCAATCATTTCTGGACGTTTTTCAATGGCAAAAATCAATGAATATTGTAAATGCACAAACTGTAATTTCTCCGCATTGCAAGGTGCAATTCTGAAATTTTTTGCTTTTTCCTGCTCCTCTTAGCATGATAAAGAAGATTCAAAGAGAGTGAGATGCCAGCTCCTTTCATTCAGTCAGTAGCTTCAATCATTTCTGGACGTTTTTCAATGGCAAAAATCAATGAATATTGTAAATGCACAAACAGTAATTTCTCCGCATTGCAAGGTGCAATTCTGAAATTTTTTGCTTTTTCCTGCTCCTCTTAGCATGGTAAAGAATACTCAAAGAGAGTGAGATGCCAGCTCCTTTCATTCAGTCAGTAGCTTCAAACATTTCTGGTATATGAATAACATGATGTTTTTCAATGGCAAAAATCAATGAATATTGTAAATGCACAAACAGTAATTTCTCCGCATTGCAAGGTGCAAGTCTGAAATTTTTTGCTTTTTCCTGCTCCTCTTAGCATGATAAAGAAGATTCAAAGAGAGTGAGATGCCAGCTCCTTTCATTCAGTCAGTAGCTTCAAACATTTCTGGTATATGAATAACATGATGTTTTTCAATGGCAAAAATCAATGAATATTGTAAATGCACAAACAGTAATTTCTCCGCATTGCAAGGTGCAATTCTGAAATTTTTTGCTTTTTCCTGCTCCTCTTAGCATGATAAAGAAGATTCAAAGAGAGTGAGATGCCAGCTCCTTTCATTCAGTCAGTAGCTTCAATCATTTCTGGACGTTTTTCAATGGCAAAAATCAATGAATATTGTAAATGCACAAACAGTAATTTCTCCGCATTGCAAGGTGCAATTCTGAAATTTTTTGCTTTTTCCTGCTCCTCTTAGCATGATAAAGAAGATTCAAAGAGAGTGAGATGTCAGCTCCTTTCATTCAGTCAGTAGCTTCAAACATTTCTGGTATATGAATAACATGATGTTTTTCAATGGCAAAAATCAATGGATATTGTAAATGCACAAACAGTAATTTCTCCGCATTGCAAGGTGCAATTCTGAAATTTTTTGCTTTTTCCTGCTCCTCTTAGCATGATAAAGAAGATTCAAAGAGAGTGAGATGCCAGCTCCTTTCATTCAGTCAGTAGCTTCAATCATTTCTGGACGTTTTTCAATGGCAAAAATCAATGAATATTGTAAATGCACAAACAGTAATTTCTCCGCATTGCAAGGTGCAATTCTGAAATTTTTTGCTTTTTCCTGCTCCTCTTAGCATGATAAAGAAGATTCAAAGAGAGTGAGATGCCAGCTCCTTTCATTCAGTCAGTAGCTTCAAACATTTCTGGTATATGAATAACATGATGTTTTTCAATGGCAAAAATCAATGAATATTGTAAATGCACAAACAGTAATTTCTCCGCATTGCAAGGTGCAATTCTGAAATTTTTTGCTTTTTCCTGCTCCTCTTAGCATGATAAAGAAGATTCAAAGAGAGTGAGATGCCAGCTCCTTTCGTTCAGTCAGTAGCTTCAATCATTTCTGGACGTTTTTCAATGGCAAAAATCATTGAATATTATAAATGCACAAACAGTAATTTCTCCGCATTGCAAGGTGCAATTCTGAAATTTTTTACTTTTTCCTGCTCCTCTTAGCATGATAAATAAGATTCAAAGAGAGTGAGATGCCAGCTCCTTTCATTCAGTCAGTAGCTTCAATCATTTCTGGTATATGAATAACATGATGTTTTTCAATGGCAAAAATCAATGAATATTGTAAATGCACAAACAGTAATTTCTCCGCATTGCAAGGTGCAATTCTGAAATTTTTTGCTTTTTCCTGCTCCTCGTAGCATGATAAAGAAGATTCAAAGAGAGTGAGATGCCAGCTCCTTTCATTCAGTCAGTAGCTTCAAACATTTCTGGACGTTTTTCAATGGCAAAAATCAATGAATATTGTAAATGCACAAACAGTAATTTCTCCGCATTGCAAGGTGCAATTCTGAAATTTTTTGCTTTTTCCTGCTCCTCGTAGCATGATAAAGAAGATTCAAAGAGAGTGAGATGCCAGCTCCTTTCATTCAGTCAGTAGCTTCAATCATTTCTGGACGTTTTTCAATGGCAAAAATCAATGAATATTGTAAATGCACAAACAGTAATTTCTCCGCATTGCAAGGTGCAATTCTGAAATTTTTTGCTTTTTCCTGCTCCTCTTAGCATGATAAAGAAGATTCAAAGAGAGTGAGATGCCAGCTCCTTTCATTTAGTCAGTAGCTTCAATCATTTCTGGACGTTTTTCAATGGCAAAAATCAATGAATATTGTTAATGCACAAACAGTAATTTCTCCGCATTGCAAGGTGCAATTCTGAAATTTTTTGCTTTTTCCTGCTCCTCTTACAATGATAAAGAAGATTCAAAGAGAGTGAGATGCCAGCTCCTTTCATTCAGTCAGTAGCTTCAATCATTTCTGGACGTTTTTCAATGGCAAAAATCAATGAATATTGTAAATGCACAAACAGTAATTTCTCAGCATTGCAAGGTGCAATTCTGAAATTTTTTGCTTTTTCCTGCTCCTCTTAGCATGATAAAGAAGATTCAAAGAGAGTGAGATGCCAGCTCCTTTCATTCAGTAAGTAGCTTCAATCATTTCTGGACGTTTTTCAATTGCAAAAATCAATGAATATTGTAAATGCACAAACAGTAATTTCTCCGCATTGCAAGGTGCAATTCTGAAATTTTTTGCTTTTTCCTGCTCCTCTTAGCATGATAAAGACGATTCAAAGAGAGTGAGATGCCAGCTACTTTCATTCAGTCAGTAGCTTCAATCATTTCTGGTATATGAATAACATGATGTTTTTCAATGGCAAAAATCAATGAATATTGTAAATGCACAAACAGTAATTTCTCCGCATTGCAAGGTGCAATTCTGAATTTTTTTGCTTTTTCCTGCTGCTCTTAGCATGATAAAGAAGATTCAAAGAGAGTGAGATGCCAGCTCCTTTCATTCACTCAGTAGCTTCAATCATTTCTGGTATATGAATAACATGATGTTTTTCAATGGCAAAAATCAATGAATATTGTAAATGCACAAACAGTAATTTATCCGCATTGCAAGGTGCAATTCTGAAATTTTTTGCTTTTTCCTGCTCCTCTTAGCATGATAAAGAAGATTCAAAGAGAGTGAGATGCAAGCTCCTTTCATTCAGTCAGTAGCTTCAAACATTTCTGGTATATGAATAACATGATGCTTTTCAATGGCAAAAATCAATGAATATTGTAAATGCACAAACAGTAATTTCTCCGCATTGCATGGTGCAATTCTGAAATTTTTTGCTTTTTCCTGCTCCTCTTAGCATGATAAAGAAGATTCAAAGAGAGTGAGATGCCAGCTCCTTTCATTCAGTCAGTAGCTTCAATCATTTCTGGACGTTTTTCAATGGCAAAAATCAATGAATATTGTAAATGCACAAACAGTAATTTCTCCGCATTGCAAGGTGCAATTCTGAAATTTTTTGCTTTTTCCTGCTCCTCTTAGCATGATAAAGAAGATTCAAAGAGAGTGAGATGCCAGCTCCTTTCATTCAGTCAGTAGCTTCAATCATTTCTGGTATATGAATAACATGATGTTTTTCAATGGCAAAAATCAATGAATTTTGTAAATGCACAAACAGTAATTTCTCCGCATTGCAAGGTGCAATTCTGAAATTTTTTGCTTTTTCCTGCTCCTCTTAGCATGATAAAGAAGATTCAAAGAGAGTGAGATGCCAGCTCCTTTCATTCAGTCAGTAGCTTCAATCATTTCAGGACGTTTTTCAATGGCAAAAATCAATGAATTGTAAATGCACAAACAGTAATTTCTCCGCATTGCAAGGTGCAATTCTGAAATTTTTTGCTTTTTCCTGCTCCTCTTAGCATGATAAAGAAGATTCAAAGAGAGTGAGATGCCAGCTCCTTTCATTCAGTCAGTAGCTTCAAACATTTCTGGTATATGAATAACATGATGTTTTTCAATGGCAAAAATCAATGAATATTGTAAATGCACAAACAGTAATTTCTCCGCATTGCAAGGTGCAATACTGAAATTTTTTACTTTTTCCTGCTCCTCTTAGCATGATAAAGAAGATTCAAAGAGAGTGAGATGCCAGCTCCTTTCATTCAGTCAGTAGCTTCAATCATTTCTGGACGTTTTTCAATGGCAAAAATCAATGAATATTGTAAATGCACAAACAGTAATTTCTCCGCATTGCAAGGTGCAATTCTGAAATTTTTTGCTTTTTCCTGCTCCTCTTAGCATGATAAAGAAGATTCAAAGAGAGTGAGATGCCAGCTCCTTTCATTCAGTCAGTAGCTTCAATCATTTCTGGTATATGAATAACATGATGTTTTTCAATGGCAAAAATCAATGAATTTTGTAAATGCACAAACAGTAATTTCTCCGCATTGCAAGGTGCAATTCTGAAATTTTTTGCTTTTTCCTGCTCCTCTTAGCATGATAAAGAAGATTCAAAGAGAGTGAGATGCCAGCTCCTTTCATTCAGTCAGTAGCTTCAATCATTTCTGGACGTTTTTCAATGGCAAAAATCAATGAATTGTAAATGCACAAACAGTAATTTCTCCGCATTGCAAGGTGCAATTCTGAAATTTTTTGCTTTTTCCTGCTCCTCTTAGCATGATAAAGAAGATTCAAAGAGAGTGCGATGCCAGCTCCTTTCATTCAGTCAGTAGCTTCAAACATTTCTGGTATATGAATAACATGATGTTTTTCAATGGCAAAAATCAATGAATATTGTAAATGCACAAACAGTAATTTCTCCGCATTGCAAGGTGCAATACTGAAATTTTTTAATTTTTCCTGCTCCTCTTAGCATGTTAAAGAAGATTCAAAGAGAGTGAGATGCCAGCTCCTTTCATTCAGTCAGTAGCTTCAATCATTTCTGGTATATGAATAACATGATGTTTTTCAATGGCAAAAATCAATGAATATAGTAAATGCACAAACAGTAATTTCTCCGCATTGCAAGGTGCAATTCTGAAATTTTTTGCTTTTTCCTGCTCCTCTTAGCATGATAAAGAAGATTCAAAGAGAGTGAGATGCCAGCTCCTTTTATTCAGTCAGTAGCTTCAATCATTTCTGGACGTTTTTCAATGGCAAAAATCAATGAATATTGTAAATGCACAAACAGTAATTTCTCCGCATTGCAAGGTGCAATTCTGAAATTTTTTGCTTTTTCCTGCTCCTCTTAGCATGATAAACAAGATTCAAAGAGAGTGAGATGCCAGCTCCTTTCGTTCAGTCAGTAGCTTCAATCATTTCTGGACGTTTTTCAATGGCAAAAATCATTGAATATTGTAAATGCACAAACAGTAATTTCTCCGCATTGCAAGGTGCAATTCTGAAATTTTTTACTTTTTCCTGCTCCTCTTAGCATGATAAAGAAGATTCAAAGAGAGTGAGATGCCAGCTCCTTTCATTCAGTCAGTAGCTTCAATCATTTCTGGTATATGAATAACATGATGTTTTTCAATCGCAAAAATCAATGAATATTGTAAATGCACAAACAGTAATTTCTCCGCATTGCAAGGTGCAATTCTGAAATTTTTTACTTTTTCCTGCTCCTCTTAGCATGATAAAGAAGATTCAAAGAGAGTGAGATGCCAGCTCCTTTCATTCAGTCAGTAGCTTCAATCATTTCTGGACGTTTTTCAATGGCAAAAATCAATGAATATTGTAAATGCACAAACAGTAATTTCTCCGCATTGCAAGGTGCAATTCTGAAATTTTTTGGTTTTTCCTGCTCCTTTTAGCATGATAAAGCAGATTCAAAGAGAGTGAGATGCCAGCTCCTTTCCTTCAGTCAGTAGCTTCAATCATTTCTGGTATATGAATAACATGATGTTTTTCAATGGCAAAAATCAATGAATTTTGTAAATGCACAAACAGTAATTTCTCCGCATTGCAAGGCGCAATTCTGAAATTTTTTGCTTTTTCCTGCTCCTCTTAGAATGATAAAGAAGATTCAAAGAGAGTGACATGCCAGCTCCTTTCATTCAGTCAGTAGCTTCAATCATTTCTGGACATTTTTCAATGGCAAAAATCAATGAATATTGTAAATGCACAAACAGTAATTTCTCCGCATTGCAAGGTGCAATTCTGAAATTTTTTGCTTTTTCCTGCTCCTCTTAGCATGATAAAGAAGATTCAAAGAGAGTGAGATGCCAGCTCCTTTCATTCAGTCAGTAGCTTCAATCATTTCTGGACGTTTTTCAATGGCAAAAATCAATGAATATTGTAAATGCACAAACAGTAATTTCTCCGCATTGCAAGGTGCAATTCTGAAATTTTTTGCTTTTTCCTGCTCCTCTTAGCATGATAAAGAAGATTCAAAGAGAGTGAGGTGCCAGCTCCTTTCATTCAGTCAGGAGCTTCAAACATTTCTGGTATATGAATAACATGTTTTTCAATGGCAAAAATCAATGAATATTGTAAATGCACAAACAGTAATTTCTCCGCATTGCAAGGTGCAATTCTGAAATTTTTTGCTTTTTCCTGCTCCTCTTAGCATGATAAAGAAGATTCAAAGAGAGTGAGATGCCAGCTCCTTTCATTCAGTCAGTAGCTTCAATCATTTCTGGACGTTTTTCAATGGCAAAAATCAATGAATATTGTAAATGCACAAACAGTAATTTCTCCGCATTGCAAGGTGCAATTCTGAAATTTTTTGCTTTTTCCTGCTCCTCTTAGCATGATAAAGAAGATTCAAAGAGAATGAGATGCCAGCTCCTTTCATTCAGTCAGTAGCTTCAATCATTTCTGGACGTTTTTCAATGGCAAAAATCAATGAATATTGTAAATGCACAAACTGTAATTTCTCCGCATTGCAAGGTGCAATTCTGAAATTTTTTGCTTTTTCCTGCTCCTCTTAGCATGATAAAGAAGATTCAAAGAGAGTGAGATGCCAGCTCCTTTCATTCAGTCAGTAGCTTCAATCATTTCTGGACGTTTTTCAATGGCAAAAATCAATGAATATTGTAAATGCACAAACAGTAATTTCTCCGCATTGCAAGGTGCAATTCTGAAATTTTTTGCTTTTTCCTGCTCCTCTTAGCATGATAAAGAAGATTCAAAGAGAGTGAGATGCCAGCTCCTTTCATTCAGTCAGTAGCTTCAATCATTTCTGGACATTTTTCAATGGCAAAAATCAATGAATATTGTAAATGCACAAACAGTAATTTCTCCGCATTGCAAGGTGCAATTCTGAAATTTTTTGCTTTTTCCTGCTCCTCTTAGCATGATAAAGAAGATTCAAAGAGAGTGAGATGCCAGCTCCTTTCCTTCAGTCAGTAGCTTCAATCATTTCTGGTATATGAATAACATCATGTTTTTCAATGGCAAAAATCAATGAATTTTGCAAATGCACAAACAGTAATTTCTCCGCATTGCAAGGCGCAATTCTGAAATTTTTTGCTTTTTCCTGCTCCTCTTAGCATGATAAAGAAGATTCAAAGAGAGTGAGATGCCAGCTCCTTTCATTCAGTCAGTAGCTTCAATCATTTCTGGACATTTTTCAATGGCAAAAATCAATGAATATTGTAAATGCACAAACAGTAATTTCTCCGCATTGCAAGGTGCAATTCTGAAATTTTTTGCTTTTTCCTGCTCCTCTTAGCATGATAAAGAAGATTCAAAGAGAGTGAGATGCCAGCTCCCCTCATTCAGTCAGTAGCTTCAATCATTTCTGGACGTTTTTCAATGGCAAAAATCAATGAATATTGTAAATGCACAAACAGTAATTTCTCCGCATTGCAAGGTGCAATTCTGAAATTTTTTGCTTTTTCCTGCTCCTCTTAGCATGATAAAGAAGATTCAAAGAGAGTGAGGTGCCAGCTCCTTTCATTCAGTCAGGAGCTTCAAACATTTCTGGTATATGAATAACATGTTTTTCAATGGCAAAAATCAATGAATATTGTAAATGCACAAACAGTAATTTCTCCGCATTGCAAGGTGCAATTCTGAAATTTTTTGCTTTTTCCTGCTCCTCTTAGCATGATAAAGAAGATTCAAAGAGAGTGAGATGCCAGCTCCTTTCATTCAGTCAGTAGCTTCAATCATTTCTGGACGTTTTTCAATGGCAAAAATCAATTAATATTGTAAATGCACAAACAGCAATTTCTCCGCATTGCTAGGTGCAATTCTGAAATTTTTTGCTTTTTCCTGCTACTCTTAGCATGATAAAGAAGATTCAAAGAGAGTGAGATGCCAGCTCCTTTCATTCAGTCAGTAGCTTCAATCATTTCTGGACGTTTTTCAATGGCAAAAATCAATGAATATTGTAAATGCACAAACTGTAATTTCTCCGCATTGCAAGGTGCAATTCTGAAATTTTTTGCTTTTTCCTGCTCCTCTTAGCATGATAAAGAAGATTCAAAGAGAGTGAGATGCCAGCTCCTTTCATTCAGTCAGTAGCTTCAATCATTTCTGGACATTTTTCAATGGCAAAAATCAATGAATATTGTAAATGCACAAACAGTAATTTCTCCGCATTGCAAGGTGCAATTCTGAAATTTTTTGCTTTTTCCTGCTCCTCTTAGCATGATAAAGAAGATTCAAAGAGAGTGAGATGCCAGCTCCTTTCATTCAGTCAGTAGCTTCAATCATTTCTGGACATTTTTCAATGGCAAAAATCAATGAATATTGTAAATGCACAAACAGTAATTTCTCCGCATTGCAAGGTGCAATTCTGAAATTTTTTGCTTTTTCCTGCTCCTCTTAGCATGATAAAGAAGATTCAAAGAGAGTGAGATGTCAGCTCCTTTCATTCAGTCAGTAGCTTCAAACATTTCTGGTATATGAATAACATGATGTTTTTCAATGGCAAAAATCAATGAATATTGTAAATGCACAAACAGTAATTTCTCCGCATTGCAAGGTGCAATTCTGAAATTTTTTGCTTTTTCCTGCTCCTCTTAGCATGATAAAGAAGATTCAAAGAGAGTGAGATGCCAGCTCCTTTCATTCAGTCAGTAGCTTCAATCATTTCTGGTATATGAATAACATGATGTTTTTCAATGGCAAAAATCAATGAATTTTGTAAATGCACAAACAGTAATTTCTCAGCATTGCAAGGTGCAATTCTGAAATTTTTTGCTTTTTCCTGCTGCTCTTAGCATGATAAAGAAGATTCAAAGAGAGTGAGATGCCAGCTCCTTTCATTGTCAGTAGCTTCAATCATTTCTGGACGTTTTTCAATGGCAAAAATCAATGAATATTTTAAATGCACAAACAGTAATTTCTCCGCATTGCAAGGTGCAATTCTGAAATTTTTTGCTTTTTCCTGCTCCTCTTAGCATGATAAAGAAGATTCAAAGAGAGTGAGATGCCAGCTCCTTTCATTCAGTCAGTAGCTTCAATCATTTCTGGACGTTTTTCAATGGCAAAAATCAATGAATATTGTAAATGCACAAACAGTAATTTCTCCGCATTGCAAGGTGCAATTCTGAAATTTTTTGCTTTTTCCTGCTCCTCTTAGCATGATAAAGAAGATTCAAAGAGAGTGAGATGCCAGCTCCTTTCATTCAGTCAGTAGCTTCAATCATTTCTGGATGTTTTTCAATGGCAAAAATCAATGAATATTGTAAATGCACAAACAGTAATTTCTCCGCATTGCAAGGTGCAATTCTGAAATTTTTTGCTTTTTCCTGCTCCTCTTAGCATGATAAAGAAGATTCAAAGAGAGTGAGATGTCAGCTCCTTTCATTCAGTCAGTAGCTTCAAACATTTCTGGTATATGAATAACATGATGTTTTTCAATGGCAAAAATCAATGAATATTGTAAATGCACAAACAGTAATTTCTCCGCATTGCAAGGTGCAATTCTGAAATTTTTTGCTTTTTCCTGCTCCTCTTAGCATGATAAAGAAGATTCAAAGAGAGTGAGATGCCAGCTCCTTTCATTCAGTCAGTAGCTTCAATCATTTCTGGTATATGAATAACATGATGTTTTTCAATGGCAAAAATCAATGAATTTTGTAAATGCACAAACAGTAATTTCTCAGCATTGCAAGGTGCAATTCTGAAATTTTTTGCTTTTTCCTGCTCCTCTTAGCATGATAAAGAAGATTCAAAGAGAGTGAGATGCCAGCTCCTTTCATTGTCAGTAGCTTCAATCATTTCTGGACGTTTTTCAATGGCAAAAATCAATGAATATTGTAAATGCACAAACAGTAATTTCTCCGCATTGCAAGGTGCAATTCTGAAATTTTTTGCTTTTTCCTGCTCCTCTTAGCATTATGAAGAAGATTCAAAGAGAGTGAGATACCAGCTCCTTTCATTCAGTCAGTAGCTTCAAACATTTCTGGTATATGAATAACATGATGTTTTTCAATGGCAAAAATCAATGAATATTGTAAATGCACAAACAGTAATTTCTCCGCATTGCAAGGTGCAATTCTGAAATTTTTTGCTTTTTCCTGCTCCTCTTAGCATGATAAAGAAGATTCAAAGAGAGTGAGATGCCAGCTCCTTTCGTTCAGTCAGTAGCTTCAATCATTTCTGGACGTTTTTCAATGGCAAAAATCATTGAATATTGTAAATGCACAAACAGTAATTTCTCCGCATTGCAAGGTGCAATTCTGAAATTTTTTACTTTTTCCTGCTCCTCTTAGCAAGATAAAGAAGATTCAAAGAGAGTGAGATGCCATCTCCTTTCATTCAGTCAGTAGCTTCAATCATTTCTGGACGTTTTTCAATTGCAAAAATCAATGAATATTGTAAATGCACAAACAGTAATTTCTCCGCATTGCAAGGTGCAATTCTGAAATTTTTTGCTTTTTCCTGCTCCTCTTAGCATGATAAAGAAGATTCAAAGAGAGTGAGATGCCAGCTCCTTTCATTCAGTCAGTAGCTTCAATCATTTCTGGACGTTTTTCAATGGCAAAAATCAATGAATATTGTAAATGCACAAACAGTAATTTCTCCGCATTGCAAGGTGCAATTCTGAAATTTTTTGCTTTTTCCTGCTCCTTTTAGCATGATAAACAAGATTCAAAGAGAGTGAGATGCCAGCTCCTTTCATTCAGTCAGTAGCTTCAATCATTTATGGACGTTTTTCAATTGCAAAAATCATTGAATATTGTAAATGCACAAACAGTAATTTCTCCGCATTGCAAGGTGCAATTCTGAAATTTTTTACTTTTTCCTGCTCCTCTTAGCATGATAAAGAAGATTCAAAGAGAGTGTGATGCCAGCTCCTTTCATTCAGTCAGTAGCTTCAATCATTTCTGGTATATGAATAACATGATGTTTTTCAATCGCAAAAATCAATGAATATTGTAAATGCACAAACAGTAATTTCTCCGCATTGCAAGGTGCAATTCTGAAATTTTTTGCTTTTTCCTGCTCCTCTTAGCATGATAAAGAAGATTCAAAGAGAGTGAGATGCCAGCTCCTTTCATTCAGTCAGTAGCTTCAATCATTTCCGGACGTTTTTCAATGGCAAAAATCAATGAATATTGTAAATGCACAAACAGTAATTTCTCCGCATTGCAAGGTGTAATTCTGAAATTTTTTGCTTTTTCCTGCTCCTCTTAGCATGATAAAGAAGATTCAAAGAGAGTGAGATGCCAGCTCCTTTCCTTCAGTCAGTAGCTTCAATCATTTCTGGTATATGAATAACATGATGTTTTTCAATGGCAAAAATCAATGAATTTTGTAAATGCACAAACAGTAATTTCTCCGCATTGCAAGGCGCAATTCTGAAATTTTTTGCTTTTTCCTGCTCCTCTTAGCATGATAAAGAAGATTCAAAGAGAGTGAGATGCTAGCTCCTTTCATTCAGTCAGTAGCTTCAATCATTTCTGGACGTTTTTCAATGGCAAAAATCAATGAATATTGTAAATGCACAAACAGTAATTTCTCCGCATTGCAAGGTGCAATTCTGAAATTTTTTGCTTTTTCCTGCTCCTCTTAGCATGATAAACAAGATTCAAAGAGAGTGAGGTGCCAGCTCCTTTCATTCAGTCAGGAGCTTCAAACATTTCTGGTATATGAATAACATGTTTTTCAATGGCAAAAATCAATGAATATTGTAAATGCACAAACAGTAATTTCTCCGCATTGCAAGGTGCAATTCTGAAATTTTTTGCTTTTTCCTGCTCCTCTTAGCATGATAAAGAAGATTCAAAGAGAGTGAGATGCCAGCTCCTTTCATTCAGTCAGTAGCTTCAATCATTTCTGGACATTTTTCAATGGCAAAAATCAATGAATATTGTAAATGCACAAACAGTAATTTCTCCGCATTGCAAGGTGCAATTCTGAAATTTTTTGCTTTTTCCTGCTCCTCTTAGCATGATAAAGAAGATTCAAAGAGAGTGAGATGCCAGCTCCTTTCATTCAGTCAGTAGCTTCAATCATTTCTGGACGTTTTTCAATGGCAAAAATCAATGAATATTGTAAATGCACAAACTGTAATTTCTCCGCATTGCAAGGTGCAATTCTGAAATTTTTTGCTTTTTCCTGCTCCTCTTAGCATGATAAAGAAGATTCAAAGAGAGTGAGATGCTAGCTCCTTTCATTCAGTCAGTAGCTTCAATCATTTCTGGACGTTTTTCAATGGCAAAAATCAATGAATATTGTAAATGCACAAACAGTAATTTCTCCGCATTGCAAGGTGCAATTCTGAAATTTTTTGCTTTTTCCTGCTCCTCTTAGCATGATAAACAAGATTCAAAGAGAGTGAGGTGCCAGCTCCTTTCATTCAGTCAGGAGCTTCAAACATTTCTGGTATATGAATAACATGTTTTTCAATGGCAAAAATCAATGAATATTGTAAATGCACAAACAGTAATTTCTCCGCATTGCAAGGTGCAATTCTGAAATTTTTTGCTTTTTCCTGCTCCTCTTAGCATGATAAAGAAGATTCAAAGAGAGTGAGATGCCAGCTCCTTTCATTCAGTCAGTAGCTTCAATCATTTCTGGACATTTTTCAATGGCAAAAATCAATGAATATTGTAAATGCACAAACAGTAATTTCTCCGCATTGCAAGGTGCAATTCTGAAATTTTTTGCTTTTTCCTGCTCCTCTTAGCATGATAAAGAAGATTCAAAGAGAGTGAGATGCCAGCTCCTTTCATTCAGTCAGTAGCTTCAATCATTTCTGGACGTTTTTCAATGGCAAAAATCAATGAATATTGTAAATGCACAAACTGTAATTTCTCCGCATTGCAAGGTGCAATTCTGAAATTTTTTGCTTTTTCCTGCTCCTCTTAGCATGATAAAGAAGATTCAAAGAGAGTGAGATGCCAGCTCCTTTCATTCAGTCAGTAGCTTCAATCATTTCTGGACGTTTTTCAATGGCAAAAATCAATGAATATTGTAAATGCACAAACAGTAATTTCTCCGCATTGCAAGGTGCAATTCTGAAATTTTTTGCTTTTTCCTGCTCCTCTTAGCATGATAAAGAAGATTCAAAGAGAGTGAGATGCCAGCTCCTTTCATTCAGTCAGTAGCTTCAATCATTTCTGGACGTTTTTCAATGGCAAAAATCAATGAATATTGTAAATGCACAAACAGTAATTTCTCCGCATTGCAAGGTGCAATTCTGAAATTTTTTGGTTTTTCCTGCTCCTCTTAGCATGATAAAGAAGATTCAAAGAGAGTGAGATGCCAGCTCCTTTCATTCAGTCAGTAGCTTCAATCATTTCTGGTATATGAATAACATGATGTTTTTCAATGGCAAAAATCAATGAATTTTGTAAATGCACAAACAGTAATTTCTCAGCATTGCAAGGTGCAATTCTGAAATTTTTTGCTTTTTCCTGCTCCTCTTAGCATGATAAAGAAGATTCAAAGAGAGTGAGATGCCAGCTCCTTTCATTGTCAGTAGCTTCAATCATTTCTGGACGTTTTTCAATGGCAAAAATCAATGAATATTGTAAATGCACAAACAGTAATTTCTCCGCATTGCAAGGTGCAATTCTGAAATTTTTTGCTTTTTCCTGCTCCTCTTAGCATTATGAAGAAGATTCAAAGAGAGTGAGATACCAGCTCCTTTCATTCAGTCAGTAGCTTCAAACATTTCTGGTATATGAATAACATGATGTTTTTCAATGGCAAAAATCAATGAATATTGTAAATGCACAAACAGTAATTTCTCCGCATTGCAAGGTGCAATTCTGAAATTTTTTGCTTTTTCCTGCTCCTCTTAGCATGATAAAGAAGATTCAAAGAGAGTGAGATGCCAGCTCCTTTAGTTCAGTCAGTAGCTTCAATCATTTCTGGACGTTTTTCAATGGCAAAATTCATTGAATATTGTAAATGCACAAACAGTAATTTCTCCGCATTGCAAGGTGCAATTCTGAAATTTTTTACTTTTTCCTGCTCCTCTTAGCATGATAAAGAAGATTCAAAGAGAGTGAGATGCCAGCTCCTTTCCTTCAGTCAGTAGCTTCAATCATTTCTGGTATATGAATAACATGATGTTTTTCAATGGCAAAAATCAATGAATTTTGTAAATGCACAAACAGTAATTTCTCCGCATTGCAAGGCGCAATTCTGAAATTTTTTGCTTTTTCCTGCTCCTCTTAGCATGATAAAGAAGATTCAAAGAGAGTGAGATGCTAGCTCCTTTCATTCAGTCAGTAGCTTCAATCATTTCTGGACGTTTTTCAATGGCAAAAATCAATGAATATTGTAAATGCACAAACAGTAATTTCTCCGCATTGCAAGGTGCAATTCTGAAATTTTTTGCTTTTTCCTGCTCCTCTTAGCATGATAAACAAGATTCAAAGAGAGTGAGGTGCCAGCTCCTTTCATTCAGTCAGGAGCTTCAAACATTTCTGGTATATGAATAACATGTTTTTCAATGGCAAAAATCAATGAATATTGTAAATGCACAAACAGTAATTTCTCCGCATTGCAAGGTGCAATTCTGAAATTTTTTGCTTTTTCCTGCTCCTCTTAGCATGATAAAGAAGATTCAAAGAGAGTGAGATGCCAGCTCCTTTCATTCAGTCAGTAGCTTCAATCATTTCTGGACATTTTTCAATGGCAAAAATCAATGAATATTGTAAATGCACAAACAGTAATTTCTCCGCATTGCAAGGTGCAATTCTGAAATTTTTTGCTTTTTCCTGCTCCTCTTAGCATGATAAAGAAGATTCAAAGAGAGTGAGATGCCAGCTCCTTTCATTCAGTCAGTAGCTTCAATCATTTCTGGACGTTTTTCAATGGCAAAAATCAATGAATATTGTAAATGCACAAACTGTAATTTCTCCGCATTGCAAGGTGCAATTCTGAAATTTTTTGCTTTTTCCTGCTCCTCTTAGCATGATAAAGAAGATTCAAAGAGAGTGAGATGCCAGCTCCTTTCATTCAGTCAGTAGCTTCAATCATTTCTGGACGTTTTTCAATGGCAAAAATCAATGAATATTGTAAATGCACAAACAGTAATTTCTCCGCATTGCAAGGTGCAATTCTGAAATTTTTTGCTTTTTCCTGCTCCTCTTAGCATGATAAAGAAGATTCAAAGAGAGTGAGATGCCAGCTCCTTTCATTCAGTCAGTAGCTTCAATCATTTCTGGACGTTTTTCAATGGCAAAAATCAATGAATATTGTAAATGCACAAACAGTAATTTCCCCGCATTGCAAGGTGCAATTCTGAAATTTTTTGCTTTTTCCTGCTCCTCTTAGCATGATAAAGAAGATTCAAAGAGAGTGAGATGCCAGCTCCTTTCATTCAGTCAGTAGCTTCAATCATTTCTGGTATATGAATAACATGATGTTTTTCAATGGCAAAAATCAATGAATTTTGTAAATGCACAAACAGTAATTTCTCAGCATTGCAAGGTGCAATTCTGAAATTTTTTGCTTTTTCCTGCTCCTCTTAGCATGATAAAGAAGATTCAAAGAGAGTGAGATGCCAGCTCCTTTAGTTCAGTCAGTAGCTTCAATCATTTCTGGACGTTTTTCAATGGCAAAATTCATTGAATATTGTAAATGCACAAACAGTAATTTCTCCGCATTGCAAGGTGCAATTCTGAAATTTTTTACTTTTTCCTGCTCCTCTTAGCATGATAAAGAAGATTCAAAGAGAGTGAGATGCCAGCTCCTTTCATTCAGTCAGTAGCTTCAATCATTTCTGGTATATGAATAACATGATGTTTTTCAATCGCAAAAATCAATGAATATTGTAAATGCACAAACAGTAATTTCTCCGCATTGCAAGGTGCAATTCTGAAATTTTTTGCTTTTTCCTGCTCCTCTTAGCATGATAAAGAAGATTCAAAGAGAGTGAGATGCCAGCTCCTTTCATTCAGTCAGTAGCTTCAATCATTTCTGGACGTTTTTCAATGGCAAAAATCAATGAATATTGTAAATGCACAAACAGTAATTTCTCCGCATTGCAAGGTGCAATTCTGAAATTTTTTGCTTTTTCCTGCTCCTCTTAGCATGATAAAGAAGATTCAAAGAGAGTGAGATGCCAGCTCCTTTCCTTCAGTCAGTAGCTTCAATCATTTCTGGCATATGAATAACATGATGTTTTTCAATGGCAAAAATCAATGAATTTTGTAAATGCACAAACAGTAATTTCTCCGCATTGCAAGGCGCAATTCTGAAATTTTTTGCTTTTTCCTGCTCCTCTTAGCATGATAAAGAAGATTCAAAGAGAGTGAGATGCCAGCTCCTTTCCTTCAGTCACTAGCTTCTATCATTTCTGGCATATGAATAACATGATGTTTTTCAATGGCAAAAATCAATGAATTTTGTAAATGCACAAACAGTAATTTCTCCGCATTGCAAGGCGCAATTCTGAAATTTTTTGCTTTTTCCTGCTCCTCTTAGCATGATAAAGAAGATTCAAAGAGAGTGAGATGCCAGCTCCTTTCATTCAGTCAGTAGCTTCAATCATTTCTGGACATTTTTCAATGGCAAAAATCAATGAATATTGTAAATGCACAAACAGTAATTTCTCCGCATTGCAAGGTGCAATTCTGAAATTTTTTGCTTTTTCCTGCTCCTCTTAGCATGATAAAGAAGATTCAAAGAGAGTGAGATGCCAGCTCCTTTAGTTCAGTCAGTAGCTTCAATCATTTCTGGACGTTTTTCAATGCCAAAATTCATTGAATATTGTAAATGCACAAACAGTAATTTCTCCGCATTGCAAGGTGCAATTCTGAAATTTTTTACTTTTTCCTGCTCCTCTTAGCATGATAAAGAAGATTCAAAGAGAGTGAGATGCCAGCTCCTTTCATTCAGTCAGTAGCTTCAATCATTTCTGGTATATGAATAACATGATGTTTTTCAATCGCAAAAATCAATGAATATTGTAAATGCACAAACAGTAATTTCTCCGCATTGCAAGGTGCAATTCTGAAATTTTTTGCTTTTTCCTGCTCCTCTTAGCATGATAAAGAAGATTCAAAGAGAGTGAGATGCCAGCTCCTTTCATTCAGTCAGTAGCTTCAATCATTTCTGGACGTTTTTCAATGGCAAAAATCAATGAATATTGTAAATGCACAAACAGTAATTTCTCCGCATTGCAAGGTGCAATTCTGAAATGTTTTGCTTTTTCCTGCTCCTCTTAGCATGATAAAGAAGATTCAAAGAGAGTGAGATGCCAGCTCCTTTCCTTCAGTCAGTAGCTTCAATCATTTCTGGCATATGAATAACATGATGTTTTTCAATGGCAAAAATCAATGAATTTTGTAAATGCACAAACAGTAATTTCTCCGCATTGCAAGGCGCAATTCTGAAATTTTTTGCTTTTTCCTGCTCCTCTTAGCATGATAAAGAAGATTCAAAGAGAGTGAGATGCCAGCTCCTTTCCTTCAGTCAGTAGCTTCAATCATTTCTGGCATATGAATAACATGATGTTTTTCAATGGCAAAAATCAATGAATTTTGTAAATGCACAAACAGTAATTTCTCCGCATTGCAAGGCGCAATTCTGAAATTTTTTGCTTTTTCCTGCTCCTCTTAGCATGATAAAGAAGATTCAAAGAGAGTGAGATGCCAGCTCCTTTCATTCAGTCAGTAGCTTCAATCATTTCTGGACATTTTTCAATGGCAAAAATCAATGAATATTGTAAATGCACAAACAGTAATTTCTCCGCATTGCAAGGTGCAATTCTGAAATTTTTTGCTTTTTCCTGCTCCTCTTAGCATGATAAAGAAGATTCAAAGAGAGTGAGATGACAGCTCCTTTCATTCAGTCAGTAGCTTCAATCATTTCTGGACGTTTTTCAATGGCAAAAATCAATGAATATTGTAAATGCACAAACAGTAATTTCTCCGCATTGCAAGGTGCAATTCTGAAATTTTTTGCTTTTTCCTGCTCCTCTTAGCATGATAAAGAAGATTCAACGAGAGTGAGGTGCCAGCTCCTTTCATTCAGTCAGGAGCTTCAAACATTTCTGGTATATGAATAACATGTTTTTCAATGGCAAAAATCAATGAATATTGTAAATGCACAAACAGTAATTTCTCCGCATTGCAAGGTGCAATTCTGAAATTTTTTGCTTTTTCCTGCTCCTCTTAGCATGATAAAGAAGATTCAAAGAGAGTGAGATGCCAGCTCCTTTCATTCAGTCAGTAGCTTCAATCATTTCTGGACGTTTTTCAATGGCAAAAATCAATGAATATTGTAAATGCACAAACAGTAATTTCTCCGCATTGCAATGTGCAATTCTGAAATTTTTTGCTTTTTCCTGCTCCTCTTAGCATGATAAAGAAGATTCAAAGAGAGTGAGATGCCAGCTCCTTTCATTCAGTCAGGAGCTTCAAACATTTCTGGTATATAAATAACATGTTTTTCAATGGCAAAAATCAATGAATATTGTAAATGCACAAACAGTAATTTCTCCGCATTGCAAGGTGCAATTCTGAAATTTTTTGCTTTTTCCTGCTCCTCTTAGCATGATAAAGAAGATTCAAAGAGAGTGAGATGCCAGCTCCTTTCATTCAGTCAGTAGCTTCAATCATTTCTGGACGTTTTTCAATGGCAAAAATCAATGAATATTGTAAATGCACAAACAGTAATTTCTCCGCATTGCAAGGTGCAATTCTGAAATTTTTTGCTTTTTCCTGCTCCTCTTAGCATGATAAAGAAGATTCAAAGAGAGTGAGATGCCAGCTCCTTTCATTCAGTCAGTAGCTTCAATCATTTCTGGACGTTTTTCAATGGCAAAAATCAATGAATATTGTAAATGCACAAACTGTAATTTCTCCGCATTGCAAGGTGCAATTCTGAAATTTTTTGCTTTTTCCTGCTCCTCTTAGCATGATAAAGAAGATTCAAAGAGAGTGAGATGCCAGCTCCTTTCATTCAGTCAGTAGCTTCAATCATTTCTGGACGTTTTTCAATGGCAAAAATCAATGAATATTGTAAATGCACAAACAGTAATTTCTCCGCATTGCAAGGTGCAATTCTGAAATTTTTTGCTTTTTCCTGCTCCTCTTAGCATGATAAAGAAGATTCAAAGAGAGTGAGATGCCAGCTCCTTTCATTCAGTCAGTAGCTTCAATCATTTCTGGACATTTTTCAATGGCAAAAATCAATGAATATTGTAAATGCACAAACAGTAATTTCTCCGCATTGCAAGGTGCAATTCTGAAATTTTTTGCTTTTTCCTGCTCCTCTTAGCATGATAAAGAAGATTCAAAGAGAGTGAGATGCCAGCTCCTTTCCTTCAGTCAGTAGCATCAATCATTTCTGGTATATGAATAACATCATGTTTTTCAATGGCAAAAATCAATGAATTTTGTAAATGCACAAACAGTAATTTCTCCGCATTGCAAGGCGCAATTCTGAAATTTTTTGCTTTTTCCTGCTCCTCTTAGCATGATAAAGAAGATTCAAAGAGAGTGAGATGCCAGCTCCTTTCATTCAGTCAGTAGCTTCAATCATTTCTGGACATTTTTCAATGGCAAAAATCAATGAATATTGTAAATGCACAAACAGTAATTTCTCCGCATTGCAAGGTGCAATTCTGAAATTTTTTGCTTTTTCCTGCTCCTCTTAGCATGATAAAGAAGATTCAAAGAGAGTGAGATGCCAGCTCCCCTCATTCAGTCAGTAGCTTCAATCATTTCTGGACGTTTTTCAATGGCAAAAATCAATGAATATTGTAAATGCACAAACAGTAATTTCTCCGCATTGCAAGGTGCAATTCTGAAATTTTTTGCTTTTTCCTGCTCCTCTTAGCATGATAAAGAAGAGTCAAAGAGAGTGAGGTGCCAGCTCCTTTCATTCAGTCAGGAGCTTCAAACATTTCTGGTATATGAATAACATGTTTTACAATGGCAAAAATCAATGAATATTGTAAATGCACAAACAGTAATTTCTCCGCATTGCAAGGTGCAATTCTGAAATTTTTTGCTTTTTCCTGCTCCTCTTAGCATGATAAAGAAGATTCAAAGAGAGTGAGATGCCAGCTCCTTTCATTCAGTCAGTAGCTTCAATCATTTCTGGACGTTTTTCAATGGCAAAAATCAATTAATATTGTAAATGCACAAACAGTAATTTCTCCGCATTGCTAGGTGCAATTCTGAAATTTTTTGCTTTTTCCTGCTACTCTTAGCATGATAAAGAAGATTCAAAGAGAGTGAGATGCCAGCTCCTTTCATTCAGTCAGTAGCTTCAATCATTTCTGGACGTTTTTCAATGGCAAAAATCAATGAATATTGTAAATGCACAAACTGTAATTTCTCCGCATTGCAAGGTGCAATTCTGAAATTTTTTGCTTTTTCCTGCTCCTCTTAGCATGATAAAGAAGATTCAAAGAGAGTGAGATGCCAGCTCCTTTCATTCAGTCAGTAGCTTCAATCATTTCTGGACATTTTTCAACGGCAAAAATCAATGAATATTGTAAATGCACAAACAGTAATTTCTCCGCATTGCAAGGTGCAATTCTGAAATTTTTTGCTTTTTCCTGCTCCTCTTAGCATGATAAAGAAGATTCAAAGAGAGTGAGATGCCAGCTCCTTTCATTCAGTCAGTAGCTTCAATCATTTCTGGACATTTTTCAATGGCAAAAATCAATGAATATTGTAAATGCACAAACAGTAATTTCTCCGCATTGCAAGGTGCAATTCTGAAATTTTTTGCTTTTTCCTGCTCCTCTTAGCATGATAAAGAAGATTCAAAGAGAGTGAGATGTCAGCTCCTTTCATTCAGTCAGTAGCTTCAAACATTTCTGGTATATGAATAACATGATGTTTTTCAATGGCAAAAATCAATGAATATTGTAAATGCACAAACAGTAATTTCTCCGCATTGCAAGGTGCAATTCTGAAATTTTTTGCTTTTTCCTGCTCCTCTTAGCATGATAAAGAAGATTCAAAGAGAGTGAGATGCCAGCTCCTTTCATTCAGTCAGTAGCTTCAATCATTTCTGGTATATGAATAACATGATGTTTTTCAATGGCAAAAATCAATGAATTTTGTAAATGCACAAACAGTAATTTCTCAGCATTGCAAGGTGCAATTCTGAAATTTTTTGCTTTTTCCTGCTGCTCTTAGCATGATAAAGAAGATTCAAAGAGAGTGAGATGCCAGCTCCTTTCATTGTCAGTAGCTTCAATCATTTCTGGACGTTTTTCAATGGCAAAAATCAATGAATATTTTAAATGCACAAACAGTAATTTCTCCGCATTGCAAGGTGCAATTCTGAAATTTTTTGCTTTTTCCTGCTCCTCTTAGCATGATAAAGAAGATTCAAAGAGAGTGAGATGCCAGCTCCTTTCATTCAGTCAGTAGCTTCAATCATTTCTGGACGTTTTTCAATGGCAAAAATCAATGAATATTGTAAATGCACAAACAGTAATTTCTCCGCATTGCAAGGTGCAATTCTGAAATTTTTTGCTTTTTCCTGCTCCTCTTAGCATGATAAAGAAGATTCAAAGAGAGTGAGATGCCAGCTCCTTTCATTCAGTCAGTAGCTTCAATCATTTCTGGACGTTTTTCAATGGCAAAAATCAATGAATATTGTAAATGCACAAACAGTAATTTCTCCGCATTGCAAGGTGCAATTCTGAAATTTTTTGCTTTTTCCTGCTCCTCTTAGCATGATAAAGAAGATTCAAAGAGAGTGAGATGTCAGCTCCTTTCATTCAGTCAGTAGCTTCAAACATTTCTGGTATATGAATAACATGATGTTTTTCAATGGCAAAAATCAATGAATATTGTAAATGCACAAACAGTAATTTCTCCGCATTGCAAGGTGCAATTCTGAAATTTTTTGCTTTTTCCTGCTCCTCTTAGCATGATAAAGAAGATTCAAAGAGAGTGAGATGCCAGCTCCTTTCATTCAGTCAGTAGCTTCAATCATTTCTGGTATATGAATAACATGATGTTTTTCAATGGCAAAAATCAATGAATTTTGTAAATGCACAAACAGTAATTTCTCAGCATTGCAAGGTGCAATTCTGAAATTTTTTGCTTTTTCCTGCTCCTCTTAGCATGATAAAGAAGATTCAAAGAGAGTGAGATGCCAGCTCCTTTCATTGTCAGTAGCTTCAATCATTTCTGGACGTTTTTCAATGGCAAAAATCAATGAATATTGTAAATGCACAAACAGTAATTTCTCCGCATTGCAAGGTGCAATTCTGAAATTTTTTGCTTTTTCCTGCTCCTCTTAGCATTATGAAGAAGATTCAAAGAGAGTGAGATACCAGCTC
Source organism: Phyllobates terribilis (assembly GCF_046119375.1). Classification (NCBI taxonomy): domain Eukaryota; kingdom Metazoa; phylum Chordata; class Amphibia; order Anura; family Dendrobatidae; genus Phyllobates; species Phyllobates terribilis. The sequence continues at coordinate 278,432 of NW_027363371.1, forward strand.
CTTTCATTCAGTCAGTAGCTTCAAACATTTCTGGTATATGAATAACATGATGTTTTTCAATGGCAAAAATCAATGAATATTGTAAATGCACAAACAGTAATTTCTCCGCATTGCAAGGTGCAATTCTGAAATTTTTTGCTTTTTCCTGCTCCTCTTAGCATGATAAAGAAGATTCAAAGAGAGTGAGATGCCAGCTCCTTTCGTTCAGTCAGTAGCTTCAATCATTTCTGGACGTTTTTCAATGGCAAAAATCATTGAATATTGTAAATGCACAAACAGTAATTTCTCCGCATTGCAAGGTGCAATTCTGAAATTTTTTACTTTTTCCTGCTCCTCTTAGCATGATAAAGAAGATTCAAAGAGAGTGAGATGCCATCTCCTTTCATTCAGTCAGTAGCTTCAATCATTTCTGGACGTTTTTCAATTGCAAAAATCAATGAATATTGTAAATGCACAAACAGTAATTTCTCCGCATTGCAAGGTGCAATTCTGAAATTTTTTGCTTTTTCCTGCTCCTCTTAGCATGATAAAGAAGATTCAAAGAGAGTGAGATGCCAGCTCCTTTCATTCAGTCAGTAGCTTCAATCATTTCTGGACGTTTTTCAATGGCAAAAATCAATGAATATTGTAAATGCACAAACAGTAATTTCTCCGCATTGCAAGGTGCAATTCTGAAATTTTTTGCTTTTTCCTGCTCCTTTTAGCATGATAAACAAGATTCAAAGAGAGTGAGATGCCAGCTCCTTTCATTCAGTCAGTAGCTTCAATCATTTATGGACGTTTTTCAATTGCAAAAATCAATGAATATTGTAAATGCACAAACAGTAATTTCTCCGCATTGCAAGGTGCAATTCTGAAATTTTTTACTTTTTCCTGCTCCTCTTAGCATGATAAAGAAGATTCAAAGAGAGTGAGATGCCAGCTCCTTTCATTCAGTCAGTAGCTTCAATCATTTCTGGTATATGAATAACATGATGTTTTTCAATCGCAAAAATCAATGAATATTGTAAATGCACAAACAGTAATTTCTCCGCATTGCAAGGTGCAATTCTGAAATTTTTTGCTTTTTCCTGCTCCTCTTAGCATGATAAAGAAGATTCAAAGAGAGTGAGATGCCAGCTCCTTTCATTCAGTCAGTAGCTTCAATCATTTCCGGACGTTTTTCAATGGCAAAAATCAATGAATATTGTAAATGCACAAACAGTAATTTCTCAGCATTGCAAGGTGTAATTCTGAAATTTTTTGCTTTTTCCTGCTCCTCTTAGCATGATAAAGAAGATTCAAAGAGAGTGAGATGCTAGCTCCTTTCATTCAGTCAGTAGCTTCAATCATTTCTGGACGTTTTTCAATGGCAAAAATCAATGAATATTGTAAATGCACAAACAGTAATTTCTCCGCATTGCAAGGTGCAATTCTGAAATTTTTTGCTTTTTCCTGCTCCTCTTAGCATGATAAACAAGATTCAAAGAGAGTGAGGTGCCAGCTCCTTTCATTCAGTCAGGAGCTTCAAACATTTCTGGTATATGAATAACATGTTTTTCAATGGCAAAAATCAATGAATATTGTAAATGCACAAACAGTAATTTCTCCGCATTGCAAGGTGCAATTCTGAATTTTTTTGCTTTTTCCTGCTCCTCTTAGCATGATAAAGAAGATTCAAAGAGAGTGAGATGCCAGCTCCTTTCATTCAGTCAGTAGCTTCAATCATTTCTGGACATTTTTCAATGGCAAAAATCATTGAATATTGTAAATGCACAAACAGTAATTTCTCCGCATTGCAAGGTGCAATTCTGAAATTTTTTGCTTTTTCCTGCTCCTCTTAGCATGATAAAGAAGATTCAAAGAGAGTGAGATGCCAGCTCCTTTCATTCAGTCAGTAGCTTCAATCATTTCTGGACGTTTTTCAATGGCAAAAATCAATGAATATTGTAAATGCACAAACTGTAATTTCTCCGCATTGCAAGGTGCAATTCTGAAATTTTTTGCTTTTTCCTGCTCCTCTTAGCATGATAAAGAAGATTCAAAGAGAGTGAGATGCCAGCTCCTTTCATTCAGTCAGTAGCTTCAATCATTTCTGGACATTTTTCAATGGCAAAAATCAATGAATATTGTAAATGCACAAACAGTAATTTCTCCGCATTGCAAGGTGCAATTCTGAAATTTTTTGCTTTTTCCTGCTCCTCTTAGCATGATAAAGAAGATTCAAAGAGAGTGAGATGCCAGCTCCTTTCCTTCAGTCAGTAGCATCAATCATTTCTGGTATATGAATAACATCATGTTTTTCAATGGCAAAAATCAATGAATTTTGTAAATGCACAAACAGTAATTTCTCCGCATTGCAAGGCGCAATTCTGAAATTTTTTGCTTTTTCCTGCTCCTCTTAGCATGATAAAGAAGATTCAAAGAGAGTGAGATGCCAGCTCCTTTCATTCAGTCAGTAGCTTCAATCATTTCTGGACATTTTTCAATGGCAAAAATCAATGAATATTGTAAATGCACAAACAGTAATTTCTCCGCATTGCAAGGTGCAATTCTGAAATTTTTTGCTTTTTCCTGCTCCTCTTAGCATGATAAAGAAGATTCAAAGAGAGTGAGATGCCAGCTCCCCTCATTCAGTCAGTAGCTTCAATCATTTCTGGACGTTTTTCAATGGCAAAAATCAATGAATATTGTAAATGCACAAACAGTAATTTCTCCGCATTGCAAGGTGCAATTCTGAAATTTTTTGCTTTTTCCTGCTCCTCTTAGCATGATAAAGAAGAGTCAAAGAGAGTGAGGTGCCAGCTCCTTTCATTCAGTCAGGAGCTTCAAACATTTCTGGTATATGAATAACATGTTTTACAATGGCAAAAATCAATGAATATTGTAAATGCACAAACAGTAATTTCTCCGCATTGCAAGGTGCAATTCTGAAATTTTTTGCTTTTTCCTGCTCCTCTTAGCATGATAAAGAAGATTCAAAGAGAGTGAGATGCCAGCTCCTTTCATTCAGTCAGTAGCTTCAATCATTTCTGGACGTTTTTCAATGGCAAAAATCAATTAATATTGTAAATGCACAAACAGTAATTTCTCCGCATTGCTAGGTGCAATTCTGAAATTTTTTGCTTTTTCCTGCTACTCTTAGCATGATAAAGAAGATTCAAAGAGAGTGAGATGCCAGCTCCTTTCATTCAGTCAGTAGCTTCAATCATTTCTGGACGTTTTTCAATGGCAAAAATCAATGAATATTGTAAATGCACAAACTGTAATTTCTCCGCATTGCAAGGTGCAATTCTGAAATTTTTTGCTTTTTCCTGCTCCTCTTAGCATGATAAAGAAGATTCAAAGAGAGTGAGATGCCAGCTCCTTTCATTCAGTCAGTAGCTTCAATCATTTCTGGACATTTTTCAACGGCAAAAATCAATGAATATTGTAAATGCACAAACAGTAATTTCTCCGCATTGCAAGGTGCAATTCTGAAATTTTTTGCTTTTTCCTGCTCCTCTTAGCATGATAAAGAAGATTCAAAGAGAGTGAGATGCCAGCTCCTTTCATTCAGTCAGTAGCTTCAATCATTTCTGGACATTTTTCAATGGCAAAAATCAATGAATATTGTAAATGCACAAACAGTAATTTCTCCGCATTGCAAGGTGCAATTCTGAAATTTTTTGCTTTTTCCTGCTCCTCTTAGCATGATAAAGAAGATTCAAAGAGAGTGAGATGTCAGCTCCTTTCATTCAGTCAGTAGCTTCAAACATTTCTGGTATATGAATAACATGATGTTTTTCAATGGCAAAAATCAATGAATATTGTAAATGCACAAACAGTAATTTCTCCGCATTGCAAGGTGCAATTCTGAAATTTTTTGCTTTTTCCTGCTCCTCTTAGCATGATAAAGAAGATTCAAAGAGAGTGAGATGCCAGCTCCTTTCATTCAGTCAGTAGCTTCAATCATTTCTGGTATATGAATAACATGATGTTTTTCAATGGCAAAAATCAATGAATTTTGTAAATGCACAAACAGTAATTTCTCAGCATTGCAAGGTGCAATTCTGAAATTTTTTGCTTTTTCCTGCTGCTCTTAGCATGATAAAGAAGATTCAAAGAGAGTGAGATGCCAGCTCCTTTCATTGTCAGTAGCTTCAATCATTTCTGGACGTTTTTCAATGGCAAAAATCAATGAATATTTTAAATGCACAAACAGTAATTTCTCCGCATTGCAAGGTGCAATTCTGAAATTTTTTGCTTTTTCCTGCTCCTCTTAGCATGATAAAGAAGATTCAAAGAGAGTGAGATGCCAGCTCCTTTCATTCAGTCAGTAGCTTCAATCATTTCTGGACGTTTTTCAATGGCAAAAATCAATGAATATTGTAAATGCACAAACAGTAATTTCTCCGCATTGCAAGGTGCAATTCTGAAATTTTTTGCTTTTTCCTGCTCCTCTTAGCATGATAAAGAAGATTCAAAGAGAGTGAGATGCCAGCTCCTTTCATTCAGTCAGTAGCTTCAATCATTTCTGGACGTTTTTCAATGGCAAAAATCAATGAATATTGTAAATGCACAAACAGTAATTTCTCCGCATTGCAAGGTGCAATTCTGAAATTTTTTGCTTTTTCCTGCTCCTCTTAGCATGATAAAGAAGATTCAAAGAGAGTGAGATGTCAGCTCCTTTCATTCAGTCAGTAGCTTCAAACATTTCTGGTATATGAATAACATGATGTTTTTCAATGGCAAAAATCAATGAATATTGTAAATGCACAAACAGTAATTTCTCCGCATTGCAAGGTGCAATTCTGAAATTTTTTGCTTTTTCCTGCTCCTCTTAGCATGATAAAGAAGATTCAAAGAGAGTGAGATGCCAGCTCCTTTCATTCAGTCAGTAGCTTCAATCATTTCTGGTATATGAATAACATGATGTTTTTCAATGGCAAAAATCAATGAATTTTGTAAATGCACAAACAGTAATTTCTCAGCATTGCAAGGTGCAATTCTGAAATTTTTTGCTTTTTCCTGCTCCTCTTAGCATGATAAAGAAGATTCAAAGAGAGTGAGATGCCAGCTCCTTTCATTGTCAGTAGCTTCAATCATTTCTGGACGTTTTTCAATGGCAAAAATCAATGAATATTGTAAATGCACAAACAGTAATTTCTCCGCATTGCAAGGTGCAATTCTGAAATTTTTTGCTTTTTCCTGCTCCTCTTAGCATTATGAAGAAGATTCAAAGAGAGTGAGATACCAGATCCTTTCATTCAGTCAGTAGCTTCAAACATTTCTGGTATATGAATAACATGATGTTTTTCAATGGCAAAAATCAATGAATATTGTAAATGCACAAACAGTAATTTCTCCGCATTGCAAGGTGCAATTCTGAAATTTTTTGCTTTTTCCTGCTCCTCTTAGCATGATAAAGAAGATTCAAAGAGAGTGAGATGCCAGCTCCTTTCGTTCAGTCAGTAGCTTCAATCATTTCTGGACGTTTTTCAATGGCAAAAATCATTGAATATTGTAAATGCACAAACAGTAATTTCTCCGCATTGCAAGGTGCAATTCTGAAATTTTTTACTTTTTCCTGCTCCTCTTAGCATGATAAAGAAGATTCAAAGAGAGTGAGATGCCATCTCCTTTCATTCAGTCAGTAGCTTCAATCATTTCTGGACGTTTTTCAATTGCAAAAATCAATGAATATTGTAAATGCACAAACAGTAATTTCTCCGCATTGCAAGGTGCAATTCTGAAATTTTTTGCTTTTTCCTGCTCCTCTTAGCATGATAAAGAAGATTCAAAGAGAGTGAGATGCCAGCTCCTTTCATTCAGTCAGTAGCTTCAATCATTTCTGGACGTTTTTCAATGGCAAAAATCAATGAATATTGTAAATGCACAAACAGTAATTTCTCCGCATTGCAAGGTGCAATTCTGAAATTTTTTGCTTTTTCCTGCTCCTTTTAGCATGATAAACAAGATTCAAAGAGAGTGAGATGCCAGCTCCTTTCATTCAGTCAGTAGCTTCAATCATTTATGGACGTTTTTCAATTGCAAAAATCAATGAATATTGTAAATGCACAAACAGTAATTTCTCCGCATTGCAAGGTGCAATTCTGAAATTTTTTACTTTTTCCTGCTCCTCTTAGCATGATAAAGAAGATTCAAAGAGAGTGAGATGCCAGCTCCTTTCATTCAGTCAGTAGCTTCAATCATTTCTGGTATATGAATAACATGATGTTTTTCAATCGCAAAAATCAATGAATATTGTAAATGCACAAACAGTAATTTCTCCGCATTGCAAGGTGCAATTCTGAAATTTTTTGCTTTTTCCTGCTCCTCTTAGCATGATAAAGAAGATTCAAAGAGAGTGAGATGCCAGCTCCTTTCATTCAGTCAGTAGCTTCAATCATTTCCGGACGTTTTTCAATGGCAAAAATCAATGAATATTGTAAATGCACAAACAGTAATTTCTCAGCATTGCAAGGTGTAATTCTGAAATTTTTTGCTTTTTCCTGCTCCTCTTAGCATGATAAAGAAGATTCAAAGAGAGTGAGATGCTAGCTCCTTTCATTCAGTCAGTAGCTTCAATCATTTCTGGACGTTTTTCAATGGCAAAAATCAATGAATATTGTAAATGCACAAACAGTAATTTCTCCGCATTGCAAGGTGCAATTCTGAAATTTTTTGCTTTTTCCTGCTCCTCTTAGCATGATAAACAAGATTCAAAGAGAGTGAGGTGCCAGCTCCTTTCATTCAGTCAGGAGCTTCAAACATTTCTGGTATATGAATAACATGTTTTTCAATGGCAAAAATCAATGAATATTGTAAATGCACAAACAGTAATTTCTCCGCATTGCAAGGTGCAATTCTGAATTTTTTTGCTTTTTCCTGCTCCTCTTAGCATGATAAAGAAGATTCAAAGAGAGTGAGATGCCAGCTCCTTTCATTCAGTCAGTAGCTTCAATCATTTCTGGACATTTTTCAATGGCAAAAATCATTGAATATTGTAAATGCACAAACAGTAATTTCTCCGCATTGCAAGGTGCAATTCTGAAATTTTTTGCTTTTTCCTGCTCCTCTTAGCATGATAAAGAAGATTCAAAGAGAGTGAGATGCCAGCTCCTTTCATTCAGTCAGTAGCTTCAATCATTTCTGGACGTTTTTCAATGGCAAAAATCAATGAATATTGTAAATGCACAAACTGTAATTTCTCCGCATTGCAAGGTGCAATTCTGAAATTTTTTGCTTTTTCCTGCTCCTCTTAGCATGATAAAGAAGATTCAAAGAGAGTGAGATGCCAGCTCCTTTCATTCAGTCAGTAGCTTCAATCATTTCTGGACGTTTTTCAATGGCAAAAATCAATGAATATTGTAAATGCACAAACAGTAATTTCTCCGCATTGCAAGGTGCAATTCTGAAATTTTTTGCTTTTTCCTGCTCCTCTTAGCATGATAAAGAAGATTCAAAGAGAGTGAGATGCCAGCTCCTTTCATTCAGTCAGTAGCTTCAATCATTTCTGGACGTTTTTCAATGGCAAAAATCAATGAATATTGTAAATGCACAAACAGTAATTTCTCCGCATTGCAAGGTGCAATTCTGAAATTTTTTGCTTTTTCCTGCTCCTCTTAGCATGATAAAGAAGATTCAAAGAGAGTGAGATGCCAGCTCCTTTCATTCAGTCAGTAGCTTCAATCATTTCTGGTATATGAATAACATGATGTTTTTCAATGGCAAAAATCAATGAATTTTGTAAATGCACAAACAGTAATTTCTCAGCATTGCAAGGTGCAATTCTGAAATTTTTTGCTTTTTCCTGCTCCTCTTAGCATGATAAAGAAGATTCAAAGAGAGTGAGATGCCAGCTCCTTTCATTGTCAGTAGCTTCAATCATTTCTGGACGTTTTTCAATGGCAAAAATCAATGAATATTGTAAATGCACAAACAGTAATTTCTCCGCATTGCAAGGTGCAATTCTGAAATTTTTTGCTTTTTCCTGCTCCTCTTAGCATTATGAAGAAGATTCAAAGAGAGTGAGATACCAGCTCCTTTCATTCAGTCAGTAGCTTCAAACATTTCTGGTATATGAATAACATGATGTTTTTCAATGGCAAAAATCAATGAATATTGTAAATGCACAAACAGTAATTTCTCCGCATTGCAAGGTGCAATTCTGAAATTTTTTGCTTTTTCCTGCTCCTCTTAGCATGATAAAGAAGATTCAAAGAGAGTGAGATGCCAGCTCCTTTAGTTCAGTCAGTAGCTTCAATCATTTCTGGACGTTTTTCAATGGCAAAATTCATTGAATATTGTAAATGCACAAACAGTAATTTCTCCGCATTGCAAGGTGCAATTCTGAAATTTTTTACTTTTTCCTGCTCCTCTTAGCATGATAAAGAAGATTCAAAGAGAGTGAGATGCCAGCTCCTTTCATTCAGTCAGTAGCTTCAATCATTTCTGGTATATGAATAACATGATGTTTTTCAATCGCAAAAATCAATGAATATTGTAAATGCACAAACAGTAATTTCTCCGCATTGCAAGGTGCAATTCTGAAATTTTTTGCTTTTTCCTGCTCCTCTTAGCATGATAAAGAAGATTCAAAGAGAGTGAGATGTCAGCTCCTTTCATTCAGTCAGTAGCTTCAAACATTTCTGGTATATGAATAACATGATGTTTTTCAATGGCAAAAATCAATGAATATTGTAAATGCACAAACAGTAATTTCTCCGCATTGCAAGGTGCAATTCTGAAATTTTTTGCTTTTTCCTGCTCCTCTTAGCATGATAAAGAAGATTCAAAGAGAGTGAGATGCCAGCTCCTTTCATTCAGTCAGTAGCTTCAATCATTTCTGGTATATGAATAACATGATGTTTTTCAATGGCAAAAATCAATGAATTTTGTAAATGCACAAACAGTAATTTCTCAGCATTGCAAGGTGCAATTCTGAAATTTTTTGCTTTTTCCTGCTGCTCTTAGCATGATAAAGAAGATTCAAAGAGAGTGAGATGCCAGCTCCTTTCATTGTCAGTAGCTTCAATCATTTCTGGACGTTTTTCAATGGCAAAAATCAATGAATATTTTAAATGCACAAACAGTAATTTCTCCGCATTGCAAGGTGCAATTCTGAAATTTTTTGCTTTTTCCTGCTCCTCTTAGCATGATAAAGAAGATTCAAAGAGAGTGAGATGCCAGCTCCTTTCATTCAGTCAGTAGCTTCAATCATTTCTGGACGTTTTTCAATGGCAAAAATCAATGAATATTGTAAATGCACAAACAGTAATTTCTCCGCATTGCAAGGTGCAATTCTGAAATTTTTTGCTTTTTCCTGCTCCTCTTAGCATGATAAAGAAGATTCAAAGAGAGTGAGATGCCAGCTCCTTTCATTCAGTCAGTAGCTTCAATCATTTCTGGACGTTTTTCAATGGCAAAAATCAATGAATATTGTAAATGCACAAACAGTAATTTCTCCGCATTGCAAGGTGCAATTCTGAAATTTTTTGCTTTTTCCTGCTCCTCTTAGCATGATAAAGAAGATTCAAAGAGAGTGAGATGTCAGCTCCTTTCATTCAGTCAGTAGCTTCAAACATTTCTGGTATATGAATAACATGATGTTTTTCAATGGCAAAAATCAATGAATATTGTAAATGCACAAACAGTAATTTCTCCGCATTGCAAGGTGCAATTCTGAAATTTTTTGCTTTTTCCTGCTCCTCTTAGCATGATAAAGAAGATTCAAAGAGAGTGAGATGCCAGCTCCTTTCATTCAGTCAGTAGCTTCAATCATTTCTGGTATATGAATAACATGATGTTTTTCAATGGCAAAAATCAATGAATTTTGTAAATGCACAAACAGTAATTTCTCAGCATTGCAAGGTGCAATTCTGAAATTTTTTGCTTTTTCCTGCTCCTCTTAGCATGATAAAGAAGATTCAAAGAGAGTGAGATGCCAGCTCCTTTCATTGTCAGTAGCTTCAATCATTTCTGGACGTTTTTCAATGGCAAAAATCAATGAATATTGTAAATGCACAAACAGTAATTTCTCCGCATTGCAAGGTGCAATTCTGAAATTTTTTGCTTTTTCCTGCTCCTCTTAGCATTATGAAGAAGATTCAAAGAGAGTGAGATACCAGCTCCTTTCATTCAGTCAGTAGCTTCAAACATTTCTGGTATATGAATAACATGATGTTTTTCAATGGCAAAAATCAATGAATATTGTAAATGCACAAACAGTAATTTCTCCGCATTGCAAGGTGCAATTCTGAAATTTTTTGCTTTTTCCTGCTCCTCTTAGCATGATAAAGAAGATTCAAAGAGAGTGAGATGCCAGCTCCTTTCGTTCAGTCAGTAGCTTCAATCATTTCTGGACGTTTTTCAATGGCAAAAATCATTGAATATTGTAAATGCACAAACAGTAATTTCTCCGCATTGCAAGGTGCAATTCTGAAATTTTTTACTTTTTCCTGCTCCTCTTAGCATGATAAAGAAGATTCAAAGAGAGTGAGATGCCATCTCCTTTCATTCAGTCAGTAGCTTCAATCATTTCTGGACGTTTTTCAATTGCAAAAATCAATGAATATTGTAAATGCACAAACAGTAATTTCTCCGCATTGCAAGGTGCAATTCTGAAATTTTTTGCTTTTTCCTGCTCCTCTTAGCATGATAAAGAAGATTCAAAGAGAGTGAGATGCCAGCTCCTTTCATTCAGTCAGTAGCTTCAATCATTTCTGGACGTTTTTCAATGGCAAAAATCAATGAATATTGTAAATGCACAAACAGTAATTTCTCCGCATTGCAAGGTGCAATTCTGAAATTTTTTGCTTTTTCCTGCTCCTTTTAGCATGATAAACAAGATTCAAAGAGAGTGAGATGCCAGCTCCTTTCATTCAGTCAGTAGCTTCAATCATTTATGGACGTTTTTCAATTGCAAAAATCAATGAATATTGTAAATGCACAAACAGTAATTTCTCCGCATTGCAAGGTGCAATTCTGAAATTTTTTACTTTTTCCTGCTCCTCTTAGCATGATAAAGAAGATTCAAAGAGAGTGAGATGCCAGCTCCTTTCATTCAGTCAGTAGCTTCAATCATTTCTGGTATATGAATAACATGATGTTTTTCAATCGCAAAAATCAATGAATATTGTAAATGCACAAACAGTAATTTCTCCGCATTGCAAGGTGCAATTCTGAAATTTTTTGCTTTTTCCTGCTCCTCTTAGCATGATAAAGAAGATTCAAAGAGAGTGAGATGCCAGCTCCTTTCATTCAGTCAGTAGCTTCAATCATTTCCGGACGTTTTTCAATGGCAAAAATCAATGAATATTGTAAATGCACAAACAGTAATTTCTCAGCATTGCAAGGTGTAATTCTGAAATTTTTTGCTTTTTCCTGCTCCTCTTAGCATGATAAAGAAGATTCAAAGAGAGTGAGATGCTAGCTCCTTTCATTCAGTCAGTAGCTTCAATCATTTCTGGACGTTTTTCAATGGCAAAAATCAATGAATATTGTAAATGCACAAACAGTAATTTCTCCGCATTGCAAGGTGCAATTCTGAAATTTTTTGCTTTTTCCTGCTCCTCTTAGCATGATAAACAAGATTCAAAGAGAGTGAGGTGCCAGCTCCTTTCATTCAGTCAGGAGCTTCAAACATTTCTGGTATATGAATAACATGTTTTTCAAAGGCAAAAATCAATGAATATTGTAAATGCACAAACAGTAATTTCTCCGCATTGCAAGGTGCAATTCTGAATTTTTTTGCTTTTTCCTGCTCCTCTTAGCATGATAAAGAAGATTCAAAGAGAGTGAGATGCCAGCTCCTTTCATTCAGTCAGTAGCTTCAATCATTTCTGGACATTTTTCAATGGCAAAAATCATTGAATATTGTAAATGCACAAACAGTAATTTCTCCGCATTGCAAGGTGCAATTCTGAAATTTTTTGCTTTTTCCTGCTCCTCTTAGCATGATAAAGAAGATTCAAAGAGAGTGAGATGCCAGCTCCTTTCATTCAGTCAGTAGCTTCAATCATTTCTGGACGTTTTTCAATGGCAAAAATCAATGAATATTGTAAATGCACAAACTGTAATTTCTCCGCATTGCAAGGTGCAATTCTGAAATTTTTTGCTTTTTCCTGCTCCTCTTAGCATGATAAAGAAGATTCAAAGAGAGTGAGATGCCAGCTCCTTTCATTCAGTCAGTAGCTTCAATCATTTCTGGACGTTTTTCAATGGCAAAAATCAATGAATATTGTAAATGCACAAACAGTAATTTCTCCGCATTGCAAGGTGCAATTCTGAAATTTTTTGCTTTTTCCTGCTCCTCTTAGCATGATAAAGAAGATTCAAAGAGAGTGAGATGCCAGCTCCTTTCATTCAGTCAGTAGCTTCAATCATTTCTGGACGTTTTTCAATGGCAAAAATCAATGAATATTGTAAATGCACAAACAGTAATTTCTCCGCATTGCAAGGTGCAATTCTGAAATTTTTTGCTTTTTCCTGCTCCTCTTAGCATGATAAAGAAGATTCAAAGAGAGTGAGATGCCAGCTCCTTTCATTCAGTCAGTAGCTTCAATCATTTCTGGTATATGAATAACATGATGTTTTTCAATGGCAAAAATCAATGAATTTTGTAAATGCACAAACAGTAATTTCTCAGCATTGCAAGGTGCAATTCTGAAATTTTTTGCTTTTTCCTGCTCCTCTTAGCATGATAAAGAAGATTCAAAGAGAGTGAGATGCCAGCTCCTTTCATTGTCAGTAGCTTCAATCATTTCTGGACGTTTTTCAATGGCAAAAATCAATGAATATTGTAAATGCACAAACAGTAATTTCTCCGCATTGCAAGGTGCAATTCTGAAATTTTTTGCTTTTTCCTGCTCCTCTTAGCATTATGAAGAAGATTCAAAGAGAGTGAGATACCAGCTCCTTTCATTCAGTCAGTAGCTTCAAACATTTCTGGTATATGAATAACATGATGTTTTTCAATGGCAAAAATCAATGAATATTGTAAATGCACAAACAGTAATTTCTCCGCATTGCAAGGTGCAATTCTGAAATTTTTTGCTTTTTCCTGCTCCTCTTAGCATGATAAAGAAGATTCAAAGAGAGTGAGATGCCAGCTCCTTTAGTTCAGTCAGTAGCTTCAATCATTTCTGGACGTTTTTCAATGGCAAAATTCATTGAATATTGTAAATGCACAAACAGTAATTTCTCCGCATTGCAAGGTGCAATTCTGAAATTTTTTACTTTTTCCTGCTCCTCTTAGCATGATAAAGAAGATTCAAAGAGAGTGAGATGCCAGCTCCTTTCATTCAGTCAGTAGCTTCAATCATTTCTGGTATATGAATAACATGATGTTTTTCAATCGCAAAAATCAATGAATATTGTAAATGCACAAACAGTAATTTCTCCGCATTGCAAGGTGCAATTCTGAAATTTTTTGCTTTTTCCTGCTCCTCTTAGCATGATAAAGAAGATTCAAAGAGAGTGAGATGCCAGCTCCTTTCATTCAGTCAGTAGCTTCAATCATTTCTGGACGTTTTTCAATGGCAAAAATCAATGAATATTGTAAATGCACAAACAGTAATTTCTCCGCATTGCAAGGTGCAATTCTGAAATTTTTTGCTTTTTCCTGCTCCTCTTAGCATGATAAAGAAGATTCAAAGAGAGTGAGATGCCAGCTCCTTTCCTTCAGTCAGTAGCTTCAATCATTTCTGGCATATGAATAACATGATGTTTTTCAATGGCAAAAATCAATGAATTTTGTAAATGCACAAACAGTAATTTCTCCGCATTGCAAGGCGCAATTCTGAAATTTTTTGCTTTTTCCTGCTCCTCTTAGCATGATAAAGAAGATTCAAAGAGAGTGAGATGCCAGCTCCTTTCCTTCAGTCAGTAGCTTCAATCATTTCTGGCATATGAATAACATGATGTTTTTCAATGGCAAAAATCAATGAATTTTGTAAATGCACAAACAGTAATTTCTCCTCATTGCAAGGTGCAATTCTGAAATTTTTTGCTTTTTCCTGCTCCTCTTAGCATGATAAAGAAGATTCAAAGAGAGTGAGATGCCAGCTCCTTTCATTCAGTCAGTAGCTTCAATCATTTCTGGACGTTTTTCAATGGCAAAAATCAATGAATATTGTAAATGCACAAACTGTAATTTCTCCGCATTGCAAGGTGCAATTCTGAAATTTTTTGCTTTTTCCTGCTCCTCTTAGCATGATAAAGAAGATTCAAAGAGAGTGAGATGCCAGCTCCTTTCATTCAGTCAGTAGCTTCAATCATTTCTGGACGTTTTTCAATGGCAAAAATCAATGAATATTGTAAATGCACAAACAGTAATTTCTCCGCATTGCAAGGTGCAATTCTGAAATTTTTTGCTTTTTCCTGCTCCTCTTAGCATGATAAAGAAGATTCAAAGAGAGTGAGATGCCAGCTCCTTTCATTCAGTCAGTAGCTTCAATCATTTCTGGACGTTTTTCAATGGCAAAAATCAATGAATATTGTAAATGCACAAACAGTAATTTCTCCGCATTGCAAGGTGCAATTCTGAAATTTTTTGCTTTTTCCTGCTTCTCTTAGCATGATAAAGAAGATTCAAAGAGAGTGAGATGCCAGCTCCTTTCATTCAGTCAGTAGCTTCAATCATTTCTGGTATATGAATAACATGATGTTTTTCAATGGCAAAAATCAATGAATTTTGTAAATGCACAAACAGTAATTTCTCAGCATTGCAAGGTGTAATTCTGAAATTTTTTGCTTTTTCCTGCTCCTCTTAGCAAGATAAAGAAGATTCAAAGAGAGTGAGATGCCAGCTCCTTTCATTGTCAGTAGCTTCAATCATTTCTGGACGTTTTTCAATGGCAAAAATCAATGAATATTGTAAATGCACAAACAGTAATTTCTCCGCATTGCAAGGTGCAATTCTGAAATTTTTTGCTTTTTCCTGCTCCTCTTAGCATTATGAAGAAGATTCAAAGAGAGTGAGATACCAGCTCCTTTCATTCAGTCAGTAGCTTCAAACATTTCTGGTATATGAATAACATGATGTTTTTCAATGGCAAAAATCAATGAATATTGTAAATGCACAAACAGTAATTTCTCCGCATTGCAAGGTGCAATTCTGAAATTTTTTGCTTTTTCCTGCTCCTCTTAGCATGATAAAGAAGATTCAAAGAGAGTGAGATGCCAGCTCCTTTAGTTCAGTCAGTAGCTTCAATCATTTCTGGACGTTTTTCAATGGCAAAATTCATTGAATATTGTAAATGCACAAACAGTAATTTCTCCGCATTGCAAGGTGCAATTCTGAAATTTTTTACTTTTTCCTGCTCCTCTTAGCATGATAAAGAAGATTCAAAGAGAGTGAGATGCCAGCTCCTTTCATTCAGTCAGTAGCTTCAATCATTTCTGGTACATGAATAACATGATGTTTTTCAATCGCAAAAATCAATGAATATTGTAAATGCACAAACAGTAATTTCTCCGCATTGCAAGGTGCAATTCTGAAATTTTTTGCTTTTTCCTGCTCCTCTTAGCATGATAAAGAAGATTCAAAGAGAGTGAGATGCCAGCTCCTTTCATTCAGTCAGTAGCTTCAATCATTTCTGGACGTTTTTCAATGGCAAAAATCAATGAATATTGTAAATGCACAAACAGTAATTTCTCCGCATTGCAAGGTGCAATTCTGAAATTTTTTGCTTTTTCCTGCTCCTCTTAGCATGATAAAGAAGATTCAAAGAGAGTGAGATGCCAGCTCCTTTCCTTCAGTCAGTAGCTTCAATCATTTCTGGCATATGAATAACATGATGTTTTTCAATGGCAAAAATCAATGAATTTTGTAAATGCACAAACAGTAATTTCTCCGCATTGCAAGGCGCAATTCTGAAATTTTTTGCTTTTTCCTGCTCCTCTTAGCATGATAAAGAAGATTCAAAGAGAGTGAGATGCCAGCTCCTTTCCTTCAGTCAGTAGCTTCAATCATTTCTGGCATATGAATAACATGATGTTTTTCAATGGCAAAAATCAATGAATTTTGTAAATGCACAAACAGTAATTTCTCCTCATTGCAAGGTGCAATTCTGAAATTTTTTGCTTTTTCCTGCTCCTCTTAGCATGATAAAGAAGATTCAAAGAGAGTGAGATGCCAGCTCCTTTCATTCAGTCAGTAGCTTCAATCATTTCTGGACGTTTTTCAATGGCAAAAATCAATGAATATTGTAAATGCACAAACTGTAATTTCTCCGCATTGCAAGGTGCAATTCTGAAATTTTTTGCTTTTTCCTGCTCCTCTTAGCATGATAAAGAAGATTCAAAGAGAGTGAGATGCCAGCTCCTTTCATTCAGTCAGTAGCTTCAATCATTTCTGGACGTTTTTCAATGGCAAAAATCAATGAATATTGTAAATGCACAAACAGTAATTTCTCCGCATTGCAAGGTGCAATTCTGAAATTTTTTGCTTTTTCCTGCTCCTCTTAGCATGATAAAGAAGATTCAAAGAGAGTGAGATGCCAGCTCCTTTCATTCAGTCAGTAGCTTCAATCATTTCTGGACGTTTTTCAATGGCAAAAATCAATGAATATTGTAAATGCACAAACAGTAATTTCTCCGCATTGCAAGGTGCAATTCTGAAATTTTTTGCTTTTTCCTGCTCCTCTTAGCATGATAAAGAAGATTCAAAGAGAGTGAGATGCCAGCTCCTTTCATTCAGTCAGTAGCTTCAATCATTTCTGGTATATGAATAACATGATGTTTTTCAATGGCAAAAATCAATGAATTTTGTAAATGCACAAACAGTAATTTCTCAGCATTGCAAGGTGTAATTCTGAAATTTTTTGCTTTTTCCTGCTCCTCTTAGCATGATAAAGAAGATTCAAAGAGAGTGAGATGCCAGCTCCTTTCATTGTCAGTAGCTTCAATCATTTCTGGACGTTTTTCAATGGCAAAAATCAATGAATATTGTAAATGCACAAACAGTAATTTCTCCGCATTGCAAGGTGCAATTCTGAAATTTTTTGCTTTTTCCTGCTCCTCTTAGCATTATGAAGAAGATTCAAAGAGAGTGAGATACCAGCTCCTTTCATTCAGTCAGTAGCTTCAAACATTTCTGGTATATGAATAACATGATGTTTTTCAATGGCAAAAATCAATGAATATTGTAAATGCACAAACAGTAATTTCTCCGCATTGCAAGGTGCAATTCTGAAATTTTTTGCTTTTTCCTGCTCCTCTTAGCATGATAAAGAAGATTCAAAGAGAGTGAGATACCAGCTCCTTTCATTCAGTCAGTAGCTTCAATCATTTCTGGACATTTTTCAATGGCAAAAATCAATGAATATTGTAAATGCACAAACAGTAATTTCTCCGCATTGCAAGGTGCAATTCTGAAATTTTTTGCTTTTTCCTGCTCCTCTTAGCATGATAAAGAAGATTCAAAGAGAGTGAGATGCCAGCTCCTTTAGTTCAGTCAGTAGCTTCAATCATTTCTGGACGTTTTTCAATGGCAAAATTCATTGAATATTGTAAATGCACAAACAGTAATTTCTCCGCATTGCAAGGTGCAATTCTGAAATTTTTTACTTTTTCCTGCTCCTCTTAGCATGATAAAGAAGATTCAAAGAGAGTGAGATGCCAGCTCCTTTCATTCAGTCAGTAGCTTCAATCATTTCTGGTATATGAATAACATGTTGTTTTTCAATCGCAAAAATCAATGAATATTGTAAATGCACAAACAGTAATTTCTCCGCATTGCAAGGTGCAATTCTGAAATTTTTTGCTTTTTCCTGCTCCTCTTAGCATGATAAAGAAGATTCAAAGAGAGTGAGATGCCAGCTCCTTTCATTCAGTCAGTAGCTTCAATTATTTCTGGACGTTTTTCAATGGCAAAAATCAATGAATATTGTAAATGCACAAACAGTAATTTCTCCGCATTGCAAGGTGCAATTCTGAAATTTTTTGCTTTTTCCTGCTCCTCTTAGCATGATAAAGAAGATTCAAAGAGAGTGAGATGCCAGCTCCTTTCCTTCAGTCAGTAGCTTCAATCATTTCTGGCATATGAATAACATGATGTTTTTCAATGGCAAAAATCAATGAATTTTGTAAATGCACAAACAGTAATTTCTCCGCATTGCAAGGCGCAATTCTGAAATTTTTTGCTTTTTCCTGCTCCTCTTAGCATGATAAAGAAGATTCAAAGAGAGTGAGATGCCAGCTCCTTTCCTTCAGTCAGTAGCTTCAATCATTTCTGGCATATGAATAACATGATGTTTTTCAATGGCAAAAATCAATGAATTTTGTAAATGCACAAACAGTAATTTCTCCGCATTGCAAGGCGCAATTCTGAAATTTTTTGCTTTTTCCTGCTCCTCTTAGCATGATAAAGAAGATTCAAAGAGAGTGAGATGCCAGCTCCTTTCATTCAGTCAGTAGCTTCAATCATTTCTGGACATTTTTCAATGGCAAAAATCAATGAATATTGTAAATGCACAAACAGTAATTTCTCCGCATTGCAAGGTGCAATTCTGAAATTTTTTGCTTTTTCCTGCTCCTCTTAGCATGATAAAGAAGATTCAAAGAGAGTGAGATGACAGCTCCTTTCATTCAGTCAGTAGCTTCAATCATTTCTGGACGTTTTTCAATGGCAAAAATCAATGAATATTGTAAATGCACAAACAGTAATTTCTCCGCATTGCAAGGTGCAATTCTGAAATTTTTTGCTTTTTCCTGCTCCTCTTAGCATGATAAAGAAGATTCAAAGAGAGTGAGGTGCCAGCTCCTTTCATTCAGTCAGGAGCTTCAAACATTTCTGGTATATGAATAACATGTTTTTCAATGGCAAAAATCAATGAATATTGTAAATGCACAAACAGTAATTTCTCCGCATTGCAAGGTGCAATTCTGAAATTTTTTGCTTTTTCCTGCTCCTCTTAGCATGATAAAGAAGATTCAAAGAGAGTGAGATGCCAGCTCCTTTCATTCAGTCAGTAGCTTCAATCATTTCTGGACGTTTTTCAATGGCAAAAATCAATGAATATTGTAAATGCACAAACAGTAATTTCTCCGCATTGCAATGTGCAATTCTGAAATTTTTTGCTTTTTCCTGCTCCTCTTAGCATGATAAAGAAGATTCAAAGAGAGTGAGATGCCAGCTCCTTTCATTCAGTCAGTAGCTTCAAACATTTCTGGTATATGAATAACATGATGTTTTTCAATGGCAAAAATCAATGAATATTGTAAATGCACAAACAGTAATTTCTCCGCATTGCAAGGTGCAATTCTGAAATTTTTTGCTTTTTTCTGCTCCTCTTAGCATGATAAAGAAGATTCAAAGAGAGTGAGATGCCAGCTCCTTTCGTTCAGTCAGTAGCTTCAATCATTTCTGGACGTTTTTCAATGGCAAAAATCATTGAATATTATAAATGCACAAACAGTAATTTCTCCGCATTGCAAGGTGCAATTCTGAAATTTTTTACTTTTTCCTGCTCCTCTTAGCATGATAAAGAAGATTCAAAGAGAGTGAGATGCCAGCTCCTTTCATTCAGTCAGTAGCTTCAATCATTTCTGGTATATGAATAACATGATGTTTTTCAATGGCAAAAATCAATGAATATTGTAAATGCACAAACAGTAATTTCTCCGCATTGCAAGGTGCAATTCTGAAATTTTTTGCTTTTTCCTGCTCCTCTTAGCATGATAAAGAAGATTCAAAGAGAGTGAGATGCCAGCTCCTTTCATTCAGTCAGTAGCTTCAATCATTTCTGGACGTTTTTCAATGGCAAAAATCAATGAATATTGTAAATGCACAAACAGTAATTTCTCCGCATTGCAAGGTGCAATTCTGAAATTTTTTGCTTTTTCCTGCTCCTCTTAGCATGATAAAGAAGATTCAAAGAGAGTGAGATGCCAGCTCCTTTCATTCAGTCAGTAGCTTTAATCATTTCTGGACGTTTTTCAATGGCAAAAATCATTGAATATTGTAAATGCACAAACAGTAATTTCTCCGCATTGCAAGGTGCAATTCTGAAATTTTTTACTTTTTCCTGCTCCTCTTAGCATGATAAAGAAGATTCAAAGAGAGTGAGATGCCAGCTCCTTTCATTCAGTCAGTAGCTTCAATCATTTCTGGTATATGAATAACATGATGTTTTTCAATCGCAAAAATCAATGAATATTGTAAATGCACAAACAGTAATTTCTCCGCATTGCAAGGTGCAATTCTGAAATTTTTTGCTTTTTCCTGCTCCTCTTAGCATGGTAAAGAAGATTCAAAGAGAGTGAGATGCCAGCTCCTTTCATTCAGTCAGTAGCTTCAATCATTTCTGGACGTTTTTCAATGGCAAAAATCAATGAATATTGTAAATGCACAAACAGTAATTTCTCCGCATTGCAAGGTGCAATTCTGAAATTTTTTGCTTTTTCCTGCTCCTCTTAGCATGATAAAGAAGATTCAAAGAGAGTGAGATGCCAGCTCCTTTCCTTCAGTCAGTAGCTTCAATCATTTCTGGCATATGAATAACATGATGTTTTTCAATTGGAAAAATCAATGAATTTTGTAAATGCACAAACAGTAATTTCTCCGCATTGCAAGGCGCAATTCTGAAATTTTTTGCTTTTTCCTGCTCCTCTTAGCATGATAAAGAAGATTCAAAGAGAGTGAGATGCCAGCTCCTTTCCTTCAGTCAGTAGCTTCAATCATTTCTGGCATATGAATAACATGATGTTTTTCAATGGCAAAAATCAATGAATTTTGTAAATGCACAAACAGTAATTTCTCCGCATTGCAAGGCGCAATTCTGAAATTTTTTGCTTTTTCCTGCTCCTCTTAGCATGATAAAGAAGATTCAAAGAGAGTGAGATGCCAGCTCCTTTCATTCAGTCAGTAGCTTCAATCATTTCTGGACATTTTTCAATGGCAAAAATCAATGAATATTGTAAATGCACAAACAGTAATTTCTCCGCATTGCAAGGTGCAATTCTGAAATTTTTTGCTTTTTCCTGCTCCTCTTAGCATGATAAAGAAGATTCAAAGAGAGTGAGGTGCCAGCTCCTTTCATTCAGTCAGGAGCTTCAAACATTTCTGGTATATGAATAACATGTTTTTCAATGGCAAAAATGAATGAATATTGTAAATGCACAAACAGTAATTTCTCCGCATTGCAAGGTGCAATTCTGAAATTTTTTGCTTTTTCCTGCTCCTCTTAGCATGATAAAGAAGATTCAAAGAGAGTGAGATGCCAGCTCCTTTCATTCAGTCAGTAGCTTCAATCATTTCTGGACGTTTTTCAATGGCAAAAATCAATGAATATTGTAAATGCACAAACAGTAATTTCTCCGCATTGCAAGGTGCAATTCTGAAATTTTTTGCTTTTTCCTGCTCCTCTTAGCATGATAAAGAAGATTCAAAGAGAGTGAGATGCCAGCTCCTTTCATTCAGTCAGTAGCTTCAATCATTTCTGGACGTTTTTCAATGGCAAAAATCAATGAATATTGTAAATGCACAAACAGTAATTTCTCCGCATTGCAATATGCAATTCTGAAATTTTTTGCTTTTTCCTGCTCCTCTTAGCATGATAAAGAAGATTCAAAGAGAGTGAGATGCCAGCTCCTTTCATTCAGTCAGTAGCTTCAAACATTTCTGGTATATGAATAACATGATGTTTTTCAATGGCAAAAATCAATGAATATTGTAAATGCACAAACAGTAATTTCTCCGCATTGCAAGGTGCAATTCTGAAATTTTTTGCTTTTTTCTGCTCCTCTTAGCATGATAAAGAAGATTCAAAGAGAGTGAGATGCCAGCTCCTTTCGTTCAGTCAGTAGCTTCAATCATTTCTGGACGTTTTTCAATGGCAAAAATCATTGAATATTATAAATGCACAAACAGTAATTTCTCCGCATTGCAAGGTGCAATTCTGAAATTTTTTACTTTTTCCTGCTCCTCTTAGCATGATAAAGAAGATTCAAAGAGAGTGAGATGCCAGCTCCTTTAATTCAGTCAGTAGCTTCAATCATTTCTGGTATATGAATAACATGATGTTTTTCAATGGCAAAAATCAATGAATATTGTAAATGCACAAACAGTAATTTCTCCGCATTGCAAGGTGCAATTCTGAAATTTTTTGCTTTTTCCTGCTCCTCTTAGCATGATAAAGAAGATTCAAAGAGAGTGAGATGCCAGCTCCTTTCATTCAGTCAGTAGCTTCAATCATTTCTGGACGTTTTTCAATGGCAAAAATCAATGAATATTGTAAATGCACAAACAGTAATTTCTCCGCATTGCAAGGTGCAATTCTGAAATTTTTTGCTTTTTCCTGCTCCTCTTAGCATGATAAAGAAGATTCAAAGAGAGTGAGATGCCAGCTCCTTTCATTCAGTCAGTAGCTTTAATCATTTCTGGACGTTTTTCAATGGCAAAAATCATTGAATATTGTAAATGCACAATCAGTAATTTCTCCGCATTGCAAGGTGCAATTCTGAAATTTTTTACTTTTTCCTGCTCCTCTTAGCATGATAAAGAAGATTCAAAGAGAGTGAGATGCCAGCTCCTTTCATTCAGTCAGTAGCTTCAATCATTTCTGGTATATGAATAACATGATGTTTTTCAATCGCAAAAATCAATGAATATTGTAAATGCACAAACAGTAATTTCTCCGCATTGCAAGGTGCAATTCTGAAATTTTTTGCTTTTTCCTGCTCCTCTTAGCATGATAAAGAAGATTCAAAGAGAGTGAGATGCCAGCTCCTTTCATTCAGTCAGTAGCTTCAATCATTTCTGGACGTTTTTCAATGGCAAAAACCAATGAATATTGTAAATGCACAAACAGTAATTTCTCCGCATTGCAAGGTGCAATTCTAAAATTTTTTGCTTTTTCCTGCTCCTCTTAGCATGATAAAGAAGATTCAAAGAGAGTGAGATGCCAGATCCTTTCCTTCAGTCAGTAGCTTCAATCATTTCTGGTATATGAATAACATGATGTTTTTCAATGGCAAAAATCAATGAATTTTGTAAATGCACAAACAGTAATTTCTCCGCATTGCAAGGCGCAATTCTGAAATTTTTTGCTTTTTCCTGCTCCTCTGAGCATGATAAAGAAGATTCAAAGAGAGTGAGATGCCAGCTCCTTTCATTCAGTCAGTAGCTTCAATCATTTCTGGAAATTTTTCAATGGCAAAAATCAATGAATATTGTAAATGCACAAACAGTAATTTCTCCGCATTGCAAGGTGCAATTCTGAAATTTTTTGCTTTTTCCTGCTCCTCTTAGCATGATAAAGAAGATTCAAAGAGAGTGAGATGCCAGCTCCTTTCATTCAGTCAGTAGCTTCAATCATTTCTGGACGTTTTTCAATGGCAAAAATCAATGAATATTGTAAATGCACAAACAGTAATTTCTCCGCATTGCAAGGTGCAATTCTGAAATTTTTTGCTTTTTCCTGCTCCTCTTAGCATGATAAAGAAGATTCAAAGAGAGTGAGATGCCAGCTCCTTTCATTCAGTCAGTAGCTTCAATCATTTCTGGACGTTTTTCAATGGCAAAAATCAATGAATATTGTAAATGCACAAAGAGTAATTTCTCCGCATTGCAATGTGCAATTCTGAAATTTTTTGCTTTTTCCTGCTCCTCTTAGCATGATAAAGAAGATTCAAAGAGAGTGAGATGCCAGCTCCTTTCATTCAGTCAGTAGCTTCAAACATTTCTGGTACATGAATAACATGATGTTTTTCAATGGCAAAAATCAATGAATATTGTAAATGCACAAACAGTAATTTCTCCGCATTGCAAGGTGCAATTCTGAAATTTTTTGCTTTTTCCTGCTCCTCTTAGCATGATAAAGAAGATTCAAAGAGAGTGAGATGCCAGCTCCTTTCGTTCAGTCAGTAGCTTCAATCATTTCTGGACGTTTTTCAATGGCAAAAATCATTGAATATTATAAATGCACAAACAGTAATTTCTCCGCATTGCAAGGTGCAATTCTGAAATTTTTTACTTTTTCCTGCTCCTCTTAGCATGATAAAGAAGATTCAAAGAGAGTGAGATGCCAGCTCCTTTCATTCAGTCAGTAGCTTCAATCATTTCTGGTATATGAATAACATGATGTTTTTCAATGGCAAAAATCAATGAATATTGTAAATGCACAAACAGTAATTTCTCCGCATTGCAAGGTGCAATTCTGAAATTTTTTGCTTTTTCCTGCTCCTCTTAGCATGATAAAGAAGATTCAAAGAGAGTGAGATGCCAGCTCCTTTCATTCAGTCAGTAGCTTCAATCATTTCTGGACGTTTTTCAATGGCAAAAATCAATGAATATTGTAAATGCACAAACAGTAATTTCTCCGCATTGCAAGGTGCAATTCTGAAATTTTTTGCTTTTTCCTGCTCCTCTTAGCATGATAAACAAGATTCAAAGAGAGTGAGATGCAAGCTCCTTTCACTCAGTCAGTAGCTTCAATCATTTCTGGACGTTTTTCAATGGCAAAAATCATTGAATATTGTAAATGCACAAACAGTAATTTCTCCGCATTGCAAGGTGCAATTCTGAAATTTTTTGCTTTTTCCTGCTCCTCTTAGCATGATAAAGAAGATTCAAAGAGAGTGAGATGCCAGCTCCTTTCATTCAGTCAGTAGCTTCAATCATTTCTGGACGTTTTTCAATGGCAAAAATCAATGAATATTGTAAATGCACAAACAGTAATTTCTCCGCATTGCAAGGTGCAATTCTGAAATTTTTTACTTTTTCCTGCTCCTCTTAGCATGATAAAGAAGATTCAAAGAGAGTGAGATGCCAGCTCCTTTCATTCAGTCAGTAGCTTCAATCATTTCTGGTATATGAATAACATGATGTTTTTCAATCGCAAAAATCAATGAATATTGTAAATGCACAAACAGAAATTTCTCCGCATTGCAAGGTGCAATTCTGAAATTTTTTGCTTTTTCCTGCTCCTCTTAGCATGATAAAGAAGATTCAAAGAGAGTGAGATGCCAGCTCCTTTCATTCAGTCAGTAGCTTCAATCATTTCTGGACGTTTTTCAATGGCAAAAATCAATGAATATTGTAAATGCACAAACAGTAATTTCTCCGCATTGCAAGGTGCAATTCTGAAATTCTTTGCTTTTTCCTGCTCCTCTAAGCATGATAAAGAAGATTCAAAGAGAGTGAGATGCCAGATCCTTTCCTTCAGTCAGTAGCTTCAATCATTTCTGGTATATGAATAACATGATGTTTTTCAATGGCAAAAATCAATGAATTTTGTAAATGCACAAACAGTAATTTCTCCGCATTGCAAGGCGCAATTCTGAAATTTTTTACTTTTTCCTGCTCCTCTTAGCATGATAAAGAAGATTCAAAGAGAGTGAGATGCCAGCTCCTTTCATTCAGTCAGTAGCTTCAATCATTTCTGGTATATGAATAACATGATGTTTTTCAATGGCAAAAATCAATGAATATTGTAAATGCACAAACAGTAATTTCTCCGCATTGCAAGGTGCAATTCTGAAATTTTTTGCTTTTTCCTGCTCCTCTTAGCATGATAAAGAAGATTCAAAGAGAGTGAGATGCCAGCTCCTTTCATTCAGTCAGTAGCTTCAATCATTTCTGGACGTTTTTCAATGGCAAAAATCAATGAATATTGTAAATGCACAAACAGTAATTTCTCCGCATTGCAAGGTGCAATTCTGAAATTTTTTGCTTTTTCCTGCTCCTCTTAGCATGATAAAGAAGATTCAAAGAGAGTGAGATGCCAGCTCCTTTCATTCAGTCAGTAGCTTCAATCATTTCTGGACGTTTTTCAATGGCAAAAATCAATGAATATTGTAAATGCACAAACAGTAATTTCTCCGCATTGCAAGGTGCAATTCTGAATTTTTTTGCTTTTTCCTGCTCCTCTTAGCATGATAAAGAAGATTCAAAGAGAGTGAGATGCCAGATCCTTTCCTTCAGTCAGTAGCTTCAATCATTTCTGGTATATGAATAACATGATGTTTTTCAATGGCAAAAATCAATGAATTTTGTAAATGCACAAACAGTAATTTCTCCGCATTGCAAGGCGCAATTCTGAAATTTTTTGCTTTTTCCTGCTCCTCTTAGCATGATAAAGAAGATTCAAAGAGAGTGAGATGCCAGCTCCTTTCATTCAGTCAGTAGCTTCAATCATTTCTGGACATTTTTCAATGGCAAAAATCAATGAATATTGTAAATGCACAAACAGTAATTTCTCCGCATTGCAAGGTGCAATTCTGAAATTTTTTGCTTTTTCCTGCTCCTCTTAGCATGATAAAGAAGATTCAAAGAGAGTGAGATGCCAGCTCCTTTCATTCAGTCAGTAGCTTCAATCATTTCTAGACGTTTTTCAATGGCAAAAATCAATGAATATTGTAAATGCACAAACAGTAATTTCTCCGCATTGCAAGGTGCAATTCTGAAATTTTTTGCTTTTTCCTGCTCCTCTTAGCATGATAAAGAAGATTCAAAGAGAGTGAGATGCCAGCTCCTTTCATTCAGTCAGTAGCTTCAATCATTTCTGGACGTTTTTCAATGGCAAAAATCAATGAATATTGTAAATGCACAAACAGTAATTTCTCCGCATTGCAATGTGCAATTCTGAAATTTTTTGCTTTTTCCTGCTCCTCTTAGCATGATAAAGAAGATTCAAAGAGAGTGAGATGCCAGCTCCTTTCATTCAGTCAGTAGCTTCAAACATTTCTGGTACATGAATAACATGATGTTTTTCAATGGCAAAAATCAATGAATATTGTAAATGCACAAACAGTAATTTCTCCGCATTGCAAGGTGCAATTCTGAAATTTTTTGCTTTTTCCTGCTCCTCTTAGCATGATAAAGAAGATTCAAAGAGAGTGAGATGCCAGCTCCTTTCGTTCAGTCAGTAGCTTCAATCATTTCTGGACGTTTTTCAATGGCAAAAATCATTGAATATTATAAAAGCACAAACAGTAATTTCTCCGCATTGCAAGATGCAATTCTGAAATTTTTTACTTTTTCCTGCTCCTCTTAGCATGATAAAGAAGATTCAAAGAGAGTGAGATGCCAGCTCCTTTCATTCAGTCAGTAGCTTCAATCATTTCTGGTATATGAATAACATGATGTTTTTCAATGGCAAAAATCAATGAATATTGTAAATGCACAAACAGTAATTTCTCCGCATTGCAAGGTGCAATTCTGAAATTTTTTGCTTTTTCCTGCTCCTCTTAGCATGATAAAGAAGATTCAAAGAGAGTGAGATGCCAGCTCCTTTCATTCAGTCAGTAGCTTCAATCATTTCTGGACGTTTTTCAATGGCAAAAATCAATGAATATTGTAAATGCACAAACAGTAATTTCTCCGCATTGCAAGGTGCAATTCTGAAATTTTTTGCTTTTTCCTGCTCCTCTTAGCATGATAAACAAGATTCAAAGAGAGTGAGATGCCAGCTCCTTTCACTCAGTCAGTAGCTTCAATCATTTCTGGACGTTTTTCAATGGCAAAAATCATTGAATATTGTAAATGCACAAACAGTAATTTCTCCGCATTGCAAGGTGCAATTCTGAAATTTTTTGCTTTTTCCTGCTCCTCTTAGCATGATAAAGAAGATTCAAAGAGAGTGAGATGCCAGCTCCTTTCATTCAGTCAGTAGCTTCAATCATTTCTGGACGTTTTTCAATGGCAAAAATCAATGAATATTGTAAATGCACAAACAGTAATTTCTCCGCATTGCAAGGTGCAATTCTGAAATTTTTTACTTTTTCCTGCTCCTCTTAGCATGATAAAGAAGATTCAAAGAGAGTGAGATGCCAGCTCCTTTCATTCAGTCAGTAGCTTCAATCATTTCTGGTATATGAATAACATGATGTTTTTCAATCGCAAAAATCAATGAATATTTTAAATGCACAAACAGAAATTTCTCCGCATTGCAAGGTGCAATTCTGAAATTTTTTGCTTTTTCCTGCTCCTCTTAGCATGATAAAGAAGATTCAAAGAGAGTGAGATGCCAGCTCCTTTCATTCAGTCAGTAGCTTCAATCATTTCTGGACGTTTTTCAATGGCAAAAATCAATGAATATTGTAAATGCACAAACAGTAATTTCTCCGCATTGCAAGGTGCAATTCTGAAATTCTTTGCTTTTTCCTGCTCCTCTAAGCATGATAAAGAAGATTCAAAGAGAGTGAGATGCCAGATCCTTTCCTTCAGTCAGTAGCTTCAATCATTTCTGGTATATGAATAACATGATGTTTTTCAATGGCAAAAATCAATGAATTTTGTAAATGCACAAACAGTAATTTCTCCGCATTGCAAGGCGCAATTCTGAAATTTTTTACTTTTTCCTGCTCCTCTTAGCATGATAAAGAAGATTCAAAGAGAGTGAGATGCCAGCTCCTTTCATTCAGTCAGTAGCTTCAATCATTTCTGGTATATGAATAACATGATGTTTTTCAATGGCAAAAATCAATGAATATTGTAAATGCACAAACAGTAATTTCTCCGCATTGCAAGGTGCAATTCTGAAATTTTTTGCTTTTTCCTGCTCCTCTTAGCATGATAAAGAAGATTCAAAGAGAGTGAGATGCCAGCTCCTTTCATTCAGTCAGTAGCTTCAATCATTTCTGGACGTTTTTCAATGGCAAAAATCAATGAATATTGTAAATGCACAAACAGTAATTTCTCCGCATTGCAAGGTGCAATTCTGAAATTTTTTGCTTTTTCCTGCTCCTCTTAGTATGATAAAGAAGATTCAAAGAGAGTGAGATGCCAGCTCCTTTCATTCAGTCAGTAGCTTTAATCATTTCTGGACGTTTTTCAATGGCAAAAATCATTGAATATTGTAAATGCACAATCAGTAATTTCTCCGCATTGCAAGGTGCAATTCTGAAATTTTTTACTTTTTCCTGCTCCTCTTAGCATGATAAAGAAGATTCAAAGAGAGTGAGATGCCAGCTCCTTTCATTCAGTCAGTAGCTTCAATCATTTCTGGTATATGAATAACATGATGTTTTTCAATCGCAAAAATCAATGAATATTGTAAATGCACAAACAGTAATTTCTCCGCATTGCAAGGTGCAATTCTGAAATTTTTTGCTTTTTCCTGCTCCTCTTAGCATGATAAAGAAGATTCAAAGAGAGTGAGATGCCAGCTCCTTTCATTCAGTCAGTAGCTTCAATCATTTCTGGACGTTTTTCAATGGCAAAAACCAATGAATATTGTAAATGCACAAACAGTAATTTCTCCGCATTGCAAGGTGCAATTCTAAAATTTTTTGCTTTTTCCTGCTCCTCTTAGCATGATAAAGAAGATTCAAAGAGAGTGAGATGCCAGATCCTTTCCTTCAGTCAGTAGCTTCAATCATTTCTGGTATATGAATAACATGATGTTTTTCAATGGCAAAAATCAATGAATTTTGTAAATGCACAAACAGTAATTTCTCCGCATTGCAAGGCGCAATTCTGAAATTTTTTGCTTTTTCCTGCTCCTCTTAGCATGATAAAGAAGATTCAAAGAGAGTGAGATGCCAGCTCCTTTCATTCAGTCAGTAGCTTCAATCATTTCTGGACATTTTTCAATGGCAAAAATCAATGAATATTGTAAATGCACAAACAGTAATTTCTCCGCATTGCAAGGTGCAATTCTGAAATTTTTTGCTTTTTCCTGCTCCTCTTAGCATGATAAAGAAGATTCAAAGAGAGTGAGATGCCAGCTCCTTTCATTCAGTCAGTAGCTTCAATCATTTCTGGACGTTTTTCAATGGCAAAAATCAATGAATATTGTAAATGCACAAACAGTAATTTCTCCGCATTGCAAGGTGCAATTCTGAAATTTTTTGCTTTTTCCTGCTCCTCTTAGCATGATAAAGAAGATTCAAAGAGAGTGAGATGCCAGCTCCTTTCATTCAGTCAGTAGCTTCAATCATTTCTGGACGTTTTTCAATGGCAAAAATCAATGAATATTGTAAATGCACAAACAGTAATTTCTCCGCATTGCAAGGTGCAATTCTGAATTTTTTTGCTTTTTCCTGCTCCTCTTAGCATGATAAAGAAGATTCAAAGAGAGTGAGATGCCAGATCCTTTCCTTCAGTCAGTAGCTTCAATCATTTCTGGTATATGAATAACATGATGTTTTTCAATGGCAAAAATCAATGAATTTTGTAAATGCACAAACAGTAATTTCTCCGCATTGCAAGGCGCAATTCTGAAATTTTTTGCTTTTTCCTGCTCCTCTTAGCATGATAAAGAAGATTCAAAGAGAGTGAGATGCCAGCTCCTTTCATTCAGTCAGTAGCTTCAATCATTTCTGGACATTTTTCAATGGCAAAAATCAATGAATATTGTAAATGCACAAACAGTAATTTCTCCGCATTGCAAGGTGCAATTCTGAAATTTTTTGCTTTTTCCTGCTCCTCTTAGCATGATAAAGAAGATTCAAAGAGAGTGAGATGCCAGCTCCTTTCATTCAGTCAGTAGCTTCAATCATTTCTGGACGTTTTTCAATGGCAAAAATCAATGAATATTGTAAATGCACAAACAGTAATTTCTCCGCATTGCAAGGTGCAATTCTGAAATTTTTTGCTTTTTCCTGCTCCTCTTAGCATGATAAAGAAGATTCAAAGAGAGTGAGATGCCAGCTCCTTTCATTCAGTCAGTAGCTTCAATCATTTCTGGACGTTTTTCAATGGCAAAAATCAATGAATATTGTAAATGCACAAACAGTAATTTCTCCGCATTGCAATGTGCAATTCTGAAATTTTTTGCTTTTTCCTGCTCCTCTTAGCATGATAAAGAAGATTCAAAGAGAGTGAGATGCCAGCTCCTTTCATTCAGTCAGTAGCTTCAAACATTTCTGGTACATGAATAACATGATGTTTTTCAATGGCAAAAATCAATGAATATTGTAAATGCACAAACAGTAATTTCTCCGCATTGCAAGGTGCAATTCTGAAATTTTTTGCTTTTTCCTGCTCCTCTTAGCATGATAAAGAAGATTCAAAGAGAGTGAGATGCCAGCTCCTTTCGTTCAGTCAGTAGCTTCAATCATTTCTGGACGTTTTTCAATGGCAAAAATCATTGAATATTATAAATGCACAAACAGTAATTTCTCCGCATTGCAAGGTGCAATTCTGAAATTTTTTACTTTTTCCTGCTCCTCTTAGCATGATAAAGAAGATTCAAAGAGAGTGAGATGCCAGCTCCTTTCATTCAGTCAGTAGCTTCAATCATTTCTGGTATATGAATAACATGATGTTTTTCAATGGCAAAAATCAATGAATATTGTAAATGCACAAACAGTAATTTCTCCGCATTGCAAGGTGCAATTCTGAAATTTTTTGCTTTTTCCTGCTCCTCTTAGCATGATAAAGAAGATTCAAAGAGAGTGAGATGCCAGCTCCTTTCATTCAGTCAGTAGCTTCAATCATTTCTGGACGTTTTTCAATGGCAAAAATCAATGAATATTGTAAATGCACAAACAGTAATTTCTCCGCATTGCAAGGTGCAATTCTGAAATTTTTTACTTTTTCCTGCTCCTCTTAGCATGATAAAGAAGATTCAAAGAGAGTGAGATGCCAGCTCCTTTCATTCAGTCAGTAGCTTCAATCATTTCTGGTATATGAATAACATGATGTTTTTCAATCGCAAAAATCAATGAATATTGTAAATGCACAAACAGTAATTTCTCCGCATTGCAAGGTGCAATTCTGAAATTCTTTGCTTTTTCCTGCTCCTCTAAGCATGATAAAGAAGATTCAAAGAGAGTGAGATGCCAGATCCTTTCCTTCAGTCAGTAGCTTCAATCATTTCTGGTATATGAATAACATGATGTTTTTCAATGGCAAAAATCAATGAATTTTGTAAATGCACAAACAGTAATTTCTCCGCATTGCAAGGCGCAATTCTGAAATTTTTTACTTTTTCCTGCTCCTCTTAGCATGATAAAGAAGATTCAAAGAGAGTGAGATGCCAGCTCCTTTCATTCAGTCAGTAGCTTCAATCATTTCTGGTATATGAATAACATGATGTTTTTCAATGGCAAAAATCAATGAATATTGTAAATGCACAAACAGTAATTTCTCCGCATTGCAAGGTGCAATTCTGAAATTTTTTGCTTTTTCCTGCTCCTCTTAGCATGATAAAGAAGATTCAAAGAGAGTGAGATGCCAGCTCCTTTCATTCAGTCAGTAGCTTCAATCATTTCTGGACGTTTTTCAATGGCAAAAATCAATGAATATTGTAAATGCACAAACAGTAATTTCTCCGCATTGCAAGGTGCAATTCTGAAATTTTTTGCTTTTTCCTGCTCCTCTTAGTATGATAAAGAAGATTCAAAGAGAGTGAGATGCCAGCTCCTTTCATTCAGTCAGTAGCTTTAATCATTTCTGGACGTTTTTCAATGGCAAAAATCATTGAATATTGTAAATGCACAATCAGTAATTTCTCCGCATTGCAAGGTGCAATTCTGAAATTTTTTACTTTTTCCTGCTCCTCTTAGCATGATAAAGAAGATTCAAAGAGAGTGAGATGCCAGCTCCTTTCATTCAGTCAGTAGCTTCAATCATTTCTGGTATATGAATAACATGATGTTTTTCAATCGCAAAAATCAATGAATATTGTAAATGCACAAACAGTAATTTCTCCGCATTGCAAGGTGCAATTCTGAAATTTTTTGCTTTTTCCTGCTCCTCTTAGCATGATAAAGAAGATTCAAAGAGAGTGAGATGCCAGCTCCTTTCATTCAGTCAGTAGCTTCAATCATTTCTGGACGTTTTTCAATGGCAAAAACCAATGAATATTGTAAATGCACAAACAGTAATTTCTCCGCATTGCAAGGTGCAATTCTGAAACTTTTTGCTTTTTCCTGCTCCTCTTAGCATGATAAAGAAGATTCAAAGAGAGTGAGATGCCAGATCCTTTCCTTCAGTCAGTAGCTTCAATCATTTCTGGTATATGAATAACATGATGTTTTTCAATGGCAAAAATCAATGAATTTTGTAAATGCACAAACAGTAATTTCTCCGCATTGCAAGGCGCAATTCTGAAATTTTTTGCTTTTTCCTGCTCCTCTTAGCATGATAAAGAAGATTCAAAGAGAGTGAGATGCCAGCTCCTTTCATTCAGTCAGTAGCTTCAATCATTTCTGGACATTTTTCAATGGCAAAAATCAATGAATATTGTAAATGCACAAACAGTAATTTCTCCGCATTGCAAGGTGCAATTCTGAAATTTTTTGCTTTTTCCTGCTCCTCTTAGCATGATAAAGAAGATTCAAAGAGAGTGAGATGCCAGCTCCTTTCATTCAGTCAGTAGCTTCAATCATTTATGGACGTTTTTCAATGGCAAAAATCAATGAATATTTTAAATGCACAAACAGTAATTTCTCCACATTGCAAGGTGCAATTCTGAAATTTTTTGCTTTTTCCTGCTCCTCTTAGCATGATAAAGAAGATTCAAAGAGAGTGAGATGCCAGCTCCTTTCATTCAGTCAGTAGCTTCAATCATTTCTGGACGTTTTTCAATGGCAAAAATCAATGAATATTGTAAATGCACAAACAGTAATTTCTCCGCATTGCAAGGTGCAATTCTGAAATTTTTTGCTTTTTCCTGCTCCTCTTAGTATGATAAAGAAGATTCAAAGAGAGTGAGATGCCAGCTCCTTTCATTCAGTCAGTAGCTTTAATCATTTCTGGACGTTTTTCAATGGCAAAAATCATTGAATATTGTAAATGCACAATCAGTAATTTCTCCGCATTGCAAGGTGCAATTCTGAAATTTTTTACTTTTTCCTGCTCCTCTTAGCATGATAAAGAAGATTCAAAGAGAGTGAGATGCCAGCTCCTTTCATTCAGTCAGTAGCTTCAATCATTTCTGGTATATGAATAACATGATGTTTTTCAATCGCAAAAATCAATGAATATTGTAAATGCACAAACAGTAATTTCTCCGCATTGCAAGGTGCAATTCTGAAATTTTTTGCTTTTTCCTGCTCCTCTTAGCATGATAAAGAAGATTCAAAGAGAGTGAGATGCCAGCTCCTTTCATTCAGTCAGTAGCTTCAATCATTTCTGGACGTTTTTCAATGGCAAAAACCAATGAATATTGTAAATGCACAAACAGTAATTTCTCCGCATTGCAAGGTGCAATTCTGAAACTTTTTGCTTTTTCCTGCTCCTCTTAGCATGATAAAGAAGATTCAAAGAGAGTGAGATGCCAGATCCTTTCCTTCAGTCAGTAGCTTCAATCATTTCTGGTATATGAATAACATGATGTTTTTCAATGGCAAAAATCAATGAATTTTGTAAATGCACAAACAGTAATTTCTCCGCATTGCAAGGCGCAATTCTGAAATTTTTTGCTTTTTCCTGCTCCTCTTAGCATGATAAAGAAGATTCAAAGAGAGTGAGATGCCAGCTCCTTTCATTCAGTCAGTAGCTTCAATCATTTCTGGACATTTTTCAATGGCAAAAATCAATGAATATTGTAAATGCACAAACAGTAATTTCTCCGCATTGCAAGGTGCAATTCTGAAATTTTTTGCTTTTTCCTGCTCCTCTTAGCATGATAAAGAAGATTCAAAGAGAGTGAGATGCCAGCTCCTTTCATTCAGTCAGTAGCTTCAATCATTTATGGACGTTTTTCAATGGCAAAAATCAATGAATATTTTAAATGCACAAACAGTAATTTCTCCACATTGCAAGGTGCAATTCTGAAATTTTTTGCTTTTTCCTGCTCCTCTTAGCATGATAAAGAAGATTCAAAGAGAGTGAGATGCCAGCTCCTTTCATTCAGTCAGTAGCTTCAATCATTTCTGGACGTTTTTCAATGGCAAAAATCAATGAATATTGTAAATGCACAAACAGTAATTTCTCCGCATTGCAAGGTGCAATTCTGAAATTTTTTGCTTTTTCCTGCTCCTCTTAGCATGATAAAGAAGATTCAAAGAGAGTGAGATGCCAGATCCTTTCCTTCAGTCAGTAGCTTCAATCATTTCTGGTATATGAATAACATGATGTTTTTCAATGGCAAAAATCAATGAATTTTGTAAATGCACAAACAGTAATTTCTCCGCATTGCAAGGCGCAATTCTGAAATTTTTTGCTTTTTCCTGCTCCTCTTAGCATGATAAAGAAGATTCAAAGAGAGTGAGATGCCAGCTCCTTTCATTCAGTCAGTAGCTTCAATCATTTCTGGACATTTTTCAATGGCAAAAATCAATGAATATTGTAAATGCACAAACAGTAATTTCTCCGCATTGCAAGGTGCAATTCTGAAATTTTTTGCTTTTTCCTGCTCCTCTTAGCATGATAAAGAAGATTCAAAGAGAGTGAGATGCCAGCTCCTTTCATTCAGTCAGTAGCTTCAATCATTTCTGGACGTTTTTCAATGGCAAAAACCAATGAATATTGTAAATGCACAAACAGTAATTTCTCCGCATTGCAAGGTGCAATTCTGAAACTTTTTGCTTTTTCCTGCTCCTCTTAGCATGATAAAGAAGATTCAAAGAGAGTGAGATGCCAGCTCCTTTCATTCAGTCAGTAGCTTCAATCATTTATGGACGTTTTTCAATGGCAAAAATCAATGAATATTGTAAATGCACAAACAGTAATTTCTCCGCATTGCAAGGTGCAATTCTGAAATTTTTTGCTTTTTCCTGCTCCTCTTAGCATGATAAAGAAGATTCAAAGAGAGTGAGATGCCAGCTCCTTTCATTCAGTCAGTAGCTTCAATCATTTCTGGACGTTTTTCAATGGCAAAAATCAATGAATATTGTAAATGCACAAACAGTAATTTCTCCGCATTGCAAGGTGCAATTCTGAAATTTTTTGCTTTTTCCTGCTCCTCTTAGCATGATAAAGAAGATTCAAAGAGAGTGAGATGCCAGATCCTTTCCTTCAGTCAGTAGCTTCAATCATTTCTGGTATATGAATAACATGATGTTTTTCAATGGCAAAAATCAATGAATTTTGTAAATGCACAAACAGTAATTTCTCCGCATTGCAAGGCGCAATTCTGAAATTTTTTGCTTTTTCCTGCTCCTCTTAGCATGATAAAGAAGATTCAAAGAGAGTGAGATGCCAGCTCCTTTCATTCAGTCAGTAGCTTCAATCATTTCTGGACATTTTTCAATGGCAAAAATCAATGAATATTGTAAATGCACAAACAGTAATTTCTCCGCATTGCAAGGTGCAATTCTGAAATTTTTTGCTTTTTCCTGCTCCTCTTAGCATGATAAAGAAGATTCAAAGAGAGTGAGATGCCAGCTCCTTTCATTCAGTCAGTAGCTTCAATCATTTCTGGACGTTTTTCAATGGCAAAAATCAATGAATATTGTAAATGCACAAACAGTAATTTCTCCGCATTGCAAGGTGCAATTCTGAAATTTTTTGCTTTTTCCTGCTCCTCTTAGCATGATAAAGAAGATTCAAAGAGAGTGAGATGCCAGCTCCTTTCATTCAGTCAGTAGCTTCAATCATTTCTGGACGTTTTTCAATGGCAAAAATCAATGAATATTGTAAATGCACAAACAGTAATTTCTCCGCATTGCAATGTGCAATTCTGAAATTTTTTGCTTTTTCCTGCTCCTCTTAGCATGATAAAGAAGATTCAAAGAGAGTGAGATGCCAGCTCCTTTCATTCAGTCAGTAGCTTCAAACATTTCTGGTACATGAATAACATGATGTTTTTCAATGGCAAAAATCAATGAATATTGTAAATGCACAAACAGTAATTTCTCCGCATTGCAAGGTGCAATTCTGAAATTTTTTGCTTTTTCCTGCTCCTCTTAGCATGATAAAGAAGATTCAAAGAGAGTGAGATGCCAGCTCCTTTCGTTCAGTCAGTAGCTTCAATCATTTCTGGACGTTTTTCAATGGCAAAAATCATTGAATATTATAAATGCACAAACAGTAATTTCTCCGCATTGCAAGGTGCAATTCTGAAATTTTTTACTTTTTCCTGCTCCTCTTAGCATGATAAAGAAGATTCAAAGAGAGTGAGATGCCAGCTCCTTTCATTCAGTCAGTAGCTTCAATCATTTCTGGTATATGAATAACATGATGTTTTTCAATGGCAAAAATCAATGAATATTGTAAATGCACAAACAGTAATTTCTCCGCATTGCAAGGTGCAATTCTGAAATTTTTTGCTTTTTCCTGCTCCTCTTAGCATGATAAAGAAGATTCAAAGAGAGTGAGATGCCAGCTCCTTTCATTCAGTCAGTAGCTTCAATCATTTCTGGACGTTTTTCAATGGCAAAAACCAATGAATATTGTAAATGCACAAACAGTAATTTCTCCGCATTGCAAGGTGCAATTCTGAAACTTTTTGCTTTTTCCTGCTCCTCTTAGCATGATAAAGAAGATTCAAAGAGAGTGAGATGCCAGATCCTTTCCTTCAGTCAGTAGCTTCAATCATTTCTGGTATATGAATAACATGATGTTTTTCAATGGCAAAAATCAATGAATTTTGTAAATGCACAAACAGTAATTTCTCCGCATTGCAAGGCGCAATTCTGAAATTTTTTGCTTTTTCCTGCTCCTCTTAGCATGATAAAGAAGATTCAAAGAGAGTGAGATGCCAGCTCCTTTCATTCAGTCAGTAGCTTCAATCATTTCTGGACATTTTTCAATGGCAAAAATCAATGAATATTGTAAATGCACAAACAGTAATTTCTCCGCATTGCAAGGTGCAATTCTGAAATTTTTTGCTTTTTCCTGCTCCTCTTAGCATGATAAAGAAGATTCAAAGAGAGTGAGATGCCAGCTCCTTTCATTCAGTCAGTAGCTTCAATCATTTATGGACGTTTTTCAATGGCAAAAATCAATGAATATTGTAAATGCACAAACAGTAATTTCTCCGCATTGCAAGGTGCAATTCTGAAATTTTTTGCTTTTTCCTGCTCCTCTTAGCATGATAAAGAAGATTCAAAGAGAGTGAGATGCCAGCTCCTTTCATTCAGTCAGTAGCTTCAATCATTTCTGGACGTTTTTCAATGGCAAAAATCAATGAATATTGTAAATGCACAAACAGTAATTTCTCCGCATTGCAAGGTGCAATTCTGAAATTTTTTGCTTTTTCCTGCTCCTCTTAGCATGATAAAGAAGATTCAAAGAGAGTGAGATGCCAGATCCTTTCCTTCAGTCAGTAGCTTCAATCATTTCTGGTATATGAATAACATGATGTTTTTCAATGGCAAAAATCAATGAATTTTGTAAATGCACAAACAGTAATTTCTCCGCATTGCAAGGCGCAATTCTGAAATTTTTTGCTTTTTCCTGCTCCTCTTAGCATGATAAAGAAGATTCAAAGAGAGTGAGATGCCAGCTCCTTTCATTCAGTCAGTAGCTTCAATCATTTCTGGACATTTTTCAATGGCAAAAATCAATGAATATTGTAAATGCACAAACAGTAATTTCTCCGCATTGCAAGGTGCAATTCTGAAATTTTTTGCTTTTTCCTGCTCCTCTTAGCATGATAAAGAAGATTCAAAGAGAGTGAGATGCCAGCTCCTTTCATTCAGTCAGTAGCTTCAATCATTTATGGACGTTTTTCAATGGCAAAAATCAATGAATATTGTAAATGCACAAACAGTAATTTCTCCGCATTGCAAGGTGCAATTCTGAAATTTTTTGCTTTTTCCTGCTCCTCTTAGCATGATAAAGAAGATTCAAAGAGAGTGAGATGCCAGCTCCTTTCATTCAGTCAGTAGCTTCAATCATTTATGGACGTTTTTCAATGGCAAAAATCAATGAATATTGTAAATGCACAAACAGTAATTTCTCCGCATTGCAAGGTGCAATTCTGAAATTTTTTGCTTTTTCCTGCTCCTCTTAGCATGATAAAGAAGATTCAAAGAGAGTGAGATGCCAGCTCCTTTCATTCAGTCAGTAGCTTCAATCATTTCTGGACATTTTTCAATGGCAAAAATCAATGAATATTGTAAATGCACAAACAGTAATTTCTCCGCATTGCAAGGTGCAATTCTGAAATTTTTTGCTTTTTCCTGCTCCTCTTAGCATGATAAAGAAGATTCAAAGAGAGTGAGATGCCAGATCCTTTCCTTCAGTCAGTAGCTTCAATCATTTCTGGTATATGAATAACATGATGTTTTTCAATGGCAAAAATCAATGAATTTTGTAAATGCACAAACAGTAATTTCTCCGCATTGCAAGGCGCAATTCTGAAATTTTTTGCTTTTTCCTGCTCCTCTTAGCATGATAAAGAAGATTCAAAGAGAGTGAGATGCCAGCTCCTTTCATTCAGTCAGTAGCTTCAATCATTTCTGGACATTTTTCAATGGCAAAAATCAATGAATATTGTAAATGCACAAACAGTAATTTCTCCGCATTGCAAGGTGCAATTCTGAAATTTTTTGCTTTTTCCTGCTCCTCTTAGCATGATAAAGAAGATTCAAAGAGAGTGAGATGCCAGCTCCTTTCATTCAGTCAGTAGCTTCAATCATTTCTGGACGTTTTTCAATGGCAAAAATCAATGAATATTGTAAATGCACAAACAGTAATTTCTCCGCATTGCAAGGTGCAATTCTGAAATTTTTTGCTTTTTCCTGCTCCTCTTAGCATGATAAAGAAGATTCAAAGAGAGTGAGATGCCAGCTCCTTTCATTCAGTCAGTAGCTTCAATCATTTCTGGACGTTTTTCAATGGCAAAAATCAATGAATATTGTAAATGCACAAACAGTAATTTCTCCGCATTGCAATGTGCAATTCTGAAATTTTTTGCTTTTTCCTGCTCCTCTTAGCATGATAAAGAAGATTCAAAGAGAGTGAGATGCCAGCTCCTTTCATTCAGTCAGTAGCTTCAAACATTTCTGGTGCATGAATAACATGATGTTTTTCAATGGCAAAAATCAATGAATATTGTAAATGCACAAACAGTAATTTCTCCGCATTGCAAGGTGCAATTCTGAAATTTTTTGCTTTTTCCTGCTCCTCTTAGCATGATAAAGAAGATTCAAAGAGAGTGAGATGCCAGCTCCTTTCGTTCAGTCAGTAGCTTCAATCATTTCTGGACGTTTTTCAATGGCAAAAATCATTGAATATTATAAATGCACAAACAGTAATTTCTCCGCATTGCAAGGTGCAATTCTGAAATTTTTTACTTTTTCCTGCTCCTCTTAGCATGATAAAGAAGATTCAAAGAGAGTGAGATGCCAGCTCCTTTCATTCAGTCAGTAGCTTCAATCATTTCTGGTATATGAATAACATGATGTTTTTCAATGGCAAAAATCAATGAATATTGTAAATGCACAAACAGTAATTTCTCCGCATTGCAAGGTGCAATTCTGAAATTTTTTGCTTTTTCCTGCTCCTCTTAGCATGATAAAGAAGATTCAAAGAGAGTGAGATGCCAACTCCTTTCATTCAGTCAGTAGCTTCAATCATTTCTGGACGTTTTTCAATGGCAAAAATCAATGAATATTGTAAATGCACAAACAGTAATTTCTCCGCATTGCAAGGTGCAATTCTGAAATTTTTTGCTTTTTCCTGCTCCTCTTAGCATGATAAACAAGATTCAAAGAGAGTGAGATGCCAGCTCCTTTCATTCAGTCAGTAGCTTCAATCATTTCTGGACGTTTTTCAATGGCAAAAATCATTGAATATTGTAAATGCACAAACAGTAATTTCTCCGCATTGCAAGGTGCAATTCTGAAATTTTTTACTTTTTCCTGCTCCTCTTAGCATGATAAAGAAGATTCAAAGAGAGTGAGATGCCAGCTCCTTTCATTCAGTCAGTAGCTTCAATCATTTCTGGTATATGAATAACATGATGTTTTTCAATCGCAAAAATCAATGAATATTGTAAATGCACAAACAGTAATTTCTCCGCATTGCAAGGTGCAATTCTGAAATTTTTTGCTTTTTCCTGCTCCTCTTAGCATGATAAAGAAGATTCAAAGAGAGTGAGATGCCAGCTCCTTTCATTCAGTCAGTAGCTTCAATCATTTCTGGACGTTTTTCAATGGCAAAAATCAATGAATATTGTAAATGCACAAACAGTAATTTCTCCGCATTGCAAGGTGCAATTCTGAAATTTTTTGCTTTTTCCTGCTCCTCTTAGCATGATAAAGAAGATTCAAAGAGAGTGAGATGCCAGCTCCTTTCATTCAGTCAGTACCTTCAATTATTTCTGGACCTTTTTCAATGGCAAAAATCAATGAATATTGTAAATGCACAAACAGTAATTTCTCCGCATTGCAAGGTGCAATTCTGAAATTTTTTGCTTTTTCCTGCTCCTCTTAGCATGATAAAGAAGATTCAAAGAGAGTGAGATGCCAGCTCCTTTCATTCAGTCAGTAGCTTCAATCATTTATGGACGTTTTTCAATGGCAAAAATCAATGAATATTGTAAATGCACAAACAGTAATTTCTCCGCATTGCAAGGTGCAATTCTGAAATTTTTTGCTTTTTCCTGCTCCTCTTAGCATGATAAAGAAGATTCAAAGAGAGTGAGATGCCAGCTCCTTTCATTCAGTCAGTAGCTTCAATCATTTCTGGACGTTTTTCAATGGCAAAAATCAATGAATATTGTAAATGCACAAACAGTAATTTCTCCGCATTGCAAGGTGCAATTCTGAAATTTTTTGCTTTTTCCTGCTCCTCTTAGCATGATAAAGAAGATTCAAAGAGAGTGAGATGCCAGATCCTTTCCTTCAGTCAGTAGCTTCAATCATTTCTGGACGTTTTTCAATGGCAAAAATCAATGAATATTGTAAATGCACAAACAGTAATTTCTCCGCATTGCAATGTGCAATTCTGAAATTTTTTGCTTTTTCCTGCTCCTCTTAGCATGATAAAGAAGATTCAAAGAGAGTGAGATGCCAGCTCCTTTCATTCAGTCAGTAGCTTCAAACATTTCTGGTACATGAATAACATGATGTTTTTCAATGGCAAAAATCAATGAATATTGTAAATGCACAAACAGTAATTTCTCCGCATTGCAAGGTGCAATTCTGAAATTTTTTGCTTTTTCCTGCTCCTCTTAGCATGATAAAGAAGATTCAAAGAGAGTGAGATGCCAGCTCCTTTCGTTCAGTCAGTAGCTTCAATCATTTCTGGACGTTTTTCAATGCAAAAATCATTGAATATTATAAATGCACAAACAGTAATTTCTCCGCATTGCAAGGTGCAATTCTGAAATTTTTTACTTTTTCCTGCTCCTCTTAGCATGATAAAGAAGATTCAAAGAGATTGAGATGCCAGCTCCTTTCATTCAGTCAGTAGCTTCAATCATTTCTGGTATATGAATAACATGATGTTTTTCAATGGCAAAAATCAATGAATTTTGTAAATGCACAAACAGTAATTTCTCCGCATTGCAAGGCGCAATTCTGAAATTTTTTGCTTTTTCCTGCTCCTCTTAGCATGATAAAGAAGATTCAAAGAGAGTGAGATGCCAGCTCCTTTCATTCAGTCAGTAGCTTCAATCATTTCTGGACGTTTTTCAATGGCAAAAATCAATGAATATTGTAAATGCACAAACAGTAATTTCTCCGCATTGCAAGGTGCAATTCTGAAATTTTTTGCTTTTTCCTGCTCCTCTTAGCATGATAAACAAGATTCAAAGAGAGTGAGATGCCAGCTCCTTTCATTCAGTCAGTAGCTTCAATCATTTCTGGACGTTTTTCAATGGCAAAAATCATTGAATATTGTAAATGCACAAACAGTAATTTCTCCGCATTGCAAGGTGCAATTCTGAAATTTTTTACTTTTTCCTGCTCCTCTTAGCATGATAAAGAAGATTCAAAGAGAGTGAGATGCCAGCTCCTTTCATTCAGTCAGTAGCTTCAATCATTTCTGGTATATGAATAACATGATGTTTTTCAATCGCAAAAATCAATGAATATTGTAAATGCACAAACAGTAATTTCTCCGCATTGCAAGGTGCAATTCTGAAATTTTTTGCTTTTTCCTGCTCCTCTTAGCATGATAAAGAAGATTCAAAGAGAGTGAGATGCCAGCTCCTTTCATTCAGTCAGTAGCTTCAATCATTTCTGGACGTTTTTCAATGGCAAAAATCAATGAATATTGTAAATGCACAAACAGTAATTTCTCCGCATTGCAAGGTGCAATTCTGAAATTTTTTGCTTTTTCCTGCTCCTCTTAGCATGATAAAGAAGATTCAAAGAGAGTGAGATGCCAGCTCCTTTCATTCAGTCAGTACCTTCAATTATTTCTGGACCTTTTTCAATGGCAAAAATCAATGAATATTGTAAATGCACAAACAGTAATTTCTCCGCATTGCAAGGTGCAATTCTGAAATTTTTTGCTTTTTCCTGCTCCTCTTAGCATGATAAAGAAGATTCAAAGAGAGTGAGATGCCAGCTCCTTTCATTCAGTCAGTAGCTTCAATCATTTATGGACGTTTTTCAATGGCAAAAATCAATGAATATTGTAAATGCACAAACAGTAATTTCTCCGCATTGCAAGGTGCAATTCTGAAATTTTTTGCTTTTTCCTGCTCCTCTTAGCATGATAAAGAAGATTCAAAGAGAGTGAGATGCCAGCTCCTTTCATTCAGTCAGTAGCTTCAATCATTTCTGGACGTTTTTCAATGGCAAAAATCAATGAATATTGTAAATGCACAAACAGTAATTTCTCCGCATTGCAAGGTGCAATTCTGAAATTTTTTGCTTTTTCCTGCTCCTCTTAGCATGATAAAGAAGATTCAAAGAGAGTGAGATGCCAGATCCTTTCCTTCAGTCAGTAGCTTCAATCATTTCTGGTATATGAATAACATGATGTTTTTCAATGGCAAAAATCAATGAATTTTGT
Organism: Phyllobates terribilis; assembly: GCF_046119375.1. NCBI lineage: Eukaryota > Metazoa > Chordata > Amphibia > Anura > Dendrobatidae > Phyllobates > Phyllobates terribilis. Next base: position 322,146 of record NW_027363371.1, read on the forward strand.
AAATGCACAAACAGTAATTTCTCCGCATTGCAAGGCGCAATTCTGAAATTTTTTGCTTTTTCCTGCTCCTCTTAGCATGATAAAGAAGATTCAAAGAGAGTGAGATGCCAGCTCCTTTCATTCAATCAGTAGCTTCAATCATTTCTGGACATTTTTCAATGGCAAAAATCAATGAATATTGTAAATGCACAAACAGTAATTTCTCCGCATTGCAAGGTGCAATTCTGAAATTTTTTGCTTTTTCCTGCTCCTCTTAGCATGATAAAGAAGATTCAAAGAGAGTGAGATGCCAGCTCCTTTCATTCAGTCAGTAGCTTCAATCATTTCTGGACGTTTTTCAATGGCAAAAATCAATGAATATTGTAAATGCACAAACAGTAATTTCTCCGCATTGCAAGGTGCAATTCTGAAATTTTTTGCTTTTTCCTGCTCCTCTTAGCATGATAAAGAAGATTCAAAGAGAGTGAGATGCCAGCTCCTTTCATTCAGTCAGTAGCTTCAATCATTTCTGGACGTTTTTCAATGGCAAAAATCAATGAATATTGTAAATGCACAAACAGTAATTTCTCCGCATTGCAATGTGCAATTCTGAAATTTTTTGCTTTTTCCTGCTCCTCTTAGCATGATAAAGAAGATTCAAAGAGAGTGAGATGCCAGCTCCTTTCATTCAGTCAGTAGCTTCAAACATTTCTGGTACATGAATAACATGATGTTTTTCAATGGCAAAAATCAATGAATATTGTAAATGCACAAACAGTAATTTCTCCGCATTGCAAGGTGCAATTCTGAAATTTTTTGCTTTTTCCTGCTCCTCTTAGCATGATAAAGAAGATTCAAAGAGAGTGAGATGCCAGCTCCTTTCGTTCAGTCAGTAGCTTCAATCATTTCTGGACGTTTTTCAATGCAAAAATCATTGAATATTATAAATGCACAAACAGTAATTTCTCCGCATTGCAAGGTGCAATTCTGAAATTTTTTACTTTTTCCTGCTCCTCTTAGCATGATAAAGAAGATTCAAAGAGATTGAGATGCCAGCTCCTTTCATTCAGTCAGTAGCTTCAATCATTTCTGGTATATGAATAACATGATGTTTTTCAATGGCAAAAATCAATGAATTTTGTAAATGCACAAACAGTAATTTCTCCGCATTGCAAGGCGCAATTCTGAAATTTTTTGCTTTTTCCTGCTCCTCTTAGCATGATAAAGAAGATTCAAAGAGAGTGAGATGCCAGCTCCTTTCATTCAGTCAGTAGCTTCAATCATTTCTGGACATTTTTCAATGGCAAAAATCAATGAATATTGTAAATGCACAAACAGTAATTTCTCCGCATTGCAAGGTGCAATTCTGAAATTTTTTGCTTTTTCCTGCTCCTCTTAGCATGATAAAGAAGATTCAAAGAGAGTGAGATGCCAGCTCCTTTCATTCAGTCAGTAGCTTCAATCATTTCTGGACGTTTTTCAATGGCAAAAATCAATGAATATTGTAAATGCACAAACAGTAATTTCTCCGCATTGCAAGGTGCAATTCTGAAATTTTTTGCTTTTTCCTGCTCCTCTTAGCATGATAAAGAAGATTCAAAGAGAGTGAGATGCCAGCTCCTTTCATTCAGTCAGTAGCTTCAATCATTTCTGGACGTTTTTCAATGGCAAAAATCAATGAATATTGTAAATGCACAAACAGTAATTTCTCCGCATTGCAATGTGCAATTCTGAAATTTTTTGCTTTTTCCTGCTCCTCTTAGCATGATAAAGAAGATTCAAAGAGAGTGAGATGCCAGCTCCTTTCATTCAGTCAGTAGCTTCAAACATTTCTGGTACATGAATAACATGATGTTTTTCAATGGCAAAAATCAATGAATATTGTAAATGCACAAACAGTAATTTCTCCGCATTGCAAGGTGCAATTCTGAAATTTTTTGCTTTTTCCTGCTCCTCTTAGCATGATAAAGAAGATTCAAAGAGAGTGAGATGCCAGCTCCTTTCGTTCAGTCAGTAGCTTCAATCATTTCTGGACGTTTTTCAATGCAAAAATCATTGAATATTATAAATGCACAAACAGTAATTTCTCCGCATTGCAAGGTGCAATTCTGAAATTTTTTACTTTTTCCTGCTCCTCTTAGCATGATAAAGAAGATTCAAAGAGATTGAGATGCCAGCTCCTTTCATTCAGTCAGTAGCTTCAATCATTTCTGGTATATGAATAACATGATGTTTTTCAATGGCAAAAATCAATGAATATTGTAAATGCACAAACAGTAATTTCTCCGCATTGCAAGGTGCAATTCTGAAATTTTTTGCTTTTTCCTGCTCCTCTTAGCATGATAAAGAAGATTCAAAGAGAGTGAGATGCCAGCTCCTTTCATTCAGTCAGTAGCTTCAATCATTTCTGGATGTTTTTCAATGGCAAAAATCAATGAATATTGTAAATGCACAAACAGTAATTTCTCCGCATTGCAAGGTGCAATTCTGAAATTTTTTGCTTTTTCCTGCTCCTCTTAGCATGATAAACAAGATTCAAAGAGAGTGAGATGCCAGCTCCTTTCATTCAGTCAGTAGCTTCAATCATTTCTGGACGTTTTTCAATGGCAAAAATCATTGAATATTGTAAATGCACAAACAGTAATTTCTCCGCATTGCAAGGTGCAATTCTGAAATTTTTTACTTTTTCCTGCTCCTCTTAGCATGATAAAAAGATTCAAAGAGAGTGAGATGCCAGCTCCTTTCATTCAGTCAGTAGCTTCAATCATTTCTGGTATATGAATAACATGATGTTTTTCAATCGCAAAAATCAATGAATATTGTAAATGCACAAACAGTAATTTCTCCGCATTGCAAGGTGCAATTCTGAAATTTTTTGCTTTTTCCTGCTCCTCTTAGCATGATAAAGAAGATTCAAAGAGAGTGAGATGCCAGCTCCTTTCATTCAGTCAGTAGCTTCAATCATTTCTGGACGTTTTTCAATGGCAAAAATCAATGAATATTGTAAATGCACAAACAGTAATTTCTCCGCATTGCAAGGTGCAATTCTGAAATTTTTTGCTTTTTCCTGCTCCTCTAAGCATGATAAAGAAGATTCAAAGAGAGTGAGATGCCAGATCCTTTCCTTCAGTCAGTAGCTTCAATCATTTCTGGTATATGAATAACATGATGTTTTTCAATGGCAAAAATCAATGAATTTTGTAAATGCACAAACAGTAATTTCTCCGCATTGCAAGGCGCAATTCTGAAATTTTTTGCTTTTTCCTGCTCCTCTTAGCATGATAAAGAAGATTCAAAGAGAGTGAGATGCCAGCTCCTTTCATTCAGTCAGTAGCTTCAATCATTTCTGGACATTTTTCAATGGCAAAAATCAATGAATATTGTAAATGCACAAACAGTAATTTCTCCGCATTGCAAGGTGCAATTCTGAAATTTTTTGCTTTTTCCTGCTCCTCTTAGCATGATAAAGAAGATTCAAAGAGAGTGAGATGCCAGCTCCTTTCATTCAGTCAGTAGCTTCAATCATTTCTGGACGTTTTTCAATGGCAAAAATCAATGAATATTGTAAATGCACAAACAGTAATTTCTCCGCATTGCAAGGTGCAATTCTGAAATTTTTTGCTTTTTCCTGCTCCTCTTAGCATGATAAAGAAGATTCAAAGAGAGTGAGATGCCAGCTCCTTTCATTCAGTCAGTACCTTCAATTATTTCTGGACCTTTTTCAATGGCAAAAATCAATGAATATTGTAAATGCACAAACAGTAATTTCTCCGCATTGCAAGGTGCAATTCTGAAATTTTTTGCTTTTTCCTGCTCCTCTTAGCATGATAAAGAAGATTCAAAGAGAGTGAGATGCCAGCTCCTTTCATTCAGTCAGTAGCTTCAATCATTTCTGGACGTTTTTCAATGGCAAAAATCAATGAATATTGTAAATGCACAAACTGTAATTTCTCCGCATTGCAAGGTGCAATTCTGAAATTTTTTGCTTTTTCCTGCTCCTCTTAGCATGATAAAGAAGATTCAAAGAGAGTGAGATGCCAGCTCCTTTCATTCAGTCAGTAGCTTCAATCATTTCTGGTATATGAATAACATGATGTTTTTCAATAGCAAAAATCAATGAATATTGTAAATGCACAAACAGTAATTTCTCCGCATTGCAAGGTGCAATTCTGAAATTTTTTGCTTTTTCCTGCTCCTCTTAGCATGATAAAGAAGATTCAAAGAGAGTGAGATGCCAGCTCCTTTCATTCAGTCAGTAGCTTCAATCATTTCTGGACGTTTTTCAATGGCAAAAATCAATGAATATTGTAAATGCACAAACAGTAATTTCTCCGCATTGCAAGGTGCAATTCTGAAATTTTTTGCTTTTTCCTGCTCCTCTAAGCATGATAAAGAAGATTCAAAGAGAGTGAGATGCCATATCCTTTCCTTCAGTCAGTAGCTTCAATCATTTCTGGTATATGAATAACATGATGTTTTTCAATGGCAAAAATCAATGAATTTTGTAAATGCACAAACAGTAATTTCTCCGCATTGCAAGGCGCAATTCTGAAATTTTTTGCTTTTTCCTGCTCCTCTTAGCATGATAAAGAAGATTCAAAGAGAGTGAGATGCCAGCTCCTTTCATTCAGTCAGTAGCTTCAATCATTTCTGGACATTTTTCAATGGCAAAAATCAATGAATATTGTAAATGCACAAACAGTAATTTCTCCGCATTGCAAGGTGCAATTCTGAAATTTTTTGCTTTTTCCTGCTCCTCTTAGCATGATAAAGAAGATTCAAAGAGAGTGAGATGCCAGCTCCTTTCATTCAGTCAGTAGCTTCAATCATTTCTGGACGTTTTTCAATGGCAAAAATCAATGAATATTGTAAATGCACAAACAGTAATTTCTCCGCATTGCAAGGTGCAATTCTGAAATTTTTTGCTTTTTCCTGCTCCTCTTAGCATGATAAAGAAGATTCAAAGAGAGTGAGATGCCAGCTCCTTTCATTCAGTCAGTACCTTCAATCATTTCTGGACGTTTTTCAATGGCAAAAATCAATGAATATTGTAAATGCACAAACAGTAATTTCTCCGCATTGCAAGGTGCAATTCTGAAATTTTTTGCTTTTTCCTGCTCCTCTTAGCATGATAAAGAAGATTCAAAGAGAGTGAGATGCCAGCTCCTTTCATTAAGTCAGTAGCTTCAATCATTTCTGGTATATGAATAACATGATGTTTTTCAATCGCAAAAATCAATGAATATTGTAAATGCACAAACAGTAATTTCTCCGCATTGCAAGGTGCAATTCTGAAATTTTTTGCTTTTTCCTGCTCCTCTTAGCATGATAAAGAAGATTCAAAGAGAGTGAGATGCCAGCTCCTTTCATTCAGTCAGTAGCTTCAATCATTTCTGGACGTTTTTCAATGGCAAAAATCAATGAATATTGTAAATGCACAAACAGTAATTTCTCCGCATTGCAAGGTGCAATTCTGAAATTTTTTGCTTTTTCCTGCTCCTCTTAGCATGATAAAGAAGATTCAAAGAGAGTGAGATGCCAGATCCTTTCCTTCAGTCAGTAGCTTCAATCATTTCTGGTATATGAATAACATGATGTTTTTCAATGGCAAAAATCAATGAATTTTGTAAATGCACAAACAGTAATTTCTCCGCATTGCAAGGCGCAATTCTGAAATTTTTTGCTTTTTCCTGCTCCTCTTAGCATGATAAAGAAGATTCAAAGAGAGTGAGATGCCAGCTCCTTTCATTCAGTCAGTAGTTTCAATCATTTCTGGACATTTTTCAATGGCAAAAATCAATGAATATTGTAAATGCACAAACAGTAATTTCTCCGCATTGCAAGGTGCAATTCTGAAATTTTTTGCTTTTTCCTGCTCCTCTTAGCATGATAAAGAAGATTCAAAGAGAGTGAGATGCCAGCTCGTTTCATTCAGTCAGTAGCTTCAATCATTTCTGGACGTTTTTCAATGGCAAAAATCAATGAATATTGTAAATGCACAAACAGTAATTTCTCCGCATTGCAAGGTGCAATTCTGAAATTTTTTGCTTTTTCCTGCTCCTCTTAGCATGATAAAGAAGATTCAAAGAGAGTGAGATGCCAGCTCCTTTCATTCAGTCAGTAGCTTCAATCATTTCTGGACGTTTTTCAATGGCAAAAATCAATGAATATTGTAAATGCACAAACAGTAATTTCTCCGCATTGCAAGGTGCAATTCTGAAATTTTTTGCTTTTTCCTGCTCCTCTTAGCATGATAAAGAAGATTCAAAGAGAGTGAGATGCCAGATCCTTTCCTTCAGTCAGTAGCTTCAATCATTTCTGGTATATGAATAACGTGATGTTTTTCAATGGCAAAAATCAATGAATTTTGTAAATGCACAAACAGTAATTTCTCCGCACTGCAAGGCGCAATTCTGAAATTTTTTGCTTTTTCCTGCTCCTCTTAGCATGATAAAGAAGATTCAAAGAGAGTGAGATGCCAGCTCCTTTCATTCAGTCAGTAGCTTCAATCATTTCTGGACATTTTTCAATGGCAAAAATCAATGAATATTGTAAATGCACAAACAGTAATTTCTCCGCATTGCAAGGTGCAATTCTGAAATTTTTTGCTTTTTCCTGCTCCTCTTAGCATGATAAAGAAGATTCAAAGAGAGTGAGATGCCAGCTCCTTTCATTCAGTCAGTAGCTTCAATCATTTCTGGACGTTTTTCAATGGCAAAAATCAATGAATATTGTAAATGCACAAACAGTAATTTCTCCGCATTGCAAGGTGCAATTCTGAAATTTTTTGCTTTTTCCTGCTCCTCTTAGCATGATAAAGAAGATTCAAAGAGAGTGAGATGCCAGCTCCTTTCATTCAGTCAGTAGCTTCAATCATTTCTGGACGTTTTTCAATGGCAAAAATCAATGAATATTGTAAATGCACAAACAGTAATTTCTCCGCATTGCAATGTGCAATTCTGAAATTTTTTGCTTTTTCCTGCTCCTCTTAGCATGATAAAGAAGATTCAAAGAGAGTGAGATGCCAGCTCCTTTCATTCAGTCAGTAGCTTCAATCATTTCTGGACATTTTTCAATGGCAAAAATCAATGAATATTGTAAATGCACAAACAGTAATTTCTCCGCATTGCAAGGTGCAATTCTGAAATTTTTTGCTTTTTCCTGCTCCTCTTAGCATGATAAAGAAGATTCAAAGAGAGTGAGATGCCAGCTCCTTTCATTCAGTCAGTAGCTTCAATCATTTCTGGACGTTTTTCAATGACAAAAATCAATGAATATTGTAAATGCACAAACAGTAATTTCTCTGCATTGCAAGGTGCAATTCTGAAATTTTTTGCTTTTTCCTGCTCCTCTTAGCATGATAAAGAAGATTCAAAGAGAGTGAGATGCCAGATCCTTTCCTTCAGTCAGTAGCTTCAATCATTTCTGGTATATGAATAACATGATGTTTTTCAATGGCAAAAATCAATGAATTTTGTAAATGCACAAACAGTAATTTCTCTGCATTGCAAGGCGCAATTCTGAAATTTTTTGCTTTTTCCTGCTCCTCTTAGCATGATAAAGAAGATTCAAAGAGAGTGAGATGCCAGCTCCTTTCATTCAGTCAGTAGCTTCAATCATTTCTGGACATTTTTCAATGGCAAAAATCAATGAATATTGTAAATGCACAAACAGTAATTTCTCCGCATTGCAAGGTGCAATTCTGAAATTTTTTGCTTTTTCCTGCTCCTCTTAGCATGATAAAGAAGATTCAAAGAGAGTGAGATGCCAGCTCCTTTCATTCAGTCAGTAGCTTCAATCATTTCTGGACGTTTTTCAATGGCAAAAATCAATGAATATTGTAAATGCACAAACAGTAATTTCTCCGCATTGCAAGGTGCAATTCTGAAATTTTTTGCTTTTTCCTGCTCCTCTTAGCATGATAAAGAAGATTCAAAGAGAGTGAGATGCCAGCTCCTTTCATTCAGTCAGTAGCTTCAATCATTTCTGGACGTTTTTCAATGGCAAAAATCAATGAATATTGTAAATGCACAAACAGTAATTTCTCCGCATTGCAAGGTGCAATTCTGAAATTTTTTGCTTTTTCCTGCTCCTCTTAGCATGATAAAGAAGATTCAAAGAGAGTGAGATGCCAGATCCTTTCCTTCAGTCAGTAGCTTCAATCATTTCTGGTATATGAATAACATGATGTTTTTCAATGGCAAAAATCAATGAATTTTGTAAATGCACAAACAGTAATTTCTCCGCATTGCAAGGCGCAATTCTGAAATTTTTTGCTTTTTCCTGCTCCTCTTAGCATGATAAAGAAGATTCAAAGAGAGTGAGATGCCAGCTCCTTTCATTCAGTCAGTAGCTTCAATCATTTCTGGACATTTTTCAATGGCAAAAATCAATGAATATTGTAAATGCACAAACAGTAATTTCTCCGCATTGCAAGGTGCAATTCTGAAATTTTTTGCTTTTTCCTGCTCCTCTTAGCATGATAAAGAAGATTCAAAGAGAGTGAGATGCCAGCTCCTTTCATTCAGTCAGTAGCTTCAATCATTTCTGGACGTTTTTCAATGGCAAAAATCAATGAATATTGTAAATGCACAAACAGTAATTTCTCCGCATTGCAAGGTGCAATTCTGAAATTTTTTGCTTTTTCCTGCTCCTCTTAGCATGATAAAGAAGATTCAAAGAGAGTGAGATGCCAGCTCCTTTCATTCAGTCAGTACCTTCAATTATTTCTGGACCTTTTTCAATGGCAAAAATCAATGAATATTGTAAATGCACAAACAGTAATTTCTCCGCATTGCAAGGTGCAATTCTGAAATTTTTTGCTTTTTCCTGCTCCTCTTAGCATGATAAAGAAGATTCAAAGAGAGTGAGATGCCAGCTCCTTTCATTCAGTCAGTAGCTTCAATCATTTCTGGACGTTTTTCAATGGCAAAAATCAATGAATATTGTAAATGCACAAACTGTAATTTCTCCGCATTGCAAGGTGCAATTCTGAAATTTTTTGCTTTTTCCTGCTCCTCTTAGCATGATAAAGAAGATTCAAAGAGAGTGAGATGCCAGCTCCTTTCATTCAGTCAGTAGCTTCAATCATTTCTGGTATATGAATAACATGATGTTTTTCAATAGCAAAAATCAATGAATATTGTAAATGCACAAACAGTAATTTCTCCGCATTGCAAGGTGCAATTCTGAAATTTTTTGCTTTTTCCTGCTCCTCTTAGCATGATAAAGAAGATTCAAAGAGAGTGAGATGCCAGCTCCTTTCATTCAGTCAGTAGCTTCAATCATTTCTGGACGTTTTTCAATGGCAAAAATCAATGAATATTGTAAATGCACAAACAGTAATTTCTCCGCATTGCAAGGTGCAATTCTGAAATTTTTTACTTTTTCCTGCTCCTCTTAGCATGATAAAGAAGATTCAAAGAGAATGAGATGCCAGCTCCTTTCATTCAGTCAGTAGCTTCAATCATTTCTGGTATATGAATAACATGATGTTTTTCAATCGCAAAAATCAATGAATATTGTAAATGCACAAACAGTAATTTCTCCGCATTGCAAGGTGCAATTCTGAAATTTTTTGCTTTTTCCTGCTCCTCTTAGCATGATAAAGAAGATTCAAAGAGAGTGAGATGCCAGCTCCTTTCATTCAGTCAGTAGCTTCAATCATTTCTGGACGTTTTTCAATGACAAAAATCAATGAATATTGTAAATGCACAAACAGTAATTTCTCTGCATTGCAAGGTGCAATTCTGAATTTTTTTGCTTTTTCCTGCTCCTCTTAGCATGATAAAGAAGATTCAAAGAGAGTGAGATGCCAGATCCTTTCCTTCAGTCAGTAGCTTCAATCATTTCTGGTATACGAATAACATGATGTTTTTCAATGGCAAAAATCAATGAATTTTGTAAATGCACAAACAGTAATTTCTCTGCATTGCAAGGCGCAATTCTGAAATTTTTTGCTTTTTCCTGCTCCTCTTAGCATGATAAAGAAGATTCAAAGAGAGTGAGATGCCAGCTCCTTTCATTCAGTCAGTAGCTTCAATCATTTCTGGACATTTTTCAATGGCAAAAATCAATGAATATTGTAAATGCACAAACAGTAATTTCTCCGCATTGCAAGGTGCAATTCTGAAATTTTTTGCTTTTTCCTGCTCCTCTTAGCATGATAAAGAAGATTCAAAGAGAGTGAGATGCCAGCTCCTTTCATTCAGTCAGTAGCTTCAATCATTTCTGGACGTTTTTCAATGGCAAAAATCAATGAATATTGTAAATGCACAAACAGTAATTTCTCCGCATTGCAAGGTGCAATTCTGAAATTTTTTGCTTTTTCCTGCTCCTCTTAGCATGATAAAGAAGATTCAAAGAGAGTGAGATGCCAGCTCCTTTCATTCAGTCAGTAGCTTCAATCATTTCTGGACGTTTTTCAATGGCAAAAATCAATGAATATTGTAAATGCACAAACAGTAATTTCTCCGCATTGCAAGGTGCAATTCTGAAATTTTTTGCTTTTTCCTGCTCCTCTTAGCATGATAAAGAAGATTCAAAGAGAGTGAGATGCCAGATCCTTTCCTTCAGTCAGTAGCTTCAATCATTTCTGGTATATGAATAACATGATGTTTTTCAATGGCAAAAATCAATGAATTTTGTAAATGCACAAACAGTAATTTCTCCGCATTGCAAGGCGCAATTCTGAAATTTTTTGCTTTTTCCTGCTCCTCTTAGCATGATAAAGAAGATTCAAAGAGAGTGAGATGCCAGCTCCTTTCATTCAGTCAGTAGCTTCAATCATTTCTGGACATTTTTCAATGGCAAAAATCAATGAATATTGTAAATGCACAAACAGTAATTTCTCCGCATTGCAAGGTGCAATTCTGAAATTTTTTGCTTTTTCCTGCTCCTCTTAGCATGATAAAGAAGATTCAAAGAGAGTGAGATGCCAGCTCCTTTCATTCAGTCAGTAGCTTCAATCATTTCTGGACGTTTTTCAATGGCAAAAATCAATGAATATTGTAAATGCACAAACAGTAATTTCTCCGCATTGCAAGGTGCAATTCTGAAATTTTTTGCTTTTTCCTGCTCCTCTTAGCATGATAAAGAAGATTCAAAGAGAGTGAGATGCCAGCTCCTTTCATTCAGTCAGTACCTTCAATTATTTCTGGACCTTTTTCAATGGCAAAAATCAATGAATATTGTAAATGCACAAACAGTAATTTCTCCGCATTGCAAGGTGCAATTCTGAAATTTTTTGCTTTTTCCTGCTCCTCTTAGCATGATAAAGAAGATTCAAAGAGAGTGAGATGCCAGCTCCTTTCATTCAGTCAGTAGCTTCAATCATTTCTGGACGTTTTTCAATGGCAAAAATCAATGAATATTGTAAATGCACAAACTGTAATTTCTCCGCATTGCAAGGTGCAATTCTGAAATTTTTTGCTTTTTCCTGCTCCTCTTAGCATGATAAAGAAGATTCAAAGAGAGTGAGATGCCAGCTCCTTTCATTCAGTCAGTAGCTTCAATCATTTCTGGTATATGAATAACATGATGTTTTTCAATAGCAAAAATCAATGAATATTGTAAATGCACAAACAGTAATTTCTCCGCATTGCAAGGTGCAATTCTGAAATTTTTTGCTTTTTCCTGCTCCTCTTAGCATGATAAAGAAGATTCAAAGAGAGTGAGATGCCAGCTCCTTTCATTCAGTCAGTAGCTTCAATCATTTCTGGACGTTTTTCAATGGCAAAAATCAATGAATATTGTAAATGCACAAACAGTAATTTCTCCGCATTGCAAGGTGCAATTCTGAAATTTTTTACTTTTTCCTGCTCCTTTTAGCATGATAAAGAAGATTCAAAGAGAATGAGATGCCAGCTCCTTTCATTCAGTCAGTAGCTTCAATCATTTCTGGTATATGAATAACATGATGTTTTTCAATCGCAAAAATCAATGAATATTGTAAATGCACAAACAGTAATTTCTCCGCATTGCAAGGTGCAATTCTGAAATTTTTTGCTTTTTCCTGCTCCTCTTAGCATGATAAAGAAGATTCAAAGAGAGTGAGATGCCAGCTCCTTTCATTCAGTCAGTAGCTTCAATCATTTCTGGACATTTTTCAATGGCAAAAATCAATGAATATTGTAAATGCACAAACAGTAATTTCTCCACATTGCAAGGTGCAATTCTGAAATTTTTTGCTTTTTCCTGCTCCTCTAAGCATGATAAAGAAGATTCAAAGAGAGTGAGATGCCATATCCTTTCCTTCAGTCAGTAGCTTCAATCATTTCTGGTATATGAATAACATGATGTTTTTCAATGGCAAAAATTAATGAATTTTGTAAATGCACAAACAGTAATTTCTCCGCATTGCAAGGCGCAATTCTGAAATTTTTTGCTTTTTACTGCTCCTCTTAGCATGATAAAGAAGATTCAAAGAGAGTGAGATGCCAGCTCCTTTCATTCAGTCAGTAGCTTCAATCATTTCTGGACATTTTTCAATGGCAAAAATCAATGAATATTGTAAATGCACAAACAGTAATTTCTCCACATTGCAAGGTGCAATTCTGAAATTTTTTGCTTTTTCCTGCTCCTCTTAGCATGATAAAGAAGATTCAAAGAGAGTGAGATGCCAGCTCCTTTCATTCAGTCAGTAGCTTCAATCATTTCTGGACGTTTTTCAATGGCAAAAATCAATGAATATTGTAAATGCACAAACAGTAATTTCTCCGCATTGCAAGGTGCAATTCTGAAATTTTTTGCTTTTTCCTGCTCCTCTTAGGATGATAAAGAAGATTCAAAGAGAGTGAGATGCCAGCTCCTTTCATTCAGTCAGTACCTTCAATCATTTCTGGACGTTTTTCAATGGCAAAAATCAATGAATATTGTAATTGCACAAACAGTAATTTCTCCGCATTGCAAGGTGCAATTCTGAAATTTTTTGCTTTTTCCTGCTCCTCTTAGCATGATAAAGAAGATTCAAAGAGAGTGAGATGCCAGCTCCTTTCATTCAGTCAGTAGCTTCAATCATTTCTGGACGTTTTTCAATGGCAAAAATCAATGAATATTGTAAATGCACAAACTGTAATTTCTCCGCATTGCAAGGTGCAATTCTGAAATTTTTTGCTTTTTCCTGCTCCTCTTAGCATGATAAAGAAGATTCAAAGAGAGTGAGATGCCAGCTCCTTTCATTCAGTCAGTAGCTTCAATCATTTCTGGTATATGAATAACATGATGTTTTTCAATAGCAAAAATCAATGAATATTGTAAATGCACAAACAGTAATTTCTCCGCATTGCAAGGTGCAATTCTGAAATTTTTTGCTTTTTCCTGCTCCTCTTAGCATGATAAAGAAGATTCAAAGAGAGTGAGATGCCAGCTCCTTTCATTCAGTCAGTAGCTTCAATCATTTCTGGACGTTTTTCAATGGCAAAAATCAATGAATATTGTAAATGCACAAACAGTAATTTCTCCGCATTGCAAGGTGCAATTCTGAAATTTTTTGCTTTTTCCTGCTCCTCTTAGCATGATAAACAAGATTCAAAGAGAGTGAGATGCCAGCTCCTTTCATTCAGTCAGTAGCTTCAATCATTTCTGGACGTTTTTCAATGGCAAAAATCATTGAATATTGTAAATGCACAAACAGTAATTTCTCCGCATTGCAAGGTGCAATTCTGAAATTTTTTACTTTTTCCTGCTCCTCTTAGCATGATAAAGAAGATTCAAAGAGAGTGAGATGCCAGCTCCTTTCATTCAGTCAGTAGCTTCAATCATTTCTGGTATATGAATAACATGATGTTTTTCAATCGCAAAAATCAATGAATATTGTAAATGCACAAACAGTAATTTCTCCGCATTGCAAGGTGCAATTCTGAAATTTTTTGCTTTTTCCTGCTCCTCTTAGCATGATAAAGAAGATTCAAAGAGAGTGAGATGCCAGATCCTTTCCTTCAGTCAGTAGCTTCAATCATTTTGGTATATGAATAACATGATGTTTTTCAATGGCAAAAATCAATGAATTTTGTAAATGCACAAACAGTAATTTCTCCGCATTGCAAGGCGCAATTCTGAAATTTTTTGCTTTTTCCTGCTCCTCTTAGCATGATAAAGAAGATTCAAAGAGAGTGAGATGCCAGCTCCTTTCATTCAGTCAGTAGCTTCAATCATTTCTGGACATTTTTCAATGGCAAAAATCAATGAATATTGTAAATGCACAAACAGTAATTTCTCCGCATTGCAAGGTGCAATTCTGAAATTTTTTGCTTTTTCCTGCTCCTCTTAGCATGATAAAGAAGATTCAAAGAGAGTGAGATGCCAGCTCCTTTCATTCAGTCAGTAGCTTCAATCATTTCTGGACGTTTTTCAATGGCAAAAATCAATGAATATTGTAAATGCACAAACAGTAATTTCTCCGCATTGCAAGGTGCAATTCTGAAATTTTTTGCTTTTTCCTGCTCCTCTTAGCATGATAAAGAAGATTCAAAGAGAGTGAGATGCCAGCTCCTTTCATTCAGTCAGTAGCTTCAATCATTTCTGGACGTTTTTCAATGGCAAAAATCAATGAATATTGTAAATGCACAAACAGTAATTTCTCCGCATTGCAATGTGCAATTCTGAAATTTTTTGCTTTTTCCTGCTCCTCTTAGCATGATAAAGAAGATTCAAAGAGAGTGAGATGCCAGCTCCTTTCATTCAGTCAGTAGCTTCAATCATTTCTGGACATTTTTCAATGGCAAAAATCAATGAATATTGTAAATGCACAAACAGTAATTTCTCCGCATTGCAAGGTGCAATTCTGAAATTTTTTGCTTTTTCCTGCTCCTCTTAGCATGATAAAGAAGATTCAAAGAGAGTGAGATGCCAGCTCCTTTCATTCAGTCAGTAGCTTCAATCATTTCTGGACGTTTTTCAATGACAAAAATCAATGAATATTGTAAATGCACAAACAGTAATTTCTCTGCATTGCAAGGTGCAATTCTGAAATTTTTTGCTTTTTCCTGCTCCTCTTAGCATGATAAAGAAGATTCAAAGAGAGTGAGATGCCAGATCCTTTCCTTCAGTCAGTAGCTTCAATCATTTCTGGTATATGAATAACATGATGTTTTTCAATGGCAAAAATCAATGAATTTTGTAAATGCACAAACAGTAATTTCTCTGCATTGCAAGGCGCAATTCTGAAATTTTTTGCTTTTTCCTGCTCCTCTTAGCATGATAAAGAAGATTCAAAGAGAGTGAGATGCCAGCTCCTTTCATTCAGTCAGTAGCTTCAATCATTTCTGGACATTTTTCAATGGCAAAAATCAATGAATATTGTAAATGCACAAACAGTAATTTCTCCGCATTGCAAGGTGCAATTCTGAAATTTTTTGCTTTTTCCTGCTCCTCTTAGCATGATAAAGAAGATTCAAAGAGAGTGAGATGCCAGCTCCTTTCATTCAGTCAGTAGCTTCAATCATTTCTGGACGTTTTTCAATGGCAAAAATCAATGA
Organism: Phyllobates terribilis; assembly: GCF_046119375.1. Lineage (NCBI taxonomy): Eukaryota > Metazoa > Chordata > Amphibia > Anura > Dendrobatidae > Phyllobates > Phyllobates terribilis. Next base: position 337,601 of record NW_027363371.1, read on the forward strand.
ATATTGTAAATGCACAAACAGTAATTTCTCCGCATTGCAAGGTGCAATTCTGAAATTTTTTGCTTTTTCCTGCTCCTCTTAGCATGATAAAGAAGATTCAAAGAGAGTGAGATGCCAGCTCCTTTCATTCAGTCAGTAGCTTCAATCATTTCTGGACGTTTTTCAATGGCAAAAATCAATGAATATTGTAAAAGCACAAACAGTAATTTCTCCGCATTGCAAGGTGCAATTCTGAAATTTTTTGCTTTTTCCTGCTCCTCTTAGCATGATAAAGAAGATTCAAAGAGAGTGAGATGCCAGCTCCTTTCATTCAGTCAGTACCTTCAATCATTTCTGGACGTTTTTCAATGGCAAAAATCAATGAATATTGTAATTGCACAAACAGTAATTTCTCCGCATTGCAAGGTGCAATTCTGAAATTTTTTGCTTTTTCCTGCTCCTCTTAGCATGATAAAGAAGATTCAAAGAGAGTGAGATGCCAGCTCCTTTCATTCAGTCAGTAGCTTCAATCATTTCTGGACGTTTTTCAATGGCAAAAATCAATGAATATTGTAAATGCACAAACTGTAATTTCTCCGCATTGCAAGGTGCAATTCTGAAATTTTTTGCTTTTTCCTGCTCCTCTTAGCATGATAAAGAAGATTCAAAGAGAGTGAGATGCCAGCTCCTTTCATTCAGTCAGTAGCTTCAATCATTTCTGGTATATGAATAACATGATGTTTTTCAATAGCAAAAATCAATGAATATTGTAAATGCACAAACAGTAATTTCTCCGCATTGCAAGGTGCAATTCTGAAATTTTTTGCTTTTTCCTGCTCCTCTTAGCATGATAAAGAAGATTCAAAGAGAGTGAGATGCCAGCTCCTTTCATTCAGTCAGTAGCTTCAATCATTTCTGGACGTTTTTCAATGGCAAAAATCAATGAATATTGTAAATGCACAAACAGTAATTTCTCCGCATTGCAAGGTGCAATTCTGAAATTTTTTGCTTTTTCCTGCTCCTCTTAGCATGATAAACAAGATTCAAAGAGAGTGAGATGCCAGCTCCTTTCATTCAGTCAGTAGCTTCAATCATTTCTGGACGTTTTTCAATGGCAAAAATCATTGAATATTGTAAATGCACAAACAGTAATTTCTCCGCATTGCAAGGTGCAATTCTGAAATTTTTTACTTTTTCCTGCTCCTCTTAGCATGATAAAGAAGATTCAAAGAGAGTGAGATGCCAGCTCCTTTCATTCAGTCAGTAGCTTCAATCATTTCTGGTATATGAATAACATGATGTTTTTCAATCGCAAAAATCAATGAATATTGTAAATGCACAAACAGTAATTTCTCCGCATTGCAAGGTGCAATTCTGAAATTTTTTGCTTTCTCCTGCTCCTCTTAGCATGATAAAGAAGATTCAAAGAGAGTGAGATGCCAGCTCCTTTCATTCAGTCAGTAGCTTCAATCATTTCTGGACGTTTTTCAATGGCAAAAATCAATGAATATTGTAAATGCACAAACAGTAATTTCTCCGCATTGCAAGGTGCAATTCTGAAATTTTTTGCTTTTTCCTGCTCCTCTTAGCATGATAAAGAAGATTCAAAGAGAGTGAGATGCCAGATCCTTTCCTTCAGTCAGTAGCTTCAATCATTTTGGTATATGAATAACATGATGTTTTTCAATGGCAAAAATCAATGAATTTTGTAAATGCACAAACAGTAATTTCTCCGCATTGCAAGGCGCAATTCTGAAATTTTTTGCTTTTTCCTGCTCCTCTTAGCATGATAAAGAAGATTCAAAGAGAGTGAGATGCCAGCTCCTTTCATTCAGTCAGTAGCTTCAATCATTTCTGGACATTTTTCAATGGCAAAAATCAATGAATATTGTAAATGCACAAACAGTAATTTCTCCGCATTGCAAGGTGCAATTCTGAAATATTTTGCTTTTTCCTGCTCCTCTTAGCATGATAAAGAAGATTCAAAGAGAGTGAGATGCCAGCTCCTTTCATTCAGTCAGTAGCTTCAATCATTTCTGGACGTTTTTCAATGGCAAAAATCAATGAATATTGTAAATGCACAAACAGTAATTTCTCCGCATTGCAAGGTGCAATTCTGAAATTTTTTGCTTTTTCCTGCTCCTCTTAGCATGATAAAGAAGATTCAAAGAGAGTGAGATGCCAGCTCCTTTCATTCAGTCAGTAGCTTCAATCATTTCTGGACGTTTTTCAATGGCAAAAATCAATGAATATTGTAAATGCACAAACAGTAATTTCTCCGCATTGCAATGTGCAATTCTGAAATTTTTTGCTTTTTCCTGCTCCTCTTAGCATGATAAAGAAGATTCAAAGAGAGTGAGATGCCAGCTCCTTTCATTCAGTCAGTAGCTTCAATCATTTCTGGACATTTTTCAATGGCAAAAATCAATGAATATTGTAAATGCACAAACAGTAATTTCTCCGCATTGCAAGGTGCAATTTTGAAATTTTTTGCTTTTTCCTGCTCCTCTTAGCATGATAAAGAAGATTCAAAGAGAGTGAGATGCCAGCTCCTTTCATTCAGTCAGTAGCTTCAATCATTTCTGGACATTTTTCAATGACAAAAATCAATGAATATTGTAAATGCACAAACAGTAATTTCTCTGCATTGCAAGGTGCAATTCTGAAATTTTTTGCTTTTTCCTGCTCCTCTTAGCATGATAAAGAAGATTCAAAGAGAGTGAGATGCCAGATCCTTTCCTTCAGTCAGTAGCTTCAATCATTTCTGGTATATGAATAACATGATGTTTTTCAATGGCAAAAATCAATGAATTTTGTAAATGCACAAACAGTAATTTCTCTGCATTGCAAGGCGCAATTCTGAAATTTTTTGCTTTTTCCTGCTCCTCTTAGCATGATAAAGAAGATTCAAAGAGAGTGAGATGCCAGCTCCTTTCATTCAGTCAGTAGCTTCAATCATTTCTGGACATTTTTCAATGGCAAAAATCAATGAATATTGTAAATGCACAAACAGTAATTTCTCCGCATTGCAAGGTGCAATTCTGAAATTTTTTGCTTTTTCCTGCTCCTCTTAGCATGATAAAGAAGATTCAAAGAGAGTGAGATGCCAGCTCCTTTCATTCAGTCAGTAGCTTCAATCATTTCTGGACGTTTTTCAATGGCAAAAATCAATGAATATTGTAAATGCACAAACAGTAATTTCTCCGCATTGCAAGGTGCAATTCTGAAATTTTTTGCTTTTTCCTGCTCCTCTTAGCATGATAAAGAAGATTCAAAGAGAGTGAGATGCCAGCTCCTTTCATTCAGTCAGTAGCTTCAATCATTTCTGGACGTTTTTCAATGGCAAAAATCAATGAATATTGTAAATGCACAAACAGTAATTTCTCCGCATTGCAAGGTGCAATTCTGAAATTTTTTGCTTTTTCCTGCTCCTCTTAGCATGATAAAGAAGATTCAAAGAGAGTGAGATGCCAGATCCTTTCCTTCAGTCAGTAGCTTCAATCATTTCTGGTATATGAATAACATGATGTTTTTCAATGGCAAAAATCAATGAATTTTGTAAATGCACAAACAGTAATTTCTCCGCATTGCAAGGCGCAATTCTGAAATTTTTTGCTTTTTCCTGCTCCTCTTAGCATGATAAAGAAGATTCAAAGAGAGTGAGATGCCAGCTCCTTTCATTCAGTCAGTAGCTTCAATCATTTCTGGACATTTTTCAATGGCAAAAATCAATGAATATTGTAAATGCACAAACAGTAATTTCTCCGCATTGCAAGGTGCAATTCTGAAATTTTTTGCTTTTTCCTGCTCCTCTTAGCATGATAAAGAAGATTCAAAGAGAGTGAGATGCCAGCTCCTTTCATTCAGTCAGTAGCTTCAATCATTTCTGGACGTTTTTCAATGGCAAAAATCAATGAATATTGTAAATGCACAAACAGTAATTTCTCCGCATTGCAAGGTGCAATTCTGAAATTTTTTGCTTTTTCCTGCTCCTCTTAGCATGATAAAGAAGATTCAAAGAGAGTGAGATGCCAGCTCCTTTCATTCAGTCAGTAGCTTCAATCATTTCTGGACGTTTTTCAATGGCAAAAATCAATGAATATTGTAAATGCACAAACAGTAATTTCTCCGCATTGCAATGTGCAATTCTGAAATTTTTTGCTTTTTCCTGCTCCTCTTAGCATGATAAAGAAGATTCAAAGAGAGTGAGATGCCAGCTCCTTTCATTCAGTCAGTAGCTTCAAACATTTCTGGTACATGAATAACATGATGTTTTTCAATGGCAAAAATCAATGAATATTGTAAATGCACAAACAGTAATTTCTCCGCATTGCAAAGTGCAATTCTGAAATTTTTTGCTTTTTCCTGCTCCTCTTAGCATGATAAAGAAGATTCAAAGAGAGTGAGATGCCAGCTCCTTTCGTTCAGTCAGTAGCTTCAATCATTTCTGGACGTTTTTCAATGGCAAAAATCATTGAATATTATAAATGCACAAACAGTAATTTCTCCGCATTGCAAGGTGCAATTCTGAAATTTTTTACTTTTTCCTGCTCCTCTTAGCATGATAAAGAAGATTCAAAGAGAGTGAGATGCCAGCTCTTTTCATTCAGTCAGTAGCTTCAATCATTTCTGGTATATGAATAACATGATGTTTTTCAATGGCAAAAATCAATGAATATTGTAAATGCACAAACAGTAATTTCTCCGCCTTGCAAGGTGCAATTCTGAAATTTTTTGCTTTTTCCTGCTCCTCTTAGCATGATAAAGAAGATTCAAAGAGAGTGAGATGCCAGCTCCTTTCATTCAGTCAGTAGCTTCAATCATTTCTGGACGTTTTTCAATGGCAAAAATCAATGAATATTGTAAATGCACAAACAGTAATTTCTCCGCATTGCAAGGTGCAATTCTGAAATTTTTTGCTTTTTCCTGCTCCGCTTAGCATGATAAACAAGATTCAAAGACAGTGAGATGCCAGCTCATTTCATTCAGTCAGTAGCTTCAATCATTTCTGGACGTTTTTCAATGGCAAAAATCATTGAATATTGTAAATGCACAAACAGTAATTTCTCCGCATTGCAAGGTGCAATTCTGAAATTTTTTACTTTTTCCTGCTCCTCTTAGCATGATAAAGAAGATTCAAAGAGAGTGAGATGCCAGCTCCTTTCATTCAGTCAGTAGCTTCAATCATTTCTGGTATATGAATAACATGATGTTTTTCAATCGCAAAAATCAATGAATATTGTAAATGCACAAACAGTAATTTCTCCGCATTGCAAGGTGCAATTTTGAAATTTTTTGCTTTTTCCTGCTCCTCTTAGCATGATAAAGAAGATTCAAAGAGAGTGAGATGCCAGCTCCTTTCATTCAGTCAGTAGCTTCAATCATTTCTGGACGTTTTTCAATGGCAAAAATCAATGAATATTGTAAATGCACAAACAGTAATTTCTCCGCATTGCAAGGTGCAATTCTGAAATTTTTTGCTTTTTCCTGCTCCTCTAAGCATGATAAAGAAGATTCAAAGAGAGTGAGATGCCAGATCCTTTCCTTCAGTCAGTAGCTTCAATCATTTCTGGTATATGAATAACATGATGTTTTTCAATGGCAAAAATCAATGAATTTTGTAAATGCACAAACAGTAATTTCTCCGCATTGCAAGGCGCAATTCTGAAATTTTTTGCTTTTTCCTGCTCCTCTTAGCATGATAAAGAAGATTCAAAGAGAGTGAGATGCCAGCTCCTTTCATTCAGTCAGTAGCTTCAATCATTTCTGGACATTTTTCAATGGCAAAAATCAATGAATATTGTAAATGCACAAACAGTAATTTCTCCGCATTGCAAGGTGCAATTCTGAAATTTTTTGCTTTTTCCTGCTCCTCTTAGCATGATAAAGAAGATTCAAAGAGAGTGAGATGCCAGCTCCTTTCATTCAGTCAGTAGCTTCAATCATTTCTGGACGTTTTTCAATGGCAAAAATCAATGAATATTGTAAATGCACAAACAGTAATTTCTCCGCATTGCAAGGTGCAATTCTGAAATTTTTTGCTTTTTCCTGCTCCTCTTACCATGATAAAGAAGATTCAAAGAGAGTGAGATGCCAGCTCCTTTCATTCAGTCAGTACCTTCAATCATTTCTGGACGTTTTTCAATGGCAAAAATCAATGAATATTGTAAATGCACAAACAGTAATTTCTCCGCATTGCAAGGTGCAATTCTGAAATTTTTTGCTTTTTCCTGCTCCTCTTAGCATGATAAAGAAGATTCAAAGAGAGTGAGATGCCAGCTCCTTTCATTCAGTCAGTAGCTTCAATCATTTCTGGACGTTTTTCAATGGCAAAAATCAATGAATATTGTAAATGCACAAACTGTAATTTCTCCGCATTGCAAGGTGCAATTCTGAAATTTTTTGCTTTTTCCTGCTCCTCTTAGCATGATAAAGAAGATTCAAAGAGAGTGAGATGCCAGCTCCTTTCATTCAGTCAGTAGCTTCAATCATTTCTGGTATATGAATAACATGATGTTTTTCAATAGCAAAAATCAATGAATATTGTAAATGCACAAACAGTAATTTCTCCGCATTGCAAGGTGCAATTCTGAAATTTTTTGCTTTTTCCTGCTCCTCTTAGCATGATAAAGAAGATTCAAAGAGAGTGAGATGCCAGCTCCTTTCATTCAGTCAGTAGCTTCAATCATTTCTGGATGTTTTTCAATGGCAAAAATCAATGAATATTGTAAATGCACAAACAGTAATTTCTCCGCATTGCAAGGTGCAATTCTGAAATTTTTTACTTTTTCCTGCTCCTCTTAGCATGATAAAGAAGATTCAAAGAGAGTGAGATGCCAGCTCCTTTCATTCAGTCAGTAGCTTCAATCATTTCTGGTATATGAATAACATGATGTTTTTCAATCGCAAAAATCAATGAATATTGTAAATGCACAAACAGTAATTTCTCCGCATTGCAAGGTGCAATTCTGAAATTTTTTGCTTTTTCCTGCTCCTCTTAGCATGATAAAGAAGATTCAAAGAGAGTGAGATGCCAGCTCCTTTCATTCAGTCAGTAGCTTCAATCATTTCTGGACGTTTTTCAATGGCAAAAATCAATGAATATTGTAAATGCACAAACAGTAATTTCTCCGCATTGCAAGGTGCAATTCTGAAATTTTTTGCTTTTTCCTGCTCCTCTAAGCATGATAAAGAAGATTCAAAGAGAGTGAGATGCCAGATCCTTTCCTTCAGTCAGTAGCTTCAATCATTTCTGGTATATGAATAACATGATGTTTTTCAATGGCAAAAATCAATGAATTTTGTAAATGCACAAACAGTAATTTCTCCGCATTGCAAGGCGCAATTCTGAAATTTTTTGCTTTTTCCTGCTCCTCTTAGCATGATAAAGAAGATTCAAAGAGAGTGAGATGCCAGCTCCTTTCATTCAGTCAGTAGCTTCAATCATTTCTGGACATTTTTCAATGGCAAAAATCAATGAATATTGTAAATGCACAAACAGTAATTTCTCCGCATTGCAAGGTGCAATTCTGAAATTTTTTGCTTTTTCCTGCTCCTCTTAGCATGATAAAGAAGATTCAAAGAGAGTGAGATGCCAGCTCCTTTCATTCAGTCAGTAGCTTCAATCATTTCTGGACGTTTTTCAATGGCAAAAATCAATGAATATTGTAAATGCACAAACAGTAATTTCTCCGCATTGCAAGGTGCAATTCTGAAATTTTTTGCTTTTTCCTGCTCCTCTTAGCATGATAAAGAAGATTCAAAGAGAGTGAGATGCCAGCTCCTTTCATTCAGTCAGTAGCTTCAATTATTTCTGGTATATGAATAACATGATGTTTTTCAATAGCAAAAATCAATGAATATTGTAAATGCACAAACAGTAATTTCTCCGCATTGCAAGGTGCAATTCTGAAATTTTTTGCTTTTTCCTGCTCCTCTTAGCATGATAAAGAAGATTCAAAGAGAGTGAGATGCCAGCTCCTTTCATTCAGTCAGTAGCTTCAATCATTTCTGGATGTTTTTCAATGGCAAAAATCAATGAATATTGTAAATGCACAAACAGTAATTTCTCCGCATTGCAAGGTGCAATTCTGAAATTTTTTACTTTTTCCTGCTCCTCTTAGCATGATAAAGAAGATTCAAAGAGAGTGAGATGCCAGCTCCTTTCATTCAGTCAGTAGCTTCAATCATTTCTGGTATATGAATAACATGATGTTTTTCAATCGCAAAAATCAATGAATATTGTAAATGCACAAACAGTAATTTCTCCGCCTTGCAAGGTGCAATTCTGAAATTTTTTGCTTTTTCCTGCTCCTCTTAGCATGATAAAGAAGATTCAAAGAGAGTGAGATGCCAGCTCCTTTCATTCAGTCAGTAGCTTCAATCATTTCTGGACGTTTTTCAATGGCAAAAATCAATGAATATTGTAAATGCACAAACAGTAATTTCTCCGCATTGCAAGGTGCAATTCTGAAATTTTTTGCTTTTTCCTGCTCCGCTTAGCATGATAAACAAGATTCAAAGACAGTGAGATGCCAGCTCATTTCATTCAGTCAGTAGCTTCAATCATTTCTGGACGTTTTTCAATGGCAAAAATCATTGAATATTGTAAATGCACAAACAGTAATTTCTCCGCATTGCAAGGTGCAATTCTGAAATTTTTTACTTTTTCCTGCTCCTCTTAGCATGATAAAGAAGATTCAAAGAGAGTGAGATGCCAGCTCCTTTCATTCAGTCAGTAGCTTCAATCATTTCTGGTATATGAATAACATGATGTTTTTCAATCGCAAAATTCAATGAATATTGTAAATGCACAAACAGTAATTTCTCCGCATTGCAAGGTGCAATTCTGAAATTTTTTGCTTTTTCCTGCTCCTCTTAGCATGATAAAGAAGATTCAAAGAGAGTGAGATGCCAGCTCCTTTCATTCAGTCAGTAGCTTCAATCATTTCTGGACGTTTTTCAATGGCAAAAATCAATGAATATTGTAAATGCACAAACAGTAATTTCTCCGCATTGCAAGGTGCAATTCTGAAATTTTTTGCTTTTTCCTGCTCCTCTAAGCATGATAAAGAAGATTCAAAGAGAGTGAGATGCCAGATCCTTTCCTTCAGTCAGTAGCTTCATTCATTTCTGGTATATGAATAACATGATGTTTTTCAATGGCAAAAATCAATGAATTTTGTAAATGCACAAACAGTAATTTCTCCGCATTGCAAGGCGCAATTCTGAAATTTTTTGCTTTTTCCTGCTCCTCTTAGCATGATAAAGAAGATTCAAAGAGAGTGAGATGCCAGCTCCTTTCATTCAGTCAGTAGCTTCAATCATTTCTGGACATTTTTCAATGGCAAAAATCAATGAATATTGTAAATGCACAAACAGTAATTTCTCCGCATTGCAAGGTGCAATTCTGAAATTTTTTGCTTTTTCCTGCTCCTCTTAGCATGATAAAGAAGATTCAAAGAGAGTGAGATGCCAGCTCCTTTCATTCAGTCAGTAGCTTCAATCATTTCTGGACGTTTTTCAATGGCAAAAATCAATGAATATTGTAAATGCACAAACAGTAATTTCTCCGCATTGCAAGGTGCAATTCTGAAATTTTTTGCTTTTTCCTGCTCCTCTTAGCATGATAAAGAAGATTCAAAGAGAGTGAGATGCCAGCTCCTTTCATTCAGTCAGTACCTTCAATCATTTCTGGACGTTTTTCAATGGCAAAAATCAATGAATATTGTAAATGCACAAACAGTAATTTCTCCGCATTGCAAGGTGCAATTCTGAAATTTTTTGCTTTTTCCTGCTCCTCTTAGCATGATAAAGAAGATTCAAAGAGAGTGAGATGCCAGCTCCTTTCATTCAGTCAGTAGCTTCAATCATTTCTGGACGTTTTTCAATGGCAAAAATCAATGAATATTGTAAATGCACAAACAGTAATTTCTCCGCATTGCAAGGTGCAATTCTGAAATTTTTTGCTTTTTCCTGCTCCTCTTAGCATGATAAAGAAGATTCAAAGAGAGTGAGATGCCAGCTCCTTTCATTCAGTCAGTAGCTTCAATCATTTCTGGTATATGAATAACATGATGTTTTTCAATAGCAAAAATCAATGAATATTGTAAATGCACAAACAGTAATTTCTCCGCATTGCAAGGTGCAATTCTGAAATTTTTTGCTTTTTCCTGCTCCTCTTAGCATGATAAAGAAGATTCAAAGAGAGTGAGATGCCAGCTCCTTTCATTCAGTCAGTAGCTTCAATCATTTCTGGATGTTTTTCAATGGCAAAAATCAATGAATATTGTAAATGCACAAACAGTAATTTCTCCGCATTGCAAGGTGCAATTCTGAAATTTTTTACTTTTTCCTGCTCCTCTTAGCATGATAAAGAAGATTCAAAGAGAGTGAGATGCCAGCTCCTTTCATTCAGTCAGTAGCTTCAATCATTTCTGGTATATGAATAACATGATGTTTTTCAATCGCAAAAATCAATGAATATTGTAAATGCACAAACAGTAATTTCTCCGCATTGCAAGGTGCAATTCTGAAATTTTTTGCTTTTTCCTGCTCCTCTTAGCATGATAAAGAAGATTCAAAGAGAGTGAGATGCCAGCTCCTTTCATTCAGTCAGTAGCTTCAATCATTTCTGGACGTTTTTCAATGGCAAAAATCAATGAATATTGTAAATGCACAAACAGTAATTTCTCCGCATTGCAAGGTGCAATTCTGAAATTTTTTGCTTTTTCCTGCTCCTCTAAGCATGATAAAGAAGATTCAAAGAGAGTGAGATGCCAGATCCTTTCCTTCAGTCAGTAGCTTCAATCATTTCTGGTATATGAATAACATGATGTTTTTCAATGGCAAAAATCAATGAATTTTGTAAATGCACAAACAGTAATTTCTCCGCATTGCAAGGCGCAATTCTGAAATTTTTTGCTTTTTCCTGCTCCTCTTAGCATGATAAAGAAGATTCAAAGAGAGTGAGATGCCAGCTCCTTTCATTCAGTCAGTAGCTTCAATCATTTCTGGACGTTTTTCAATGGCAAAAATCAATGAATATTGTAAATGCACAAACAGTAATTTCTCCGCATTGCAAGGTGCAATTCTGAAATTTTTTGCTTTTTCCTGCTCCTCTTAGCATGATAAAGAAGATTCAAAGAGAGTGAGATGCCAGCTCCTTTCATTCAGTCAGTAGCTTCAATCATTTCTGGACGTTTTTCAATGGCAAAAATCAATGAATATTGTAAATGCACAAACAGTAATTTCTCCGCATTGCAAGGTGCAATTCTGAAATTTTTTGCTTTTTCCTGCTCCTCTTAGCATGATAAAGAAGATTCAAAGAGAGTGAGATGCCAGCTCCTTTCATTCAGTCAGTACCTTCAATCATTTCTGGACGTTTTTCAATGGCAAAAATCAATGAATATTGTAAATGCACAAACAGTAATTTCTCCGCATTGCAAGGTGCAATTCTGAAATTTTTTGCTTTTTCCTGCTCCTCTTAGCATGATAAAGAAGATTCAAAGAGAGTGAGATGCCAGCTCCTTTCATTCAGTCAGTACCTTCAATCATTTCTGGACGTTTTTCAATGGCAAAAATCAATGAATATTGTAAATGCACAAACAGTAATTTCTCCGCATTGCAAGGTGCAATTTTGAAATTTTTTGCTTTTTCCTGCTCCTCTTAGCATGATAAAGAAGATTCAAAGAGAGTGAGATGCCAGCTCCTTTCATTCAGTCAGTAGCTTCAATCATTTCTGGACGTTTTTCAATGGCAAAAATCAATGAATATTGTAAATGCACAAACTGTAATTTCTCCGCATTGCAAGGTGCAATTCTGAAATTTTTTGCTTTTTCCTGCTCCTCTTAGCATGATATAGAAGATTCAAAGAGAGTGAGATGCCAGCTCCTTTCCTTCAGTCAGTAGCTTCAATCATTTCTGGTATATGAATAAGATGATGTTTTTCAATCGCAAAAATCAATGAATATTGTAAATGCACAAACAGTAATTTCTCCGCATTGCAAGGTGCAATTCTGAAATTTTTTGCTTTTTCCTGCTCCTCTTAGCATGATAAAGAAGATTCAAAGAGAGTGAGATGCCAGCTCCTTTCCTTCAGTCAGTAGCTTCAATCATTTCTGGTATATGAATAACATGATGTTTTTCAATGGCAAAAATCAATGAATTTTGTAAATGCACAAACAGTAATTTCTCCGCATTGCAAGGCGCAATTCTGAAATTTTTTGCTTTTTCCTGCTCCTCTTAGCCTGATAAAGAAGATTCAAAGAGAGTGAGATGCCAGCTCCTTTCATTCAGTCAGTAGCTTCAATCATTTCTGGACATTTTTCAATGGCAAAAGTCAATGAATATTGTAAATGCACAAACAGTAATTTCTCCGCATTGCAAGGTGCAATTCTGAAATTTTTTGCTTTTTCCTGCTCCTCTTAGCATGATAAAGAAGATTCAAAGAGAGTGAGATGCCAGCTCCTTTCATTCAGTCAGTAGCTACAATCATTTCTGGACGTTTTTCAATGGCAAAAATCAATGAATATTGTAAATGCACAAACAGTAATTTCTCCGCATTGCAAGGTGCAATTCTGAAATTTTTTGCTTTTTCCTGCTCCTCTTAGCATGATAAAGAAGATTCAAAGAGAGTGAGGTGCCAGCTCCTTTCATTCAGTCAGGAGCTTCAAACATTTCTGGTATATGAATAACATGTTTTTCAATGGCAAAAATCAATGAATATTGTAAATGCACAAACAGTAATTTCTCCGCATTGCAAGGTGCAATTCTGAAATTTTTTGCTTTTTCCTGCTCCTCTTAGCATGATAAAGAAGATTCAAAGAGAGTGAGATGCCAGCTCCTTTCATTCAGTCAGTAGCTTCAATCATTTCTGGACGTTTTTCAATGGCAAAAATCAATGAATATTGTAAATGCACAAACTGTAATTTCTCCGCATTGCAAGGTGCAATTCTGAAATTTTTTGCTTTTTCCTGCTCCTCTTAGCATGATAAAGAAGATTCAAAGAGAGTGAGATGCCAGCTCCTTTCATTCAGTCAGTAGCTTCAATCATTTCTGGACGTTTTTCAATGGCAAAAATCAACGAATATTGTAAATGCACAAACAGTAATTTCTCCGCATTGCAAGGTGCAATTCTGAAATTTTTTGCTTTTTCCTGCTCCTCTTAGCATGATAAAGAAGATTCAAAGAGAGCGAGATGCCAGCTCCTTTCATTCAGTCAGTAGCTTCAATCATTTCTGGACGTTTTTCAATGGCAAAAATCAATGAATATTGTAAATGCACAAACTGTAATTTCTCCGCATTGCAAGGTGCAATTCTGAAATTTTTTGCTTTTTCCTGCTCCTCTTAGCATGATAAAGAAGATTCAAAGAGAGTGAGATGCCAGCTCCTTTCATTCAGTCAGTAGCTTCAATCATTTCTGGACGTTTTTCAATGGCAAAAATCAATGAATATTGTAAATGCACAAACAGTAAATTCTCCGCATTGCAAGGTGCAATTCTGAAATTTTTTGCTTTTTCCTGCTCCTCTTAGCATGATAAAGAAGATTCAAAGAGAGTGAGATGCCAGCTCCTTTCCTTCAGTCAGTAGCTTCAATCATTTCTGGTATATGAATAACATGATGTTTTTCAATGGCAAAAATCAATGAATTTTGTAAATGCACAAACAGTAATTTCTCCGCATTGCAAGGCGCAATTCTGAAATTTTTTGCTTTTTCCTGCTCCTCTTAGCATGATAAAGAAGATTCAAAGAGAGTGAGATGCCAGCTCCTTTCATTCAGTCAGTAGCTTCAATCATTTCTGGACATTTTTCAATGGCAAAAATCAATGAATATTGTAAATGCACAAACAGTAATTTCTCCGCATTGCAAGGTGCAATTCTGAAATTTTTTGCTTTTTCCTCCTCCTCTTAGCATGATAAAGAAGATTCAAAGAGAGTGAGATGCCAGCTCCTTTCATTCAGTCAGTAGCTTCAATCATTTCTGGACGTTTTTCAATGGCAAAAATCAATGAATATTGTAAATGCACAAACAGTAATTTCTCCGCATTGCAAGGTGCAATTCTGAAATTTTTTGCTTTTTCCTGCTCCTCTTAGCATGATAAAGAAGATTCAAAGAGAGTGAGGTGCCAGCTCCTTTCATTCAGTCAGGAGCTTCAAACATTTCTGGTATATGAATAACATGTTTTTCAATGGCAAAAATCAATGAATATTGTAAATGCACAAACAGTAAATTCTCCGCATTGCAAGGTGCAATTCTGAAATTTTTTGCTTTTTCCTGCTCCTCTTAGCATGATAAAGAAGATTCAAAGAGAGTGAGATGCCAGCTCCTTTCATTCAGTCAGTAGCTTCAATCATTTCTGGACATTTTTCAATGGCAAAAATCAATGAATATTGTAAATGCACAAACTGTAATTTCTCCGCATTGCAAGGTGCAATTCTGAAATTTTTTGCTTTTTCCTGCTCCTCTTAGCATGATAAAGAAGATTCAAAGAGAGTGAGATGCCAGCTCCTTTCATTCAGTCAGTAGCTTCAATCATTTCTGGACGTTTTTCAATGGCAAAAATCAACGAATATTGTAAATGCACAAACAGTAATTTCTCCGCATTGCAAGGTGCAATTCTGAAATTTTTTGCTTTTTCCTGCTCCTCTTAGCATGATAAAGAAGATTCAAAGACAGTGAGATGCCAGCTCCTTTCATTCAGTCAGTAGCTTCAATCATTTCTGGACGTTTTTCAATGGCAAAAATCAATGAATATTGTAAATGCACAAACTGTAATTTCTCCGCATTGCAAGGTGCAATTCTGAAATTTTTTGCTTTTTCCTGCTCCACTTAGCATGATAAAGAAGATTCAAAGAGAGTGAGATGCCAGCTCCTTTCATTCAGTCAGTAGCTTCAATCATTTCTGGACGTTTTTCAATGGCAAAAATCAATGAATATTGTAAATGCACAAACAGTAATTTCTCCGCATTGCAAGTTGCAATTCTGAAATTTTTTGCTTTTTCCTGCTCCTCTTAGCATGATAAAGAAGATTCAAAGAGAGTGAGATGCCAGCTCCTTTCATTCAGTCAGTACCTTCAATCATTTCTGGACGTTTTTCAATGGCAAAAATCAATGAATATTGTAAATGCACAAACAGTAATTTCTCCGCATTGCAAGGTGCAATTCTGAAATTTTTTGCTTTTTCCTGCTCCTCTTAGCATGATAAAGAAGATTCAAAGAGAGTGAGATGCCAGCTCCTTTCATTCAGTCAGTAGCTTCAAACATTTCTGGTATATGAATAACATGATGTTTTTCAATGGCAAAAATCAATGAATATTGTAAATGCACAAACAGTAATTTCTCCGCATTGCAAGGTGCAAGTCTGAAATTTTTTGCTTTTTTCTGCTCCTCTTAGCATGATAAAGAAGATTCAAAGAGAGTGAGATGCCAGCTCCTTTCATTCAGTCAGTAGCTTCAAACATTTCTGGTATATGAATAACATGATGTTTTTCAATGGCAAAAATCAATGAATATTGTAAATGCACAAACAGTAATTTCTCCGCATTGCAAGGTGCAAGTCTGAAATTTTTTGCTTTTTCCTGCTCCTCTTAGCATGATAAAGAAGATTCAAAGAGAGTGAGATGCCAGCTCCTTTCATTCAGTCAGTAGCTTCAAACATTTCTGGTATATGAATAACATGATGTTTTTCAATGGCAAAAATCAATGAATATTGTAAATGCACAAACAGTAATTTCTCCGCATTGCAAGGTGCAATTCTGAAATTTTTTGCTTTTTCCTGCTCCTCTTAGCATGATAAAGAAGATTCAAAGAGAGTGAGATGCCAGCTCCTTTCATTCAGTCAGTAGCTTCAATCATTTCTGGACGTTTTTTAATGGCAAAAATCAACGAATATTGTAAATGCACAAACAGTAATTTCTCCGCATTGCAAGGTGCAATTCTGAAATTTTTTGCTTTTTCCTGCTCCTCTTAGCATGATAAAGAAGATTCAAAGAGAGTGAGATGCCAGCTCCTTTCATTCAGTCAGTAGCTTCAATCATTTCTGGATGTTTTTCAATGGCAAAAATCAATGAATATTGTAAATGCACAAACTGTAATTTCTCCGCATTGCAAGGTGCAATTCTGAAATTTTTTGCTTTTTCCTGCTCCTCTTAGCATGATAAAGAAGATTCAAAGAGAGTGAGATGCCAGCTCCTTTCATTCAGTCAGTAGCTTCAATCATTTCTGGACGTTTTTCAATGGCAAAAATCAATGAATATTGTAAATGCACAAACAGTAAATTCTCCGCATTGCAAGGTGCAATTCTGAAATTTTTTGCTTTTTCCTGCTCCTCTTAGCATGATAAAGAAGATTCAAAGAGAGTGAGATGCCAGCTCCTTTCCTTCAGTCAGTAGCTTCAATCATTTCTGGTATATGAATAACATGATGTTTTTCAATGGCAAAAATCAATGAATTTTGTAAATGCACAAACAGTAATTTCTCCGCATTGCAAGGCGCAATTCTGAAATTTTTTGCTTTTTCCTGCTCCTCTTAGCATGATAAAGAAGATTCAAAGAGAGTGAGATGCCAGCTCCTTTCATTCAGTCAGTAGCTTCAATCATTTCTGGACGTTTTTCAATGGCAAAAATCAATGAATATTGTAAATGCACAAACAGTAATTTCTCCGCATTGCAAGGTGCAATTCTGAAATTTTTTGCTTTTTCCTGCTCCTCTTAGCATGATAAAGAAGATTCAAAGAGAGTGAGGTGCCAGCTCCTTTTATTCAGTCAGGAGCTTCAAACATTTCTGGTATATGAATAACATGTTTTTCAATGGCAAAAATCAATGAATATTGTAAATGCACAAACAGTAAATTCTCCGCATTGCAAGGTGCAATTCTGAAATTTTTTGCTTTTTCCTGCTCCTCTTAGCATGATAAAGAAGATTCAAAGAGAGTGAGATGCCAGCTCCTTTCATTCAGTCAGTAGCTTCAATCATTTCTGGACGTTTTTCAATGGCAAAAATCAATGAATATTGTAAATGCACAAACTGTAATTTCTCCGCATTGCAAGGTGCAATTCTGAAATTTTTTGCTTTTTCCTGCTCCTCTTAGCATGATAAAGAAGATTCAAAGAGAGTGATATGCCAGCTCCTTTCATTCAGTCAGTAGCTTCAATCATTTCTGGACGTTTTTCAATGGCAAAAATCAACGAATATTGTAAATGCACAAACAGTAATTTCTCCGCATTGCAAGGTGCAATTCTGAAATTTTTTGCTTTTTCCTGCTCCTCTTAGCATGATAAAGAAGATTCAAAGAGAGTGAGATGCCAGCTCCTTTCATTCAGTCAGTAGCTTCAATCATTTCTGGACGTTTTTCAATGGCAAAAATCAATGAATATTGTAAATGCACAAACTGTAATTTCTCCGCATTGCAAGGTGCAATTCTGAAATTTTTTGCTTTTTCCTGCTCCACTTAGCATGATAAAGAAGATTCAAAGAGAGTGAGATGCCAGCTCCTTTCATTCAGTCAGTAGCTTCAATCATTTCTTTACGTTTTTCAATGGCAAAAATCAATGAATATTGTAAATGCACAAACAGTAATTTCTCCGCATTGCAAGTTGCAATTCTGAAACTTTTTGCTTTTTCCTGCTCCTCTTAGCATGATAAAGAAGACTCAAAGAGAGTGAGATGCCAGCTCCTTTCATTCAGTCAGTACCTTCAATCATTTCTGGACGTTTTTCAATGGCAAAAATCAATGAATATTGTAAATGCACAAACAGTAATTTCTCCGCATTGCAAGGTGCAATTCTGAAATTTTTTGCTTTTTCCTCCTCCTCTTAGCATGATAAAGAAGATTCAAAGAGAGTGAGATGCCAGCTCCTTTCATTCAGTCAGTAGCTTCAATCATTTCTGGACGTTTTTCAATGGCAAAAATCAATGAATATTGTAAATGCACAAACTGTAATTTCTCCGCATTGCAAGGTGCAATTCTGAAATTTTTTGCTTTTTCCTGCTCCTCTTAGCATGATAAAGAAGATTCAAAGAGAGTGAGATGCCAGCTCCTTTCATTCAGTCAGTAGCTTCAATCATTTCTGGTATATGAATAACATGATGTTTTTCAATAGCAAAAATCAATGAATATTGTAAATGCACAAACAGTAATTTCTCCGCATTGCAAGGTGCAATTCTGAAATTTTTTGCTTTTTCCTGCTCCTCTTAGCATGATAAAGAAGATTCAAAGAGAGTGAGATGCCAGCTCCTTTCATTCAGTCAGTAGCTTCAATCATTTCTGGATGTTTTTCAATGGCAAAAATCAATGAATATTGTAAATGCACAAACAGTAATTTCTCCGCATTGCAAGGTGCAATTCTGAAATTTTTTACTTTTTCCTGCTCCTCTTAGCATGATAAAGAAGATTCAAAGAGAGTGAGATGCCAGCTCCTTTCATTCAGTCAGTAGCTTCAATCATTTCTGGTATATGAATAACATGATGTTTTTCAATCGCAAAAATCAATGAATATTGTAAATGCACAAACAGTAATTTCTCCGCATTGCAAGGTGCAATTCTGAAATTTTTTGCTTTTTCCTGCTCCTCTTAGCATGATAAAGAAGATTCAAAGAGAGTGAGATGCCAGCTCCTTTCATTCAGTCAGTAGCTTCAATCATTTCTGGACGTTTTTCAATGGCAAAAATCAATGAATATTGTAAATGCACAAACAGTAATTTCTCCGCATTGCAAGGTGCAATTCTGAAATTTTTTGCTTTTTCCTGCTCCTCTAAGCATGATAAAGAAGATTCAAAGAGAGTGAGATGCCAGATCCTTTCCTTCAGTCAGTAGCTTCAATCATTTCTGGTATATGAATAACATGATGTTTTTCAATGGCAAAAATCAATGAATTTTGTAAATGCACAAACAGTAATTTCTCCGCATTGCAAGGCGCAATTCTGAAATTTTTTGCTTTTTCCTGCTCCTCTTAGCATGATAAAGAAGATTCAAAGAGAGTGAGATGCCAGCTCCTTTCATTCAGTCAGTAGCTTCAATCATTTCTGGACATTTTTCAATGGCAAAAATCAATGAATATTGTAAATGCACAAACAGTAATTTCTCCGCATTGCAAGGTGCAATTCTGAAATTTTTTGCTTTTTCCTGCTCCTCTTAGCATGATAAAGAAGATTCAAAGAGAGTGAGATGCCAGCTCCTTTCATTCAGTCAGTAGCTTCAATCATTTCTGGACGTTTTTCAATGGCAAAAATCAATGAATATTGTAAATGCACAAACAGTAATTTCTCCGCATTGCAAGGTGCAATTCTGAAATTTTTTGCTTTTTCCTGCTCCTCTTAGCATGATAAAGAAGATTCAAAGAGAGTGAGATGCCAGCTCCTTTCATTCAGTCAGTACCTTCAATCATTTCTGGACGTTTTTCAATGGCAAAAATCAATGAATATTGTAAATGCACAAACAGTAATTTCTCCGCATTGCAAGGTGCAATTCTGAAATTTTTTGCTTTTTCCTGCTCCTCTTAGCATTATAAAGAAGATTCAAAGAGAGTGAGATGCCAGCTCCTTTCATTCAGTCAGTACCTTCAATCATTTCTGGACGTTTTTCAATGGCAAAAATCAATGAATATTGTAAATGCACAAACAGTAATTTCTCCGCATTGCAAGGTGCAATTCTGAAATTTTTTGCTTTTTCCTGCTCCTCTTAGCATGATAAAGAAGATTCAAAGAGAGTGAGATGCCAGCTCCTTTCATTCAGTCAGTAGCTTCAATCATTTCTGGACGTTTTTCAATGGCAAAAATCAATGAATATTGTAAATGCACAAACTGTAATTTCTCCGCATTGCAAGGTGCAATTCTGAAATTTTTTGCTTTTTCCTGCTCCTCTTAGCATGATAAAGAAGATTCAAAGAGAGTGAGATGCCAGCTCCTTTCATTCAGTCAGTAGCTTCAATCATTTCTGGTATATGAATAACATGATGTTTTTCAATCGCAAAAATCAATGAATATTGTAAATGCACAAACAGTAATTTCTCCGCATTGCAAGGTGCAATTCTGAAATTTTTTGCTTTTTCCTGCTCCTCTTAGCATGATAAAGAAGATTCAAAGAGAGTGAGATGCCAGCTCCTTTCCTTCAGTCAGTAGCTTCAATCATTTCTGGTATATGAATAACATGATGTTTTTCAATGGCAAAAATCAATGAATTTTGTAAATGCACAAACAGTAATTTCTCCGCATTGCAAGGCGCAATTCTGAAATTTTTTGCTTTTTCCTGCTCCTCTTAGCCTGATAAAGAAGATTCAAAGAGAGTGAGATGCCAGCTCCTTTCATTCAGTCAGTAGCTTCAATCATTTCTGGACATTTTTCAATGGCAAAAGTCAATGAATATTGTAAATGCACAAACAGTAATTTCTCCGCATTGCAAGGTGCAATTCTGAAATTTTTTGCTTTTTCCTGCTCCTCTTAGCATGATAAAGAAGATTCAAAGAGAGTGAGATGCCAGCTCCTTTCATTCAGTCAGTAGCTACAATCATTTCTGGACGTTTTTCAATGGCAAAAATCAATGAATATTGTAAATGCACAAACAGTAATTTCTCCGCATTGCAAGGTGCAATTCTGAAATTTTTTGCTTTTTCCTGCTCCTCTTAGCATGATAAAGAAGATTCAAAGAGAGTGAGGTGCCAGCTCCTTTCATTCAGTCAGGAGCTTCAAACATTTCTGGTATATGAATAACATGTTTTTCAATGGCAAAAATAAATGAATATTGTAAATGCACAAACAGTAATTTCTCCGCATTGCAAGGTGCAATTCTGAAATTTTTTGCTTTTTCCTGCTCCTCTTAGCATGATAAAGAAGATTCAAAGAGAGTGAGATGCCAGCTCCTTTCATTCAGTCAGTAGCTTCAATCATTTCTGGACGTTTTTCAATGGCAAAAATCAATGAATATTGTAAATGCACAAACTGTAATTTCTCCGCATTGCAAGGTGCAATTCTGAAATTTTTTGCTTTTTCCTGCTCCTCTTAGCATGATAAAGAAGATTCAAAGAGAGTGAGATGCCAGCTCCTTTCATTCAGTCAGTAGCTTCAATCATTTCTGGACGTTTTTCAATGGCAAAAATCAACGAATATTGTAAATGCACAAACAGTAATTTCTCCGCATTGCAAGGTGCAATTCTGAAATTTTTTGCTTTTTCCTGCTCCTCTTAGCATGATAAAGAAGATTCAAAGAGAGCGAGATGCCAGCTCCTTTCATTCAGTCAGTAGCTTCAATCATTTCTGGACGTTTTTCAATGGCAAAAATCAATGAATATTGTAAATGCACAAACTGTAATTTCTCCGCATTGCAAGGTGCAATTCTGAAATTTTTTGCTTTTTCCTGCTCCTCTTAGCATGATAAAGAAGATTCAAAGAGAGTGAGATGCCAGCTCCTTTCATTCAGTCAGTAGCTTCAATTATTTCTGGACGTTTTTCAATGGCAAAAATCAATGAATATTGTAAATGCACAAACAGTAAATTCTCCGCATTGCAAGGTGCAATTCTGAAATTTTTTGCTTTTTCCTGCTCCTCTTAGCATGATAAAGAAGATTCAAAGAGAGTGAGATGCCAGCTCCTTTCCTTCAGTCAGTAGCTTCAATCATTTCTGGTATATGAATAACATGATGTTTTTCAATGGCAAAAATCAATGAATTTTGTAAATACACAAACAGTAATTTCTCCGCATTGCAAGGCGCAATTCTGAAATTTTTTGCTTTTTCCTGCTCCTCTTAGCATGATAAAGAAGATTCAAATAGAGTGAGATGCCAGCTCCTTTCATTCAGTCAGTAGCTTCAATCATTTCTGGACATTTTTCAATGGCAAAAATCAATGAATATTGTAAATGCACAAACAGTAATTTCTCCGCATTGCAAGGTGCAATTCTGAAATTTTTTGCTTTTTCCTGCTCCTCTTAGCATGATAAAGAAGATTCAAAGAGAGTGAGATGCCAGCTCCTTTCATTCAGTCAGTAGCTTCAATCATTTCTGGACGTTTTTCAATGGCAAAAATCAATGAATATTGTAAATGCACAAACAGTAATTTCTCCGCATTGCAAGGTGCAATTCTGAAATTTTTTGCTTTTTCCTGCTCCTCTTAGCATGATAAAGAAGATTCAAAGAGAGTGAGGTGCCAGCTCCTTTCATTCAGTCAGGAGCTTCAAACATTTCTGGTATATGAATAACATGTTTTTCAATGGCAAAAATCAATGAATATTGTAAATGCACAAACAGTAAATTCTCCGCATTGCAAGGTGCAATTCTGAAATTTTTTGCTTTTTCCTGCTCCTCTTAGCATGATAAAGAAGATTCAAAGAGAGTGAGATGCCAGCTCCTTTCATTCAGTCAGTAGCTTCAATCATTTCTGGACGTTTTTCAATGGCAAAAATCAATGAATATTGTAAATGCACAAACTGTAATTTCTCCGCATTGCAAGGTGCAATTCTGAAATTTTTTGCTTTTTCCTGCTCCTCTTAGCATGATAAAGAAGATTCAAAGAGAGTGAGATGCCAGCTCCTTTCATTCAGTCAGTAGCTTCAATCATTTCTGGACGTTTTTCAATGGCAAAAATCAATGAATATTGTAAATGCACAAACTGTAATTTCTCCGCATTGCAAGGTGCAATTCTGAAATTTTTTCCTTTTTCCTGCTCCACTTAGCATGATAAAGAAGATTCAAAGAGAGTGAGATGCCAGCTCCTTTCATTCAGTCAGTAGCTTCAATCATTTCTGGACGTTTTTCAATGGCAAAAATCAATGAATATTGTAAATGCACAAACAGTAATTTCTCCGCATTGCAAGTTGCAATTCTGAAATTTTTTGCTTTTTCCTTCTCCTCTTAGCATGATAAAGAAGATTCAAAGAGAGTGAGATGCCAGCTCCTTTCATTCAGTCAGTACCTTCAATCATTTCTGGACGTTTTTCAATGGCAAAAATCAATGAATATTGTAAATGCACAAACAGTAATTTCTCCGCATTGCAAGGTGCAATTCTGAAATTTTTTGCTTTTTCCTGCTCCTCTTAGCATGATAAAGAAGATTCAAAGAGAGTGAGATGCCAGCTCCTTTCATTCAGTCAGTAGCTTCAAACATTTCTGGTATATGAATAACATGATGTTTTTCAATGGCAAAAATCAATGAATATTGTAAATGCACAAACAGTAATTTCTCCGCATTGCAAGGTGCAAGTCTGAAATTTTTTGCTTTTTTCTGCTCCTCTTAGCATGATAAAGAAGATTCAAAGAGAGTGAGATGCCAGCTCCTTTCATTCAGTCAGTAGCTTCAAACATTTCTGGTATATGAATAACATGATGTTTTTCAATGGCAAAAATCAATGAATATTGTACATGCACAAACAGTAATTTCTCCGCATTGCAAGGTGCAAGTCTGAAATTTTTTGCTTTTTCCTGCTCCTCTTAGCATGATAAAGAAGATTCAAAGAGAGTGAGATGCCAGCTCCTTTCATTCAGTCAGTAGCTTCAAACATTTCTGGTATATGAATAACATGATGTTTTTCAATGGCAAAAATCAATGAATATTGTAAATGCACAAACAGTAATTTCTCCGCATTGCAAGGTGCAATTCTGAAATTTTTTGCTTTTTCCTGCTCCTCTTAGCATGATAAAGAAGATTCAAAGAGAGTGAGATGCCAGCTCCTTTCATTCAGTCAGTAGCTTCAATCATTTCTGGACGTTTTTCAATGGCAAAAATCAACGAATATTGTAAATGCACAAACAGTAATTTCTCCGCATTGCAAGGTGCAATTCTGATATTTTTTGCTTTTTCCTGCTCCTCTTAGCATGATAAAGAAGATTCAAAGAGAGTGAGATGCCAGCTCCTTTCATTCAGTCAGTAGCTTCAATCATTTCTGGACGTTTTTCAATGGCAAAAATCAATGAATATTGTAAATGCACAAACTGTAATTTCTCCGCATTGCAAGGTGCAATTCTGAAATTTTTTGCTTTTTCCTGCTCCTCTTAGCATGATAAAGAAGATTCAAAGAGAGTGAGATGCCAGCTCCTTTCATTCAGTCAGTAGCTTCAATCATTTCTGGACGTTTTTCAATGGCAAAAATCAATGAATATTGTAAATGCACAAACAGTAAATTCTCCGCATTGCAAGGTGCAATTCTGAAATTTTTTGCTTTTTCCTGCTCCTCTTAGCATGATAAAGAAGATTCAAAGAGAGTGAGATGCCAGCTCCTTTCCTTCAGTCAGTAGCTTCAATCATTTCTGGTATATGAATAACATGATGTTTTTCAATGGCAAAAATCAATGAATTTTGTAAATGCACAAACAGTAATTTCTCCGCATTGCAAGGCGCAATTCTGAAATTTTTTGCTTTTTCCTGCTCCTCTTAGCATGATAAAGAAGATTCAAAGAGAGTGAGATGCCAGCTCCTTTCCTTCAGTCAGTAGCTTCAATCATTTCTGGTATATGAATAACATGATGTTTTTCAATGGCAAAAATCAATGAATTTTGTAAATGCACAAACAGTAATTTCTCCGCATTGCAAGGCGCAATTCTGAAATTTTTTGCTTTTTCCTGCTCCTCTTAGCCTGATAAAGAAGATTCAAAGAGAGTGAGATGCCAGCTCCTTTCATTCAGTCAGTAGCTTCAATCATTTCTGGACATTTTTCAATGGCAAAAGTCAATGAATATTGTAAATGCACAAACAGTAATTTCTCCGCATTGCAAGGTGCAATTCTGAAATTTTTTGCTTTTTCCTGCTCCTCTTAGCATGATAAAGAAGATTCAAAGAGAGTGAGATGCCAGCTCCTTTCATTCAGTCAGTAGCTACAATCATTTCTGGACGTTTTTCAATGGCAAAAATCAATGAATATTGTAAATGCACAAACAGTAATTTCTCCGCATTGCAAGGTGCAATTCTGAAATTTTTTGCTTTTTCCTGCTCCTCTTAGCATGATAAAGAAGATTCAAAGAGAGTGAGGTGCCAGCTCCTTTCATTCAGTCAGGAGCTTCAAACATTTCTGGTATATGAATAACATGTTTTTCAATGGCAAAAATAAATGAATATTGTAAATGCACAAACAGTAATTTCTCCGCATTGCAAGGTGCAATTCTGAAATTTTTTGCTTTTTCCTGCTCCTCTTAGCATGATAAAGAAGATTCAAAGAGAGTGAGATGCCAGCTCCTTTCATTCAGTCAGTAGCTTCAATCATTTCTGGACGTTTTTCAATGGCAAAAATCAATGAATATTGTAAATGCACAAACTGTAATTTCTCCGCATTGCAAGGTGCAATTCTGAAATTTTTTGCTTTTTCCTGCTCCTCTTAGCATGATAAAGAAGATTCAAAGAGAGTGAGATGCCAGCTCCTTTCATTCAGTCAGTAGCTTCAATCATTTCTGGACGTTTTTCAATGGCAAAAATCAACGAATATTGTAAATGCACAAACAGTAATTTCTCCGCATTGCAAGGTGCAATTCTGAAATTTTTTGCTTTTTCCTGCTCCTCTTAGCATGATAAAGAAGATTCAAAGAGAGCGAGATGCCAGCTCCTTTCATTCAGTCAGTAGCTTCAATCATTTCTGGACGTTTTTCAATGGCAAAAATCAATGAATATTGTAAATGCACAAACTGTAATTTCTCCGCATTGCAAGGTGCAATTCTGAAATTTTTTGCTTTTTCCTGCTCCTCTTAGCATGATAAAGAAGATTCAAAGAGAGTGAGATGCCAGCTCCTTTCATTCAGTCAGTAGCTTCAATCATTTCTGGACGTTTTTCAAAGGCAAAAATCAATGAATATTGTAAATGCACAAACAGTAAATTCTCCGCATTGCAAGGTGCAATTCTGAAATTTTTTGCTTTTTCCTGCTCCTCTTAGCATGATAAAGAAGATTCAAAGAGAGTGAGATGCCAGCTCCTTTCCTTCAGTCAGTAGCTTCAATCATTTCTGGTATATGAATAACATGATGTTTTTCAATGGCAAAAATCAATGAATTTTGTAAATACACAAACAGTAATTTCTCCGCATTGCAAGGCGCAATTCTGAAATTTTTTGCTTTTTCCTGCTCCTCTTAGCATGATAAAGAAGATTCAAATAGAGTGAGATGCCAGCTCCTTTCATTCAGTCAGTAGCTTCAATCATTTCTGGACATTTTTCAATGGCAAAAATCAATGAATATTGTAAATGCACAAACAGTAATTTCTCCGCATTGCAAGGTGCAATTCTGAAATTTTTTGCTTTTTCCTGCTCCTCTTAGCATGATAAAGAAGATTCAAAGAGAGTGAGATGCCAGCTCCTTTCATTCAGTCAGTAGCTTCAATCATTTCTGGACGTTTTTCAATGGCAAAAATCAATGAATATTGTAAATGCACAAACAGTAATTTCTCCGCATTGCAAGGTGCAATTCTGAAATTTTTTGCTTTTTCCTGCTCCTCTTAGCATGATAAAGAAGATTCAAAGAGAGTGAGGTGCCAGCTCCTTTCATTCAGTCAGGAGCTTCAAACATTTCTGGTATATGAATAACATGTTTTTCAATGGCAAAAATCAATGAATATTGTAAATGCACAAACAGTAAATTCTCCGCATTGCAAGGTGCAATTCTGAAATTTTTTGCTTTTTCCTGCTCCTCTTAGCATGATAAAGAAGATTCAAAGAGAGTGAGATGCCAGCTCCTTTCATTCAGTCAGTAGCTTCAATCATTTCTGGACGTTTTTCAATGGCAAAAATCAATGAATATTGTAAATGCACAAACTGTAATTTCTCCGCATTGCAAGGTGCAATTCTGAAATTTTTTGCTTTTTCCTGCTCCTCTTAGCATGATAAAGAAGATTCAAAGAGAGTGAGATGCCAGCTCCTTTCATTCAGTCAGTAGCTTCAATCATTTCTGGACGTTTTTCAATGGCAAAAATCAATGAATATTGTAAATGCACAAACTGTAATTTCTCCGCATTGCAAGGTGCAATTCTGAAATTTTTTCCTTTTTCCTGCTCCACTTAGCATGATAAAGAAGATTCAAAGAGAGTGAGATGCCAGCTCCTTTCATTCAG
This sequence comes from Phyllobates terribilis, assembly GCF_046119375.1. Classification (NCBI taxonomy): domain Eukaryota; kingdom Metazoa; phylum Chordata; class Amphibia; order Anura; family Dendrobatidae; genus Phyllobates; species Phyllobates terribilis. Next base: position 364,594 of record NW_027363371.1, read on the forward strand.
TCAGTAGCTTCAATCATTTCTGGACGTTTTTCAATGGCAAAAATCAATGAATATTGTAAATGCACAAACAGTAATTTCTCCGCATTGCAAGTTGCAATTCTGAAATTTTTTGCTTTTTCCTTCTCCTCTTAGCATGATAAAGAAGATTCAAAGAGAGTGAGATGCCAGCTCCTTTCATTCAGTCAGTACCTTCAATCATTTCTGGACGTTTTTCAATGGCAAAAATCAATGAATATTGTAAATGCACAAACAGTAATTTCTCCGCATTGCAAGGTGCAATTCTGAAATTTTTTGCTTTTTCCTGCTCCTCTTAGCATGATAAAGAAGATTCAAAGAGAGTGAGATGCCAGCTCCTTTCATTCAGTCAGTAGCTTCAAACATTTCTGGTATATGAATAACATGATGTTTTTCAATGGCAAAAATCAATGAATATTGTAAATGCACAAACAGTAATTTCTCCGCATTGCAAGGTGCAAGTCTGAAATTTTTTGCTTTTTTCTGCTCCTCTTAGCATGATAAAGAAGATTCAAAGAGAGTGAGATGCCAGCTCCTTTCATTCAGTCAGTAGCTTCAAACATTTCTGGTATATGAATAACATGATGTTTTTCAATGGCAAAAATCAATGAATATTGTACATGCACAAACAGTAATTTCTCCGCATTGCAAGGTGCAAGTCTGAAATTTTTTGCTTTTTCCTGCTCCTCTTAGCATGATAAAGAAGATTCAAAGAGAGTGAGATGCCAGCTCCTTTCATTCAGTCAGTAGCTTCAAACATTTCTGGTATATGAATAACATGATGTTTTTCAATGGCAAAAATCAATGAATATTGTAAATGCACAAACAGTAATTTCTCCGCATTGCAAGGTGCAATTCTGAAATTTTTTGCTTTTTCCTGCTCCTCTTAGCATGATAAAGAAGATTCAAAGAGAGTGAGATGCCAGCTCCTTTCATTCAGTCAGTAGCTTCAATCATTTCTGGACGTTTTTCAATGGCAAAAATCAACGAATATTGTAAATGCACAAACAGTAATTTCTCCGCATTGCAAGGTGCAATTCTGATATTTTTTGCTTTTTCCTGCTCCTCTTAGCATGATAAAGAAGATTCAAAGAGAGTGAGATGCCAGCTCCTTTCATTCAGTCAGTAGCTTCAATCATTTCTGGACGTTTTTCAATGGCAAAAATCAATGAATATTGTAAATGCACAAACTGTAATTTCTCCGCATTGCAAGGTGCAATTCTGAAATTTTTTGCTTTTTCCTGCTCCTCTTAGCATGATAAAGAAGATTCAAAGAGAGTGAGATGCCAGCTCCTTTCATTCAGTCAGTAGCTTCAATCATTTCTGGACGTTTTTCAATGGCAAAAATCAATGAATATTGTAAATGCACAAACAGTAAATTCTCCGCATTGCAAGGTGCAATTCTGAAATTTTTTGCTTTTTCCTGCTCCTCTTAGCATGATAAAGAAGATTCAAAGAGAGTGAGATGCCAGCTCCTTTCCTTCAGTCAGTAGCTTCAATCATTTCTGGTATATGAATAACATGATGTTTTTCAATGGCAAAAATCAATGAATTTTGTAAATGCACAAACAGTAATTTCTCCGCATTGCAAGGCGCAATTCTGAAATTTTTTGCTTTTTCCTGCTCCTCTTAGCATGATAAAGAAGATTCAAAGAGAGTGAGATGCCAGCTCCTTTCATTCAGTCAGTAGCTTCAATCATTTCTGGACATTTTTCAATGGCAAAAATCAATGAATATTGTAAATGCACAAACAGTAATTTCTCCGCATTGCAAGGTGCAATTCTGAAATTTTTTGCTTTTTCCTGCTCCTCTTAGCATGATAAAGAAGATTCAAAGAGAGTGAGATGCCAGCTCCTTTCATTCAGTCAGTACCTTCAATCATTTCTGGACGTTTTTCAATGGCAAAAATCAATGAATATTGTAAATGCACAAACAGTAATTTCTCCGCATTGCAAGGTGCAATTCTGAAATTTTTTGCTTTTTCCTGCTCCTCTTAGCATGATAAAGAAGATTCAAAGAGAGTGAGATGCCAGCTCCTTTCATTCAGTCAGTAGCTTCAAACATTTCTGGTATATGAATAACATGATGTTTTTCAATGGCAAAAATCAATGAATATTGTAAATGCACAAACAGTAATTTCTCCGCATTGCAAGGTGCAAGTCTGAAATTTTTTGCTTTTTTCTGCTCCTCTTAGCATGATAAAGAAGATTCAAAGAGAGTGAGATGCCAGCTCCTTTCATTCAGTCAGTAGCTTCAAACATTTCTGGTATATGAATAACATGATGTTTTTCAATGGCAAAAATCAATGAATATTGTAAATGCACAAACAGTAATTTCTCCGCATTGCAAGGTGCAATTCTGAAATTTTTTGCTTTTTCCTGCTCCTCTTAGCATGATAAAGAAGATTCAAAGAGAGTGAGATGCCAGCTCCTTTCATTCAGTCAGTAGCTTCAAACATTTCTGGTATATGAATAACATGATGTTTTTCAATGGCAAAAATCAATGAATATTGTAAATGCACAAACAGTAATTTCTCCGCATTGCAAGGTGCAAGTCTGAAATTTTTTGCTTTTTCCTGCTCCTCTTAGCATGATAAAGAAGATTCAAAGAGAGTGAGATGCCAGCTACTTTCATTCAGTCAGTAGCTTCAATCATTTCTGGACGTTTTTCAATGGTAAAAATCAATGAATATTGTAAATGCACAAACAGTAATTTCTCCACATTGCAAGGTGCAATTCTGAAATTTTTTGCTTTTTCCTGCTCCTCTTAGCATGATAAAGAAGATTCAAAGAGAGTGAGATGCCAGCTCCTTTCATTCAGTCAGTAGCTTCAAACATTTCTGGTATATGAATAACATGATGTTTTTCAATGGCAAAAATCAATGAATATTGTAAATGCACAAACAGTAATTTCTCCGCATTGCAAGGTGCAATTCTGAAATTTTTTGCTTTTTCCTGCTCCTCTTAGCATGATAAAGAAGATTCAAAGAGAGTGAGATGCCAGCTCCTTTCATTCAGTCAGTAGCTTCAATCATTTCTGGATGTTTTTCAATGGCAAAAATCAATGAATATTGTAAATGCACAAACAGTAATTTCTCCGCATTGCAAGGTGCAATTCTGAAATTTTTTGCTTTTTCCTGCTCCTCTTAGCATGATAAAGAAGATTCAAAGAGAGTGAGATGCCAGCTCCTTTCATTCAGTCAGTAGCTTCAATCATTTCTGGACGTTTTTCAATGGCAAAAATCAATGAATATTGTAAATGCACAAACAGTAATTTCTCCGCATTGCAAGGTGCAATTCTGAAATTTTTTGCTTTTTCCTGCTCCTCTTAGCATGATAAAGAAGATTCAAAGAGAGTGAGATGCCAGCTCCTTTCATTCAGTCAGTACCTTCAATCATTTCTGGACGTTTTTCAATGGCAAAAATCAATGAATATTGTAAATGCACAAACAGTAATTTCTCCGCATTGCAAGGTGCAATTCTGAAATTTTTTGCTTTTTCCCGCTCCTCTTAGCATGATAAAGAAGATTCAAAGAGATTGAGGTGCCAGCTCCTTTCATTCAGTCAGTAGCTTCAAACATTTCTGGTATATGAATAACATGTTTTTCAATGGCAAAAATCAATGAATATTGTAAATGCACAAACAGTAATTTCTCCGCATTGCAAGGTGCAATTCTGAAATTTTTTGCTTTTTCCAGCTCCTCTTAGCATGATAAAGAAGATTCAAAGAGAGTGAGATGCCAGCTCCTTTCATTCAGTCAGTAGCTTCAATCATTTCTGGACGTTTTTCAATGGCAAAAATCAATGAATATTGTAAATGCACAAACAGTAATTTCTCCGCATTGCAAGGTGCAATTCTGAAATTTTTTGCTTTTTCCTGCTCCTCTTAGCATGATAAAGAAGATTCAAAGAGAGTGAGATGCCAGCTCCTTTCATTCAGTCAGTAGCTTCAATCATTTCTGGACGTTTTTCAATGGCAAAAATCAATGAATATTGTAAATGCACAAACAGTAATTTCTCCGCATTGCAAGGTGCAATTCTGAAATTTTTTGCTTTTTCCTGCTCCTCTTAGCATGATAAAGAAGATTCAAAGAGAGTGAGATGCCAGCTCCTTTCATTCAGTCAGTAGCTTCAAACATTTCTGGTATATGAATAACATGATGTTTTTCAATGGCAAAAATCAATGAATATTGTAAATGCACAAACAGTAATTTCTCCGCATTGCAAGGTGCAAGTCTGAAATTTTTTGCTTTTTCCTGCTCCTCTTAGCATGATAAAGAAGATTCAAAGAGAGTGAGATGCCAGCTACTTTCATTCAGTCAGTAGCTTCAATCATTTCTGGACGTTTTTCAATGGTAAAAATCAATGAATATTGTAAATGCACAAACAGTAATTTCTCCACATTGCAAGGTGCAATTCTAAAATTTTTTGCTTTTTCCTGCTCCTCTTAGCATGATAAAGAAGATTCAAAGAGAGTGAGATGCCAGCTCCTTTCATTCAGTCAGTAGCTTCAAACATTTCTGGTATATGAATAACATGATGTTTTTCAATGGCAAAAATCAATGAATATTGTAAATGCACAAACAGTAATTTCTCCGCATTGCAAGGTGCAATTCTGAAATTTTTTGCTTTTTCCTGCTCCTCTTAGCATGATTCAAAGAGAGTGAGATGCCAGCTCCTTTCATTCAGTCAGTAGCTTCAATCATTTCTGGACGTTTTTCAATGGCAAAAATCAATGAATATTGTAAATGCACAAACAGTAATTTCTCCGCATTGCAAGGTGCAATTCTGAAATTTTTTGCTTTTTCCTGTTCCTCTTAGCATGATAAAGAAGATTCAAAGAGAGTGAGATGTCAGCTCCTTTCATTCAGTCAGTAGCTTCAAACATTTCTGGTATATGAATAACATGATGTTTTTCAATGGCAAAAATCAATGAATATTGTAAATGCACAAACAGTAATTTCTCCGCATTGCAAGGTGCAATTCTGAAATTTTTTGCTTTTTCCTGCTCCTCTTAGCATGATAAAGAAGATTCAAAGAGAGTGAGATGCCAGCTCCTTTCATTCAGTCAGTAGCTTCAAACATTTCTGGTATATGAATAACATGATGTTTTTCAATGGCAAAAATCAATGAATATTGTAAATGCACAAACAGTAATTTCTCCGCATTGCAAGGTGCAAGTCTGAAATTTTTTGCTTTTTCCTGCTCCTCTTAGCATGATAAAGAAGATTCAAAGAGAGTGAGATGCCAGCTACTTTCATTCAGTCAGTAGCTTCAATCATTTCTGGACGTTTTTCAATGGTAAAAATCAATGAATATTGTAAATGCACAAACAGTAATTTCTCCACATTGCAAGGTGCAATTCTGAAGTTTTTTGCTTTTTCCTGCTCCTCTTAGCATGATAAAGAAGATTCAAAGAGATTGAGATGCCAGCTCCTTTCATTCAGTCAGTAGCTTCAAACATTTCTGGTATATGAATAACATGATGTTTTTCAATGGAAAAAATCAATGAATATTGTAAATGCACAAACAGTAATTTCTCCGCATTGCAAGGTGCAATTCTGAAATTTTTTGCTTTTTCCTGCTCCTCTTAGCATGATAAAGAAGATTCAAAGAGAGTGAGATGCCAGCTCCTTTCATTCAGTCAGTAGCTTCAAACATTTCTGGTATATCAATAACATGATGTTTTTCAATGGCAAAAATCAATGAATATTGTAAATGCACAAACAGTAATTTCTCCGCATTGCAACGTGCAAGTCTGAAATTTTTTTTCCTTTTTCCTGCTCCTCTTAGCATGATAAAGAAGATTCAAAGAGAGTGAGATGCCAGCTACTTTCAGTCAGTAGCTTCAATCATTTCTGGACGTTTTTCAATGGTAAAAATCAATGAATATTGTAAATGCACAAAGAGTAATTTCTCCACATTGCAAGGTGCAATTCTGAAATTTTTTGCTTTTTCCTGCTCCTCTTAGCATGATAAAGAAGATTCAAAGAGAGTGAGATGCCAGCTCCTTTCATTCAGTCAGTAGCTTCAAACATTTCTGGTATATGAATAACATGATGTTTTTCAATGGCAAAAATCAATGAATATTGTAAATGCACAAACAGTAATTTCTCCGCATTGCAAGGTGCAATTCTGAAATTTTTTGCTTTTTCCTGCTCCTCTTAGCATGATAAAGATTCAAAGAGAGTGAGATGCCAGCTCCTTTCATTCAGTCAGTAGCTTCAATCATTTCTGGACGTTTCTCAATGGCAAAAATCAATGAATATTGTAAATGCACAAACTGTAATTTCTCCGCATTGCAAGGTGCAATTCTGAAATTTTTTGCTTTTTCCTGCTCCTCTTAGCATGATAAAGAAGATTCAAAGAGAGTGAGATGCCAGCTCCTTTCATTCAGTCAGTAGCTTCAATCATTTCTGGACGTTTTTCAATGGCAAAAATCAATGAATTTTGTAAATGCACAAACAGTAATTTCTCCGCATTGCAAGGTGCAATTCTGAAATTTTTTGCTTTTTCCTGCTCCTCTTAGCATGATAAAGAAGATTCAAAGAGAGTGAGATGCCAGCTCCTTTCATTCAGTCAGTACCTTCAATCATTTCTGGACGTTTTTCAATGGCAAAAATCAATGAATATTGTAAATGCACAAACAGTAATTTCTCCGCATTGCAAGGTGCAATTCTGAAATTTTTTGCTTTTTCCCGCTCCTCTTAGCATGATAAAGAAGATTCAAAGAGAGTGAGGTGCCAGCTCCTTTCATTCAGTCAGTAGCTTCAAACATTTCTGGTATATGAATAACATGTTTTTCAATGGCAAAAATCAATGAATATTGTAAATGCACAAACAGTAATTTCTCCGCATTGCAAGGTGCAATTCTGAAATTTTTTGCTTTTTCCTGCTCCTCTTAGCATGATAAAGAAGATTCAAAGAGAGTGAGATGCCAGCTCCTTTCATTCAGTCAGTAGCTTCAATCATTTCTGGACGTTTTTCAATGGCAAAAATCAATGATTATTGTAAATGCACAAACAGTAATTTCTCCGCATTGCAAGGTGCAATTCTGAAATTTTTTGCTTTTTCCTGCTCCTCTTAGCATGATAAAGAAGATTCAAAGAGAGTGAGATGCCAGCTCCTTTCATTCAGTCAGTAGCTTCAATCATTTCTGGACGTTTTTCAATGGCAAAAATCAATGAATATTGTAAATGCACAAACAGTAATTTCTCCGCATTGCAAGGTGCAATTCTGAAATTTTTTGCTTTTTCCTGCTCCTCTTAGCATGATAAAGAAGATTCAAAGAGAGTGAGATGCCAGCTCCTTTCATTCAGTCAGTAGCTTCAAACATTTCTGGTATATGAATAACATGATGTTTTTCAATGGCAAAAATCAATGAATATTGTAAATGCACAAACAGTAATTTCTCCGCATTGCAAGGTGCAAGTCTGAAATTTTTTGCTTTTTCCTGCTCGTCTTAGCATGATAAAGAAGATTCAAAGAGAGTGAGATGCCAGCTACTTTCATTCAGTCAGTAGCTTCAATCATTTCTGGACGTTTTTCAATGGTAAAAATCAATGAATATTGTAAATGCACAAACAGTAATTTCTCCACATTGCAAGGTGCAATTCTGAAATTTTTTGCTTTTTCCTGCTCCTCTTAGCATGATAAAGAAGATTCAAAGAGAGTGAGGTGCCAGCTCCTTTCATTCAGTCAGTAGCTTCAAACATTTCTGGTATATGAATAACATGTTTTTCAATGGCAAAAATCAATGAATATTGTAAATGCACAAACAGTAGTTTCTCCGCATTGCAAGGTGCAATTCTGAAATTTTTTGCTTTTTCCTGCTCCTCTTAGCATGATAAAGAAGATTCAAAGAGAGTGAGATGCCAGCTCCTTTCATTCAGTCAGTAGCTTCAATAATTTCTGGACGTTTTTCAACGGCAAAAATCAATGAATATTGTAAATGCACAAACAGTAATTTCTCCGCATTGCAAGGTGCAATTCTGAAATTTTTTGCTTTTTCCTGCTCCTCTTAGCATGATAAAGAAGATTCAAAGAGAGTGAGATGCCAGCTCCTTTCATTCAGTCAGTAGCTTCAATCATTTCTGGACGTTTTTCAATGGCAAAAATCAATGAATATTGTAAATGCACAAACAGTAATTTCTCCGCATTGCAAGGTGCAATTCTGAAATTTTTTACTTTTTCCTGCTCCTCTTAGCATGATAAAGAAGATTCAAAGAGAGTGAGATGCCAGCTCCTTTCATTCAGTCAGTAGCTTCAATCATTTCTGGTATATGAATAACATGATGTTTTTCAATCGCAAAAATCAATGAATATTGTAAATGCACAAACAGTAATTTCTCCGCATTGCAAGGTGCAATTCTGAAATTTTTTGCTTTTTCCTGCTCCTCTTAGCATGATAAAGAAGATTCAAAGAGAGTGAGATGCCAGCTCCTTTCATTCAGTCAGTAGCTTCAATCATTTCTGGACGTTTTTCAATGGCAAAAATCAATGAATATTGTAAATGCACAAACAGTAATTTCTCCGCATTGCAAGGTGCAATTCTGAAATTCTTTGCTTTTTCCTGCTCCTCTAAGCATGATAAAGAAGATTCAAAGAGAGTGAGATGCCAGATCCTTTCCTTCAGTCAGTAGCTTCAATCATTTCTGGTATATGAATAACATGATGTTTTTCAATGGCAAAAATCAATGAATTTTGTAAATGCACAAACAGTAATTTCTCCGCATTGCAAGGCGCAATTCTGAAATTTTTTACTTTTTCCTGCTCCTCTTAGCATGATAAAGAAGATTCAAAGAGAGTGAGATGCCAGCTCCTTTCATTCAGTCAGTATCTTCAATCATTTCTGGTATATGAATAACATGATGTTTTTCAATGGCAAAAATCAATGAATATTGTAAATGCACAAACAGTAATTTCTCCGCATTGCAAGGTGCAATTCTGAAATTTTTTGCTTTTTCCTGCTCCTCTTAGCATGATAAAGAAGATTCAAAGAGAGTGAGATGCCAGCTCCTTTCATTCAGTCAGTAGCTTCAATCATTTCTGGACGTTTTTCAATGGCAAAAATCAATGAATATTGTAAATGCACAAACAGTAATTTCTCCGCATGGCAAGGTGCAATTCTGAAATTTTTTGCTTTTTCCTGCTCCTCTTAGCATGATAAAGAAGATTCAAAGAGAGTGAGATGCCAGCTCCTTTCATTCAGTCAGTAGCTTTAATAATTTCTGGACGTTTTTCAATGGCAAAAATCATTGAATATTGTAAATGCACAATCAGTAATTTCTCCGCATTGCAAGGTGCAATTCTGAAATTTTTTACTTTTTCCTGCTCCTCTTAGCATGATAAAGAAGATTCAAAGAGAGTGAGATGCCAGCTTCTTTCATTCAGTCAGTAGCTTCAATCATTTCTGGTTTATGAATAACATGATGTTTTTCAATCGCAAAAATCAATGAATATTGTAAATGCACAAACAGTAATTTCTCCGCATTGCAAGGTGCAATTCTGAAATTTTTTGCTTTTTCCTGCTCCTCTTAGCATGATAAAGAAGATTCAAAGAGAGTGAGATGCCAGCTCCTTTCATTCAGTCAGTAGCTTCAATCATTTCTGGACGTTTTTCAATGGCAAAAACCAATGAATATTGTAAATGCACAAACAGTAATTTCTCCGCATTGCAAGGTGCAATTCTGAAACTTTTTGCTTTTTCCTGCTCCTCTTAGCATGATAAAGAAGATTCAAAGAGAGTGAGATGCCAGATCCTTTCCTTCAGTCAGTAGCTTCAATCATTTCTGGTATATGAATAACATGATGTTTTTCAATGGCAAAAATCAATGAATTTTGTAAATGCACAAACAGTAATTTCTCCGCATTGCAAGGTGCAATTCTGAAATTTTTTGCTTTTTCCTGCTCCTCTTAGCATGATAAAGAAGATTCAAAGAGAGTGAGATGCCAGCTCCTTTCATTCAGTCAGTAGCTTCAATCATTTCTGGACATTTTTCAATGGCAAAAATCAATGAATATTGTAAATGCACAAACAGTAATTTCTCCGCATTGCAAGGTGCAATTCTGAAATTTTTTGCTTTTTCCTGCTCCTCTTAGCATGATAAAGAAGATTCAAAGAGAGTGAGATGCCAGCTCCTTTCATTCAGTCAGTAGCTTCAATCATTTCTGGACGTTTTTCAATGGCAAAAATCAATGAATATTGTAAATGCACAAACAGTAATTTCTCCGCATTGCAAGGTGCAATTCTGAAATTTTTTGCTTTTTCCTGCTCCTCTTAGCATGATAAAGAAGATTCAAAGAGAGTGAGATGCCAGCTCCTTTCATTCAGTCAGTAGCTTCAATCATTTCTGGACGTTTTTCAATGGCAAAAATCAATGAATATTGTAAATGCACAAACAGTAATTTCTCCGCATTGCAAGGTGCAATTCTGAAATTTTTTGCTTTTTCCTGCTCCTCTTAGCATGATAAAGAAGATTCAAAGAGAGTGAGATGCCAGATCCTTTCCTTCAGTCAGTAGCTTCAATCATTTCTGGTATATGAATAACATGATGTTTTTCAATGGCAAAAATCAATGAATTTTGTAAATGCACAAACAGTAATTTCTCCGCATTGCAAGGCGCAATTCTGAAATTTTTTGCTTTTTCCTGCTCCTCTTAGCATGATAAATAAGATTCAAAGAGAGTGAGATGCCAGCTCCTTTCATTCAGTCAGTAGCTTCAATCATTTCTGGACATTTTTCAATGGCAAAAATCAATGAATATTGTAAATGCACAAACAGTAATTTCTCCGCATTGCAAGGTGCAATTCTGAAATTTTTTGCTTTTTCCTGCTCCTCTTAGCATGATAAAGAAGATTCAAAGAGAGTGAGATGCCAGCTCCTTTCATTCAGTCAGTAGCTTCAATCATTTCTGGACGTTTTTCAATGGCAAAAATCAATGAATATTGTAAATGCACAAACAGTAATTTCTCCGCATTGCAAGGTGCAATTCTGAAATTTTTTGCTTTTTCCTGCTCCTCTTAGCATGATAAAGAAGATTCAAAGAGAGTGAGATGCCAGCTCCTTTCATTCAGTCAGTAGCTTCAATCATTTCTGGACGTTTTTCAATGGCAAAAACCAATGAATATTGTAAATGCACAAACAGTAATTTCTCCGCATTGCAAGGTGCAATTCTGAAACTTTTTGCTTTTTCCTGCTCCTCTTAGCATGATAAAGAAGATTCAAAGAGAGTGAGATGCCAGATCCTTTCCTTCAGTCAGTAGCTTCAATCATTTCTGGTATATGAATAACATGATGTTTTTCAATGGCAAAAATCAATGAATTTTGTAAATGCACAAACAGTAATTTCTCCGCATTGCAAGGCGCAATTCTGAAATTTTTTGCTTTTTCCTGCTCCTCTTAGCATGATAAAGAAGATTCAAAGAGAGTGAGATGCCAGCTCCTTTCATTCAGTCAGTAGCTTCAATCATTTCTGGACATTTTTCAATGGCAAAAATCAATGAATATTGTAAATGCACAAACAGTAATTTCTCCGCATTGCAAGGTGCAATTCTGAAATTTTTTGCTTTTTCCTGCTCCTCTTAGCATGATAAAGAAGATTCAAAGAGAGTGAGATGCCAGCTCCTTTCATTCAGTCAGTAGCTTCAATCATTTCTGGACGTTTTTCAATGGCAAAAATCAATGAATATTGTAAATGCACAAACAGTAATTTCTCCGAATTGCAAGGTGCAATTCTGAAATTTTTTGCTTTTTCCTGCTCCTCTTAGCATGATAAAGAAGATTCAAAGAGAGTGAGATGCCAGCTCCTTTCATTCAGTCAGTAGCTTCAATCATTTCTGGACGTTTTTCAATGGCAAAAATCAATGAATATTGTAAATGCACAAACAGTAATTTCTCCGCATTGCAAGGTGCAATTCTGAAATTTTTTGCTTTTTCCTGCTCCTCTTAGCATGATAAAGAAGATTCAAAGAGAGTGAGATGCCAGATCCTTTCCTTCAGTCAGTAGCTTCAATCATTTCTGGTATATGAATAACATGATGTTTTTCAATGGCAAAAATCAATGAATTTTGTAAATGCACAAACAGTAATTTCTCCGCATTGCAAGGCGCAATTCTGAAATTTTTTGCTTTTTCCTGCTCCTCTTAGCATGATAAAGAAGATTCAAAGAGAGTGAGATGCCAGCTCCTTTCATTCAGTCAGTAGCTTCAATCATTTCTGGACATTTTTCAATGGCAAAAATCAATGAATATTGTAAATGCACAAACAGTAATTTCTCCGCATTGCAAGGTGCAATTCTGAAATTTTTTGCTTTTTCCTGCTCCTCTTAGCATGATAAAGAAGATTCAAAGAGAGTGAGATGCCAGCTCCTTTCATTCAGTCAGTAGCTTCAATCATTTCTGGACGTTTTTCAATGGCAAAAATCAATGAATATTGTAAATGCACAAACAGTAATTTCTCCGCATTGCAAGGTGCAATTCTGAAATTTTTTGCTTTTTCCTGCTCCTCTTAGCATGATAAAGAAGATTCAAAGAGAGTGAGATGCCAGCTCCTTTCATTCAGTCAGTAGCTTCAATCATTTCTGGACGTTTTTCAATGGCAAAAATCAATGAATATTGTAAATGCACAAACAGTAATTTCTCCGCATTGCAATGTGCAATTCTGAAATTTTTTGCTTTTTCCTGCTCCTCTTAGCATGATAAAGAAGATTCAAAGAGAGTGAGATGCCAGCTCCTTTCATTCAGTCAGTAGCTTCAAACATTTCTGGTACATGAATAACATGATGTTTTTCAATGGCAAAAATCAATGAATATTGTAAATGCACAAACAGTAATTTCTCCGCATTGCAAGGTGCAATTCTGAAATTTTTTGCTTTTTCCTGCTCCTCTTAGCATGATAAAGAAGATTCAAAGAGAGTGAGATGCCAGCTCCTTTCATTCAGTCAGTAGCTTCAATCATTTCTGGACGTTTTTCAATGGCAAAAATCAATGAATATTGTAAATGCACAAACAGTAATTTCTCCGCATTGCAAGGTGCAATTCTGAAATTTTTTGCTTTTTCCTGCTCTTCTTAGCATGATAAACAAGATTCAAAGAGAGTGAGATGCCAGCTCCTTTCATTCAGTCAGTAGCTTCAATCATTTCTGGACGTTTTTCAATGGCAAAAATCATTGAATATTGTAAATGCACAAACAGTAATTTCTCCGCATTGCAAGGTGCAATTCTGAAATTTTTTACTTTTTCCTGCTCCTCTTAGCATGATAAAGAAGATTCAGAGTGAGATGCCAGCTCCTTTCATTCAGTCAGTAGCTTCAATCATTTCTGGTATATGAATAACATGATGTTTTTCAATCGCAAAAATCAATGAATATTGTAAATGCACAAACAGTAATTTCTCCGCATTGCAAGGTGCAATTCTGAAATTTTTTGCTTTTTCCTGCTCCTCTTAGCATGATAAAGAAGATTCAAAGAGAGTGAGATGCCAGCTCCTTTCATTCAGTCAGTAGCTTCAATCATTTCTGGACGTTTTTCAATGGCAAAAATCAATGAATATTGTAAATGCACAAACAGTAATTTCTCCGCATTGCAAGGTGCAATTCTGAAATTTTTTGCTTTTTCCTGCTCCTCTAAGCATGATAAAGAAGATTCAAAGAGAGTGAGATGCCAGATCCTTTCCTTCAGTCAGTAGCTTCAATCATTTCTGGTATATGAATAACATGATGTTTTTCAATGGCAAAAATCAATGAATTTTGTAAATGCACAAACAGTAATTTCTCCGCATTGCAAGGCGCAATTCTGAAATTTTTTGCTTTTTCCTGCTCCTCTTAGCATGATAAAGAAGATTCAAAGAGAGTGAGATGCCAGCTCCTTTCATTCAGTCAGTAGCTTCAATCATTTCTGGACATTTTTCAATGGCAAAAATCAATGAATATTGTAAATGCACAAACAGTAATTTCTCCGCATTGCAAGGTGCAATTCTGAAATTTTTTGCTTTTTCCTGCTCCTCTTAGCATGGTAAAGAAGATTCAAAGAGAGTGAGATGCCAGCTCCTTTCATTCAGTCAGTAGCTTCAATCATTTCTGGACGTTTTTCAATGGCAAAAATCAATGAATATTGAAAATGCACAAACAGTAATTTCTCCGCATTGCAAGGTGCAATTCTGAAATTTTTTGCTTTTTCCTGCTCCTCTTAGCATGATAAAGAAGATTCAAAGAGAGTGAGATGCCAGCTCCTTTCATTCAGTCAGTACCTTCAATTATTTCTGGACCTTTTTCAATGGCAAAAATCAATGAATATTGTAAATGCACAAACAGTAATTTCTCCGCATTGCAAGGTGCAATTCTGAAATTTTTTGCTTTTTCCTGCTCCTCTTAGCATGATAAAGAAGATTCAAAGAGAGTGAGATGCCAGCTCCTTTCATTCAGTCAGTAGCTTCAATCATTTCTGGACGTTTTTCAATGGCAAAAATCAATGAATATTGTAAATGCACAAACTGTAATTTCTCCGCATTGCAAGGTGCAATTCTGAAATTTTTTGCTTTTTCCTGCTCCTCTTAGCATGATAAAGAAGATTCAAAGAGAGTGAGATGCCAGCTCCTTTCATTCAGTCAGTAGCTTCAATCATTTCTGGTATATGAATAACATGATGTTTTTCAATCGCAAAAATCAATGAATATTGTAAATGCACAAACAGTAATTTCTCCGCATTGCAAGGTGCAATTCTGAAATTTTTTGCTTTTTCCTGCTCCTCTTAGCATGATAAAGAAGATTCAAAGAGAGTGAGATGCCAGCTCCTTTCATTCAGTCAGTAGCTTCAATCATTTCTGGATGTTTTTCAATGGCAAAAATCAATGAATATTGTAAATGCACAAACAGTAATTTCTCCGCATTGCAAGGTGCAATTCTGAAATTTTTTGCTTTTTCCTGCTCCTCTAAGCATGATAAAGAAGATTCAAAGAGAGTGAGATGCCATATCCTTTCCTTCAGTCAGTAGCTTCAATCATTTCTGGTATATGAATAACATGATGTTTTTCAATGGCAAAAATCAATGAATTTTGTAAATGCACAAACAGTAATTTCTCCGCATTGCAAGGCGCAATTCTGAATTTTTTTGCTTTTTCCTGCTCCTCTTAGCATGATAAAGAAGATTCAAAGAGAGTGAGATGCCAGCTCCTTTCATTCAGTCAGTAGCTTCAATCATTTCTGGACATTTTTCAATGGCAAAAATCAATGAATATTGTAAATGCACAAACAGTAATTTCTCCGCATTGCAAGGTGCAATTCTGAAATTTTTTGCTTTTTCCTGCTCCTCTTAGCATGATAAAGAAGATTCAAAGAGAGTGAGATGCCAGCTCCTTTCATTCAGTCAGTAGCTTCAATCATTTCTGGACGTTTTTCAATGGCAAAAATCAATGAATATTGTAAATGCACAAACAGTAATTTCTCCGCATTGCAAGGTGCAATTCTGAAATTTTTTGCTTTTTCCTGCTCCTCTTAGCATGATAAAGAAGATTCAAAGAGAGTGAGATGCCAGCTCCTTTCATTCAGTCAGTAGCTTCAATCATTTCTGGACGTTTTTCAATGGCAAAAATCAATGAATATTGTAAATGCACAAACAGTAATTTCTCCGCATTGCAAGGTGCAATTCTGAAATTTTTTGCTTTTTCCTGCTCCTCTTAGCATGATAAAGAAGATTCAAAGAGAGTGAGATGCCAGCTCCTTTCATTCAGTCAGTAGCTTCAATCATTTCTGGACGTTTTTCAATGGCAAAAATCAATGAATATTGTAAATGCACAAACTGTAATTTCTCCGCATTGCAAGGTGCAATTCTGAAATTTTTTGCTTTTTCCTGCTCCTCTTAGCATGATAAAGAAGATTCAAAGAGAGTGAGATGCCAGCTCCTTTCATTCAGTCAGTAGCTTCAATCATTTCTGGTATATGAATAACATGATGATTTTCAATAGCAAAAATCAATGAATATTGTAAATGCACAAACAGTAATTTCTCCGCATTGCAAGGTGCAATTCTGAAATTTTTTGCTTTTTCCTGCTCCTCTTAGCATGATAAAGAAGATTCAAAGAGAGTGAGATGCCAGCTCCTTTCATTCAGTCAGTAGCTTCAATCATTTCTGGACGTTTTTCAATGGCAAAAATCAATGAATATTGTAAATGCACAAACAGTAATTTCTCCGCATTGCAAGGTGCAATTCTGAAATTTTTTGCTTTTTCCTGCTCCTCTTAGCATGATAAACAAGATTCAAAGAGAGTGAGATGCCAGCTCCTTTCATTCAGTCAGTAGCTTCAATCATTTCTGGACGTTTTTCAATGGCAAAAATCATTGAATATTGTAAATGCACAAACAGTAATTTCTCCGCATTGCAAGGTGCAATTCTGAAATTTTTTACTTTTTCCTGCTCCTCTTAGCATGATAAAGAAGATTCAAAGAGAGTGAGATGCCAGCTCCTTTCATTCAGTCAGTAGCTTCAATCATTTCTGGTATATGAATAACATGATGTTTTTCAATCGCAAAAATCAATGAATATTGTAAATGCACAAACTGTAATTTCTCCGCATTGCAAGGTGCAATTCTGAAATTTTTTGCTTTTTCCTGCTCCTCTTAGCATGATAAAGAAGATTCAAAGAGAGTGAGATGCCAGCTCCTTTCATTCAGTCAGTAGCTTCAATCATTTCTGGACGTTTTTCAATGGCAAAAATCAATGAATATTGTAAATGCACAAACAGTAATTTCTCCGCATTGCAAGGTGCAATTCTGAAATTTTTTGCTTTTTCCTGCTCCTCTTAGCATGATAAAGAAGATTCAAAGACAGTGAGATGCCAGATCCTTTCCTTCAGTCAGTAGCTTCAATCATTTCTGGTATATGAATAACATGATGTTTTTCAATGGCAAAAATCAATGAATTTTGTAAATGCACAAACAGTAATTTCTCCGCATTGCAAGGCGCAATTCTGAAATTTTTTGCTTTTTCCTGCTCCTCTTAGCATGATAAAGAAGATTCAAAGAGAGTGAGATGCCAGCTCCTTTCATTCAGTCAGTAGCTTCAATCATTTCTGGACGTTTTTCAATGGCAAAAATCAATGAATATTGTAAATGCACAAACAGTAATTTCTCCGCATTGCAAGGTGCAATTCTGAAATTTTTTGCTTTTTCCTGCTCCTCTAAGCATGATAAAGAAGATTCAAAGAGAGTGAGATGCCATATCCTTTCCTTCAGTCAGTAGCTTCAATCATTTCTGGTATATGAATAACATGATGTTTTTCAATGGCAAAAATCAATGAATTTTGTAAATGCACAAACAGTAATTTCTCCGCATTGCAAGGCGCAATTCTGAAATTTTTTGCTTTTTCCTGCTCCTCTTAGCATGATAAAGAAGATTCAAAGAGAGTGAGATGCCAGCTCCTTTCATTCAGTCAGTAGCTTCAATCATTTCTGGACATTTTTCAATGGCAAAAATCAATGAATATTGTAAATGCACAAACAGTAATTTCTCCGCATTGCAAGGTGCAATTCTGAAATTTTTTGCTTTTTCCTGCTCCTCTTAGCATGATAAAGAAGATTCAAAGAGAGTGAGATGCCAGCTCCTTTCATTCAGTCAGTAGCTTCAATCATTTCTGGACGTTTTTCAATGGCAAAAATCAATGAATATTGTAAATGCACAAACAGTAATTTCTCCGCATTGCAAGGTGCAATTCTGAAATTTTTTGCTTTTTCCTGCTCCTCTTAGCATGATAAAGAAGATTCAAAGAGAGTGAGATGCCAGCTCCTTTCATTCAGTCAGTACCTTCAATCATTTCTGGACGTTTTTCAATGGCAAAAATCAATGAATATTGTAAATGCACAAACAGTAATTTCTCCGCATTGCAAGGTGCAATTCTGAAATTTTTTGCTTTTTCCTGCTCCTCTTAGCATGATAAAGAAGATTCAAAGAGAGTGAGATGCCAGCTCCTTTCATTCAGTCAGTAGCTTCAATCATTTCTGGACGTTTTTCAATGGCAAAAATCAATGAATATTGTAAATGCACAAACTGTAATTTCTCCGCATTGCAAGGTGCAATTCTGAAATTTTTTGCTTTTTCCTGCTCCTCTTAGCATGATAAAGAAGATTCAAAGAGAGTGAGATGCCAGCTCCTTTCATTCAGTCAGTAGCTTCAATCATTTCTGGTATATGAATAACATGATGTTTTTCAATAGCAAAAATCAATGAATATTGTAAATGCACAAACAGTAATTTCTCCGCATTGCAAGGTGCAATTCTGAAATTTTTTGCTTTTTCCTGCTCCTCTTAGCATGATAAAGAAGATTCAAAGAGAGTGAGATGCCAGCTCCTTTCATTCAGTCAGTAGCTTCAATCATTTCTGGACGTTTTTCAATGGCAAAAATCAATGAATATTGTAAATGCACAAACAGTAATTTCTCCGCATTGCAAGGTGCAATTCTGAAATTTTTTGCTTTTTCCTGCTCCTCTTAGCATGATAAACAAGATTCAAAGAGAGTGAGATGCCAGCTCTTTTCATTCAGTCAGTAGCTTCAATCATTTCTGGACGTTTTTCAATGGCAAAAATCATTGAATATTGTAAATGCACAAACAGTAATTTCTCCGCATTGCAAGGTGCAATTCTGAAATTTTTTACTTTTTCCTGCTCCTCTTAGCATGATAAAGAAGATTCAAAGAGAGTGAGATGCCAGCTCCTTTCATTCAGTCAGTAGCTTCAATCATTTCTGGTATATGAATAACATGATGTTTTTCAATCGCAAAAATCAATGAATATTGTAAATGCACAAACTGTAATTTCTCCGCATTGCAAGGTGCAATTCTGAAATTTTTTGCTTTTTCCTGCTCCTCTTAGCATGATAAAGAAGATTCAAAGAGAGTGAGATGCCAGCTCCTTTCATTCAGTCAGTAGCTTCAATCATTTCTGGACGTTTTTCAATGGCAAAAATCAATGAATATTGTAAATGCACAAACAGTAATTTCTCCGCATTGCAAGGTGCAATTCTGAAATTTTTTGCTTTTTCCTGCTCCTCTTAGCATGATAAAGAAGATTCAAAGAGAGTGAGATGCCAGATCCTTTCCTTCAGTCAGTAGCTTCAATCATTTCTGGTATATGAATAACATGATGTTTTTCAATGGCAAAAATCAATGAATTTTGTAAATGCACAAACAGTAATTTCTCCGCATTGCAAGGCGCAATTCTGAAATTTTTTGCTTTTTCCTGCTCCTCTTAGCATGATAAAGAAGATTCAAAGAGAGTGAGATGCCAGCTCCTTTCATTCAGTCAGTAGCTTCAATCATTTCTGGACATTTTTCAATGGCAAAAATCAATGAATATTGTAAATGCACAAACAGTAATTTCTCCGCATTGCAAGGTGCAAATCTGAAATTTTTTGCTTTTTCCTGCTCCTCTTAGCATGATAAAGAAGATTCAAAGAGAGTGAGATGCCAGCTCCTTTCATTCAGTCAGTAGCTTCAATCATTTCTGGACGTTTTTCAATGGCAAAAATCAATGAATATTGTAAATGCACAAACAGTAATTTCTCCGCATTGCAAGGTGCAATTCTGAAATTTTTTGCTTTTTCCTGCTCCTCTAAGCATGATAAAGAAGATTCAAAGAGAGTGAGATGCCATATCCTTTCCTTCAGTCAGTAGCTTCAATCATTTCTGGTATATGAATAACATGATGTTTTTCAATGGCAAAAATCAATGAATTTTGTAAATGCACAAACAGTAATTTCTCCGCATTGCAAGGCGCAATTCTGAAATTTTTTGCTTTTTCCTGCTCCTCTTAGCATGATAAAGAAGATTCAAAGAGAGTGAGATGCCAGCTCCTTTCATTCAGTCAGTAGCTTCAATCATTTCTGGACATTTTTCAATGGCAAAAATCAATGAATATTGTAAATGCACAAACAGTAATTTCTCCGCATTGCAAGGTGCAATTCTGAAATTTTTTGCTTTTTCCTGCTCCTCTTAGCATGATAAAGAAGATTCAAAGAGAGTGAGATGCCAGCTCCTTTCATTCAGTCAGTAGCTTCAATCATTTCTGGACGTTTTTCAATGGCAAAAATCAATGAATATTGTAAATGCACAAACAGTAATTTCTCCGCATTGCAAGGTGCAATTCTGAAATTTTTTGCTTTTTCCTGCTCCTCTTAGCATGATAAAGAAGATTCAAAGAGAGTGAGATGCCAGCTCCTTTCATTCAGTCAGTACCTTCAATCATTTCTGGACGTTTTTCAATGGCAAAAATCAATGAATATTGTAAATGCACAAACAGTAATTTCTCCGCATTGCAAGGTGCAATTCTGAAATTTTTTGCTTTTTCCTGCTCCTCTTAGCATGATAAAGAAGATTCAAAGAGAGTGAGATGCCAGCTCCTTTCATTCAGTCAGTAGCTTCAATCATTTCTGGACGTTTTTCAATGGCAAAAATCAATGAATATTGTAAATGCACAAACTGTAATTTCTCCGCATTGCAAGGTGCAATTCTGAAATTTTTTGCTTTTTCCTGCTCCTCTTAGCATGATAAAGAAGATTCAAAGAGAGTGAGATGCCAGCTCCTTTCATTCAGTCAGTAGCTTCAATCATTTCTGGTATATGAATAACATGATGTTTTTCAATAGCAAAAATCAATGAATATTGTAAATGCACAAACAGTAATTTCTCCGCATTGCAAGGTGCAATTCTGAAATTTTTTGCTTTTTCCTGCTCCTCTTAGCATGATAAAGAAGATTCAAAGAGAGTGAGATGCCAGCTCCTTTCATTCAGTCAGTAGCTTCAATCATTTCTGGACGTTTTTCAATGGCAAAAATCAATGAATATTGTAAATGCACAAACAGTAATTTCTCCGCATTGCAAGGTGCAATTCTGAAATTTTTTGCTTTTTCCTGCTCCTCTTAGCATGATAAACAAGATTCAAAGAGAGTGAGATGCCAGCTCTTTTCATTCAGTCAGTAGCTTCAATCATTTCTGGACGTTTTTCAATGGCAAAAATCATTGAATATTGTAAATGCACAAACAGTAATTTCTCCGCATTGCAAGGTGCAATTCTGAAATTTTTTACTTTTTCCTGCTCCTCTTAGCATGATAAAGAAGATTCAAAGAGAGTGAGATGCCAGCTCCTTTCATTCAGTCAGTAGCTTCAATCATTTCTGGTATATGAATAACATGATGTTTTTCAATCGCAAAAATCAATGAATATTGTAAATGCACAAACTGTAATTTCTCCGCATTGCAAGGTGCAATTCTGAAATTTTTTGCTTTTTCCTGCTCCTCTTAGCATGATAAAGAAGATTCAAAGAGAGTGAGATGCCAGCTCCTTTCATTCAGTCAGTAGCTTCAATCATTTCTGGACGTTTTTCAATGGCAAAAATCAATGAATATTGTAAATGCACAAACAGTAATTTCTCCGCATTGCAAGGTGCAATTCTGAAATTTTTTGCTTTTTCCTGCTCCTCTTAGCATGATAAAGAAGATTCAAAGAGAGTGAGATGCCAGATCCTTTCCTTCAGTCAGTAGCTTCAATCATTTCTGGTATATGAATAACATGATGTTTTTCAATGGCAAAAATCAATGAATTTTGTAAATGCACAAACAGTAATTTCTCCGCATTGCAAGGCGCAATTCTGAAATTTTTTGCTTTTTCCTGCTCCTCTTAGCATGATAAAGAAGATTCAAAGAGAGTGAGATGCCAGCTCCTTTCATTCAGTCAGTAGCTTCAATCATTTCTGTACGTTTTTCAATGGCAAAAATCAATGAATATTGTAAATGCACAAACAGTAATTTCTCCGCATTGCAAGGTGCAATTCTGAAATTTTTTGCTTTTTCCTGCTCCTCTTAGCATGATAAACAAGATTCAAAGAGAGTGAGATGCCAGCTCTTTTCATTCAGTCAGTAGCTTCAATCATTTCTGGACGTTTTTCAATGGCAAAAATCATTGAATATTGTAAATGCACAAACAGTAATTTCTCCGCATTGCAAGGTGCAATTCTGAAATTTTTTACTTTTTCCTGCTCCTCTTAGCATGATAAAGAAGATTCAAAGAGAGTGAGATGCCAGCTCCTTTCATTCAGTCAGTAGCTTCAATCATTTCTGGTATATGAATAACATGATGTTTTTCAATCGCAAAAATCAATGAATATTGTAAATGCACAAACTGTAATTTCTCCGCATTGCAAGGTGCAATTCTGAAATTTTTTGCTTTTTCCTGCTCCTCTTAGCATGATAAAGAAGATTCAAAGAGAGTGAGATGCCAGCTCCTTTCATTCAGTCAGTAGCTTCAATCATTTCTGGACGTTTTTCAATGGCAAAAATCAATGAATATTGTAAATGCACAAACAGTAATTTCTCCGCATTGCAAGGTGCAATTCTGAAATTTTTTGCTTTTTCCTGCTCCTCTTAGCATGATAAAGAAGATTCAAAGAGAGTGAGATGCCAGATCCTTTCCTTCAGTCAGTAGCTTCAATCATTTCTGGTATATGAATAACATGATGTTTTTCAATGGCAAAAATCAATGAATTTTGTAAATGCACAAACAGTAATTTCTCCGCATTGCAAGGCGCAATTCTGAAATTTTTTGCTTTTTCCTGCTCCTCTTAGCATGATAAAGAAGATTCAAAGAGAGTGAGATGCCAGCTCCTTTCATTCAGTCAGTAGCTTCAATCATTTCTGGACATTTTTCAATGGCAAAAATCAATGAATATTGTAAATGCACAAACAGTAATTTCTCCGCATTGCAAGGTGCAATTCTGAAATTTTTTGCTTTTTCCTGCTCCTCTTAGCATGATAAAGAAGATTCAAAGAGAGTGAGATGCCAGCTCCTTTCATTCAGTCATTAGCTTCAATCATTTCTGGACGTTTTTCAATGGCAAAAATCAATGAATATTGTAAATGCACAAACAGTAATTTCTCCGCATTGCAAGGTGCAATTCTGAAATTTTTTGCTTTTTCCTGCTCCTCTTAGCATGATAAAGAAGATTCAAAGAGAGTGAGATGCCAGCTCCTTTCATTCAGTCAGTAGCTTCAATCATTTCTGGACGTTTTTCAATGGCAAAAATCAATGAATATTGTAAATGCACAAACAGTAATTTCTCCGCATTGCAAGGTGCAATTCTGAAATTTTTTGCTTTTTCCTGCTCCTCTTAGCATGATAAAGAAGATTCAAAGAGAGTGAGATGCCAGATCCTTTCCTTCAGTCAGTAGCTTCAATCATTTCTGGTATATGAATAACATGATGTTTTTCAATGGCAAAAATCAATGAATTTTGTAAATGCACAAACAGTAATTTCTCCGCATTGCAAGGCGCAATTCTGAAATTTTTTGCTTTTTCCTGCTCCTCTTAGCATGATAAAGAAGATTCAAAGAGAGTGAGATGCCAGCTCCTTTCATTCAGTCAGTAGCTTCAATCATTTCTGGACATTTTTCAATGGCAAAAATCAATGAATATTGTAAATGCACAAACAGTAATTTCTCCGCATTGCAAGGTGCAATTCTGAAATTTTTTGCTTTTTCCTGCTCCTCTTAGCATGATAAAGAAGATTCAAAGAGAGTGAGATGCCAGCTCCTTTCATTCAGTCAGTAGCTTCAATCATTTCTGGACGTTTTTCAATGGCAAAAATCAATGAATATTGTAAATGCACAAACAGTAATTTCTCCGCATTGCAAGGTGCAATTCTGAAATTTTTTGCTTTTTCCTGCTCCTCTTAGCATGATAAAGAAGATTCAAAGAGAGTGAGATGCCAGCTCCTTTCATTCAGTCAGTAGCTTCAATCATTTCTGGACGTTTTTCAATGGCAAAAATCAATGAATATTGTAAATGCACAAACAGTAATTTCTCCGCATTGCAATGTGCAATTCTAAAATTTTTTGCTTTTTCCTGCTCCTCTTAGCATGATAAAGAAGATTCAAAGAGAGTGAGATGCCAGCTCCTTTCATTCAGTCAGTAGCTTCAATCATTTCTGGACATTTTTCAATGGCAAAAATCAATGAATATTGTAAATGCACAAACAGTAATTTCTCCGCATTGCAATGTGCAATTCTGAAATTTTTTGCTTTTTCCTGCTCCTCTTAGCATGATAAAGAAGATTCAAAGAGAGTGAGATGCCAGCTCCTTTCATTCAGTCAGTAGCTTCAATCATTTCTGGACGTTTTTCAATGACAAAAATCAATGAATATTGTAAATGCACAAACAGTAATTTCTCTGCATTGCAAGGTGCAATTCTGAAATTTTTTGCTTTTTCCTGCTCCTCTTAGCATGATAAAGAAGATTCAAAGAGAGTGAGATGCCAGATCCTTTCCTTCAGTCAGTAGCTTCAATCATTTCTGGTATATGAATAACATGATATTTTTCAATGGCAAAAATCAATGAATTTTGTAAATGCACAAACAGTAATTTCTCCGCATTGCAAGGCGCAATTCTGAAATTTTTTGCTTTTTCCTGCTCCTCTTAGCATGATAAAGAAGATTCAAAGAGAGTGAGATGCCAGCTCCTTTCATTCAGTCAGTAGCTTCAATCATTTCTGGACATTTTTCAATGGCAAAAATCAATGAATATTGTAAATGCACAAACAGTAATTTCTCCGCATTGCAAGGTGCAATTCTGAAATTTTTTGCTTTTTCCTGCTCCTCTTAGCATGATAAAGAAGATTCAAAGAGAGTGAGATGCCAGCTCCTTTCATTCAGTCAGTAGCTTCAATCATTTCTGGACGTTTTTCAATGGCAAAAATCAATGAATATTGTAAATGCACAAACAGTAATTTCTCCGCATTGCAAGGTGCAATTCTGAAATTTTTTGCTTTTTCCTGCTCCTCTTAGCATGATAAAGAAGATTCAAAGAGAGTGAGATGCCAGCTCCTTTCATTCAGTCAGTAGCTTCAATCATTTCTGGACGTTTTTCAATGGCAAAAATCAATGAATATTGTAAATGCACAAACAGTAATTTCTCCGCATTGCAAGGTGCAATTCTGAAATTTTTTGATTTTTCCTGCTCCTCTTAGCATGATAAAGAAGATTCAAAGAGAGTGAGATGCCAGATCCTTTCCTTCAGTCAGTAGCTTCAATCATTTCTGGTATATGAATAACATGATGTTTTTCAATGGCAAAAATCAATGAATTTTGTAAATGCACAAACAGTAATTTCTCCGCATTGCAAGGTGCAATTCTGAAATTTTTTGCTTTTTCCTGCTCCTCTTAGCATGATAAAGAAGATTCAAAGAGAGTGAGATGCCAGCTCCTTTCTTTCAGTCAGTAGCTTCAATCATTTCTGGACGTTTTTCAATGGCAAAAATCAATGAATATTGTAAATGCACAAACAGTAATTTCTCCGCATTGCAATGTGCAATTCTGAAATTTTTTGCTTTTTCCTGCTCCTCTTAGCATGATAAAGAAGATTCAAAGAGAGTGAGATGCCAGCTCCTTTCATTCAGTCAGTAGCTTCAAACATTTCTGGTACATGAATAACAAGATGTTTTTCAATGGCAAAAATCAATGAATATTGTAAATGCACAAACAGTAATTTCTCCGCATTGCAAGGTGCAATTCTGAAATTTTTTGCTTTTTCCTGCTCCTCTTAGCATGATAAAGAAGATTCAAAGAGAGTGAGATGCCAGCTCCTTTCGTTCAGTCAGTAGCTTCAATCATTTCTGGACGTTTTTCAATGGCAAAAATCATTGAATATTATAAATGCACAAACAGTAATTTCTCCACATTGCAAGGTGCAATTCTGAAATTTTTTACTTTTTCCTGCTCCTCTTAGCATGATAAAGAAGATTCAAAGAGAGTGAGATGCCAGCTCCTTTCATTCAGTCAGTAGCTTCAATCATTTCTGGTATATGAATAACATGATGTTTTTCAATGGCAAAAATCAATGAATATTGTAAATGCACAAACAGTAATTTCTCCGCATTGCAAGGTGCAATTCTGAAATTTTTTGCTTTTTCCTGCTCCTCTTAGCATGATAAAGAAGATTCAAAGAGAGTGAGATGCCAGCTCCTTTCATTCAGTCAGTAGCTTCAATCATTTCTGGACGTTTTTCAATGGCAAAAATCAATGAATATTGTAAATGCACAAACAGTAATTTCTCCGCATTGCAAGGTGCAATTCTGAAATTTTTTGCTTTTTCCTGCTCCTCTTAGCATGATAAACAAGATTCAAAGAGAGTGAGATGCCAGCTCATTTCATTCAGTCAGTAGCTTCAATCATTTCTGGACGTTTTTCAATGGCAAAAATCATTGAATATTGTAAATGCACAAACAGTAATTTCTCCGCATTGCAAGGTGCAATTCTGAAATTTTTTACTTTTTCCTGCTCCTCTTAGCATGATAAAGAAGATTCAAAGAGAGTGAGATGCCAGCTCCTTTCATTCAGTCAGTAGCTTCAATCATTTCTGGTATATGAATAACATGATGTTTTTCAATCGCAAAAATCAATGAATATTGTAAATGCACAAACAGTAATTTCTCCGCATTGCAAGGTGCAATTCTGAAATGTTTTGCTTTTTCCTGCTCCTCTTAGCATGATAAAGAAGATTCAAAGAGAGTGAGATGCCAGCTCCTTTCATTCAGTCAGTAGCTTCAATCATTTCTGGACGTTTTTCAATGGCAAAAATCAATGAATATTGTAAATGCACAAACAGTAATTTCTCCGCATTGCAAGGTGCAATTCTGAAATTTTTTGCTTTTTCCTGCTCCTCTAAGCATGACAAAGAAGATTCAAAGAGAGTGAGATGCCAGATCCTTTCCTTCAGTCAGTAGCTTCAATCATTTCTGGTATATGAATAACATGATGTTTTTCAATGGCAAAAATCAATGAATTTTGTAAATGCACAAACAGTAATTTCTCCGCATTGCAAGGCGCAATTCTGAAATTTTTTCTTTTTCCTGCTCCTCTTAGCATGATAAAGAAGATTCAAAGAGAGTGAGATGCCAGCTCCTTTCATTCAGTCAGTAGCTTCAATCATTTCTGGACATTTTTCAATGGCAAAAATCAATGAATATTGTAAATGCACAAACAGTAATTTCTCCGCATTGCAAGGTGCAATTCTGAAATTTTTTGCTTTTTCCTGCTCCTCTTAGCATGATAAAGAAGATTCAAAGAGAGTGAGATGCCAGCTCCTTTCATTCAGTCAGTAGCTTCAATCATTTCTGGACGTTTTTCAATGGCAAAAATCAATGAATATTGTAAATGCACAAACAGTAATTTCTCCGCATTGCAAGGTGCAATTCTGAAATTTTTTGCTTTTTCCTGCTCCTCTTAGCATGATAAAGAAGATTCAAAGAGAGTGAGATGCCAGCTCCTTTCATTCAGTCAGTACCTTCAATCATTTCTGGACGTTTTTCAATGGCAAAAATCAATGAATATTGTAAATGCACAAACAGTAATTTCTCCGCATTGCAAGGTGCAATTCTGAAATTTTTTGCTTTTTCCTGCTCCTCTTAGCATGATAAAGAAGATTCAAAGAGAGTGAGATGCCAGCTCCTTTCATTCAGTCAGTAGCTTCAATCATTTCTGGACGTTTTTCAATGGCAAAAATCAATGAATATTGTAAATGCACAAACTGTAATTTCTCCGCATTGCAAGGTGCAATTCTGAAATTTTTTGCTTTTTCCTGCTCCTCTTAGCATGATAAAGAAGATTCAAAGAGAGTGAGATGCCAGCTCCTTTCATTCAGTCAGTAGCTTCAATCATTTCTGGTATATGAATAACATCATGTTTTTCAATAGCAAAAATCAATGAATATTGTAAATGCACAAACAGTAATTTCTCCGCATTGCAAGGTGCAATTCTGAAATTTTTTGCTTTTTCCTGCTCCTCTTAGCATGATAAAGAAGATTCAAAGAGAGTGAGATGCCAGCTCCTTTCATTCAGTCAGTAGCTTCAATCATTTCTGGACATTTTTCGATGGCAAAAATCAATGAATATTGTAAATGCACAAACAGTAATTTCTCCGCATTGCAAGGTGCAATTCTGAAATTTTTTGCTTTTTCCTGCTCCTCTTAGCATGATAAAGAAGATTCAAAGAGAGTGAGATGCCAGCTCCTTTCATTCAGTCAGTAGCTTCAATCATTTCTGGACGTTTTTCAATGGCAAAAATCAATGAATATTGTAAATGCACAAACAGTAATTTCTCCGCATTGCAAGGTGCAATTCTGAAATTTTTTGCTTTTTCCTGCTCCTCTTAGCATGATAAAGAAGATTCAAAGAGAGTGAGATGCCAGCTCCTTTCGTTCAGTCAGTAGCTTCAATCATTTCTGGACGTTTTTCAATGGCAAAAATCATTGAATATTATAAATGCACAAACAGTAATTTCTCCACATTGCAAGGTGCAATTCTGAAATTTTTTACTTTTTCCTGCTCCTCTTAGCATGATAAAGAAGATTCAAAGAGAGTGAGATGCCAGCTCCTTTCATTCAGTCAGTAGCTTCAATCATTTCTGGTATATGAATAACATGATGTTTTTCAATGGCAAAAATCAATGAATATTGTAAATGCACAAACAGTAATTTCTCCGCATTGCAAGGTGCAATTCTGAAATTTTTTGCTTTTTCCTGCTCCTCTTAGCATGATAAAGAAGATTCAAAGAGAGTGAGATGCCAGCTCCTTTCATTCAGTCAGTAGCTTCAATCATTTCTGGACGTTTTTCAATGGCAAAAATCAATGAATATTGTAAATGCACAAACAGTAATTTCTCCGCATTGCAAGGTGCAATTCTGAAATTTTTTGCTTTTTCCTGCTCCTCTTAGCATGATAAACAAGATTCAAAGAGAGTGAGATGCCAGCTCATTTCATTCAGTCAGTAGCTTCAATCATTTCTGGACGTTTTTCAATGGCAAAAATCATTGAATATTGTAAATGCACAAACAGTAATTTCTCCGCATTGCAAGGTGCAATTCTGAAATTTTTTACTTTTTCCTGCTCCTCTTAGCATGATAAAGAAGATTCAAAGAGAGTGAGATGCCAGCTCCTTTCATTCAGTCAGTAGCTTCAATCATTTCTGGTATATGAATAACATGATGTTTTTCAATCGCAAAAATCAATGAATATTGTAAATGCACAAACAGTAATTTCTCCGCATTGCAAGGTGCAATTCTGAAATTTTTTGCTTTTTCCTGCTCCTCTTAGCATGATAAAGAAGATTCAAAGAGAGTGAGATGCCAGCTCCTTTCATTCAGTCAGTAGCTTCAATCATTTCTGGACGTTTTTCAATGGCAAAAATCAATGAATATTGTAAATGCACAAACAGTAATTTCTCCGCATTGCAAGGTGCAATTCTGAAATTTTTTGCTTTTTCCTGCTCCTCTAAGCATGATAAAGAAGATTCAAAGAGAGTGAGATGCCAGATCCTTTCCTTCAGTCAGTAGCTTCAATCATTTCTGGTATATGAATAACATGATGTTTTTCAATGGCAAAAATCAATGAATTTTGTAAATGCACAAACAGTAATTTCTCCGCATTGCAAGGCGCAATTCTGAAATTTTTTGCTTTTTCCTGCTCCTCTTAGCATGATAAAGAAGATTCAAAGAGAGTGAGATGCCAGCTCCTTTCATTCAGTCAGTAGCTTCAATCATTTCTGGACATTTTTCAATGGCAAAAATCAATGAATATTGTAAATGCACAAACAGTAATTTCTCCGCATTGCAAGGTGCAATTCTGAAATTTTTTGCTTTTTCCTGCTCCTCTTAGCATGATAAAGAAGATTCAAAGAGAGTGAGATGCCAGCTCCTTTCATTCAGTCAGTAGCTTCAATCATTTCTGGACGTTTTTCAATGGCAAAAATCAATGAATATTGTAAATGCACAAACAGTAATTTCTCCGCATTGCAAGGTGCAATTCTGAAATTTTTTGCTTTTTCCTGCTCCTCTTAGCATGATAAAGAAGATTCAAAGAGAGTGAGATGCCAGCTCCTTTCATTCAGTCAGTACCTTCAATCATTTCTGGACGTTTTTCAATGGCAAAAATCAATGAATATTGTAAATGCACAAACAGTAATTTCTCCGCATTGCAAGGTGCAATTCTGAAATTTTTTGCTTTTTCCTGCTCCTCTTAGCATGATAAAGAAGATTCAAAGAGAGTGAGATGCCAGCTCCTTTCATTCAGTCAGTAGCTTCAATCATTTCTGGACGTTTTTCAATGGCAAAAATCAATGAATATTGTAAATGCACAAACTGTAATTTCTCCGCATTGCAAGGTGCAATTCTGAAATTTTTTGCTTTTTCCTGCTCCTCTTAGCATGATAAAGAAGATTCAAAGAGAGTGAGATGCCAGCTCCTTTCATTCAGTCAGTAGCTTCAATCATTTCTGGACGTTTTTCAATGGCAAAAATCAATGAATATTGTAAATGCACAAACTGTAATTTCTCCGCATTGCAAGGTGCAATTCTGAAATTTTTTGCTTTTTCCTGCTCCTCTTAGCATGATAAAGAAGATTCAAAGAGAGTGAGATGCCAGCTCCTTTCATTCAGTCAGTAGCTTCAATCATTTCTGGTATATGAATAACATGATGTTTTTCAATAGCAAAAATCAATGAATATTGTAAATGCACAAACAGTAATTTCTCCGCATTGCAAGGTGCAATTCTGAAATTTTTTGCTTTTTCCTG
Organism: Phyllobates terribilis; assembly: GCF_046119375.1. NCBI lineage: Eukaryota > Metazoa > Chordata > Amphibia > Anura > Dendrobatidae > Phyllobates > Phyllobates terribilis. The sequence goes on from NW_027363371.1 coordinate 395,209, forward strand.
CTCCTCTTAGCATGATAAAGAAGATTCAAAGAGAGTGAGATGCCAGCTCCTTTCATTCAGTCAGTAGCTTCAATCATTTCTGGACATTTTTCAATGGCAAAAATCAATGAATATTGTAAATGCACAAACAGTAATTTCTCCGCATTGCAAGGTGCAATTCTGAAATTTTTTGCTTTTTCCTGCTCCTCTTAGCATGATAAAGAAGATTCAAAGAGAGTGAGATGCCAGCTCCTTTCATTCAGTCAGTAGCTTCAATCATTTCTGGACGTTTTTCAATGGCAAAAATCAATGAATATTGTAAATGCACAAACAGTAATTTCTCCGCATTGCAAGGTGCAATTCTGAAATTTTTTGCTTTTTCCTGCTCCTCTTAGCATGATAAAGAAGATTCAAAGAGAGTGAGATGCCAGCTCCTTTCGTTCAGTCAGTAGCTTCAATCATTTCTGGACGTTTTTCAATGGCAAAAATCATTGAATATTATAAATGCACAAACAGTAATTTCTCCACATTGCAAGGTGCAATTCTGAAATTTTTTACTTTTTCCTGCTCCTCTTAGCATGATAAAGAAGATTCAAAGAGAGTGAGATGCCAGCTCCTTTCATTCAGTCAGTAGCTTCAATCATTTCTGGTATATGAATAACATGATGTTTTTCAATGGCAAAAATCAATGAATATTGTAAATGCACAAACAGTAATTTCTCCGCATTGCAAGGTGCAATTCTGAAATTTTTTGCTTTTTCCTGCTCCTCTTAGCATGATAAAGAAGATTCAAAGAGAGTGAGATGCCAGCTCCTTTCATTCAGTCAGTAGCTTCAATCATTTCTGGACGTTTTTCAATGGCAAAAATCAATGAATATTGTAAATGCACAAACAGTAATTTCTCCGCATTGCAAGGTGCAATTCTGAAATTTTTTGCTTTTTCCTGCTCCTCTTAGCATGATAAACAAGATTCAAAGAGAGTGAGATGCCAGCTCATTTCATTCAGTCAGTAGCTTCAATCATTTCTGGACGTTTTTCAATGGCAAAAATCATTGAATATTGTAAATGCACAAACAGTAATTTCTCCGCATTGCAAGGTGCAATTCTGAAATTTTTTACTTTTTCCTGCTCCTCTTAGCATGATAAAGAAGATTCAAAGAGAGTGAGATGCCAGCTCCTTTCATTCAGTCAGTAGCTTCAATCATTTCTGGTATATGAATAACATGATGTTTTTCAATCGCAAAAATCAATGAATATTGTAAATGCACAAACAGTAATTTCTCCGCATTGCAAGGTGCAATTCTGAAATTTTTTGCTTTTTCCTGCTCCTCTTAGCATGATAAAGAAGATTCAAAGAGAGTGAGATGCCAGCTCCTTTCATTCAGTCAGTAGCTTCAATCATTTCTGGACGTTTTTCAATGGCAAAAATCAATGAATATTGTAAATGCACAAACAGTAATTTCTCCGCATTGCAAGGTGCAATTCTGAAATTTTTTGCTTTTTCCTGCTCCTCTAAGCATGATAAAGAAGATTCAAAGAGAGTGAGATGCCAGATCCTTTCCTTCAGTCAGTAGCTTCAATCATTTCTGGTATATGAATAACATGATGTTTTTCAATGGCAAAAATCAATGAATTTTGTAAATGCACAAACAGTAATTTCTCCGCATTGCAAGGCGCAATTCTGAAATTTTTTGCTTTTTCCTGCTCCTCTTAGCATGATAAAGAAGATTCAAAGAGAGTGAGATGCCAGCTCCTTTCATTCAGTCAGTAGCTTCAATCATTTCTGGACATTTTTCAATGGCAAAAATCAATGAATATTGTAAATGCACAAACAGTAATTTCTCCGCATTGCAAGGTGCAATTCTGAAATTTTTTGCTTTTTCCTGCTCCTCTTAGCATGATAAAGAAGATTCAAAGAGAGTGAGATGCCAGCTCCTTTCATTCAGTCAGTAGCTTCAATCATTTCTGGACGTTTTTCAATGGCAAAAATCAATGAATATTGTAAATGCACAAACAGTAATTTCTCCGCATTGCAAGGTGCAATTCTGAAATTTTTTGCTTTTTCCTGCTCCTCTTAGCATGATAAAGAAGATTCAAAGAGAGTGAGATGCCAGCTCCTTTCATTCAGTCAGTACCTTCAATCATTTCTGGACGTTTTTCAATGGCAAAAATCAATGAATATTGTAAATGCACAAACAGTAATTTCTCCGCATTGCAAGGTGCAATTCTGAAATTTTTTGCTTTTTCCTGCTCCTCTTAGCATGATAAAGAAGATTCAAAGAGAGTGAGATGCCAGCTCCTTTCATTCAGTCAGTAGCTTCAATCATTTCTGGACGTTTTTCAATGGCAAAAATCAATGAATATTGTAAATGCACAAACTGTAATTTCTCCGCATTGCAAGGTGCAATTCTGAAATTTTTTGCTTTTTCCTGCTCCTCTTAGCATGATAAAGAAGATTCAAAGAGAGTGAGATGCCAGCTCCTTTCATTCAGTCAGTAGCTTCAATCATTTCTGGTATATGAATAACATGATGTTTTTCAATAGCAAAAATCAATGAATATTGTAAATGCACAAACAGTAATTTCTCCGCATTGCAAGGTGCAATTCTGAAATTTTTTGCTTTTTCCTGCTCCTCTTAGCATGATAAAGAAGATTCAAAGAGAGTGAGATGCCAGCTCCTTTCATTCAGTCAGTAGCTTCAATCATTTCTGGATGTTTTTCAATGGCAAAAATCAATGAATATTGTAAATGCACAAACAGTAATTTCTCCGCATTGCAAGGTGCAATTCTGAAATTTTTTACTTTTTCCTGCTCCTCTTAGCATGATAAAGAAGATTCAAAGAGAGTGAGATGCCAGCTCCTTTCATTCAGTCAGTAGCTTCAATCATTTCTGGTATATGAATAACATGATGTTTTTCAATCGCAAAAATCAATGAATATTGTAAATGCACAAACAGTAATTTCTCCGCATTGCAAGGTGCAATTCTGAAATTTTTTGCTTTTTCCTGCTCCTCTTAGCATGATAAAGAAGATTCAAAGAGAGTGAGATGCCAGCTCCTTTCATTCAGTCAGTAGCTTCAATCATTTCTGGACGTTTTTCAATGGCAAAAATCAATGAATATTGTAAATGCACAAACAGTAATTTCTCCGCATTGCAAGGTGCAATTCTGAAATATTTTGCTTTTTCCTGCTCCTCTAAGCATGATAAAGAAGATTCAAAGAGAGTGAGATGCCAGATCCTTTCCTTCAGTCAGTAGCTTCAATCATTTCTGGTATATGAATAACATGATGTTTTTCAATGGCAAAAATCAATGAATTTTGTAAATGCACAAACAGTAATTTCTCCGCATTGCAAGGCGCAATTCTGAAATTTTTTGCTTTTTCCTGCTCCTCTTAGCATGATAAAGAAGATTCAAAGAGAGTGAGATGCCAGCTCCTTTCATTCAGTCAGTAGCTTCAATCATTTCTGGACATTTTTCAATGGCAAAAATCAATGAATATTGTAAATGCACAAACAGTAATTTCTCCGCATTGCAAGGTGCAATTCTGAAATTTTTTGCTTTTTCCTGCTCCTCTTAGCATGATAAAGAAGATTCAAAGAGAGTGAGATGCCAGCTCCTTTCATTCAGTCAGTAGCTTCAATCATTTCTGGACGTTTTTCAATGGCAAAAATCAATGAATATTGTAAATGCACAAACAGTAATTTCTCCGCATTGCAAGGTGCAATTCTGAAATTTTTTACTTTTTCCTGCTCCTCTTAGCATGATAAAGAAGATTCAAAGAGAGTGAGATGCCAGCTCCTTTCATTCAGTCAGTACCTTCAATCATTTCTGGACGTTTTTCAATGGCAAAAATCAATGAATATTGTAAATGCACAAACAGTAATTTCTCCGCATTGCAAGGTGCAATTCTGAAATTTTTTGCTTTTTCCTGCTCCTCTTAGCATGATAAAGAAGATTCAAAGAGAGTGAGATGCCAGCTCCTTTCATTCAGTCAGTAGCTTCAATCATTTCTGGACGTTTTTCAATGGCAAAAATCAATGAATATTGTAAATGCACAAACTGTAATTTCTCCGCATTGCAAGGTGCAATTCTGAAATTTTTTGCTTTTTCCTGCTCCTCTTAGCATGATAAAGAAGATTCAAAGAGAGTGAGATGCCAGCTCCTTTCATTCAGTCAGTAGCTTCAATCATTTCTGGTATATGAATAACATGATGTTTTTCAATCGCAAAAATCAATGAATATTGTAAATGCACAAACAGTAATTTCTCCGCATTGCAAGGTGCAATTCTGAAATTTTTTGCTTTTTCCTGCTCCTCTTAGCATGATAAAGAAGATTCAAAGAGAGTGAGATGCCAGCTCCTTTCCTTCAGTCAGTAGCTTCAATCATTTCTGGTATATGAATAACATGATGTTTTTCAATGGCAAAAATCAATGAATTTTGTAAATGCACAAACAGTAATTTCTCCGCATTGCAAGGCGCAATTCTGAAATTTTTTGCTTTTTCCTGCTCCTCTTAGCATGATAAAGAAGATTCAAAGAGAGTGAGATGCCAGCTCCTTTCATTCAGTCAGTAGCTTCAATCATTTCTGGACATTTTTCAATGGCAAAAATCAATGAATATTGTAAATGCACAAACAGTAATTTCTCCGCATTGCAAGGTGCAATTCTGAAATTTTTTGCTTTTTCCTGCTCCTCTTAGCATGATAAAGAAGATTCAAGGAGAGTGAGATGCCAGCTCCTTTCATTCAGTCAGTAGCTACAATCATTTCTGGACGTTTTTCAATGGCAAAAATCAATGAATATTGTAAATGCACAAACAGTAATTTCTCCGCATTGCAAGGTGCAATTCTGAAATTTTTTGCTTTTTCCTGCTCCTCTTAGCATGATAAAGAAGATTCAAAGAGAGTGAGGTGCCAGCTCCTTTCATTCAGTCAGGAGCTTCAAACATTTCTGGTATATGAATAACATGTTTTTCAATGGCAAAAATCAATGAATATTGTAAATGCACAAACAGTAATTTCTCCGCATTGCAAGGTGCAATTCTGAAATTTTTTGCTTTTTCCTGCTCCTCTTAGCATGATAAAGAAGATTCAAAGAGAGTGAGATGCCAGCTCCTTTCATTCAGTCAGTAGCTTCAATCATTTCTGGACGTTTTTCAATGGCAAAAATCAATGAATATTGTAAATGCACAAACTGTAATTTCTCCGCATTGCAAGGTGCAATTCTGAAATTTTTTGCTTTTTCCTGCTCCTCTTAGCATGATAAAGAAGATTCAAAGAGAGTGAGATGCCAGCTCCTTTCATTCAGTCAGTAGCTTCAATCATTTCTGGACGTTTTTCAATGGCAAAAATCAATGAATATTGTAAATGCACAAACTGTAATTTCTCCGCATTGCAAGGTGCAATTCTGAAATTTTTTGCTTTTTCCTGCTCCTCTTAGCATGATAAAGAAGATTCAAAGAGAGTGAGATGCCAGCTCCTTTCATTCAGTCAGTAGCTTCAATCATTTCTGGACGTTTTTCAATGGCAAAAATCAATGAATATTGTAAATGCACAAACAGTAAATTCTCCGCATTGCAAGGTGCAATTCTGAAATTTTTTGCTTTTTCCTGCTCCTCTTAGCATGATAAAGAAGATTCAAAGAGAGTGAGATGCCAGCTCCTTTCCTTCAGTCAGTAGCTTCAATCATTTCTGGTATATGAATAACATGATGTTTTTCAATGGGAAAAATCAATGAATTTTGTAAATGCACAAACAGTAATTTCTCCGCATTGCAAGGCGCAATTCTGAAATTTTTTGCTTTTTCCTGCTCCTCTTAGCATGATAAAGAAGATTCAAAGAGAGTGAGATGCCAGCTCCTTTCATTCAGTCAGTAGCTTCAATCATTTCTGGACATTTTTCAATGGCAAAAATCAATGAATATTGTAAATGTACAAACAGTAATTTCTCCGCATTGCAAGGTGCAATTCTGAAATTTTTTGCTTTTTCCTGCTCCTCTTAGCATGATAAAGAAGATTCAAAGAGAGTGAGATGCCAGCTCCTTTCATTCAGTCAGTAGCTTCAATCATTTCTGGACGTTTTTCAATGGCAAAAATCAATGAATATTGTAAATGCACAAACAGTAATTTCTCCGCATTGCAAGGTGCAATTCTGAAATTTTTTGCTTTTTCCTGCTCCTCTTAGCATGATAAAGAAGATTCAAAGAGAGTGAGGTGCCAGCTCCTTTCATTCAGTCAGGAGCTTCAAACATTTCTGGTATATGAATAACATGTTTTTCAATGGCAAAAATCAATGAATATTGTAAATGCACAAACAGTAAATTCTCCGCATTGCAAGGTGCAATTCTGAAATTTTTTGCTTTTTCCTGCTCCTCTTAGCATGATAAAGAAGATTCAAAGAGAGTGAGATGCCAGCTCCTTTCATTCAGTCAGTAGCTTCAATCATTTCTGGACGTTTTTCAATGGCAAAAATCAATGAATATTGTAAATGCACAAACTGTAATTTCTCCGCATTGCAAGGTGCAATTCTGAAATTTTTTGCTTTTTCCTGCTCCTCTTAGCATGATAAAGAAGATTCAAAGAGAGTGAGATGCCAGCTCCTTTCATTCAGTCAGTAGCTTCAATCATTTCTGGACGTTTTTCAATGGCAAAAATCAACGAATATTGTAAATGCACAAACAGTAATTTCTCCGCATTGCAAGGTGCAATTCTGAAATTTTTTGCTTTTTCCTGCTCCTCTTAGCATGATAAAGAAGATTCAAAGAGAGTGAGATGCCAGCTCCTTTCATTCAGTCAGTAGCTTCAATCATTTCTGGACGTTTTTCAATGGCAAAAATCAATGAATATTGTAAATGCACAAACTGTAATTTCTCCGCATTGCAAGGTGCAATTCTGAAATTTTTTGCTTTTTCCTGCTCCACTTAGCATGATAAAGAAGATTCAAAGAGAGTGAGATGCCAGCTCCTTTCATTCAGTCAGTAGCTTCAATCATTTCTGGACGTTTTTCAATGGCAAAAATCAATGAATATTGTAAATGCACAAACAGTAATTTCTCCGCATTGCAAGTTGCAATTCTGAAATTTTTTGCTTTTTCCTGCTCCTCTTAGCATGATAAAGAAGATTCAAAGAGAGTGAGATGCCAGCTCCTTTCATTCAGTCAGTACCTTCAATCATTTCTGGACGTTTTTCAATGGCAAAAATCAATGAATATTGTAAATGCACAAACAGTAATTTCTCCGCATTGCAAGGTGCAATTCTGAAATTTTTTGCTTTTTCCTGCTCCTCTTAGCATGATAAAGAAGATTCAAAGAGAGTGAGATGCCAGCTCCTTTCATTCAGTCAGTAGCTTCAAACATTTCTGGTATATGAATAACATGATGTTTTTCAATGGCAAAAATCAATGAATATTGTAAATGCACAAACAGTAATTTCTCCGCATTGCAAGGTGCAATTCTGAAATTTTTTGCTTTTTCCTGCTCCTCTTAGCATGATAAAGAAGATTCAAAGAGAATGAGATGCCAGCTCCTTTCATTCAGTCAGTAGCTTCAATCATTTCTGGACGTTTTTCAATGGCAAAAATCAACGAATATTGTAAATGCACAAACAGTAATTTCTCCGCATTGCAAGGTGCAATTCTGAAATTTTTTGCTTTTTCCTGCTCCTCTTAGCATGATAAAGAAGATTCAAAGAGAGTGAGATGCCAGCTCCTTTCATTCAGTCAGTAGCTTCAATCATTTCTGGACGTTTTTCAATGGCAAAAATCAATGAATATTGTAAATGCACAAACTGTAATTTCTCCGCATTGCAAGGTGCAATTCTGAAATTTTTTGCTTTTTCCTGCTCCTCTTAGCATGATAAAGAAGATTCAAAGAGAGTGAGATGCCAGCTTCTTTCATTCAGTCAGTAGCTTCAATCATTTCTGGACGTTTTTCAATGGCAAAAATCAATGAATATTGTAAATGCACAAACAGTAAATTCTCCGCATTGCAAGGTGCAATTCTGAAATTTTTTGCTTTTTCCTGCTCCTCTTAGCATGATAAAGAAGATTCAAAGAGAGTGAGATGCCAGCTCCTTTCCTTCAGTCAGTAGCTTCAATCATTTCTGGTATATGAATAACATGATGTTTTTCAATGGCAAAAATCAATGAATTTTGTAAATGCACAAACAGTAATTTCTCCGCATTGCAAGGCGCAATTCTGAAATTTTTTGCTTTTTCCTGCTCCTCTTAGCATGATAAAGAAGATTCAAAGAGAGTGAGATGCCAGCTCCTTTCATTCAGTCAGTAGCTTCAATCATTTCTGGACATTTTTCAATGGCAAAAATCAATGAATATTGTAAATGCACAAACAGTAATTTCTCCGCATTGCAAGGTGCAATTCTGAAATTTTTTGCTTTTTCCTGCTCCTCTTAGCATGATAAAGAAGATTCAAAGAGAGTGAGATGCCAGCTCCTTTCATTCAGTCAGTAGCTTCAATCATTTCTGGACGTTTTTCAATGGCAAAAATCAATGAATATTGTAAATGCACAAACAGTAATTTCTCCGCATTGCAAGGTGCAATTCTGAAATTTTTTGCTTTTTCCTGCTCCTCTTAGCATGATAAAGAAGATTCAAAGAGAGTGAGGTGCCAGCTCCTTTCATTCAGTCAGGAGCTTCAAACATTTCTGGTATATGAATAACATGTTTTTCAATGGCAAAAATCAATGAATATTGTAAATGCACAAACAGTAAATTCTCCGCATTGCAAGGTGCAATTCTGAAATTTTTTGCTTTTTCCTGCTCCTCTTAGCATGATAAAGAAGATTCAAAGAGAGTGAGATGCCAGCTCCTTTCATTCAGTCAGTAGCTTCAATCATTTCTGGACGTTTTTCAATGGCAAAAATCAACGAATATTGTAAATGCACAAACAGTAATTTCTCCGCATTGCAAGGTGCAATTCTGAAATTTTTTGCTTTTTCCTGCTCCTCTTAGCATGATAAAGAAGATTCAAAGAGAGTGAGATGCCAGCTCCTTTCATTCAGTCAGTAGCTTCAATCATTTCTGGACATTTTTCAATGGCAAAAATCAATGAATATTGTAAATGCACAAACAGTAATTTCTCCGCATTGCAAGGTGCAATTCTGAAATTTTTTGCTTTTTCCTGCTCCTCTTAGCATGATAAAGAAGATTCAAGGAGAGTGAGATGCCAGCTCCTTTCATTCAGTCAGTAGCTACAATCATTTCTGGACGTTTTTCAATGGCAAAAATCAATGAATATTGTAAATGCACAAACAGTAATTTCTCCGCATTGCAAGGTGCAATTCTGAAATTTTTTGCTTTTTCCTGCTCCTCTTAGCATGATAAAGAAGATTCAAAGAGAGTGAGGTGCCAGCTCCTTTCATTCAGTCAGGAGCTTCAAACATTTCTGGTATATGAATAACATGTTTTTCAATGGCAAAAATCAATGAATATTGTAAATGCACAAACAGTAATTTCTCCGCATTGCAAGGTGCAATTCTGAAATTTTTTGCTTTTTCCTGCTCCTCTTAGCATGATAAAGAAGATTCAAAGAGAGTGAGATGCCAGCTCCTTTCATTCAGTCAGTAGCTTCAATCATTTCTGGACGTTTTTCAATGGCAAAAATCAATGAATATTGTAAATGCACAAACTGTAATTTCTCCGCATTGCAAGGTGCAATTCTGAAATTTTTTGCTTTTTCCTGCTCCTCTTAGCATGATAAAGAAGATTCAAAGAGAGTGAGATGCCAGCTCCTTTCATTCAGTCAGTAGCTTCAATCATTTCTGGACATTTTTCAATGGCAAAAATCAACGAATATTGTAAATTCACAAACAGTAATTTCTCCGCATTGCAAGGTGCAATTCTGAAATTTTTTGCTTTTTCCTGCTCCTCTTAGCATGATAAAGAAGATTCAAAGAGAGTGAGATGCCAGCTCCTTTCATTCAGTCAGTAGCTTCAATCATTTCTGGACGTTTTTCAATGGCAAAAATCAATGAATATTGTAAATGCACAAACTGTAATTTCTCCGCATTGCAAGGTGCAATTCTGAAATTTTTTGCTTTTTCCTGCTCCTCTTAGCATGATAAAGAAGATTCAAAGAGAGTGAGATGCCAGCTCCTTTCATTCAGTCAGTAGCTTCAATCATTTCTGGACGTTTTTCAATGGCAAAAATCAATGAATATTGTAAATGCACAAACAGTAAATTCTCCGCATTGCAAGGTGCAATTCTGAAATTTTTTGCTTTTTCCTGCTCCTCTTAGCATGATAAAGAAGATTCAAAGAGAGTGAGATGCCAGCTCCTTTCCTTCAGTCAGTAGCTTCAATCATTTCTGGTATATGAATAACATGATGTTTTTCAATGGCAAAAATCAATGAATTTTGTAAATGCACAAACACTAATTTCTCCGCATTGCAAGGCGCAATTCTGAAATTTTTTGCTTTTTCCTGCTCCTCTTAGCATGATAAAGAAGATTCAAAGAGAGTGAGATGCCAGCTCCTTTCATTCAGTCAGTAGCTTCAATCATTTCTGGACATTTTTCAATGGCAAAAATCAATGAATATTGTAAATGTACAAACAGTAATTTCTCCGCATTGCAAGGTGCAATTCTGAAATTTTTTGCTTTTTCCTGCTCCTCTTAGCATGATAAAGAAGATTCAAAGAGAGTGAGATGCCAGCTCCTTTCATTCAGTCAGTAGCTTCAATCATTTCTGGACGTTTTTCAATGGCAAAAATCAATGAATATTGTAAATGCACAAACAGTAATTTCTCCGCATTGCAAGGTGCAATTCTGAAATTTTTTGCTTTTTCCTGCTCCTCTTAGCATGATAAAGAAGATTCAAAGAGAGTGAGGTGCCAGCTCCTTTCATTCAGTCAGGAGCTTCAAACATTTCTGGTATATGAATAACATGTTTTTCAATGGCAAAAATCAATGAATATTGTAAATGCACAAACAGTAAATTCTCCGCATTGCAAGGTGCAATTCTGAAATTTTTTGCTTTTTCCTGCTCCTCTTAGCATGATAAAGAAGATTCAAAGAGAGTGAGATGCCAGCTCCTTTCATTCAGTCAGTAGCTTCAATCATTTCTGGACGTTTTTCAATGGCAAAAATCAATGAATATTGTAAATGCACAAACTGTAATTTCTCCGCATTGCAAGGTGCAATTCTGAAATTTTTTGCTTTTTCCTGCTCCTCTTAGCATGATAAAGAAGATTCAAAGAGAGTGAGATGCCAGCTCCTTTCATTCAGTCAGTAGCTTCAATCATTTCTGGACGTTTTTCAATGGCAAAAATCAACGAATATTGTAAATGCACAAACAGTAATTTCTCCGCATTGCAAGGTGCAATTCTGAAATTTTTTGCTTTTTCCTGCTCCTCTTAGCATGATAAAGAAGATTCAAAGAGAGTGAGATGCCAGCTCCTTTCATTCAGTCAGTAGCTTCAATCATTTCTGGACGTTTTTCAATGGCAAAAATCAATGAATATTGTAAATGCACAAACTGTAATTTCTCCGCATTGCAAGGTGCAATTCTGAAATTTTTTGCTTTTTCCTGCTCCACTTAGCATGATAAAGAAGATTCAAAGAGAGTGAGATGCCAGCTCCTTTCATTCAGTCAGTAGCTTCAATCATTTCTGGACGTTTTTCAATGGCAAAAATCAATGAATATTGTAAATGCACAAACAGTAATTTCTCCGCATTGCAAGTTGCAATTCTGAAATTTTTTGCTTTTTCCTGCTCCTCTTAGCATGATAAAGAAGATTCAAAGAGAGTGAGATGCCAGCTCCTTTCATTCAGTCAGTACCTTCAATCATTTCTGGACGTTTTTCAATGGCAAAAATCAATGAATATTGTAAATGCACAAACAGTAATTTCTCCGCATTGCAAGGTGCAATTCTGAAATTTTTTGCTTTTTCCTGCTCCTCTTAGCATGATAAAGAAGATTCAAAGAGAGTGAGATGCCAGCTCCTTTCATTCAGTCAGTAGCTTCAAACATTTCTGGTATATGAATAACATGATGTTTTTCAATGGCAAAAATCAATGAATATTGTAAATGCACAAACAGTAATTTCTCCGCATTGCAAGGTGCAATTCTGAAATTTTTTGCTTTTTCCTGCTCCTCTTAGCATGATAAAGAAGATTCAAAGAGAGTGAGATGCCAGCTCCTTTCATTCAGTCAGTAGCTTCAATCATTTCTGGACGTTTTTCAATGGCAAAAATCAACGAATATTGTAAATGCACAAACAGTAATTTCTCCGCATTGCAAGGTGCAATTCTGAAATTTTTTGCTTTTTCCTGCTCCTCTTAGCATGATAAAGAAGATTCAAAGAGAGTGAGATGCCAGCTCCTTTCATTCAGTCAGTAGCTTCAATCATTTCTGGACGTTTTTCAATGGCAAAAATCAATGAATATTGTAAATGCACAAACTGTAATTCCTCCGCATTGCAAGGTGCAATTCTGAAATTTTTTGCTTTTTCCTGCTCCTCTTAGCATGATAAAGAAGATTCAAAGAGAGTGAGATGCCAGCTCCTTTCATTCAGTCAGTAGCTTCAATCATTTCTGGACGTTTTTCAATGGCAAAAATCAATGAATATTGTAAATGCACAAACAGTAAATTCTCCGCATTGCAAGGTGCAATTCTGAAATTTTTTGCTTTTTCCTGCTCCTCTTAGCATGATAAAGACGATTCAAAGAGAGTGAGATGCCAGCTCCTTTCCTTCAGTCAGTAGCTTCAATCATTTCTGGTACATGAATAACATGATGTTTTTCAATGGCAAAAATCAATGAATTTTGTAAATGCACAAACAGTAATTTCTCCGCATTGCAAGGCGCAATTCTGAAATTTTTTGCTTTTTCCTGCTCCTCTTAGCATGATAAAGACGATTCAAAGAGAGTGAGATGCCAGCTCCTTTCCTTCAGTCAGTAGCTTCAATCATTTCTGGTATATGAATAACATGATGTTTTTCAATGGCAAAAATCAATGAATATTGTAAATGCACAAACAGTAATTTCTCCGCATTGCAAGGTGCAATTCTGAAATTTTTTGCTTTTTCCTGCTCCTCTTAGCATGATAAAGAAGATTCAAAGAGAGTGAGATGCCAGCTCCTTTCATTCAGTCAGTAGCTTCAATCATTTCTGGACGTTTTTCAATGGCAAAAATCAACGAATATTGTAAATGCACAAACAGTAATTTCTCCGCATTGCAAGGTGCAATTCTGAAATTTTTTGCTTTTTCCTGCTCCTCTTAGCATGATAAAGAAGATTCAAAGAGAGTGAGATGCCAGCTCCTTTCTTTCAGTCAGTAGCTTCAATCATTTCTGGACGTTTTTCAATGGCAAAAATCAATGAATATTGTAAATGCACAAACTGTAATTTCTCCGCATTGCAAGGTGCAATTCTGAAATTTTTTGCTTTTTCCTGCTCCTCTTAGCATGATAAAGAAGATTCAAAGAGAGTGAGATGCCAGCTCCTTTCATTCAGTCAGTAGCTTCAATCATTTCTGGACGTTTTTCAATGGCAAAAATCAATGAATATTGTAAATGCACAAACAGTAAATTCTCCGCATTGCAAGGTGCAATTCTGAAATTTTTTGCTTTTTCCTGCTCCTCTTAGCATGATAAAGAAGATTCAAAGAGAGTGAGATGCCAGCTCCTTTCCTTCAGTCAGTAGCTTCAATCATTTCTGGTATATGAATAACATGATGTTTTTCAATGGCAAAAATCAATGAATTTTGTAAATGCACAAACAGTAATTTCTCCGCATTGCAAGGCGCAATTCTGAAATTTTTTGCTTTTTCCTGCTCCTCTTAGCATGATAAAGAAGATTCAAAGAGAGTGAGATGCCAGCTCCTTTCATTCAGTCAGTAGCTTCAATCATTTCTGGACATTTTTCAATGGCAAAAATCAATGAATATTGTAAATGCACAAACAGTAATTTCTCCGCATTGCAAGGTGCAATTCTGAAATTTTTTGCTTTTTCCTGCTCCTCTTAGCATGATAAAGAAGATTCAAAGAGAGTGAGATGCCAGCTCCTTTCATTCAGTCAGTAGCTTCAATCATTTCTGGACGTTTTTCAATGGCAAAAATCAATGAATATTGTAAATGCACAAACAGTAATTTCTCCGCATTGCAAGGTGCAATTCTGAAATTTTTTGCTTTTTCCTGCTCCTCTTAGCATGATAAAGAAGATTCAAAGAGAGTGAGGTGCCAGCTCCTTTCATTCAGTCAGGAGCTTCAAACATTTCTGGTATATGAATAACATGTTTTTCAATGGCAAAAATCAATGAATATTGTAAATGCACAAACAGTAAATTCTCCGCATTGCAAGGTGCAATTCTGAAATTTTTTGCTTTTTCCTGCTCCTCTTAGCATGATAAAGAAGATTCAAAGAGAGTGAGATGCCAGCTCCTTTCATTCAGTCAGTAGCTTCAATCATTTCTGGACGTTTTTCAATGGCAAAAATCAACGAATATTGTAAATGCACAAACAGTAATTTCTCCGCATTGCAAGGTGCAATTCTGAAATTTTTTGCTTTTTCCTGCTCCTCTTAGCATGATAAAGAAGATTCAAAGAGAGTGAGATGCCAGCTCCTTTCATTCAGTCAGTAGCTTCAATCATTTCTGGACATTTTTCAATGGCAAAAATCAATGAATATTGTAAATGCACAAACAGTAATTTCTCCGCATTGCAAGGTGCAATTCTGAAATTTTTTGCTTTTTCCTGCTCCTCTTAGCATGATAAAGAAGATTCAAGGAGAGTGAGATGCCAGCTCCTTTCATTCAGTCAGTAGCTACAATCATTTCTGGACGTTTTTCAATGGCAAAAATCAATGAATATTGTAAATGCACAAACAGTAATTTCTCCGCATTGCAAGGTGCAATTCTGAAATTTTTTGCTTTTTCCTGCTCCTCTTAGCATGATAAAGAAGATTCAAAGAGAGTGAGGTGCCAGCTCCTTTCATTCAGTCAGGAGCTTCAAACATTTCTGGTATATGAATAACATGTTTTTCAATGGCAAAAATCAATGAATATTGTAAATGCACAAACAGTAATTTCTCCGCATTGCAAGGTGCAATTCTGAAATTTTTTGCTTTTTCCTGCTCCTCTTAGCATGATAAAGAAGATTCAAAGAGAGTGAGATGCCAGCTCCTTTCATTCAGTCAGTAGCTTCAATCATTTCTGGACGTTTTTCAATGGCAAAAATCAATGAATATTGTAAATGCACAAACTGTAATTTCTCCGCATTGCAAGGTGCAATTCTGAAATGTTTTGCTTTTTCCTGCTCCTCTTAGCATGATAAAGAAGATTCAAAGAGAGTGAGATGCCAGCTCCTTTCATTCAGTCAGTAGCTTCAATCATTTCTGGACGTTTTTCAATGGCAAAAATCAACGAATATTGTAAATTCACAAACAGTAATTTCTCCGCATTGCAAGGTGCAATTCTGAAATTTTTTGCTTTTTCCTGCTCCTCTTAGCATGATAAAGAAGATTCAAAGAGAGTGAGATGCCAGCTCCTTTCATTCAGTCAGTAGCTTCAATCATTTCTGGACGTTTTTCAATGGCAAAAATCAATGAATATTGTAAATGCACAAACAGTAAATTCTCCGCATTGCAAGGTGCAATTCTGAAATTTTTTGCTTTTTCCTGCTCCTCTTAGCATGATAAAGACGATTCAAAGAGAGTGAGATGCCAGCTCCTTTCCTTCAGTCAGTAGCTTCAATCATTTCTGGTATATGAATAACATGATGTTTTTCAATGGCAAAAATCAATGAATTTTGTAAATGCACAAACAGTAATTTCTCCGCATTGCAAGGCGCAATTCTGAAATTTTTTGCTTTTTCCTGCTCCTCTTAGCATGATAAAGAAGATTCAAAGAGAGTGAGATGCCAGCTCCTTTCATTCAGTCAGTAGCTTCAATCATTTCTGGACATTTTTCAATGGCAAAAATCAATGAATATTGTAAATGCACAAACAGTAATTTCTCCGCATTGCAAGGTGCAATTCTGAAATTTTTTGCTTTTTCCTGCTCCTCTTAGCATGATAAAGAAGATTCAAAGAGAGTGAGATGCCAGCTCCTTTCCTTCAGTCAGTAGCTTCAATCATTTCTGGTATATGAATAACATGATGTTTTTCAATGGCAAAAAATCAATGAATATTGTAAATGCACAAACAGTAATTTCTCCGCATTGCAAGGTGCAATTCTGAAATTTTTTGCTTTTTCCTGCTTCTCTTAGCATGATAAAGAAGATTCAAAGAGAGTGAGATGCCAGCTCCTTTCATTCAGTCAGTAGCTTCAATCATTTCTGGACATTTTTCAATGGCAAAAATCAACGAATATTGTAAATGCACAAACAGTAATTTCTCCGCATTGCAAGGTGCAATTCTGAAATTTTTTGCTTTTTCCTGCTCCTCTTAGCATGATAAAGAAGATTCAAAGAGAGTGAGATGCCAGCTCCTTTCTTTCAGTCAGTAGCTTCAATCATTTCTGGACGTTTTTCAATGGCAAAAATCAATGAATATTGTAAATGCACAAACTGTAATTTCTCCGCATTGCAAGGTGCAATTCTGAAATTTTTTGCTTTTTCCTGCTCCTCTTAGCATGATAAAGAAGATTCAAAGAGAGTGAGATGCCAGCTCCTTTCATTCAGTCAGTAGCTTCAATCATTTCTGGACGTTTTTCAATGGCAAAAATCAATGAATATTGTAAATGCACAAACAGTAAATTCTCCGCATTGCAAGGTGCAATTCTGAAATTTTTTGCTTTTTCCTGCTCCTCTTAGCATGATAAAGAAGATTCAAAGAGAGTGAGATGCCAGCTCCTTTCCTTCAGTCAGTAGCTTCAATCATTTCTGGTATATGAATAACATGATGTTTTTCAATGGCAAAAATCAATGAATTTTGTAAATGCACAAACAGTAATTTCTCCGCATTGCAAGGCGCAATTCTGAAATTTTTTGCTTTTTCCTGCTCCTCTTAGCATGATAAAGAAGATTCAAAGAGAGTGAGATGCCAGCTCCTTTCATTCAGTCAGTAGCTTCAATCATTTCTGGACGTTTTTCAATGGCAAAAATCAACGAATATTGTAAATGCACAAACAGTAATTTCTCCGCATTGCAAGGTGCAATTCTGAAATTTTTTGCTTTTTCCTGCTCCTCTTAGCATGATAAAGAAGATTCAAAGAGAGTGAGATGCCAGCTCCTTTCATTCAGTCAGTAGCTTCAATCATTTCTGGACATTTTTCAATGGCAAAAATCAATGAATATTGTAAATGCACAAACAGTAATTTCTCCGCATTGCAAGGTGCAATTCTGAAATTTTTTGCTTTTTCCTGCTCCTCTTAGCATGATAAAGAAGATTCAAGGAGAGTGAGATGCCAGCTCCTTTCATTCAGTCAGTAGCTACAATCATTTCTGGACGTTTTTCAATGGCAAAAATCAATGAATATTGTAAATGCACAAACAGTAATTTCTCCGCATTGCAAGGTGCAATTCTGAAATTTTTTGCTTTTTCCTGCTCCTCTTAGCATGATAAAGAAGATTCAAAGAGAGTGAGGTGCCAGCTCCTTTCATTCAGTCAGGAGCTTCAAACATTTCTGGTATATGAATAACATGTTTTTCAATGGCAAAAATCAATGAATATTGTAAATGCACAAACAGTAATTTCTCCGCATTGCAAGGTGCAATTCTGAAATTTTTTGCTTTTTCCTGCTCCTCTTAGCATGATAAAGAAGATTCAAAGAGAGTGAGATGCCAGCTCCTTTCATTCAGTCAGTAGCTTCAATCATTTCTGGACGTTTTTCAATGGCAAAAATCAATGAATATTGTAAATGCACAAACTGTAATTTCTCCGCATTGCAAGGTGCAATTCTGAAATGTTTTGCTTTTTCCTGCTCCTCTTAGCATGATAAAGAAGATTCAAAGAGAGTGAGATGCCAGCTCCTTTCATTCAGTCAGTAGCTTCAATCATTTCTGGACGTTTTTCAATGGCAAAAATCAACGAATATTGTAAATTCACAAACAGTAATTTCTCCGCATTGCAAGGTGCAATTCTGAAATTTTTTGCTTTTTCCTGCTCCTCTTAGCATGATAAAGAAGATTCAAAGAGAGTGAGATGCCAGCTCCTTTCATTCAGTCAGTAGCTTCAATCATTTCTGGACGTTTTTCAATGGCAAAAATCAATGAATATTGTAAATGCACAAACAGTAAATTCTCCGCATTGCAAGGTGCAATTCTGAAATTTTTTGCTTTTTCCTGCTCCTCTTAGCATGATAAAGACGATTCAAAGAGAGTGAGATGCCAGCTCCTTTCCTTCAGTCAGTAGCTTCAATCATTTCTGGTATATGAATAACATGATGTTTTTCAATGGCAAAAATCAATGAATTTTGTAAATGCACAAACAGTAATTTCTCCGCATTGCAAGGCGCAATTCTGAAATTTTTTGCTTTTTCCTGCTCCTCTTAGCATGATAAAGAAGATTCAAAGAGAGTGAGATGCCAGCTCCTTTCATTCAGTCAGTAGCTTCAATCATTTCTGGACATTTTTCAATGGCAAAAATCAATGAATATTGTAAATGCACAAACAGTAATTTCTCCGCATTGCAAGGTGCAATTCTGAAATTTTTTGCTTTTTCCTGCTCCTCTTAGCATGATAAAGAAGATTCAAAGAGAGTGAGATGCCAGCTCCTTTCCTTCAGTCAGTAGCTTCAATCATTTCTGGTATATGAATAACATGATGTTTTTCAATGGCAAAAATCAATGAATATTGTAAATGCACAAACAGTAATTTCTCCGCATTGCAAGGTGCAATTCTGAAATTTTTTGCTTTTTCCTGCTCCTCTTAGCATGATAAAGAAGATTCAAAGAGAGTGAGATGCCAGCTCCTTTCATTCAGTCAGTAGCTTCAATCATTTCTGGACATTTTTCAATGGCAAAAATCAACGAATATTGTAAATGCACAAACAGTAATTTCTCCGCATTGCAAGGTGCAATTCTGAAATTTTTTGCTTTTTCCTGCTCCTCTTAGCATGATAAAGAAGATTCAAAGAGAGTGAGATGCCAGCTCCTTTCTTTCAGTCAGTAGCTTCAATCATTTCTGGACGTTTTTCAATGGCAAAAATCAATGAATATTGTAAATGCACAAACTGTAATTTCTCCGCATTGCAAGGTGCAATTCTGAAATTTTTTGCTTTTTCCTGCTCCTCTTAGCATGATAAAGAAGATTCAAAGAGAGTGAGATGCCAGCTCCTTTCATTCAGTCAGTAGCTTCAATCATTTCTGGACGTTTTTCAATGGCAAAAATCAATGAATATTGTAAATGCACAAACAGTAAATTCTCCGCATTGCAAGGTGCAATTCTGAAATTTTTTGCTTTTTCCTGCTCCTCTTAGCATGATAAAGAAGATTCAAAGAGAGTGAGATGCCAGCTCCTTTCCTTCAGTCAGTAGCTTCAATCATTTCTGGTATATGAATAACATGATGTTTTTCAATGGCAAAAATCAATGAATTTTGTAAATGCACAAACAGTAATTTCTCCGCATTGCAAGGCGCAATTCTGAAATTTTTTGCTTTTTCCTGCTCCTCTTAGCATGATAAAGAAGATTCAAAGAGAGTGAGATGCCAGCTCCTTTCATTCAGTCAGTAGCTTCAATCATTTCTGGACATTTTTCAATGGCAAAAATCAATGAATATTGTAAATGCACAAACAGTAATTTCTCCGCATTGCAAGGTGCAATTCTGAAATTTTTTGCTTTTTCCTGCTCCTCTTAGCATGATAAAGAAGATTCAAAGAGAGTGAGATGCCAGCTCCTTTCATTCAGTCAGTAGCTTCAATCATTTCTGGACGTTTTTCAATGGCAAAAATCAATGAATATTGTAAATGCACAAACAGTAATTTCTCCGCATTGCAAGGTGCAATTCTGAAATTTTTTGCTTTTTCCTGCTCCTCTTAGCATGATAAAGAAGATTCAAAGAGAGTGAGGTGCCAGCTCCTTTCATTCAGTCAGGAGCTTCAAACATTTCTGGTATATGAATAACATGTTTTTCAATGGCAAAAATCAATGAATATTGTAAATGCACAAACAGTAATTTCTCCGCATTGCAAGGTGCAATTCTGAAATTTTTTGCTTTTTCCTGCTCCTCTTAGCATGATAAAGAAGATTCAAAGAGAGTGAGATGCCAGCTCCTTTCATTCAGTCAGTAGCTTCAATCATTTCTGGACGTTTTTCAATGGCAAAAATCAATGAATATTGTAAATGCACAAACTGTAATTTCTCCGCATTGCAAGGTGCAATTCTGAAATTTTTTGCTTTTTCCTGCTCCTCTTAGCATGATAAAGAAGATTCAAAGAGTGAGATGCCAGCTCCTTTCATTCAGTCAGTAGCTTCAATCATTTCTGGACGTTTTTCAATGGCAAAAATCAACGAATATTGTAAATTCACAAACAGTAATTTCTCCGCATTGCAAGGTGCAATTCTGAAATTTTTTGCTTTTTCCTGCTCCTCTTAGCATGATAAAGAAGATTCAAAGAGAGTGAGATGCCAGCTCCTTTCATTCAGTCAGTAGCTTCAATCATTTCTGGACGTTTTTCAATGGCAAAAATCAATGAATATTGTAAATGCACAAACTGTAATTTCTCCGCATTGCAAGGTGCAATTCTGAAATTTTTTGCTTTTTCCTGCTCCTCTTAGCATGATAAAGAAGATTCAAAGAGAGTGAGATGCCAGCTCCTTTCATTCAGTCAGTAGCTTCAATCATTTCTGGACGTTTTTCAATGGCAAAAATCAATGAATATTGTAAATGCACAAACAGTAAATTCTCCGCATTGCAAGGTGCAATTCTGAAATTTTTTGCTTTTTCCTGCTCCTCTTAGCATGATAAAGAAGATTCAAAGAGAGTGAGATGCCAGCTCCTTTCCTTCAATCAGTAGCTTCAATCATTTCTGGTATATGAATAACATGATGTTTTTCAATGGCAAAAATCAATGAATTTTGTAAATGCACAAACAGTAATTTCTCCGCATTGCAAGGCGCAATTCTGAAATTTTTTGCTTTTTCCTGCTCCTCTTAGCATGATAAAGAAGATTCAAAGAGAGTGAGATGCCAGCTCCTTTCATTCAGTCAGTAGCTTCAATCATTTCTGGACATTTTTCAATGGCAAAAATCAATGAATATTGTAAATGTACAAACAGTAATTTCTCCGCATTGCAAGGTGCAATTCTGAAATTTTTTGCTTTTTCCTGCTCCTCTTAGCATGATAAAGAAGATTCAAAGAGAGTGAGATGCCAGCTCCTTTCATTCAGTCAGTAGCTTCAATCATTTCTGGACGTTTTTCAATGGCAAAAATCAATGAATATTGTAAATGCACAAACAGTAATTTCTCCGCATTGCAAGGTGCAATTCTGAAATTTTTTGCTTTTTCCTGCTCCTCTTAGCATGATAAAGAAGATTCAAAGAGAGTGAGGTGCCAGCTCCTTTCATTCAGTCAGGAGCTTCAAACATTTCTGGTATATGAATAACATGTTTTTCAATGGCAAAAATCAATGAATATTGTAAATGCACAAACAGTAAATTCTCCGCATTGCAAGGTGCAATTCTGAAATTTTTTGCTTTTTCCTGCTCCTCTTAGCATGATAAAGAAGATTCAAAGAGAGTGAGATGCCAGCTCCTTTCATTCAGTCAGTAGCTTCAATCATTTATGGACGTTTTTCAATGGCAAAAATCAATGAATATTGTAAATGCACAAACTGTAATTTCTCCGCATTGCAAGGTGCAATTCTGAAATTTTTTGCTTTTTCCTGCTCCTCTTAGCATGATAAAGAAGATTCAAAGAGAGTGAGATGCCAGCTCCTTTCATTCAGTCAGTAGCTTCAATCATTTCTGGACGTTTTTCAATGGCAAAAATCAACGAATATTGTAAATGCACAAACAGTAATTTCTCCGCATTGCAAGGTGCAATTCTGAAATTTTTTGCTTTTTCCTGCTCCTCTTAGCATGATAAAGAAGATTCAAAGAGAGTGAGATGCCAGCTCCTTTCATTCAGTCAGTAGCTTCAATCATTTCTGGACGTTTTTCAATGGCAAAAATCAATGAATATTGTAAATGCACAAACTGTAATTTCTCCGCATTGCAAGGTGCAATTCTGAAATTTTTTGCTTTTTCCTGCTCCACTTAGCATGATAAAGAAGATTCAAAGAGAGTGAGATGCCAGCTCCTTTCATTCAGTCAGTAGCTTCAATCATTTCTGGACGTTTTTCAATGGCAAAAATCAATGAATATTGTAAATGCACAAACAGTAATTTCTCCGCATTGCAAGTTGCAATTCTGAAATTTTTTGCTTTTTCCTGCTCCTCTTAGCATGATAAAGAAGATTCAAAGAGAGTGAGATGCCAGCTCCTTTCATTCAGTCAGTACCTTCAATCATTTCTGGACGTTTTTCAATGGCAAAAATCAATGAATATTGTAAATGCACAAATAGTAATTTCTCCGCATTGCAAGGTGCAATTCTGAAATTTTTTGCTTTTTCCTGCTCCTCTTAGCATGATAAAGAAGATTCAAAGAGAGTGAGATGCCAGCTCCTTTCATTCAGTCAGTAGCTTCAAACATTTCTGGTATATGAATAACATGATGTTTTTCAATGGCAAAAATCAATGAATATTGTAAATGCACAAACAGTAATTTCTCCGCATTGCAAGGTGCAATTCTGAAATTTTTTGCTTTTTCCTGCTCCTCTTAGCATGATAAAGAAGATTCAAAGAGAGTGAGATGCCAGCTCCTTTCATTCAGTCAGTAGCTTCAATCATTTCTGGACGTTTTTCAATGGCAAAAATCAACGAATATTGTAAATGCACAAACAGTAATTTCTCCGCATTGCAAGGTGCAATTCTGAAATTTTTTGCTTTTTCCTGCTCCTCTTAGCATGATAAAGAAGATTCAAAGAGAGTGAGATGCCAGCTCCTTTCATTCAGTCAGTAGCTTCAATCATTTCTGGACGTTTTTCAATGGCAAAAATCAATGAATATTGTAAATGCACAAACTGTAATTTCTCCGCATTGCAAGGTGCAATTCTGAAATTTTTTGCTTTTTCCTGCTCCTCTTAGCATGATAAAGAAGATTCAAAGAGAGTGAGATGCCAGCTCCTTTCATTCAGTCAGTAGCTTCAATCATTTCTGGACGTTTTTCAATGGCAAAAATCAATGAATATTGTAAATGCACAAACAGTAAATTCTCCGCATTGCAAGGTGCAATTCTGAAATTTTTTGCTTTTTCCTGCTCCTCTTAGCATGATAAAGAAGATTCAAAGAGAGTGAGATGCCAGCTCCTTTCCTTCAGTCAGTAGCTTCAATCATTTCTGGTATATGAATAACATGATGTTTTTCAATGGCAAAAATCAATGAATTTTGTAAATGCACAAACAGTAATTTCTCCGCATTGCAAGGCGCAATTCTGAAATTTTTTGCTTTTTCCTGCTCCTCTTAGCATGATAAAGAAGATTCAAAGAGAGTGAGATGCCAGCTCCTTTCATTCAGTCAGTAGCTTCAATCATTTCTGGACATTTTTCAATGGCAAAAATCAATGAATATTGTAAATGCACAAACAGTAATTTCTCCGCATTGCAAGGTGCAATTCTGAAATTTTTTGCTTTTTCCTGCTCCTCTTAGCATGATAAAGAAGATTCAAAGAGAGTGAGATGCCAGCTCCTTTCATTCAGTCAGTAGCTTCAATCATTTCTGGACGTTTTTCAATGGCAAAAATCAATGAATATTGTAAATGCACAAACAGTAATTTCTCCGCATTGCAAGGTGCAATTCTGAAATTTTTTGCTTTTTCCTGCTCCTCTTAGCATGATAAAGAAGATTCAAAGAGAGTGAGGTGCCAGCTCCTTTCATTCAGTCAGGAGCTTCAAACATTTCTGGTATATGAATAACATGTTTTTCAATGGCAAAAATCAATGAATATTGTAAATGCACAAACAGTAAATTCTCCGCATTGCAAGGTGCAATTCTGAAATTTTTTGCTTTTTCCTGCTCCTCTTAGCATGATAAAGAAGATTCAAAGAGAGTGAGATGCCAGCTCCTTTCATTCAGTCAGTAGCTTCAATCATTTCTGGACGTTTTTCAATGGCAAAAATCAACGAATATTGTAAATGCACAAACAGTAATTTCTCCGCATTGCAAGGTGCAATTCTGAAATTTTTTGCTTTTTCCTGCTCCTGTTAGCATGATAAAGAAGATTCAAAGAGAGTGAGATGCCAGCTCCATTCATTCAGTCAGTAGCTTCAATCATTTCTGGACGTTTTTCAATGGCAAAAATCAATGAATATTGTAAATGCACAAACTGTAATTTCTCCGCATTGCAAGGTGCAATTCTGAAATTTTTTGCTTTTTCCTGCTCCACTTAGCATGATAAAGAAGATTCAAAGAGAGTGAGATGCCAGCTCCTTTCATTCAGTCAGTAGCTTCAATCATTTCTGGACGTTTTTCAATGGCAAAAATCAATGAATATTGTAAATGCACAAACAGTAATTTCTCCGCATTGCAAGTTGCAATTCTGAAATTTTTTGCTTTTTCCTGCTCCTCTTAGCATGATAAAGAAGATTCAAAGAGAGTGAGATGCCAGCTCCTTTCATTCAGTCAGTACCTTCAATCATTTCTGGACGTTTTTCAATGGCAAAAATCAATGAATATTGTAAATGCACAAACAGTAATTTCTCCGCATTGCAAGGTGCAATTCTGAAATTTTTTGCTTTTTCCTGCTCCTCTTAGCATGATAAAGAAGATTCAAAGAGAGTGAGATGCCAGCTCCTTTCATTCAGTCAGTAGCTTCAAACATTTCTGGTATATGAATAACATGATGTTTTTTAATGGCAAAAATCAATGAATATTGTAAATGCACAAACAGTAATTTCTCCGCATTGCAAGGTGCAAGTCTGAAATTTTTTGCTTTTTTCTGCTCCTCTTAGCATGATAAAGAAGATTCAAAGAGAGTGAGATGCCAGCTCCTTTCATTCAGTCAGTAGCTTCAAACATTTCTGGTATATGAATAACATGATGTTTTTCAATGGCAAAAATCAATGAATATTGTAAATGCACAAACAGTAATTTCTCCGCATTGCAAGGTGCAAGTCTGAAATTTTTTGTTTTTTCCTGCTCCTCTTAGCATGATAAAGAAGATTCAAAGAGAGTGAGATGCCAGCTACTTTCATTCAGTCAGTAGCTTCAATCATTTCTGGACGTTTTTCAATGGTAAAAATCAATGAATATTGTAAATGCACAAACAGTAATTTCTCCACATTGCAAGTTGCCATTCTGAAATTTTTTGCTTTTTCATGCTCCTCTTAGCATGATAAAGAAGATTCAAAGAGATTGAGATGCCAGCTCCTTTCATTCAGTCAGTAGCTTCAAACATTTCTGGTATATGAATAACATTATGTTTTTCAATGGCAAAAATCAATGAATATTGTAAATGCACAAACAGTAATTTCTCCGCATTGCAAGGTGCAATTCTGAAATTTTTTGCTTTTTCCTGCTCCTCTTAGCATGATAAAGAAGATTCAAAGAGAGTGAGATGCCAGCTCCTTTCATTCAGTCAGTAGCTTCAAACATTTCTGGTATATGAATAACATGATGTTTTTCAATGGCAAAAATCAATGAATATTGTAAATGCACAAACAGTAATTTCTCCGCATTGCAAGGTGCAAGTCTGAAATTTTTTGCTTTTTCCTGCTCCTCTTAGCATGATAAAGAAGATTCAAAGAGAGTGAGATGCCAGCTACTTTCATTCAGTCAGTAGCTTCAATCATTTCTGGACGTTTTTCAATGGTAAAAATCAATGAATATTGTAAATGCACAAACAGTAATTTCTCCACATTGCAAGGTGCAATTCTGAAATTTTTTGCTTTTTCCTGCTCCTCTTAGCATGATAAAGAAGATTCAAAGAGAGTGAGATGCCAGCTCCTTTCATTCAGTCAGTAGCTTCAAACATTTCTGGTATATGAATAACATGATGTTTTTCAATGGCAAAAATCAATGAATATTGTAAATGCACAAACAGTAATTTCTCCGCATTGCAAGGTGCAATTCTGAAATTTTTTGCTTTTTCCTGCTCCTCTTAGCATGATAAAGAAGATTCAAAGAGAGTGAGATGCCAGCTCCTTTCATTCAGTCAGTAGCTTCAATCATTTCTGGATGTTTCTCAATGGCAAAAATCAATGAATATTGTAAATGCACAAACAGTAATTTCTCCGCATTGCAAGGTGCAATTCTGAAATTTTTTGCTTTTTCCTGCTCCTCTTAGCATGATAAGGAAGATTCAAAGAGAGTGAGATGCCAGCTCCTTTCATTCAGTCAGTAGCTTCAATCATTTCTGGACGTTTTTCAATGGCAAAAATCAATGAATATTGTAAATGCACAAACAGTAATTTCTCCGCATTGCAAGGTGCAATTCTGAAATTTTTTGCTTTTTCCTGCTCCTCTTAGCATGATAAAGAAGATTCAAAGAGAGTGAGATGCCAGCTCCTTTCATTCAGTCAGTACCTTCAATCATTTCTGGACGTTTTTCAATGGCAAAAATCAATGAATATTGTAAATGCACAAACAGTAATTTCTCCGCATTGCAAGGTGCAATTCTGAAATTTTTTGCTTTTTCCCGCTCCTCTTAGCATGATAAAGAAGATTCAAAGAGATTGAGGTGCCAGCTCCTTTCATTCAGTCAGTAGCTTCAAACATTTCTGGTATATGAATAACATGTTTTTCAATGGCAAAAATCAATGAATATTGTAAATGCACAAACAGTAATTTCTCCGCATTGCAAGGTGCAATTCTGAAATTTTTTGCTTTTTCCTGCTCCTCTTAGCATGATAAAGAAGATTCAAAGAGAGTGAGATGCCAGCTCCTTTCATTCAGTCAGTAGCTTCAATCATTTCTGGACGTTTTTCAATGGCAAAAATCAATGAATATTGTAAATGCACAAACAGTAATTTCTCCGCATTGCAAGGTGCAATTCTGAAATTTTTTGCTTTTTCCTGCTCCTCTTAGCATGATAAAGAAGATTCAAAGAGAGTGAGATGCCAGCTCCTTTCATTCAGTCAGTAGCTTCAATCATTTCTGGACGTTTTTCAATGGCAAAAATCAATGAATATTGTAAATGCACAAACAGTAATTTCTCCGCATTGCAAGGTGCAATTCTGAAATTTTTTGCTTTTTCCTGCTCCTCTTAGCATGATAAAGAAGATTCAAAGAGAGTGAGATGCCAGCTCCTTTCATTCAGTCAGTAGCTTCAAACATTTCTGGTATATGAATAACATGATGTTTTTCAATGGCAAAAATCAATGAATATTGTAAATGCACAAACAGTAATTTCTCCGCATTGCAAGGTGCAAGTCTGAAATTTTTTGCTTTTTCCTGCTCCTCTTAGCATGATAAAGAAGATTCAAAGAGAGTGAGATGCCAGCTACTTTCATTCAGTCAGTAGCTTCAATCATTTCTGGACGTTTTTCAATGGTAAAAATCAATGAATATTGTAAATGCACAAACAGTAATTTCTCCACATTGCAAGGTGCAATTCTAAAATTTTTTGCTTTTTCCTGCTCCTCTTAGCATGATAAAGAAGATTCAAAGAGAGTGAGATGCCAGCTCCTTTCATTCAGTCAGTAGCTTCAAACATTTCTGGTATATGAATAACATGATGTTTTTCAATGTCAAAAATCAATGAATATTGTAAATGCACAAACAGTAATTTCTCCGCATTGCAAGGTGCAATTCTGAAATTTTTTGCTTTTTCCTGCTCATCTTAGCATGATTCAAAGAGAGTGAGATGCCAGCTCCTTTCATTCAGTCAGTAGCTTCAATCATTTCTGGACGTTTTTCAATGGCAAAAATCAATGAATATTGTAAATGCACAAACAGTAATTTCTCCGCATTGCAAGGTGCAATTCTGAAATTTTTTGCTTTTTCCTGCTCCTCTTAGCATGATAAAGAAGATTCAAAGAGAGTGAGATGTCAGCTCCTTTCATTCAGTCAGTAGCTTCAAACATTTCTGGTATATGAATAACATGATGTTTTTCAATGGCAAAAATCAATGAATATTGTAAATGCACAAACAGTAATTTCTCCGCATTGCAAGGTGCAATTCTGAAATTTTTTGCTTTTTCCTGCTCCTCTTAGCATGATAAAGAAGATTCAAAGAGAGTGAGATGCCAGCTCCTTTCATTCAGTCAGTAGCTTCAAACATTTCTGGTATATGAATAACATGATGTTTTTCAATGGCAAAAATCAATGAATATTGTAAATGCACAAACAGTAATTTCTCCGCATTGCAAGGTGCAAGTCTGAAATTTTTTGCTTTTTCCTGCTCCTCTTAGCATGATAAAGAAGATTCAAAGAGAGTGAGATGCCAGCTACTTTCATTCAGTCAGTAGCTTCAATCATTTCTGGACGTTTTTCAATGGTAAAAATCAATGAATATTGTAAATGCCCAAACAGTAATTTCTCCACATTGCAAGGTGCAATTCTGAAGTTTTTTGCTTTTTCCTGCTCCTCTTAGCATGATAAAGAAGATTCAAAGTGAGTGAGATGCCAGCTACTTTCATTCAGTCAGTAGCTTCAATCATTTCTGGACGTTTTTCAATGGCAAAAATCAATGAATATTGTAAATGCACAAACAGTAATTTCTCCGCATTGCAAGGTGCAATTCTGAAATTTTTTGCTTTTTCCTGCTCCTCTTAGCATGATAAAGAAGATTCAAAGAGAGTGAGATGCCAGCTCCTTTCATTCAGTCAGTAGCTTCAAACATTTCTGGTATATGAATAACATGATGTTTTTCAATGGCAAAAATCAATGAATATTGTAAATGCACAAACAGTAATTTCTCCGCATTGCAAGGTGCAAGTCTGAAATTTTTTGCTTTTTCCTGCTCCTCTTAGCATGATAAAGAAGATTCAAAGAGAGTGAGATGCCAGCTACTTTCATTCAGTCAGTAGCTTCAATCATTTCTGGACGTTTTTCAATGGTAAAAATCAATGAATATTGTAAATGCACAAACAGTAATTTCTCCACATTGCAAGGTGCAATTCTAAAATTTTTTGCTTTTTCCTGCTCCTCTTAGCATGATAAAGAAGATTCAAAGAGAGTGAGATGCCAGCTCCTTTCATTCAGTCAGTAGCTTCAAACATTTCTGGTATATGAATAACATGATGTTTTTCAATGGCAAAAATCAATGAATATTGTAAATGCACAAACAGTAATTTCTCCGCATTGCAAGGTGCAATTCTGAAATTTTTTGCTTTTTCCTGCTCCTCTTAGCATGATTCAAAGAGAGTGAGATGCCAGCTCCTTTCATTCAGTCAGTAGCTTCAATCATTTCTGGACGTTTTTCAATGGCAAAAATCAATGAATATTGTAAATGCACAAACAGTAATTTCTCCGCATTGCAAGGTGCAATTCTGAAATTTTTTGCTTTTTCCTGCTCCTCTTAGCATGATAAAGAAGATTCAAAGAGAGTGAGATGTCAGCTCCTTTCATTCAGTCAGTAGCTTCAAACATTTCTGGTATATGAATAACATGATGTTTTTCAATGGCAAAAATCAATGAATATTGTAAATGCACAAACAGTAATTTCTCCGCATTGCAAGGTGCAATTCTGAAATTTTTTGCTTTTTCCTGCTCCTCTTAGCATGATAAAGAAGATTCAAAGAGAGTGAGATGTCAGCTCCTTTCATTCAGTCAGTAGCTTCAATCATTTCTGGACATTTTTCAATGGCAAAAATCAATGAATATTGTAAATGCACAAACAGTAATTTCTCCGCATTGCAAGGTGCAATTCTGAAATTTTTTGCTTTTTCCTGCTCCTCTTAGCATGATAAAGAAGATTCAAAGAGAGTGAGATGCCAGCTCCTTTCATTCAGTCAGTAGCTTCAATCATTTCTGGACGTTTTTCAATGGCAAAAATCAATGAATATTGTAAATGCACAAACAGTAATTTCTCCGCATTGCAAGGTGCAATTCTGAAATTTTTTGCTTTTTCCTGCTCCTCTTAGCATGATAAAGAAGATTCAAAGAGAGTGAGGTGCCAGCTCCTTTCATTCAGTCAGGAGCTTCAAACATTTCTGGTATATGAATAACATGTTTTTCAATGGCAAAAATCAATGAATATTGTAAATGCACAAACAGTAAATTCTCCGCATTGCAAGGTGCAATTCTGAAATTTTTTGCTTTTTCCTGCTCCTCTTAGCATGATAAAGAAGATTCAAAGAGAGTGAGATGCCAGCTCCTTTCATTCAGTCAGTAGCTTCAATCATTTCTGGACGTTTTTCAATGGCAAAAATCAACGAATATTGTAAATGCACAAACAGTAATTTCTCCGCATTGCAAGGTGCAATTCTGAAATTTTTTGCTTTTTCCTGCTCCTGTTAGCATGATAAAGAAGATTCAAAGAGAGTGAGATGCCAGCTCCATTCATTCAGTCAGTAGCTTCAATCATTTCTGGACGTTTTTCAATGGCAAAAATCAATGAATATTGTAAATGCACAAACTGTAATTTCTCCGCATTGCAAGGTGCAATTCTGAAATTTTTTGCTTTTTCCTGCTCCACTTAGCATGATAAAGAAGATTCAAAGAGAGTGAGATGCCAGCTCCTTTCATTCAGTCAGTAGCTTCAATCATTTCTGGACGTTTTTCAATGGCAAAAATCAATGAATATTGTAAATGCACAAACAGTAATTTCTCCGCATTGCAAGTTGCAATTCTGAAATTTTTTGCTTTTTCCTGCTCCTCTTAGCATGATAAAGAAGATTCAAAGAGAGTGAGATGCCAGCTCCTTTCATTCAGTCAGTACCTTCAATCATTTCTGGACGTTTTTCAATGGCAAAAATCAATGAATATTGTAAATGCACAAACAGTAATTTCTCCGCATTGCAAGGTGCAATTCTGAAATTTTTTGCTTTTTCCTGCTCCTCTTAGCATGATAAAGAAGATTCAAAGAGAGTGAGATGCCAGCTCCTTTCATTCAGTCAGTAGCTTCAAACATTTCTGGTATATGAATAACATGATGTTTTTTAATGGCAAAAATCAATGAATATTGTAAATGCACAAACAGTAATTTCTCCGCATTGCAAGGTGCAAGTCTGAAATTTTTTGCTTTTTTCTGCTCCTCTTAGCATGATAAAGAAGATTCAAAGAGAGTGAGATGCCAGCTCCTTTCATTCAGTCAGTAGCTTCAAACATTTCTGGTATATGAATAACATGATGTTTTTCAATGGCAAAAATCAATGAATATTGTAAATGCACAAACAGTAATTTCTCCGCATTGCAAGGTGCAAGTCTGAAATTTTTTGTTTTTTCCTGCTCCTCTTAGCATGATAAAGAAGATTCAAAGAGAGTGAGATGCCAGCTACTTTCATTCAGTCAGTAGCTTCAATCATTTCTGGACGTTTTTCAATGGTAAAAATCAATGAATATTGTAAATGCACAAACAGTAATTTCTCCACATTGCAAGTTGCCATTCTGAAATTTTTTGCTTTTTCATGCTCCTCTTAGCATGATAAAGAAGATTCAAAGAGATTGAGATGCCAGCTCCTTTCATTCAGTCAGTAGCTTCAAACATTTCTGGTATATGAATAACATTATGTTTTTCAATGGCAAAAATCAATGAATATTGTAAATGCACAAACAGTAATTTCTCCGCATTGCAAGGTGCAATTCTGAAATTTTTTGCTTTTTCCTGCTCCTCTTAGCATGATAAAGAAGATTCAAAGAGAGTGAGATGCCAGCTCCTTTCATTCAGTCAGTAGCTTCAAACATTTCTGGTATATGAATAACATGATGTTTTTCAATGGCAAAAATCAATGAATATTGTAAATGCACAAACAGTAATTTCTCCGCATTGCAAGGTGCAAGTCTGAAATTTTTTGCTTTTTCCTGCTCCTCTTAGCATGATAAAGAAGATTCAAAGAGAGTGAGATGCCAGCTACTTTCATTCAGTCAGTAGCTTCAATCATTTCTGGACGTTTTTCAATGGTAAAAATCAATGAATATTGTAAATGCACAAACAGTAATTTCTCCACATTGCAAGGTGCAATTCTGAAATTTTTTGCTTTTTCCTGCTCCTCTTAGCATGATAAAGAAGATTCAAAGAGAGTGAGATGCCAGCTCCTTTCATTCAGTCAGTAGCTTCAAACATTTCTGGTATATGAATAACATGATGTTTTTCAATGGCAAAAATCAATGAATATTGTAAATGCACAAACAGTAATTTCTCCGCATTGCAAGGTGCAATTCTGAAATTTTTTGCTTTTTCCTGCTCCTCTTAGCATGATAAAGAAGATTCAAAGAGAGTGAGATGCCAGCTCCTTTCATTCAGTCAGTAGCTTCAATCATTTCTGGATGTTTCTCAATGGCAAAAATCAATGAATATTGTAAATGCACAAACAGTAATTTCTCCGCATTGCAAGGTGCAATTCTGAAATTTTTTGCTTTTTCCTGCTCCTCTTAGCATGATAAGGAAGATTCAAAGAGAGTGAGATGCCAGCTCCTTTCATTCAGTCAGTAGCTTCAATCATTTCTGGACGTTTTTCAATGGCAAAAATCAATGAATATTGTAAATGCACAAACAGTAATTTCTCCGCATTGCAAGGTGCAATTCTGAAATTTTTTGCTTTTTCCTGCTCCTCTTAGCATGATAAAGAAGATTCAAAGAGAGTGAGATGCCAGCTCCTTTCATTCAGTCAGTACCTTCAATCATTTCTGGACGTTTTTCAATGGCAAAAATCAATGAATATTGTAAATGCACAAACAGTAATTTCTCCGCATTGCAAGGTGCAATTCTGAAATTTTTTGCTTTTTCCCGCTCCTCTTAGCATGATAAAGAAGATTCAAAGAGATTGAGGTGCCAGCTCCTTTCATTCAGTCAGTAGCTTCAAACATTTCTGGTATATGAATAACATGTTTTTCAATGGCAAAAATCAATGAATATTGTAAATGCACAAACAGTAATTTCTCCGCATTGCAAGGTGCAATTCTGAAATTTTTTGCTTTTTCCTGCTCCTCTTAGCATGATAAAGAAGATTCAAAGAGAGTGAGATGCCAGCTCCTTTCATTCAGTCAGTAGCTTCAATCATTTCTGGACGTTTTTCAATGGCAAAAATCAATGAATATTGTAAATGCACAAACAGTAATTTCTCCGCATTGCAAGGTGCAATTCTGAAATTTTTTGCTTTTTCCTGCTCCTCTTAGCATGATAAAGAAGATTCAAAGAGAGTGAGATGCCAGCTCCTTTCATTCAGTCAGTAGCTTCAATCATTTCTGGACGTTTTTCAATGGCAAAAATCAATGAATATTGTAAATGCACAAACAGTAATTTCTCCGCATTGCAAGGTGCAATTCTGAAATTTTTTGCTTTTTCCTGCTCCTCTTAGCATGATAAAGAAGATTCAAAGAGAGTGAGATGCCAGCTCCTTTCATTCAGTCAGTAGCTTCAAACATTTCTGGTATATGAATAACATGATGTTTTTCAATGGCAAAAATCAATGAATATTGTAAATGCACAAACAGTAATTTCTCCGCATTGCAAGGTGCAAGTCTGAAATTTTTTGCTTTTTCCTGCTCCTCTTAGCATGATAAAGAAGATTCAAAGAGAGTGAGATGCCAGCTACTTTCATTCAGTCAGTAGCTTCAATCATTTCTGGACGTTTTTCAATGGTAAAAATCAATGAATATTGTAAATGCACAAACAGTAATTTCTCCACATTGCAAGGTGCAATTCTAAAATTTTTTGCTTTTTCCTGCTCCTCTTAGCATGATAAAGAAGATTCAAAGAGAGTGAGATGCCAGCTCCTTTCATTCAGTCAGTAGCTTCAAACATTTCTGGTATATGAATAACATGATGTTTTTCAATGTCAAAAATCAATGAATATTGTAAATGCACAAACAGTAATTTCTCCGCATTGCAAGGTGCAATTCTGAAATTTTTTGCTTTTTCCTGCTCATCTTAGCATGATTCAAAGAGAGTGAGATGCCAGCTCCTTTCATTCAGTCAGTAGCTTCAATCATTTCTGGACGTTTTTCAATGGCAAAAATCAATGAATATTGTAAATGCACAAACAGTAATTTCTCCGCATTGCAAGGTGCAATTCTGAAATTTTTTGCTTTTTCCTGCTCCTCTTAGCATGATAAAGAAGATTCAAAGAGAGTGAGATGTCAGCTCCTTTCATTCAGTCAGTAGCTTCAAACATTTCTGGTATATGAATAACATGATGTTTTTCAATGGCAAAAATCAATGAATATTGTAAATGCACAAACAGTAATTTCTCCGCATTGCAAGGTGCAATTCTGAAATTTTTTGCTTTTTCCTGCTCCTCTTAGCATGATAAAGAAGATTCAAAGAGAGTGAGATGCCAGCTCCTTTCATTCAGTCAGTAGCTTCAAACATTTCTGGTATATGAATAACATGATGTTTTTCAATGGCAAAAATCAATGAATATTGTAAATGCACAAACAGTAATTTCTCCGCATTGCAAGGTGCAAGTCTGAAATTTTTTGCTTTTTCCTGCTCCTCTTAGCATGATAAAGAAGATTCAAAGAGAGTGAGATGCCAGCTACTTTCATTCAGTCAGTAGCTTCAATCATTTCTGGACGTTTTTCAATGGTAAAAATCAATGAATATTGTAAATGCACAAACAGTAATTTCTCCACATTGCAAGGTGCAATTCTGAAGTTTTTTGCTTTTTCCTGCTCCTCTTAGCATGATAAAGAAGATTCAAAGTGAGTGAGATGCCAGCTACTTTCATTCAGTCAGTAGCTTCAATCATTTCTGGACGTTTTTCAATGGCAAAAATCAATGAATATTGTAAATGCACAAACAGTAATTTCTCCGCATTGCAAGGTGCAATTCTGAAATTTTTTGCTTTTTCCTGCTCCTCTTAGCATGATAAAGAAGATTCAAAGAGAGTGAGATGCCAGCTCCTTTCATTCAGTCAGTAGCTTCAAACATTTCTGGTATATGAATAACATGATGTTTTTCAATGGCAAAAATCAATGAATATTGTAAATGCACAAACAGTAATTTCTCCGCATTGCAAGGTGCAAGTCTGAAATTTTTTGCTTTTTCCTGCTCCTCTTAGCATGATAAAGAAGATTCAAAGAGAGTGAGATGCCAGCTACTTTCATTCAGTCAGTAGCTTCAATCATTTCTGGACGTTTTTCAATGGTAAAAATCAATGAATATTGTAAATGCACAAACAGTAATTTCTCCACATTGCAAGGTGCAATTCTAAAATTTTTTGCTTTTTCCTGCTCCTCTTAGCATGATAAAGAAGATTCAAAGAGAGTGAGATGCCAGCTCCTTTCATTCAGTCAGTAGCTTCAAACATTTCTGGTATATGAATAACATGATGTTTTTCAATGGCAAAAATCAATGAATATTGTAAATGCACAAACAGTAATTTCTCCGCATTGCAAGGTGCAATTCTGAAATTTTTTGCTTTTTCCTGCTCCTCTTAGCATGATTCAAAGAGAGTGAGATGCCAGCTCCTTTCATTCAGTCAGTAGCTTCAATCATTTCTGGACGTTTTTCAATGGCAAAAATCAATGAATATTGTAAATGCACAAACAGTAATTTCTCCGCATTGCAAGGTGCAATTCTGAAATTTTTTGCTTTTTCCTGCTCCTCTTAGCATGATAAAGAAGATTCAAAGAGAGTGAGATGTCAGCTCCTTTCATTCAGTCAGTAGCTTCAAACATTTCTGGTATATGAATAACATGATGTTTTTCAATGGCAAAAATCAATGAATATTGTAAATGCACAAACAGTAATTTCTCCGCATTGCAAGGTGCAATTCTGAAATTTTTTGCTTTTTCCTGCTCCTCTTAGCATGATAAAGAAGATTCAAAGAGAGTGAGATGCCAGCTCCTTTCATTCAGTCAGTAGCTTCAAACATTTCTGGTATATGAATAACATGATGTTTTTCAATGGCAAAAATCAATGAATATTGTAAATGCACAAACAGTAATTTCTCCGCATTGCAAGGTGCAAGTCTGAATTTTTTTGCTTTTTCCTGCTCCTCTTAGCATGATAAAGAAGATTCAAAGAGAGTGAGATGCCAGCAACTTTCATTCAGTCAGTAGCTTCAATCATTTCTGGACGTTTTTCAATGGTAAAAATCAATGAATATTGTAAATGCACAAACAGTAATTTCTCCACATTGCAAGGTGCAATTCTGAAGTTTTTTGCTTTTTCCTGCTCCTCTTAGCATGATAAAGAAGATTCAAAGAGATTGAGATGCCAGCTCCTTTCATTCAGTCAGTAGCTTCAAACATTTCTGGTATATGAATAACATGATGTTTTTCAATGGAAAAAATCAATGAATATTGTAAATGCACAACAGTAATTTCTCCGCATTGCAAGGTGCAATTCTGAAATTTTTTGCTTTTTCCTGCTCCTCTTAGCATGATAAAGAAGATTCAAAGAGAGTGAGATGCCAGCTCCTTTCATTCAGTCAGTAGCTTCAAACATTTCTGGTATATCAATAACATGATGTTTTTCAATGGCAAAAATCAATGAATATTGTAAATGCACAAACAGTAATTTCTCCGCATTGCAAGGTGCAAGTCCGAAATTTTTTGCTTTTTCCTGCTCCTCTTAGCATGATAAAGAAGATTCAAAGAGAGTGAGATGCCAGCTACTTTCATTCAGTCAGTAGCTTCAATCATTTCTGGACGTTTTTCAATGGTAAAAATCAATGAATATTGTAAATGCACAAACAGTAATTTCTCCACATTGCAAGGTGCAATTCTGAAATTTTTTGCTTTTTCCTGCTCCTCTTAGCATGATAAAGAAGATTCAAAGAGAGTGAGATGCCAGCTCCTTTCATTCAGTCAGTAGCTTCAAACATTTCTGGTATATGAATAACATGATGTTTTTCAATGGCAAAAATCAATGAATATTGTAAATGCACAAACAGTAATTTCTCCGCATTGCAAGGTGCAATTCTGAAATTTTTTGCTTTTTCCTGCTCCTCTTAGCATGATAAAGATTCAAAGAGAGTGAGATGCCAGCTCCTTTCATTCAGTCAGTAGCTTCAATCATTTCTGGACGTTTCTCAATGGTAAAAATCAATGAATATTGTAAATGCACAAACTGTAATTTCTCCGCATTGCAAGGTGCAATTCTGAAATTTTTTGCTTTTTCCTGCTCCTCTTAGCATGATAAAGAAGATTCAAAGAGAGTGAGATGCCAGCTCCTTTCATTCAGTCAGTAGCTTCAATCATTTCTGGACGTTTTTCAATGGCAAAAATCAATGAATTTTGTAAATGCACAAACAGTAATTTCTCCGCATTGCAAGGTGCAATTCTGAAATTTTTTGCTTTTTCCTGCTTCTCTTAGCATGATAAAGAAGATTCAAAGAGAGTGAGATGCCAGCTCCTTTCATTCAGTCAGTACCTTCAATCATTTCTGGACGTTTTTCAATGGCACAAATCAATGAATATTGTAAATGCACAAACAGTAATTTCTCCGCATTGCAAGGTGCAATTCTGAAATTTTTTGCTTTTTCCCGCTCCTCTTAGCATGATAAAGAAGATTCAAAGAGAGTGAGGTGCCAGCTCCTTTCATTCAGTCAGTAGCTTCAAACATTTCTGGTATATGAATAACATGTTTTTCAATGGCAAAAATCAATGAATATTGTAAATGCACAAACAGTAATTTCTCCGCATTGCAAGGTGCAATTCTGAATTTTTTTGCTTTTTCCTGCTCCTCTTAGCATGATAAAGAAGATTCAAAGAGAGTGAGATGCCAGCTCCTTTCATTCAGTCAGTAGCTTCAATCATTTCTGGACGTTTTTCAATGGCAAAAATCAATGAATATTGTAAATGCACAAACAGTAATTTCTCCGCATTGCAAGGTGCAATTCTGAAATTTTTTGCTTTTTCCTGCTCCTCTTAGCATGATAAAGAAGATTCAAAGAGAGTGAGATGCCAGCTCCTTTCATTCAGTCAGTAGCTTCAATCATTTCTGGACGTTTTTCAATGGCAAAAATCAATGAATATTGTAAATGCACAAATAGTAATTTCTCCGCATTGCAAGGTGCAATTCTGAAATTTTTTGCTTTTTCCTGCTCCTCTTAGCATGATAAAGAAGATTCAAAGAGAGTGAGATGCCAGCTCCTTTCATTCAGTCAGTAGCTTCAAACATTTCTGGTATATGAATAACATGATGTTTTTCAATGGCAAAAATCAATGAATATTGTAAATGCACAAACAGTAATTTCTCCGCATTGCAAGGTGCAAGTCTGAAATTTTTTGCTTTTTCCTGCTCGTCTTAGCATGATAAAGAAGATTCAAAGAGAGTGAGATGCCAGCTACTTTCATTCAGTCAGTAGCTTCAATCATTTCTGGACGTTTTTCAATGGTAAAAATCAATGAATATTGTAAATGCACAAACAGTAATTTCTCCACATTGCAAGGTGCAATTCTGAAATTTTTTGCTTTTTCCTGCTCCTCTTAGCATGATAAAGAAGATTCAAAGTGAGTGAAGTGCCAGCTCCTTTCATTCAGTCAGTAGCTTCAAACATTTCTGGTATATGAATAACATGTTTTTCAATGGCAAAAATCAATGAATATTGTAAATGCACAAACAGTAATTTCTCCGCATTGCAAGGTGCAATTCTGAAATTTTTTGCTTTTTCCTGCTCCTCTTAGCATGATAAAGAAGATTCAAAGAGAGTGAGATGCCAGCTCCTTTCATTCAGTCAGTAGCTTCAATAATTTCTGGACGTTTTTCAATGGCAAAAATCAATGAATATTGTAAATGCACAAACAGTAATTTCTCCGCATTGCAAGGTGCAATTCTGAAATTTTTTGCTTTTTCCTGCTCCTCTTAGCATGATAAAGAAGATTCAAAGAGAGTGAGATGCCAGCTCCTTTCATTCAGTCAGTAGCTTCAATCATTTCAGGACGTTTTTCAATGGCAAAAATCAATGAATATTGTAAATGCACAAACAGTAATTTCTCCGCATTGCAAGGTGCAATTCTGAAATTTTTTGCTTTTTCCTGCTCCTCTTAGCATGATAAAGAAGATTCAAAGAGAGTGAGATGCCAGCTCCTTTCATTCAGTCAGTAGCTTCAAACATTTCTGGTATATGAATAACATGATGTTTTTCAATGGCAAAAATCAATGAATATTGTAAATGCACAAACAGTAATTTCTCCGCATTGCAAGGTGCAAGTCTGAAATTTTTTGCTTTTTCCTGCTCGTCTTAGCATGATAAAGAAGATTCAAAGAGAGTGAGATGCCAGCTACTTTCATTCAGTCAGTAGCTTCAATCATTTCTGGACGTTTTTCAATGGTAAAAATCAATGAATATTGTAAATGCACAAACAGTAATTTCTCCACATTGCAAGGTGCAATTCTGAAATTTTTTGCTTTTCCCTGCTCCTCTTAGCATGATAAAGAAGATTCAAAGAGAGTGAGATGCCAGCTCCTTTCATTCAGTCAGTAGCTTCAAACATTTCTGGTATATGAATAACATGATGTTTTTCAATGGCAAAAATCAATGAATATTGTAAATGCACAAACAGTAATTTCTCCGCATTGCAAGGTGCAATTCTGAAATTTTTTGCTTTTTCCTGCTCCTCTTAGCATGATAAAGAAGATTCAAAGAGAGTGAGATGCCAGCTCCTTTCATTCAGTCAGTAGCTTCAAACATTTCTGGTATATGAATAACATGATGTTTTTCAATGGCAAAAATCAATGAATATTGTAAATGCACAAACAGTAATTTCTCCGCATTGCAAGGTGCAATTCTGAAATTTTTTGCTTTTTCCTGCTCCTCTTAGCATGATAAAGAAGATTCAAAGAGAGTGAGATGCCAGCTCCTTTCATTCAGTCAGTAGCTTCAATCAATTCTGGACGTTTTTCAATGGCAAAAATCAATGAATATTGTAAATGCACAAACAGTAATTTCTCCGCATTGCAAGGTGCAATTCTGAAATTTTTTGCTTTTTCCTGCTCCTCTTAGCATGATAAAGAAGATTCAAAGAGCGTGAGATGTCAGCTCCTTTCATTCAGTCAGTAGCTTCAAACATTTCTGGTATATGAATAACATGATGTTTTTCAATGGCAAAAATCAATGAATATTGTAAATGCACAAACAGTAATTTCTCCGCATTGCAAGGTGCAATTCTGAAATTTTTTGCTTTTTCCTGCTCCTCTTAGCATGATAAAGAAGATTCAAAGAGAGTGAGATGCCAGCTCCTTTCATTCAGTCAGTAGCTTCAATCATTTCTGGACGTTTTTCAATGGCAAAAATCAATGAATATTGTAAATGCACAAACAGTAATTTCTCCGCATTGCAAGGTGCAATTCTGAAATTTTTTGCTTTTTCCTGCTCCTCTTAGCATGATAAAGAAGATTCAAAGAGAGTGAGATGCCAGCTCCTTTCGTTCAGTCAGTAGCTTCAATCATTTCTGGACGTTTTTCAATGGCAAAAATCATTGAATATTATAAATGCACAAACAGTAATTTCTCCGCATTGCAAGGTGCAATTCTGAAATTTTTTACTTTTTCCTGCTCCTCTTAGCATGATAAAGAAGATTCAAAGAGAGTGAGATGCCAGCTCCTTTCATTCAGTCAGTAGCTTCAAACATTTCTGGTATATGAATAACATGATGTTTTTCAATGGCAAAAATCAATGAATATTGT
The DNA here is from genome assembly GCF_046119375.1 of Phyllobates terribilis. Taxonomy (NCBI): domain Eukaryota; kingdom Metazoa; phylum Chordata; class Amphibia; order Anura; family Dendrobatidae; genus Phyllobates; species Phyllobates terribilis. The sequence goes on from NW_027363371.1 coordinate 435,856, forward strand.
AAATGCACAAACAGTAATTTCTCCGCATTGCAAGGTGCAATTCTGAAATTTTTTGCTTTTTCCTGCTCCTCTTAGCATGATAAAGAAGATTCAAATAGAGTGAGATGCCAGCTCCTTTCATTCAGTCAGTAGCTTCAATCATTTCTGGACGTTTTTCAATGGCAAAAATCAATGAATATTGTAAATGCACAAACAGTAATTTCTCCGCATTGCAAGGTGCAATTCTAAAATTTTTTGCTTTTTCCTGCTCCTCTTAGCATGATAAAGAAGATTCAAAGAGAGTGAGATGCCAGCTCCTTTCATTCAGTCAGTAGCTTCAAACATTTCTGGCATATGAATAACATGATGTTTTTCAATGGCAAAAATCAATGAATATTGTAAATGCACAAACAGTAATTTCTCCGCATTGCAAGGTGCAAGTCTGAAATTTTTTGCTTTTTCCTGCTCCTCTTAGTATGATAAAGAAGATTCAAAGAGAGTGAGATGCCAGCTACTTTCATTCAGTCAGTAGCTTCAATCATTTCTGGACGTTTTTCAATGGTAAAAATCAATGAATATTGTAAATGCACAAACAGTAATTTCTCCACATTGCAAGGTGCAATTCTGAAATTTTTTGCTTTTTCCTGCTCCTCTTAGCATGATAAAGAAGATTCAAAGAGAGTGAGATGCCAGCTCCTTTCATTCAGTCAGTAGCTTCAAACATTTCTGGTATATGAATAACATGATGTTTTTCAATGGCAAAAATCAATGAATATTGTAAATGCACAAACAGTAATTTCTCCGCATTGCAAGGTGCAATTCTGAAATTTTTTGCTTTTTCCTGCTCCTCTTAGCATGATAAAGAAGATTCAAAGAGAGTGAGATGCCAGCTCCTTTCATTCAGTCAGTAGCTTCAAACATTTCTGGTATATGAATAACATGATGTTTTTCAATGGCAAAAATCAATGAATATTGTAAATGCACAAACAGTAATTTCTCCGCATTGCAAGGTGCAATTCTGAAATTTTTTGCTTTTTCCTGCTCCTCTTAGCATGATAAAGAAGATTCAAAGAGAGTGAGATGCCAGCTCCTTTCATTCAGTCAGTAGCTTCAATCATTTCTGGACGTTTTTCAATGGCAAAAATCAATGAATATTGTAAATGCACAAACAGTAATTTCTCCGCATTGCAAGGTGCAATTCTGAAATTTTTTGCTATTTCCTGCTCCTCTTAGCATGATAAAGAAGATTCAAAGAGAGTGAGATGTCAGCTCCTTTCATTCAGTCAGTAGCTTCAAACATTTCTGGTATATGAATAACATGATGTTTTTCAATGGCAAAAATCAATGAATATTGTAAATGCACAAACAGTAATTTCTCCGCATTGCAAGGTGCAATTCTGAAATTTTTTGCTTTTTCCTGCTCCTCTTAGCATGATAAAGAAGATTCAAAGAGAGTGAGATGCCAGCTCCTTTCATTCAGTCAGTAGCTTCAATCATTTCTGGACGTTTTTCAATGGCAAAAATCAATGAATATTGTAAATGCACAAACAGTAATTTCTCCGCATTGCAAGGTGCAATTCTGAAATTTTTTGCTTTTTCCTGCTCCTCTTAGCATGATAAAGAAGATTCAAAGAGAGTGAGATGCCAGCTCCTTTCGTTCAGTCAGTAGCTTCAATCATTTCTGGACGTTTTTCAATGGCAAAAATCAATGAATATTGTAAATGCACAAACAGTAATTTCTCCACATTGCAAGGTGCAATTCTGAAATTTTTTGCTTTTTCCTGCTCCTCTTAGCATGATAAAGAAGATTCAAAGTGAGTGAAGTGCCAGCTCCTTTCATTCAGTCAGTAGCTTCAAACATTTCTGGTATATGAATAACATGTTTTTCAATGGCAAAAATCAATGAATATTGTAAATGCACAAACAGTAATTTCTCCGCATTGCAAGGTGCAATTCTGAAATTTTTTGCTTTTTCCTGCTCCTCTTAGCATGATAAAGAAGATTCAAAGAGAGTGAGATGCCAGCTCCTTTCATTCAGTCAGTAGCTTCAATAATTTCTGGACGTTTTTCAATGGCAAAAATCAATGAATATTGTAAATGCACAAACAGTAATTTCTCCGCATTGCAAGGTGCAATTCTGAAATTTTTTGCTTTTTCCTGCTCCTCTTAGCATGATAAAGAAGATTCAAAGAGAGTGAGATGCCAGCTCCTTTCATTCAGTCAGTAGCTTCAATCATTTCAGGACGTTTTTCAATGGCAAAAATCAATGAATATTGTAAATGCACAAACAGTAATTTCTCCGCATTGCAAGGTGCAATTCTGAAATTTTTTGCTTTTTCCTGCTCCTCTTAGCATGATAAAGAAGATTCAAAGAGAGTGAGATGCCAGCTCCTTTCATTCAGTCAGTAGCTTCAAACATTTCTGGTATATGAATAACATGATGTTTTTCAATGGCAAAAATCAATGAATATTGTAAATGCACAAACAGTAATTTCTCCGCATTGCAAGGTGCAAGTCTGAAATTTTTTGCTTTTTCCTGCTCGTCTTAGCATGATAAAGAAGATTCAAAGAGAGTGAGATGCCAGCTACTTTCATTCAGTCAGTAGCTTCAATCATTTCTGGACGTTTTTCAATGGTAAAAATCAATGAATATTGTAAATGCACAAACAGTAATTTCTCCACATTGCAAGGTGCAATTCTGAAATTTTTTGCTTTTCCCTGCTCCTCTTAGCATGATAAAGAAGATTCAAAGAGAGTGAGATGCCAGCTCCTTTCATTCAGTCAGTAGCTTCAAACATTTCTGGTATATGAATAACATGATGTTTTTCAATGGCAAAAATCAATGAATATTGTAAATGCACAAACAGTAATTTCTCCGCATTGCAAGGTGCAATTCTGAAATTTTTTGCTTTTTCCTGCTCCTCTTAGCATGATAAAGAAGATTCAAAGAGAGTGAGATGCCAGCTCCTTTCATTCAGTCAGTAGCTTCAAACATTTCTGGTATATGAATAACATGATGTTTTTCAATGGCAAAAATCAATGAATATTGTAAATGCACAAACAGTAATTTCTCCGCATTGCAAGGTGCAATTCTGAAATTTTTTGCTTTTTCCTGCTCCTCTTAGCATGATAAAGAAGATTCAAAGAGAGTGAGATGCCAGCTCCTTTCATTCAGTCAGTAGCTTCAATCAATTCTGGACGTTTTTCAATGGCAAAAATCAATGAATATTGTAAATGCACAAACAGTAATTTCTCCGCATTGCAAGGTGCAATTCTGAAATTTTTTGCTTTTTCCTGCTCCTCTTAGCATGATAAAGAAGATTCAAAGAGCGTGAGATGTCAGCTCCTTTCATTCAGTCAGTAGCTTCAAACATTTCTGGTATATGAATAACATGATGTTTTTCAATGGCAAAAATCAATGAATATTGTAAATGCACAAACAGTAATTTCTCCGCATTGCAAGGTGCAATTCTGAAATTTTTTGCTTTTTCCTGCTCCTCTTAGCATGATAAAGAAGATTCAAAGAGAGTGAGATGCCAGCTCCTTTCATTCAGTCAGTAGCTTCAATCATTTCTGGACGTTTTTCAATGGCAAAAATCAATGAATATTGTAAATGCACAAACAGTAATTTCTCCGCATTGCAAGGTGCAATTCTGAAATTTTTTGCTTTTTCCTGCTCCTCTTAGCATGATAAAGAAGATTCAAAGAGAGTGAGATGCCAGCTCCTTTCGTTCAGTCAGTAGCTTCAATCATTTCTGGACGTTTTTCAATGGCAAAAATCATTGAATATTATAAATGCACAAACAGTAATTTCTCCGCATTGCAAGGTGCAATTCTGAAATTTTTTACTTTTTCCTGCTCCTCTTAGCATGATAAAGAAGATTCAAAGAGAGTGAGATGCCAGCTCCTTTCATTCAGTCAGTAGCTTCAATCATTTCTGGTATATGAATAACATGATGTTTTTCAATGGCAAAAATCAATGAATATTGTAAATGCACAAACAGTAATTTCTCCGCATTGCAAGGTGCAATTCTGAAATTTTTTGCTTTTTCCTGCTCCTCTTAGCATGATAAACAAGATTCAAAGAGAGTGAGATGCCAGCTCCTTTCATTCAGTCAGTAGCTTCAATCATTTCTGGACGTTTTTCAATGGCAAAAATCAATGAATATTGTAAATGCACAAACAGTAATTTCTCCGCATTGCAAGGTGCAATTCTGAAATTTTTTGCTTTTTCCTGCTCCTCTTAGCATGATAAAGAAGATTCAAAGAGAGTGAGATGCCAGCTCCTTTCGTTCAGTCAGTAGCTTCAATCATTTCTGGACGTTTTTCAATGGCAAAAATCATTGAATATTATAAATGCACAAACAGTAATTTCTCCGCATTGCAAGGTGCAATTCTGAAATTTTTTACTTTTTCCTGCTCCTCTTAGCATGATAAAGAAGATTCAAAGAGAGTGAGATGCCAGCTCCTTTCATTCAGTCAGTAGCTTCAATCATTTCTGGTATATGAATAACATGATGTTTTTCAATGGCAAAAATCAATGAATATTGTAAATGCACAAACAGTAATTTCTCCGCATTGCAAGGTGCAATTCTGAAATTTTTTGCTTTTTCCTGCTCCTCTTAGCATGATAAACAAGATTCAAAGAGAGTGAGATGCCAGCTCCTTTCATTCAGTCAGTAGCTTCAATCATTTCTGGACGTTTTTCAATGGCAAAAATCAATGAATATTGTAAATGCACAAACAGTAATTTCTCCGCATTGCAAGGTGCAATTCTGAAATTTTTTGCTTTTTCCTGCTCCTCTTAGCATGATAAAGAAGATTCAAAGAGAGTGAGATGCCAGCTCCTTTCATTCAGTCAGTAGCTTCAAACATTTCTGGTATATGAATAACATGATGTTTTTCAATGGCAAAAATCAATGAATATTGTAAATGCACAAACAGTAATTTCTCCGCATTGCAAGGTGCAATTCTGAAATTTTTTTCTTTTTCCTGCTCCTCTTAGCATGATAAAGAAGATTCAAATAGAGTGAGATGCCAGCTCCTTTCATTCAGTCAGTAGCTTCAATCATTTCTGGACGTTTTTCAATGGCAAAAATCAATGAATATTGTAAATGCACAAACAGTAATTTCTCCGCATTGCAAGGTGCAATTCTGAAATTTTTTGCTTTTTCCTGCTCCTCTTAGCATGATAAAGAAGATTCAAAGAGAGTGAGATGCCAGCTCCTTTCATTCAGTCAGTAGCTTCAAACATTTCTGGCATATGAATAACATGATGTTTTTCAATGGCAAAAATCAATGAATATTGTAAATGCACAAACAGTAATTTCTCCGCATTGCAAGGTGCAAGTCTGAAATTTTTTGCTTTTTCCTGCTCCTCTTAGTATGATAAAGAAGATTCAAAGAGAGTGAGATGCCAGCTACTTTCATTCAGTCAGTAGCTTCAATCATTTCTGGACGTTTTTCAATGGTAAAAATCAATGAATATTGTAAATGCACAAACAGTAATTTCTCCACATTGCAAGGTGCAATTCTGAAATTTTTTGCTTTTTCCTGCTCCTCTTAGCATGATAAAGAAGATTCAAAGAGAGTGAGATGCCAGCTCCTTTCATTCAGTCAGTAGCTTCAAACATTTCTGGTATATGAATACCATGATGTTTTTCAATGGCAAAAATCAATGAATATTGTAAATGCACAAACAGTAATTTCTCCGCATTGCAAGGTGCAATTCTGAAATTTTTTGCTTTTTCCTGCTCCTCTTAGCATGATAAAGAAGATTCAAAGAGAGTGAGATGCCAGCTCCTTTCATTCAGTCAGTAGCTTCAAACATTTCTGGTATATGAATAACATGATGTTTTTCAATGGCAAAAATCAATGAATATTGTAAATGCACAAACAGTAATTTCTCCGCATTGCAAGGTGCAATTCTGAAATTTTTTGCTTTTTCCTGCTCCTCTTAGCATGATAAAGAAGATTCAAAGAGAGTGAGATGCCAGCTCCTTTCATTCAGTCAGTAGCTTCAATCAATTCTGGACGTTTTTCAATGGCAAAAATCAATGAATATTGTAAATGCACAAACAGTAATTTCTCCGCATTGCAAGGTGCAATTCTGAAATTTTTTGCTTTTTCCTGCTCCTCTTAGCATGATAAAGAAGATTCAAAGAGCGTGAGATGTCAGCTCCTTTCATTCAGTCAGTAGCTTCAAACATTTCTGGTATATGAATAACATGATGTTTTTCAATGGCAAAAATCAATGAATATTGTAAATGCACAAACAGTAATTTCTCCGCATTGCAAGGTGCAATTCTGAAATTTTTTGCTTTTTCCTGCTCCTCTTAGCATGATAAAGAAGATTCAAAGAGAGTGAGATGCCAGCTCCTTTCATTCAGTCAGTAGCTTCAATCATTTCTGGACGTTTTTCAATGGCAAAAATCAATGAATATTGTAAATGCACAAACAGTAATTTCTCCGCATTGCAAGGTGCAATTCTGAAATTTTTTGCTTTTTCCTGCTCCTCTTAGCATGATAAAGAAGATTCAAAGAGAGTGAGATGCCAGCTCCTTTCGTTCAGTCAGTAGCTTCAATCATTTCTGGACGTTTTTCAATGGCAAAAATCATTGAATATTATAAATGCACAAACAGTAATTTCTCCGCATTGCAAGGTGCAATTCTGAAATTTTTTACTTTTTCCTGCTCCTCTTAGCATGATAAAGAAGATTCAAAGAGAGTGAGATGCCAGCTCCTTTCATTCAGTCAGTAGCTTCAAACATTTCTGGTATATGAATAACATGATGTTTTTCAATGGCAAAAATCAATGAATATTGTAAATGCACAAACAGTAATTTCTCCGCATTGCAAGGTGCAATTCTGAAATTTTTTGCTTTTTCCTGCTCCTCTTAGCATGATAAAGAAGATTCAAATAGAGTGAGATGCCAGCTCCTTTCATTCAGTCAGTAGCTTCAATCATTTCTGGACGTTTTTCAATGGCAAAAATCAATGAATATTGTAAATGCACAAACAGTAATTTCTCCGCATTGCAAGGTGCAATTCTAAAATTTTTTGCTTTTTCCTGCTCCTCTTAGCATGATAAAGAAGATTCAAAGAGAGTGAGATGCCAGCTCCTTTCATTCAGTCAGTAGCTTCAAACATTTCTGGCATATGAATAACATGATGTTTTTCAATGGCAAAAATCAATGAATATTGTAAATGCACAAACAGTAATTTCTCCGCATTGCAAGGTGCAAGTCTGAAATTTTTTGCTTTTTCCTGCTCCTCTTAGTATGATAAAGAAGATTCAAAGAGAGTGAGATGCCAGCTACTTTCATTCAGTCAGTAGCTTCAATCATTTCTGGACGTTTTTCAATGGTAAAAATCAATGAATATTGTAAATGCACAAACAGTAATTTCTCCACATTGCAAGGTGCAATTCTGAAATTTTTTGCTTTTTCCTGCTCCTCTTAGCATGATAAAGAAGATTCAAAGAGAGTGAGATGCCAGCTCCTTTCATTCAGTCAGTAGCTTCAAACATTTCTGGTATATGAATAACATGATGTTTTTCAATGGCAAAAATCAATGAATATTGTAAATGCACAAACAGTAATTTCTCCGCATTGCAAGGTGCAATTCTGAAATTTTTTGCTTTTTCCTGCTCCTCTTAGCATGATAAAGAAGATTCAAAGAGAGTGAGATGCCAGCTCCTTTCATTCAGTCAGTAGCTTCAAACATTTCTGGTATATGAATAACATGATGTTTTTCAATGGCAAAAATCAATGAATATTGTAAATTCACAAACAGTAATTTCTCCGCATTGCAAGGTGCAATTCTGAAATTTTTTGCTTTTTCCTGCTCCTCTTAGCATGATAAAGAAGATTCAAAGAGAGTGAGATGCCAGCTCCTTTCATTCAGTCAGTAGCTTCAATCATTTCTGGACGTTTTTCAATGGCAAAAATCAATGAATATTGTAAATGCACAAACAGTAATTTCTCCGCATTGCAAGGTGCAATTCTGAAATTTTTTGCTATTTCCTGCTCCTCTTAGCATGATAAAGAAGATTCAAAGAGAGTGAGATGTCAGCTCCTTTCATTCAGTCAGTAGCTTCAAACATTTCTGGTATATGAATAACATGATGTTTTTCAATGGCAAAAATCAATGAATATTGTAAATGCACAAACAGTAATTTCTCCGCATTGCAAGGTGCAATTCTGAAATTTTTTGCTTTTTCCTGCTCCTCTTAGCATGATAAAGAAGATTCAAAGAGAGTGAGATGCCAGCTCCTTTCATTCAGTCAGTAGCTTCAATCATTTCTGGACGTTTTTCAATGGCAAAAATCAATGAATATTGTAAATGCACAAACAGTAATTTCTCCGCATTGCAAGGTGCAATTCTGAAATTTTTTGCTTTTTCCTGCTCCTCTTAGCATGATAAAGAAGATTCAAAGAGAGTGAGATGCCAGCTCCTTTCGTTCAGTCAGTAGCTTCAATCATTTCTGGACGTTTTTCAATGGCAAAAATCAATGAATATTGTAAATGCACAAACAGTAATTTCTCCACATTGCAAGGTGCAATTCTGAAATTTTTTGCTTTTTCCTGCTCCTCTTAGCATGATAAAGAAGATTCAAAGTGAGTGAAGTGCCAGCTCCTTTCATTCAGTCAGTAGCTTCAAACATTTCTGGTATATGAATAACATGTTTTTCAATGGCAAAAATCAATGAATATTGTAAATGCACAAACAGTAATTTCTCCGCATTGCAAGGTGCAATTCTGAAATTTTTTGCTTTTTCCTGCTCCTCTTAGCATGATAAAGAAGATTCAAAGAGAGTGAGATGCCAGCTCCTTTCATTCAGTCAGTAGCTTCAATAATTTCTGGACGTTTTTCAATGGCAAAAATCAATGAATATTGTAAATGCACAAACAGTAATTTCTCCGCATTGCAAGGTGCAATTCTGAAATTTTTTGCTTTTTCCTGCTCCTCTTAGCATGATAAAGAAGATTCAAAGAGAGTGAGATGCCAGCTCCTTTCATTCAGTCAGTAGCTTCAATCATTTCAGGACGTTTTTCAATGGCAAAAATCAATGAATATTGTAAATGCACAAACAGTAATTTCTCCGCATTGCAAGGTGCAATTCTGAAATTTTTTGCTTTTTCCTGCTCCTCTTAGCATGATAAAGAAGATTCAAAGAGAGTGAGATGCCAGCTCCTTTCATTCAGTCAGTAGCTTCAAACATTTCTGGTATATGAATAACATGATGTTTTTCAATGGCAAAAATCAATGAATATTGTAAATGCACAAACAGTAATTTCTCCGCATTGCAAGGTGCAAGTCTGAAATTTTTTGCTTTTTCCTGCTCGTCTTAGCATGATAAAGAAGATTCAAAGAGAGTGAGATGCCAGCTACTTTCATTCAGTCAGTAGCTTCAATCATTTCTGGACGTTTTTCAATGGTAAAAATCAATGAATATTGTAAATGCACAAACAGTAATTTCTCCACATTGCAAGGTGCAATTCTGAAATTTTTTGCTTTTCCCTGCTCCTCTTAGCATGATAAAGAAGATTCAAAGAGAGTGAGATGCCAGCTCCTTTCATTCAGTCAGTAGCTTCAAACATTTCTGGTATATGAATAACATGATGTTTTTCAATGGCAAAAATCAATGAATATTGTAAATGCACAAACAGTAATTTCTCCGCATTGCAAGGTGCAATTCTGAAATTTTTTGCTTTTTCCTGCTCCTCTTAGCATGATAAAGAAGATTCAAAGAGAGTGAGATGCCAGCTCCTTTCATTCAGTCAGTAGCTTCAAACATTTCTGGTATATGAATAACATGATGTTTTTCAATGGCAAAAATCAATGAATATTGTAAATGCACAAACAGTAATTTCTCCGCATTGCAAGGTGCAATTCTGAAATTTTTTGCTTTTTCCTGCTCCTCTTAGCATGATAAAGAAGATTCAAAGAGAGTGAGATGCCAGCTCCTTTCATTCAGTCAGTAGCTTCAATCAATTCTGGACGTTTTTCAATGGCAAAAATCAATGAATATTGTAAATGCACAAACAGTAATTTCTCCGCATTGCAAGGTGCAATTCTGAAATTTTTTGCTTTTTCCTGCTCCTCTTAGCATGATAAAGAAGATTCAAAGAGCGTGAGATGTCAGCTCCTTTCATTCAGTCAGTAGCTTCAAACATTTCTGGTATATGAATAACATGATGTTTTTCAATGGCAAAAATCAATGAATATTGTAAATGCACAAACAGTAATTTCTCCGCATTGCAAGGTGCAATTCTGAAATTTTTTGCTTTTTCCTGCTCCTCTTAGCATGATAAAGAAGATTCAAAGAGAGTGAGATGCCAGCTCCTTTCATTCAGTCAGTAGCTTCAATCATTTCTGGACGTTTTTCAATGGCAAAAATCAATGAATATTGTAAATGCACAAACAGTAATTTCTCCGCATTGCAAGGTGCAATTCTGAAATTTTTTGCTTTTTCCTGCTCCTCTTAGCATGATAAAGAAGATTCAAAGAGAGTGAGATGCCAGCTCCTTTCGTTCAGTCAGTAGCTTCAATCATTTCTGGACGTTTTTCAATGGCAAAAATCATTGAATATTATAAATGCACAAACAGTAATTTCTCCGCATTGCAAGGTGCAATTCTGAAATTTTTTACTTTTTCCTGCTCCTCTTAGCATGATAAAGAAGATTCAAAGAGAGTGAGATGCCAGCTCCTTTCATTCAGTCAGTAGCTTCAATCATTTCTGGTATATGAATAACATGATGTTTTTCAATGGCAAAAATCAATGAATATTGTAAATGCACAAACAGTAATTTCTCCGCATTGCAAGGTGCAATTCTGAAATTTTTTGCTTTTTCCTGCTCCTCTTAGCATGATAAACAAGATTCAAAGAGAGTGAGATGCCAGCTCCTTTCATTCAGTCAGTAGCTTCAATCATTTCTGGACGTTTTTCAATGGCAAAAATCAATGAATATTGTAAATGCACAAACAGTAATTTCTCCGCATTGCAAGGTGCAATTCTGAAATTTTTTGCTTTTTCCTGCTCCTCTTAGCATGATAAAGAAGATTCAAAGAGAGTGAGATGCCAGCTCCTTTCATTCAGTCAGTAGCTTCAAACATTTCTGGTATATGAATAACATGATGTTTTTCAATGGCAAAAATCAATGAATATTGTAAATGCACAAACAGTAATTTCTCCGCATTGCAAGGTGCAATTCTGAAATTTTTTTCTTTTTCCTGCTCCTCTTAGCATGATAAAGAAGATTCAAATAGAGTGAGATGCCAGCTCCTTTCATTCAGTCAGTAGCTTCAATCATTTCTGGACGTTTTTCAATGGCAAAAATCAATGAATATTGTAAATGCACAAACAGTAATTTCTCCGCATTGCAAGGTGCAATTCTGAAATTTTTTGCTTTTTCCTGCTCCTCTTAGCATGATAAAGAAGATTCAAAGAGAGTGAGATGCCAGCTCCTTTCATTCAGTCAGTAGCTTCAAACATTTCTGGCATATGAATAACATGATGTTTTTCAATGGCAAAAATCAATGAATATTGTAAATGCACAAACAGTAATTTCTCCGCATTGCAAGGTGCAAGTCTGAAATTTTTTGCTTTTTCCTGCTCCTCTTAGTATGATAAAGAAGATTCAAAGAGAGTGAGATGCCAGCTACTTTCATTCAGTCAGTAGCTTCAATCATTTCTGGACGTTTTTCAATGGTAAAAATCAATGAATATTGTAAATGCACAAACAGTAATTTCTCCACATTGCAAGGTGCAATTCTGAAATTTTTTGCTTTTTCCTGCTCCTCTTAGCATGATAAAGAAGATTCAAAGAGAGTGAGATGCCAGCTCCTTTCATTCAGTCAGTAGCTTCAAACATTTCTGGTATATGAATAACATGATGTTTTTCAATGGCAAAAATCAATGAATATTGTAAATGCACAAACAGTAATTTCTACGCATTGCAAGGTGCCATTCTGAAATTTTTTGCTTTTTCCTGCTCCTCTTAGCATGATAAAGAAGATTCAAAGAGAGTGAGATGCCAGCTCCTTTCATTCAGTCAGTAGCTTCAAACATTTCTGGTATATGAATAACATGATGTTTTTCAATGGCAAAAATCAATGAATATTGTAAATGCACAAACAGTAATTTCTCCGCATTGCAAGGTGAAATTCTGAAATTTTTTGCTTTTTCCTGCTCCTCTTAGCATGATAAAGAAGATTCAAAGAGAGTGAGATGCCAGCTCCTTTCATTCAGTCAGTAGCTTCAATCAATTCTGGACGTTTTTCAATGGCAAAAATCAATGAATATTGTAAATGCACAAACAGTAATTTCTCCGCATTGCAAGGTGCAATTCTGAAATTTTTTGCTTTTTCCTGCTCCTCTTAGCATGATAAAGAAGATTCAAAGAGCGTGAGATGTCAGCTCCTTTCATTCAGTCAGTAGCTTCAAACATTTCTGGTATATGAATAACATGATGTTTTTCAATGGCAAAAATCAATGAATATTGTAAATGCACAAACAGTAATTTCTCCGCATTGCAAGGTGCAATTCTGAAATTTTTTGCTTTTTCCTGCTCCTCTTAGCATGATAAAGAAGATTCAAAGAGAGTGAGATGCCAGCTCCTTTCATTCAGTCAGTAGCTTCAATCATTTCTGGACGTTTTTCAATGGCAAAAATCAATGAATATTGTAAATGCACAAACAGTAATTTCTCCGCATTGCAAGGTGCAATTCTGAAATTTTTTGCTTTTTCCTGCTCCTCTTAGCATGATAAAGAAGATTCAAAGAGAGTGAGATGCCAGCTCCTTTCGTTCAGTCAGTAGCTTCAATCATTTCTGGACGTTTTTCAATGGCAAAAATCATTGAATATTATAAATGCACAAACAGTAATTTCTCCGCATTGCAAGGTGCAATTCTGAAATTTTTTACTTTTTCCTGCTCCTCTTAGCATGATAAAGAAGATTCAAAGAGAGTGAGATGCCAGCTCCTTTCATTCAGTCAGTAGCTTCAATCATTTCTGGTATATGAATAACATGATGTTTTTCAATGGCAAAAATCAATGAATATTGTAAATGCACAAACAGTAATTTCTCCGCATTGCAAGGTGCAATTCTGAAATTTTTTGCTTTTTCCTGCTCCTCTTAGCATGATAAACAAGATTCAAAGAGAGTGAGATGCCAGCTCCTTTCATTCAGTCAGTAGCTTCAATCATTTCTGGACGTTTTTCAATGGCAAAAATCAATGAATATTGTAAATGCACAAACAGTAATTTCTCCGCATTGCAAGGTGCAATTCTGAAATTTTTTGCTTTTTCCTGCTCCTCTTAGCATGATAAAGAAGATTCAAAGAGAGTGAGATGCCAGCTCCTTTCATTCAGTCAGTAGCTTCAAACATTTCTGGTATATGAATAACATGATGTTTTTCAATGGCAAAAATCAATGAATATTGTAAATGCACAAACAGTAATTTCTCCGCATTGCAAGGTGCAATTCTGAAATTTTTTTCTTTTTCCTGCTCCTCTTAGCATAATAAAGAAGATTCAAATAGAGTGAGATGCCAGCTCCTTTCATTCAGTCAGTAGCTTCAATCATTTCTGGACGTTTTTCAATGGCAAAAATCAATGAATATTGTAAATGCACAAACAGTAATTTCTCCGCATTGCAAGGTGCAATTCTGAAATTTTTTGCTTTTTCCTGCTCCTCTTAGCATGATAAAGAAGATTCAAAGAGAGTGAGATGCCAGCTCCTTTCATTCAGTCAGTAGCTTCAAACATTTCTGGCATATGAATAACATGATGTTTTTCAATGGCAAAAATCAATGAATATTGTAAATGCACAAACAGTAATTTCTCCGCATTGCAAGGTGCAAGTCTGAAATTTTTTGCTTTTTCCTGCTCCTCTTAGTATGATAAAGAAGATTCAAAGAGAGTGAGATGCCAGCTACTTTCATTCAGTCAGTAGCTTCAATCATTTCTGGACGTTTTTCAATGGTAAAAATCAATGAATATTGTAAATGCACAAACAGTAATTTCTCCACATTGCAAGGTGCAATTCTGAAATTTTTTGCTTTTTCCTGCTCCTCTTAGCATGATAAAGAAGATTCAAAGAGAGTGAGATGCCAGCTCCTTTCATTCAGTCAGTAGCTTCAAACATTTGTGGTATATGAATAACATGATGTTTTTCAATGGCAAAAATCAATGAATATTGTAAATGCACAAACAGTAATTTCTACGCATTGCAAGGTGCCATTCTGAAATTTTTTGCTTTTTCCTGCTCCTCTTAGCATGATAAAGAAGATTCAAAGAGAGTGAGATGCCAGCTCCTTTCATTCAGTCAGTAGCTTCAAACATTTCTGGTATATGAATAACATGATGTTTTTCAATGGCAAAAATCAATGAATATTGTAAATGCACAAACAGTAATTTCTCCGCATTGCAAGGTGCAATTCTGAAATTTTTTGCTTTTTCCTGCTCCTCTTAGCATGATAAAGAAGATTCAAAGAGAGTGAGATGCCAGCTCCTTTCATTCAGTCAGTAGCTTCAATCATTTCTGGACGTTTTTCAATGGCAAAAATCAATGAATATTGTAAATGCACAAACAGTAATTTCTCCGCATTGCAAGGTGCAATTCTGAAATTTTTTGCTATTTCCTGCTCCTCTTAGCATGATAAAGAAGATTCAAAGAGAGTGAGATGTCAGCTCCTTTCATTCAGTCAGTAGCTTCAAACATTTCTGGTATATGAATAACATGATGTTTTTCAATGGCAAAAATCAATGAATATTGTAAATGCACAAACAGTAATTTCTCCGCATTGCAAGGTGCAATTCTGAAATTTTTTGCTTTTTCCTGCTCCTCTTAGCATGATAAAGAAGATTCAAAGAGAGTGAGATGCCAGCTCCTTTCATTCAGTCAGTAGCTTCAATCATTTCTGGACGTTTTTCAATGGCAAAAATCAATGAATATTGTAAATGCACAAACAGTAATTTCTCCGCATTGCAAGGTGCAATTCTGAAATTTTTTGCTTTTTCCTGCTCCTCTTAGCATGATAAAGAAGATTCAAAGAGAGTGAGATGCCAGCTCCTTTCGTTCAGTCAGTAGCTTCAATCATTTCTGGACGTTTTTCAATGGCAAAAATCAATGAATATTGTAATGCACACACAGTAATTTCTCCGCATTGCAAGGTGCAATTCTGAAATTTTTTGCTTTTTCCTGCTCCTCTTAGCATGATAAACAAGATTCAAAGAGAGTGAGATGCCAGCTCCTTCATTCAGTCAGTAGCTTCAATCATTTCTGGACGTTTTTCAATGGCAAAAATCAATGAATATTGTAAATGCACAAACAGTAATTTCTCCGCATTGCAAGGTGCAATTCTGAAATTTTTTGCTTTTTCCTGCTCCTCTTAGCATGATAAAGCTACTGACTGAATGAAAGGAGCTGGCATCTCACTCTCTTTGAATCTTCTTTATCATGCTAGGATTAGCAGGAAAAAGCAAAAAATTTCAGAATTGCACCCTGCAATGTGGAGATATTACTGTTTGTGCATTTACAATATTCATTGATTTTTGCCATTGAAAAGCGTCCAGAAATGTTTGAAGCTACTGACTGAATGAAAGGAGCTGGCATCTCACTCTCTTTGAATCTTCTTTATCATGCTAGGATTAGCAGGAAAAAGCAAAAAATTTCAGAATTGCACCTTGCAATGTGGAGATATTACTGTTTGTGCATTTACAATATTCATTGATTTTTGTCATTGAAAAGCGTCCAGAAATGTTTGAAGCTACTGACTGAATGAAAGGAGCTGGCATCTCACTCTCTTTGAATCTTCTTTATCATGCTAGGATTAGCAGGAAAAAGCAAAAAATTTCAGAATTGCACCTTGCAATGTGGAGATATTACTGTTAGTGCATTTACAATATTCATTGATTTTTGCCATTGAAAAACATCATGTTATTCATATACCAGAAATGTTTGAAGCTACTGACTGAATGAAAGGAGCTTGCATCTCACTCTCTTTGAATCTTCTTTATCATGCTAGGATTAGTAGGAAAAAGCAAAAAATTTCAGAATTGCACCTTGCAATGTGGAGATATTACTGTTTGTGCATTTACAATATTCATTGATTTTTGCCATTGAAAAACGTCCAGAAATGTTTGAAGCTACTGACTGAATGAAAGGAGCTGGCATCTCACTCTCTTTGAATCTTCTTTATCATGCTAGGATTAGCAGGAAAAAGCAAAAAATTTCAGAATTGCACCTTGCAATGTGGAGATATTACTGTTTGTGCATTTACAATATTCATTGATTTTTGCCATTGAAAAACGTCCAGAAATGTTTGAAGCTACTGACTGAATGAAAGGAGCTGGCATCTCACTCTCTTTGAATCTTCTTTATCATGCTAGGATTAGCAGGAAAAAGCAAAAAATTTCAGAATTGCACCTTGCAATGTGGAGATATTACTGTTTGTGCATTTACAATATTCATTGATTATTGCCATTGAAAAACATACTGTTATTCATATACCAGAAATGTTTGAAGCTACTGACTGAATGAAAGGAGCTGGCATCTCACTCTCTTTGAATCTTCTTTATCATGCTAGGATTAGCAGGAAAAAGCAAAAAATTTCAGAATTGCACCCTGCAATGTGGAGATATTACTGTTTGTGCATTTACAATATTCATTGATTTTTGCCATTGAAAAGCATCCAGAAATGTTTGAAGCTACTGACTGAATGAAAGGAGCTGGCATCTCACTCTCTTTGAATCTTCTTTATCATGCTAGGATTAGCAGGAAAAAGCAAAAAAATTCAGAATTGCACCTGCAATGTGGAGATATTACTGTTAGTGCATTTACAATATTCATTGATTTTTGCCATTGAAAAACATCATGTTATTCATATACCAGAAATGTTTGAAGCTACTGACTGATTGAAAGGAGCTGGCATCTCACTCTCTTTGAATCTTCTTTATCATGCTAGGATTAGCAGGAAAAAGCAAAAAATTTCAGAATTGCACCTTGCAATGTGGAGATATTATTGTTTGTGCATTTACAATATTCATTGATTTTAGCCATTGAAAAACGTCCAGAAATGTTTGAAGCTACTGACTGAATGAAAGGAGCTGGCATCTCACTCTCTTTGAATCTTCTTTATCATGCTAGGATTAGCAGGAAAAAGCAAAACATTTCAGAATTGCACCTTGCAATGTGGAGTTATTACTGTTTGTGCATTTACAATATTCATTGATTTTTGCCATTGAAAAACGTCCAGAAATGTTTGAAGCTACTGACTGAATGAAAGGAGCTGGCATCTCACTCTCTTTGAATCTTCTTTATCATGCTAGGATTAGCAGGAAAAAGCAAAAAATTTCAGAATTGCACCTTGCAATGTGGAGATATTACTGTTTGTGCATTTACAATATTCATTGATTTTTGCCATTGAAAAACATCATGTTATTCATATACCAGAAATGTTTGAAGCTACTGACTGAATGAAAGGAGCTGGCATCTCACTCTCTTTGAATCTTCTTTATCATGCTAGGATTAGCAGGAAAAAGCAAAAAATTTCAGAATTGCACCTTGCAATGTGGAGATATTACTGTTTGTGCATCTACAATATTCATTGATTTTTGCCATTGAAAAACGTCCAGAAATGTTTGAAGCTACTGACTGAATGAAAGGAGCTGGCATCTCACTCTCTTTGAATCTTCTTTATCATGCTAGGATTAGCAGGAAAAAGCAAAAAATTTCAGAATTGCACCTTGCAATGTGGAGATATTACTGTTTGTGCATTTACAATATTCATTGATTTTTGCCATTGAAAAACATCATGTTATTCATATACCAGAAATGTTTGAATCTACTGACTGAATGAAAGGAGCTGGCATCTCACTCTCTTTGAATCTTCTTTATCATGCTAGGATTAGCAGGAAAAAGCAAAAAATTTCAGAATTGCACCCTGCAATGTGGAGATATTACTGTTTGTGCATTTACAATATTCATTGATTTTTGCCATTGAAAAGCATCCAGAAATGTTTGAAGCTACTGACTGAATGAAAGGAGCTGGCATCTCACTCTCTTTGAATCTTCTTTATCATGCTAGGATTAGCAGGAAAAAGCAAAAAATTTCAGAATTGCACCCTGCAATGTGGAGATATTACTGTTTGTGCATTTACAATATTCATTGATTTTTGCCATTGAAAAGCATCCAGAAATGTTTGAAGCTACTGACTGAATGAAAGGAGCTGGCATCTCACTCTCTTTGAATCTTCTTTATCATGCTAGGATTAGCAGGAAAAAGCAAAAAATTTCAGAATTGCACCTTGCAATGTGGAGATATTACTGTTTGTGCATTTGCAATATTCATTGATTTTTGCCATTGAAAAACGTCCAGAAATGTTTGAAGCTACTGACTGAATGAAAGGAGCTGGCATCTCACTCTTTGAATCTTCTTTATCATGCTAGGATTAGCAGGAAAAAGCAAAAAAATTCAGAATTGCACCTTTCAATGTGGAGATATTACTGTTAGTGCATTTACAATATTCATTGATTTTTGCCATTGAAAAACATCATGTTATTCATATACCAGAAATGTTTGAAGCTACTGACTGAATGAAAGGAGCTGGCATCTCACTCTCTTTGAATCTTCTTTATCATGCTAGGATTAGCAGGAAAAAGCAAAAAATTTCAGAATTGCACCCTGCAATGTGGAGATATTTCTGTTTGTGCATTTACAATATTCATTGATTTTTGCCATTGAAAAGCATCCAGAAATGTTTGAAGCTACTGACTGAATGAAAGGAGCTGGCATCTCACTCTCTTTGAATCTTCTTTATCATGCTAGGATTAGCAGGAAAAAGCAAAAAATTTCAGAATTGCACCTTGCAATGTGGAGATATTACTGTTTGTGCATTTACAATATTCATTGATTTTTGCCATTGAAAAACATCATGTTATTCATATACCAGAAATGTTTGAAGCTACTGACTGAATGAAAGGAGCTGGCATCTCACTCTCTTTGAATCTTCTTTATCATGCTAGGATTAGCAGGAAAAAGCAAAAAATTTCAGAATTGCACCCTGCAATGTGGAGATATTTCTGTTTGTGCATTTACAATATTCATTGATTTTTGCCATTGAAAAGCATCCAGAAATGTTTGAAGCTACTGACTGAATGAAAGGAGCTGGCATCTCACTCTCTTTGAATCTTCTTTATCATGCTAGGATTAGCAGGAAAAAGCAAAAAATTTCAGAATTGCACCTTGCAATGTGGAGTTATTACTGTTTGTGCATTTACAATATTCATTGATTTTTGCCATTCAAAAACGTCCAGAAATGTTTGAAGCTACTGACTGAATGAAAGGACCTGGCATCTCACTCTCTTTGAATCTTCTTTATCATGCTAGGATTAGCAGGAAAAAGCAAAAAATTTCAGAATTGCACCTTGCAATGTGGAGATATTACTGTTTGTGCATTTACAATATTCATTGATTTTTGCCATTGAAAAACATCATGTTATTCATATACCAGAAATGTTTGAAGCTACTGACTGAATGAAAGGAGCTGGCATCTCACTCTCTTTGAATCTTCTTTATCATGCTAGGATTAGCAGGAAAAAGCAAAAAATTTCAGAATTGCACCTTGCAATGTGGAGATATTACTGTTTGTGCATTTACAATATTCATTGATTTTTGCCATTGAAAAACGTCCAGAAATGTTTGAAGCTACTGACTGAATGAAAGGAGCTGGCATCTCACTCTCTTTGAATCTTCTTTATCATGCTAGGATTAGCAGGAAAAAGCAAAAAATTTCAGAATTGCACCTTGCAATGTGGAGATATTACTGTTTGTGCATTTACAATATTCATTGATTTTTGCCATTGAAAAACGTCCAGAAATGTTTGAAGCTACTGACTGAATGAAAGGAGCTGGCATCTCACTCTCTTTGAATCTTCTTTATCATGCTAGGATTAGCAGGAAAAAGAAAAAAATTTCAGAATTGCACCTTGCAATGTGGAGATATTACTGTTTGTGCATTTACAATATTCATTGATTTTTGCCATTGAAAAATGTCCAGAAATGTTTGAAGCTACTGACTGAATGAAAGGAGCTGGCATCTCACTCTCTTTGAATCTTCTTTATCATGCTAGGATTAGCAGGAAAAAGCAAAAAATTTCAGAATTGCACCTTGCAATGTGGAGTTATTACTGTTTGTGCATTTACAATATTCATTGATTTTTGCCATTGAAAAACGTCCAGAAATGTTTGAAGCTACTGACTGAATGAAAGGAGCTGGCATCTCACTCTCTTTGAATCTTCTTTATCATGCTAGGATTAGCAGGAAAAAGCAAAAAATTTCAGAATTGCACCTTGCAATGTGGAGATATTACTGTTTGTGCATTTACAATATTCATTGATTTTTGCCATTGAAAAACATCATGTTATTCATATACCAGAAATGTTTGAATCTACTGACTGAATGAAAGGAGCTGGCATCTCACTCTCTTTGAATCTTCTTTATCATGCTAGGATTAGCAGGAAAAAGCAAAAAATTTCAGAATTGCACCCTGCAATGTGGAGATATTACTGTTTGTGCATTTACAATATTCATTGATTTTTGCCATTGAAAAGCATCCAGAAATGTTTGAAGCTACTGACTGAATGAAAGGAGCTGGCATCTCACTCTCTTTGAATCTTCTTTATCATGCTAGGATTAGCAGGAAAAAGCAAAAAATTTCAGAATTGCACCTTGCAATGTGGAGATATTACTGTTTGTGCATTTACAATATTCATTGATTTTTGCCATTGAAAAACGTCCAGAAATGTTTGAAGCTACTGACTGAATGAAAGGAGCTGGCATCTTACTCTCTTTGAATCTTCTTTATCATGCTAGGATTAGCAGGAAAAAGCAAAAAATTTCAGAATTGCACCTTGCAATGTGGAGTTATTACTGTTTGTGCATTTACAATATTCATTGATTTTTGCCATTGAAAAACGTCCAGAAATGTTTGAAGCTACTGACTGAATGAAAGTAGCTGGCATCTCACTCTCTTTGAATCTTCTTTATCATGCTAGGATTAGCAGGAAAAAGCAAAAAATTTCAGAATTGCACCTTGCAATGTGGAGATATTACTGTTTGTGCATTTACAATATTCATTGATTTTTGCCATTGAAAAACATCATGTTATTCATATACCAGAAATGTTTGAATCTACTGACTGAATGAAAGGAGCTGGCATCTCACTCTCTTTGAATCTTCTTTATCATGCTAGGATTAGCAGGAAAAAGCAAAAAATTTCAGAATTGCACCCTGCAATGTGGAGATATTTCTGTTTGTGCATTTACAATATTCATTGATTTTTGCCATTGAAAAGCATCCAGAAATGTTTGAAGCTACTGACTGAATGAAAGGAGCTGGCATCTCACTCTCTTTGAATCTTCTTTATCATGCTAGGATTAGCAGGAAAAACCAAAAAATTTCAGAATTGCACCTTGCAATGTGGAGATATTACTGTTTGTGCATTTACAATATTCATTGATTTTTGCCATTGAAAAACGTAAAGAAATGTTTGAAGCTACTGACTGAATGAAAGGAGCTGGCATCTCACTCTTTGAATCTTCTTTATCATGCTAGGATTAGCAGGAAAAAGCAAAAAAATTCAGAATTGCACCTTGCAATGTGGAGATATTACTGTTAGTGCATTTACAATATTCATTGATTTTTGCCATTGAAAAACATGTTTTTCATACACCAGAAATGTTTGAAGCTACTGACTGAATGAAAGGAGCTGGCATCTCACTCTCTTTGAATCTTCTTTATCATGCTAGGATTAGCAGGAAAAAGCAAAAAATTTCAGAATTGCACCTTGCAATGTGGAGATATTACTGTTTGTGCATTTACAATATTCATTGATTTTTGCCCTTGAAAAACATGTTTTTCATATACCAGAAATGTTTGAAGCTACTGACTGAATGAAAGGAACTGGCATCTCACTCTCTTTGAATCTTCTTTATCATGCTAGGATTAACAGGAAAAAGCAAAAAATTTCAGAATTGCACCTTGCAATGTGGAGATATTACTGTTTGTGCATTTACAATATTCATTGATTTTTGCCATTGAAAAACGTCCAGAAATGTTTGAAGCTACTGACTGAATGAAAGGAGCTTGCATCTCACTCTCTTTGAATCTTCTTTATCATGCTAGGATTAGCAGGAAAAAGCAAAAAATTTCAGAATTGCACCTTGCAATGTGGAGATATTACTGTTTGTGCATTTACAATATTCATTGATTTTTGCCATTGAAAAACATGTTTTTCATATACCAGAAATGTTTGAAGCTACTGACTGAATGAAAGGAGCTGGCATCTCACTCTCTTTGAATCTTCTTTATCATGCTAGGATTAACAGGAAAAAGCAAAAAATTTCAGAATTGCACCTTGCAATGTGGAGATATTACTGTTTGTGCATTTACAATATTCATTGATTTTTGCCATTGAAAAACGTCCAGAAATGTTTGAAGCTACTGACTGAATGAAAGGAGCTGGCATCTCACTCTCTTTGAATCTTCTTTATCATGCTAGGATTAGCAGGAAAAAGCAAAAAATTTCAGAATTGCACCTTGCAATGTGGAGATATTACTGTTTGTGCATTTACAATATTCATTGATTTTTGCCATTGAAAAACATCATGTTATTCATATACCAGAAATGTTTGAAGCTACTGACTGAATGAAAGGAGCTGGCATCTCACTCTCTTTGAATCTTCTTTATCATGCTAGGATTAGCAGGAAAAAGCAAAAAATTTCAGAATTGCACCCTGCAATGTGGAGATATTTCTGTTTGTGCATTTACAATATTCATTGATTTTTGCCATTGAAAAGCATCCAGAAATGTTTGAAGCTACTGACTGAATGAAAGGAGCTGGCATCTCACTCTCTTTGAATCTTCTTTATCATGCTAGGATTAGCAGGAAAAAGCAAAAAATTTCAGAATTGCACCTTGCAATGTGGAGTTATTACTGTTTGTGCATTTACAATATTCATTGATTTTTGCCATTCAAAAACGTCCAGAAATGTTTGAAGCTACTGACTGAATGAAAGGACCTGGCATCTCACTCTCTTTGAATCTTCTTTATCATGCTAGGATTAGCAGGAAAAAGCAAAAAATTTCAGAATTGCACCTTGCAATGTGGAGATATTACTGTTTGTGCATTTACAATATTCATTGATTTTTGCCATTGAAAAACATCATGTTATTCATATACCAGAAATGTTTGAAGCTACTGACTGAATGAAAGGAGCTGGCATCTCACTCTCTTTGAATCTTCTTTATCATGCTAGGATTAGCAGGAAAAAGCAAAAAATTTCAGAATTGCACCTTGCAATGTGGAGATATTACTGTTTGTGCATTTACAATATTCATTGATTTTTGCCATTGAAAAACGTCCAGAAATGTTTGAAGCTACTGACTGAATGAAAGGAGCTGGCATCTCACTCTCTTTGAATCTTCTTTATCATGCTAGGATTAGCAGGAAAAAGCAAAAAATTTCAGAATTGCACCTTGCAATGTGGAGATATTACTGTTTGTGCATTTACAATATTCATTGATTTTTGCCATTGAAAAACGTCCAGAAATGTTTGAAGCTACTGACTGAATGAAAGGAGCTGGCATCTCACTCTCTTTGAATCTTCTTTATCATGCTAGGATTAGCAGGAAAAAGAAAAAAATTTCAGAATTGCACCTTGCAATGTGGAGATATTACTGTTTGTGCATTTACAATATTCATTGATTTTTGCCATTGAAAAATGTCCAGAAATGTTTGAAGCTACTGACTGAATGAAAGGAGCTGGCATCTCACTCTCTTTGAATCTTCTTTATCATGCTAGGATTAGCAGGAAAAAGCAAAAAATTTCAGAATTGCACCTTGCAATGTGGAGTTATTACTGTTTGTGCATTTACAATATTCATTGATTTTTGCCATTGAAAAACGTCCAGAAATGTTTGAAGCTACTGACTGAATGAAAGGAGCTGGCATCTCACTCTCTTTGAATCTTCTTTATCATGCTAGGATTAGCAGGAAAAAGCAAAAAATTTCAGAATTGCACCTTGCAATGTGGAGATATTACTGTTTGTGCATTTACAATATTCATTGATTTTTGCCATTGAAAAACATCATGTTATTCATATACCAGAAATGTTTGAATCTACTGACTGAATGAAAGGAGCTGGCATCTCACTCTCTTTGAATCTTCTTTATCATGCTAGGATTAGCAGGAAAAAGCAAAAAATTTCAGAATTGCACCCTGCAATGTGGAGATATTACTGTTTGTGCATTTACAATATTCATTGATTTTTGCCATTGAAAAGCATCCAGAAATGTTTGAAGCTACTGACTGAATGAAAGGAGCTGGCATCTCACTCTCTTTGAATCTTCTTTATCATGCTAGGATTAGCAGGAAAAAGCAAAAAATTTCAGAATTGCACCTTGCAATGTGGAGATATTACTGTTTGTGCATTTACAATATTCATTGATTTTTGCCATTGAAAAACGTCCAGAAATGTTTGAAGCTACTGACTGAATGAAAGGAGCTGGCATCTTACTCTCTTTGAATCTTCTTTATCATGCTAGGATTAGCAGGAAAAAGCAAAAAATTTCAGAATTGCACCTTGCAATGTGGAGTTATTACTGTTTGTGCATTTACAATATTCATTGATTTTTGCCATTGAAAAACGTCCAGAAATGTTTGAAGCTACTGACTGAATGAAAGTAGCTGGCATCTCACTCTCTTTGAATCTTCTTTATCATGCTAGGATTAGCAGGAAAAAGCAAAAAATTTCAGAATTGCACCTTGCAATGTGGAGATATTACTGTTTGTGCATTTACAATATTCATTGATTTTTGCCATTGAAAAACATCATGTTATTCATATACCAGAAATGTTTGAATCTACTGACTGAATGAAAGGAGCTGGCATCTCACTCTCTTTGAATCTTCTTTATCATGCTAGGATTAGCAGGAAAAAGCAAAAAATTTCAGAATTGCACCCTGCAATGTGGAGATATTTCTGTTTGTGCATTTACAATATTCATTGATTTTTGCCATTGAAAAGCATCCAGAAATGTTTGAAGCTACTGACTGAATGAAAGGAGCTGGCATCTCACTCTCTTTGAATCTTCTTTATCATGCTAGGATTAGCAGGAAAAACCAAAAAATTTCAGAATTGCACCTTGCAATGTGGAGATATTACTGTTTGTGCATTTACAATATTCATTGATTTTTGCCATTGAAAAACGTAAAGAAATGTTTGAAGCTACTGACTGAATGAAAGGAGCTGGCATCTCACTCTTTGAATCTTCTTTATCATGCTAGGATTAGCAGGAAAAAGCAAAAAAATTCAGAATTGCACCTTGCAATGTGGAGATATTACTGTTAGTGCATTTACAATATTCATTGATTTTTGCCATTGAAAAACATGTTTTTCATACACCAGAAATGTTTGAAGCTACTGACTGAATGAAAGGAGCTGGCATCTCACTCTCTTTGAATCTTCTTTATCATGCTAGGATTAGCAGGAAAAAGCAAAAAATTTCAGAATTGCACCTTGCAATGTGGAGATATTACTGTTTGTGCATTTACAATATTCATTGATTTTTGCCCTTGAAAAACATGTTTTTCATATACCAGAAATGTTTGAAGCTACTGACTGAATGAAAGGAACTGGCATCTCACTCTCTTTGAATCTTCTTTATCATGCTAGGATTAACAGGAAAAAGCAAAAAATTTCAGAATTGCACCTTGCAATGTGGAGATATTACTGTTTGTGCATTTACAATATTCATTGATTTTTGCCATTGAAAAACGTCCAGAAATGTTTGAAGCTACTGACTGAATGAAAGGAGCTGGCATCTCACTCTCTTTGAATCTTCTTTATCATGCTAGGATTAGCAGGAAAAAGCAAAAAATTTCAGAATTGCACCTTGCAATGTGGAGATATTACTGTTTGTGCATTTACAATATTCATTGATTTTTGCCATTGAAAAACATGTTTTTCATATACCAGAAATGTTTGAAGCTACTGACTGAATGAAAGGAGCTGGCATCTCACTCTCTTTGAATCTTCTTTATCATGCTAGGATTAACAGGAAAAAGCAAAAAATTTCAGAATTGCACCTTGCAATGTGGAGATATTACTGTTTGTGCATTTACAATATTCATTGATTTTTGCCATTGAAAAACGTCCAGAAATGTTTGAAGCTACTGACTGAATGAAAGGAGCTGGCATCTCACTCTCTTTGAATCTTCTTTATCATGCTAGGATTAGCAGGAAAAAGCAAAAAATTTCAGAATTGCACCTTGCAATGTGGAGATATTACTGTTTGTGCATTTACAATATTCATTGATTTTTGCCATTGAAAAACATGTTTTTCATATACCAGAAATGTTTGAAGCTACTGACTGAATGAAAGGAGCTGGCATCTCACTCTCTTTGAATCTTCTTTATCATGCTAGGATTAGCAGGAAAAAGCAAAAAATTTCAGAATTGCACCTTGCAATGTGGAGATATTACTGTTTGTGCATTTACAATATTCATTGATTTTTGCCATTGAAAAACATGTTTTTCATCTACCAGAAATGTTTGAAGCTACTGACTGAATGAAAGGAGCTGGCATCTCACTCTCTTTGAATCTTCTTTATCATGCTAGGATTAACAGGAAAAAGCAAAAAATTTCAGAATTGCACCTTGCAATGTGGAGATATTACTGTTTGTGCATTTACAATATTCATTGATTTTTGCCATTGAAAAACATGTTTTTCATATACCAGAAATGTTTGAAGCTACTGACTGAATGAAAGGAGCTGGCATCTCACTCTCTTTGAATCTTCTTTATCATGCTAGGATTAACAGGAAAAAGCAAAAAATTTCAGAATTGCACCTTGCAATGTGGAGATATTACTGTTTGTGCATTTACAATATTCATTGATTTTTGCCATTGAAAAACATGTTTTTCATATACCAGAAATGTTTGAAGCTACTGACTGAATGAAAGGAGCTGGCATCTCACTCTCTTTGAATCTTCTTTATCATGCTAGGATTAGCAGGAAAAAGCAAAAAATTTCAGAATTGCACCTTGCAATGTGGAGATATTACTGTTTGTGCATTTACAATATTCATTGATTTTTGCCATTGAAAAACGTCCAGAAATGTTTGAAGCTACTCACTGAATGAAAGGAGCTGGCATCTCACTCTCTTTGAATCTTCTTTATCATGCTAGGATTAGCAGGAAAAAGCAAAAAATTTCAGAATTGCACCTTGCAATGTGGAGATATTACTGTTTGTGCATTTACAATATTCATTGATTTTTGCCATTGAAAAACATGTTTTTCATATACCAGAAATGTTTGAAGCTACTGACTGAATGAAAGGAGCTGGCATCTCACTCTCTTTGAATCTTCTTTATCATGCTAGGATTAGCAGGAAAAAGCAAAAAATTTCAGAATTGCACCTTGCAATGTGGAGATATTACTGTTTGTGCATTTACAATATTCATTGATTTTTGCCATTGAAAAACATGTTTTTCATATACCAGAAATGTTTGAAGATACTGACTGAATGAAAGGAGCTGGCATCTCACTCTCTTTGAATCTTCTTTATCATGCTAGGATTAACAGGAAAAAGCAAAAAATTTCAGAATTGCACCTTGCAATGTGGAGATATTACTGTTTGTGCATTTACAATATTCATTGATTTTTGCCATTGAAAAACATGTTTTTCATATACCAGAAATGTTTGAAGCTACTGACTGAATGAAAGGAGCTGGCATCTCACTCTCTTTGAATCTTCTTTATCATGCTAGGATTAACAGGAAAAAGCAAAAAATTTCAGAATTGCACCTTGCAATGTGGAGATATTACTGTTTGTGCATTTACAATATTCATTGATTTTTGCCATTGAAAAACATGTTTTTCATATACCAGAAATGTTTGAAGCTACTGACTGAATGAAAGGAGCTGGCATCTCACTCTCTTTGAATCTTCTTTATCATGCTAGGATTAGCAGGAAAAAGCAAAAAATTTCAGAATTGCACCTTGCAATGTGGAGATATTACTGTTTGTGCATTTACAATATTCATTGATTTTTGCCATTGAAAAACGTCCAGAAATGTTTGAAGCTACTGACTGAATGAAAGGAGCTGGCATCTCACTCTCTTTGAATCTTCTTTATCATGCTAGGATTAGCAGGAAAAAGCAAAAAATTTCAGAATTGCAACTTGCAATGTGGAGATATTACTGTTTGTGCATTTACAATATTCATTGATTTTTGCCATTGAAAAACATGTTTTTCATATACCAGAAATGTTTGAAGCTACTGACTGAATGAAAGGAGCTGGCATCTCACTCTCTTTGAATCTTCTTTATCATGCTAGGATTAGCAGGAAAAAGCAAAATATTTCAGAATTGCACCTTGCAATGTGGAGATATTACTGTTTGTGCATTTACAATATTCATTGATTTTTGCCATTGAAAAACATGTTTTTCATATACCAGAAATGTTTGAAGCTACTGACTGAATGAAAGGAGCTGGCATCTCACTCTCTTTGAATCTTCTTTATCATGCTAGGATTAACAGGAAAAAGCAAAAAATTTCAGAATTGCACCTTGCAATGTGGAGATATTACTGTTTGTGCATTTACAATATTCATTGATTTTTGCCATTGAAAAACATGTTTTTCATATACCAGAAATGTTTGAAGCTACTGACTGAATGAAAGGAGCTGGCATCTCACTCTCTTTGAATCTTCTTTATCATGCTAGGATTAACAGGAAAAAGCAAAAAATTTCAGAATTGCACCTTGCAATGTGGAGATATTACTGTTTGTGCATTTACAATATTCATTGATTTTTGCCATTGAAAAACGTCCAGAAATGTTTGAAGCTACTGACTGAATGAAAGGAGCTGGCATCTCACTCTCTTTGAATCTTCTTTATCATGCTAGGATTAACAGGAAAAAGCAAAAAATTTCAGAATTGCACCTTGCAATGTGGAGATATTACTGTTTGTGCATTTACAATATTCATTGATTTTTGCCATTGAAAAACATGTTTTTCATATACCAGAAATGTTTGAAGCTACTGACTGAATGAAAGGAGCTGGCATCTCACTCTCTTTGAATCTTCTTTATCATGCTAGGATTAGCAGGAAAAAGCAAAAAATTTCAGAATTGCACCTTGCAATGTGGAGATATTACTGTTTGTGCATTTACAATATTCATTGATTTTTGCCATTGAAAAACGTCCAGAAATGTTTGAAGCTACTGACTGAATGAAAGGAGCTGGCATCTCACTCTCTTTGAATCTTCTTTATCATGCTAGGATTAGCAGGAAAAAGCAAAAAATTTCAGAATTGCACCTTGCAATGTGGAGATATTACTGTTTGTGCATTTACAATATTCATTGATTTTTGCCATTGAAAAACGTCCAGAAATGTTTGAAGCTACTCACTGAATGAAAGGAGCTGGCATCTCACTCTCTTTGAATCTTCTTTATCATGCTAGGATTAGCAGGAAAAAGCAAAAAATTTCAGAATTGCACCTTGCAATGTGGAGATATTACTGTTTGTGCATTTACAATATTCATTGATTTTTGCCATTGAAAAACATGTTTTTCATATACCAGAAATGTTTGAAGCTACTGACTGAATGAAAGGAGCTGGCATCTCACTCTCTTTGAATCTTCTTTATCATGCTAGGATTAGCAGGAAAAAGCAAAAAATTTCAGAATTGCACCTTGCAATGTGGAGATATTACTGTTTGTGCATTTACAATATTCATTGATTTTTGCCATTGAAAAACATGTTTTTCATATACCAGAAATGTTTGAAGCTACTGACTGAATGAAAGGAGCTGGCATCTCACTCTCTTTGAATCTTCTTTATCATGCTAGGATTAGCAGGAAAAAGCAAAAAATTTCAGAATTGCACCTTGCAATGTGGAGATATTACTGTTTGTGCATTTACAATATTCATTGATTTTTGCCATTGAAAAACATGTTTTTCATATACCAGAAATGTTTGAAGCTACTGACTGAATGAAAGGAGCTGGCATCTCACTCTCTTTGAATCTTCTTTATCATGCTAGGATTAACAGGAAAAAGCAAAAAATTTCAGAATTGCACCTTGCAATGTGGAGATATTACTGTTTGTGCATTTACAATATTCATTGATTTTTGCCATTGAAAAACGTCCAGAAATGTTTGAAGCTACTGACTGAATGAAAGGAGCTGGCATCTCACTCTCTTTGAATCTTCTTTATCATGCTAGGATTAGCAGGAAAAAGCAAAAAATTTCAGAATTGCAACTTGCAATGTGGAGATATTACTGTTTGTGCATTTACAATATTCATTGATTTTTGCCATTGAAAAACATGTTTTTCATATACCAGAAATGTTTGAAGCTACTGACTGAATGAAAGGAGCTGGCATCTCACTCTCTTTGAATCTTCTTTATCATGCTAGGATTAGCAGGAAAAAGCAAAATATTTCAGAATTGCACCTTGCAATGTGGAGATATTACTGTTTGTGCATTTACAATATTCATTGATTTTTGCCATTGAAAAACATGTTTTTCATATACCAGAAATGTTTGAAGCTACTGACTGAATGAAAGGAGCTGGCATCTCACTCTCTTTGAATCTTCTTTATCATGCTAGGATTAACAGGAAAAAGCAAAAAATTTCAGAATTGCACCTTGCAATGTGGAGATATTACTGTTTGTGCATTTACAATATTCATTGATTTTTGCCATTGAAAAACATGTTTTTCATATACCAGAAATGTTTGAAGCTACTGACTGAATGAAAGGAGCTGGCATCTCACTCTCTTTGAATCTTCTTTATCATGCTAGGATTAACAGGAAAAAGCAAAAAATTTCAGAATTGCACCTTGCAATGTGGAGATATTACTGTTTGTGCATTTACAATATTCATTGATTTTTGCCATTGAAAAACGTCCAGAAATGTTTGAAGCTACTGACTGAATGAAAGGAGCTGGCATCTCACTCTCTTTGAATCTTCTTTATCATGCTAGGATTAACAGGAAAAAGCAAAAAATTTCAGAATTGCACCTTGCAATGTGGAGATATTACTGTTTGTGCATTTACAATATTCATTGATTTTTGCCATTGAAAAACATGTTTTTCATATACCAGAAATGTTTGAAGCTACTGACTGAATGAAAGGAGCTGGCATCTCACTCTCTTTGAATCTTCTTTATCATGCTAGGATTAGCAGGAAAAAGCAAAAAATTTCAGAATTGCACCTTGCAATGTGGAGATATTACTGTTTGTGCATTTACAATATTCATTGATTTTTGCCATTGAAAAACGTCCAGAAATGTTTGAAGCTACTGACTGAATGAAAGGAGCTGGCATCTCACTCTCTTTGAATCTTCTTTATCATGCTAGGATTAGCAGGAAAAAGCAAAAAATTTCAGAATTGCACCTTGCAATGTGGAGATATTACTGTTTGTGCATTTACAATATTCATTGATTTTTGCCATTGAAAAACATGTTTTTCATATACCAGAAATGTTTGAAGCTACTGACTGAATGAAAGGAGCTGGCATCTCACTCTCTTTGAATCTTCTTTATCATGCTGGGATTAGCAGGAAAAAGCAAAAAATTTCAGAATTGCACCTTGCAATGTGGAGATATTACTGTTTGTGCATTTACAATATTCATTGATTTTTGCCATTGAAAAACATGTTTTTCATATACCAGAAATGTTTGAAGCTACTGACTGAATGAAAGGAGCTGGCATCTCACTCTCTTTGAATCTTCTTTATCATGCTAGGATTAGCAGGAAAAAGCAAAAAATTTCAGAATTGCACCTTGCAATGTGGAGATATTACTGTTTGTGCATTTACAATATTCATTGATTTTTGCCATTGAAAAACATGTTTTTCATATACCAGAAATGTTTGAAGCTACTGACTGAATGAAAGGAGGTGGCATCTCACTCTCTTTGAATCTTCTTTATCATGCTAGGATTAACAGGAAAAAGCAAAAAATTTCAGAATTGCACCTTGCAATGTGGAGATATTACTGTTTGTGCATTTACAATATTCATTGATTTTTGCCATTGAAAAACATGTTTTTCATATACCAGAAATGTTTGAAGCTACTGACTGAATGAAAGGAGCTGGCATCTCACTCTCTTTGAATCTTCTTTATCATGCTAGGATTAACAGGAAAAAGCAAAAAATTTCAGAATTGCACCTTGCAATGTGGAGATATTACTGTTTGTGCATTTACAATATTCATTGATTTTTGCCATTGAAAAACGTCCAGAAATGTTTGAAGCTACTGACTGAATGAAAGGAGCTGGCATCTCACTCTCTTTGAATCTTCTTTATCATGCTAGGATTAGCAGGAAAAAGCAAAAAATTTCAGAATTGCACCTCGCAATGTGGAGATATTACTGTTTGTGCATTTACAATATTCATTGATTTTTGCCATTGAAAAACATGTTTTTCATATACCAGAAATGCTTGAAGCTACTGACTGAATGAAAGGAGCTGGCATCTCACTCTCTTTGAATCTTCTTTATCATGCTAGGATTAGCATGAAAAAGCAAAAAATTTCAGAATTGCACCTTGCAATGTGGAGATATTACTGTTTGTGCATTTACAATATTCATTGATTTTTGCCATTGAAAAACGTCCAGAAATGTTTGAAGCTACTGACTGAATGAAAGGAGCTGGCATCTCACTCTCTTTGAATCTTCTTTATCATGCTAGGATTAGCAGGAAAAAGCAAAAAATCTCAGAATTGCACCTTGCAATGTGGAGACATTACTGTTTGTGCATTTACAATATTCATTGATTTTTGCCATTGAAAAACGTCCAGAAATGTTTGAAGCTACTGACTGAATGAAAGGAGCTGGCATCTCACTCTCTTTGAATCTTCTTTATCATGCTAGGATTAGCAGGAAAAAGCAAAAAATTTCAGAATTGCACCTTGCAATGTGGAGATATTACTGTTTGTGCATTTACAATATTCATTGATTTTTTGCCATTGAAAAACATGTTTTTCATATACCAGAAATGTTTGAAGCTACTGACTGAATGAAAGGAGCTGGCATCTCACTCTCTTTGAATCTTCTTTATCATGCTAGGATTAACAGGAAAAAGCAAAACATTTCAGAATTGCACCTTGCAATGTGGAGATATTACTGTTTGTGCATTTACAATATTCATTGATTTTTGCCATTGAAAAACATGTTTTTCATATACCAGAAATGTTTGAAGCTACTGACTGAATGAAAGGAGCTGGCATCTCACTCTCTTTGAATCTTCTTTATCATGCTAGGATTAACAGGAAAAAGCAAAAAATTCAGAATTGCACCTTGCAATGTGGAGATATTACTGTTTGTGCATTTACAATATTCATTGATTTTTGCCATTGAAAAACATGTTTTTCATATACCAGAAATGTTTGAAGCTACTGACTGAATGAAAGGAGCTTGGCATCTCACTCTCTGAATCTTCTTTATCATGCTAGGATTAACAGGAAAAAGCAAAAAATTTCAGAATTGCACCTTGCAATGTGGAGATATTACTGTTTGTGCATTTACAATATTCATTGATTTTTGCCATTGAAAAACATGTTTTTCATATACCAGAATTGTTTGAAGCTACTGACTGAATGAAAGGAGCTGGCATCTCACTCTCTTTGAATCTTCTTTATCATGCTAGGATTAGCAGGAAAAAGCAAAAAATTTCAGAATTGCACCTTGCAATGTGGAGATATTACTGTTTGTGCATTTACAATATTCATTGATTTTTGCCATTGAAAAACATGTTTTTCATATACCAGAAATGTTTGAAGCTACTGACTGAATGAAAGGAGCTGGCATCTCACTCTCTTTGAATCTTCTTTATCATGCTAGGATTAGCAGGAAAAAGCAAAAAATTTCAGAATTGCACCTTGCAATGTGGAGATATTACTGTTTGTGCATTTACAATATTCATTGATTTTTGCCATTGAAAAACATGTTTTTCATATACCAGAAATGTTTGAAGCTACTGACTGAATGAAAGGAGCTGGCATCTCACTCTCTTTGAATCTTCTTTATCATGCTAGGATTAACAGGAAAAAGCAAAAAATTTCAGAATTGCACCTTGCAATGTGGAGATATTACTGTTTGTGCATTTACAATATTCATTGATTTTTGCCATTGAAAAACATGTTTTTCATATACCAGCAATGTTTGAAGCTACTGACTGAATGAAAGGAGCTGGCATCTCACTCTCTTTGAATCTTCTTTATCATGCTAGGATTAACAGGAAAAAGCAAAAAATTTCAGAATTGCACCTTGCAATGTGGAGATATTACTGTTTGTGCATTTACAATATTCATTGATTTTTGCCATTGAAAAACGTCCAGAAATGTTTGAAGCTACTGACTGAATGAAAGGAGCTGGCATTTCACTCTCTTTGAATCTTATTTATCATGCTAGGATTAGCAGGAAAAAGCAAAAAATTTCAGAATTGCACCTTGCAATGTGGAGATATTACTGTTTGTGCATTTACAATATTCATTGATTTTTGCCATTGAAAAACATGTTTTTCATATACCAGAAATGTTTGAAGCTACTGACTGAATGAAAGGAGCTGGCATCTCACTCTCTTTGAATCTTCTTTATCATGCTAGGATTAGCATGAAAAAGCAAAAAATTTCAGAATTGCACCTTGCAATGTGGAGACATTACTGTTTGTGCATTTACAATATTCATTGATTTTTGCCATTGAAAAACGTCCAGAAATGATTGAAGCTACTGACTGAATGAAAGGAGCTGGCATCTCACTCTCTTTGAATCTTCTTTATCATGCTAGGATTAACAGGAAAAAGCAAAAAATTTCAGAATTGCACCTTGCAATGTGGAGATATTACTGTTTGTGCATTTACAATATTCATTGATTTTTGCCATTGAAAAACATGTTTTTCATATACCAGAAATGTTTGAAGCTACTGACTGAATGAAAGGAGCTGGCATCTCACTCTCTTTGAATCTTCTTTATCATGCTAGGATTAACAGGAAAAAGCAAAAAATTTCAGAATTGCACCTTGCAATGTGGAGATATTACTGTTTGTGCATTTACAATATTCATTGATTTTTGCCATTGAAAAACGTCCAGAAATGTTTGAAGCTACTGACTGAATGAAAGGAGCTGGCATCTCACTCTCTTTCAATCTTCTTTATCATGCTAGGATTAGCAGGAAAAAGCAAAAAATTTCAGAATTGCACCTCGCAATGTGGAGATATTACTGTTTGTGCATTTACAATATTCATTGATTTTTGCCATTGAAAAACATGTTTTTCATATACCAGAAATGCTTGAAGCTACTGACTGAATGAAAGGAGCTGGCATCTCACTCTCTTTGAATCTTCTTTATCATGCTAGGATTAGCATGAAAAAGCAAAAAATTTCAGAATTGCACCTTGCAATGTGGAGATATTACTGTTTGTGCATTTACAATATTCATTGATTTTTGCCATTGAAAAACGTCCAGAAATGTTTGAAGCTACTGACTGAATGAAAGGAGCTGGCATCTCACTCTCTTTGAATCTTCTTTATCATGCTAGGATTAGCAGGAAAAAGCAAAAAATCTCAGAATTGCACCTTGCAATGTGGAGACATTACTGTTTGTGCATTTACAATATT
The DNA here is from genome assembly GCF_046119375.1 of Phyllobates terribilis. Taxonomy (NCBI): domain Eukaryota; kingdom Metazoa; phylum Chordata; class Amphibia; order Anura; family Dendrobatidae; genus Phyllobates; species Phyllobates terribilis. The sequence goes on from NW_027363371.1 coordinate 471,541, forward strand.
CATTGATTTTTGCCATTGAAAAACGTCCAGAAATGTTTGAAGCTACTGACTGAATGAAAGGAGCTGGCATCTCACTCTCTTTGAATCTTCTTTATCATGCTAGGATTAGCAGGAAAAAGCAAAAAATTTCAGAATTGCACCTTGCAATGTGGAGATATTACTGTTTGTGCATTTACAATATTCATTGATTTTTGCCATTGAAAAACATGTTTTTCATATACCAGAAATGTTTGAAGCTACTGACTGAATGAAAGGAGCTGGCATCTCACTCTCTTTGAATCTTCTTTATCATGCTAGGATTAGCAGGAAAAAGCAAAAAATTTCAGAATTGCACCTTGCAATGTGGAGATATTACTGTTTGTGCATTTACAATATTCATTGATTTTTGCCATTGAAAAACGTCCAGAAATGTTTGAAGCTACTGACTGAATGAAAGGAGCTGGCATCTCACTCTCTTTGAATCTTCTTTATCATGCTAGGATTAGCAGGAAAAAGCAAAAAATTTCAGAATTGCAACTTGCAATGTGGAGATATTACTGTTTGTGCATTTACAATATTCATTGATTTTTGCCATTGAAAAACATGTTTTTCATATACCAGAAATGTTTGAAGCTACTGACTGAATGAAAGGAGCTGGCATCTCACTCTCTTTGAATCTTCTTTATCATGCTAGGATTAGCAGGAAAAAGCAAAATATTTCAGAATTGCACCTTGCAATGTGGAGATATTACTGTTTGTGCATTTACAATATTCATTGATTTTTGCCATTGAAAAACATGTTTTTCATATACCAGAAATGTTTGAAGCTACTGACTGAATGAAAGGAGCTGGCATCTCACTCTCTTTGAATCTTCTTTATCATGCTAGGATTAACAGGAAAAAGCAAAAAATTTCAGAATTGCACCTTGCAATGTGGAGATATTACTGTTTGTGCATTTACAATATTCATTGATTTTTGCCATTGAAAAACATGTTTTTCATATACCAGAAATGTTTGAAGCTACTGACTGAATGAAAGGAGCTGGCATCTCACTCTCTTTGAATCTTCTTTATCATGCTAGGATTAACAGGAAAAAGCAAAAAATTTCAGAATTGCACCTTGCAATGTGGAGATATTACTGTTTGTGCATTTACAATATTCATTGATTTTTGCCATTGAAAAACGTCCAGAAATGTTTGAAGCTACTGACTGAATGAAAGGAGCTGGCATCTCACTCTCTTTGAATCTTCTTTATCATGCTAGGATTAACAGGAAAAAGCAAAAAATTTCAGAATTGCACCTTGCAATGTGGAGATATTACTGTTTGTGCATTTACAATATTCATTGATTTTTGCCATTGAAAAACATGTTTTTCATATACCAGAAATGTTTGAAGCTACTGACTGAATGAAAGGAGCTGGCATCTCACTCTCTTTGAATCTTCTTTATCATGCTAGGATTAGCAGGAAAAAGCAAAAAATTTCAGAATTGCACCTTGCAATGTGGAGATATTACTGTTTGTGCATTTACAATATTCATTGATTTTTGCCATTGAAAAACGTCCAGAAATGTTTGAAGCTACTGACTGAATGAAAGGAGCTGGCATCTCACTCTCTTTGAATCTTCTTTATCATGCTAGGATTAGCAGGAAAAAGCAAAAAATTTCAGAATTGCACCTTGCAATGTGGAGATATTACTGTTTGTGCATTTACAATATTCATTGATTTTTGCCATTGAAAAACGTCCAGAAATGTTTGAAGCTACTCACTGAATGAAAGGAGCTGGCATCTCACTCTCTTTGAATCTTCTTTATCATGCTAGGATTAGCAGGAAAAAGCAAAAAATTTCAGAATTGCACCTTGCAATGTGGAGATATTACTGTTTGTGCATTTACAATATTCATTGATTTTTGCCATTGAAAAACATGTTTTTCATATACCAGAAATGTTTGAAGCTACTGACTGAATGAAAGGAGCTGGCATCTCACTCTCTTTGAATCTTCTTTATCATGCTAGGATTAGCAGGAAAAAGCAAAAAATTTCAGAATTGCACCTTGCAATGTGGAGATATTACTGTTTGTGCATTTACAATATTCATTGATTTTTGCCATTGAAAAACATGTTTTTCATATACCAGAAATGTTTGAAGATACTGACTGAATGAAAGGAGCTGGCATCTCACTCTCTTTGAATCTTCTTTATCATGCTAGGTATAACAGGAAAAAGCAAAAAATTTCAGAATTGCACCTTGCAATGTGGAGATATTACTGTTTGTGCATTTACAATATTCATTGATTTTTGCCATTGAAAAACATGTTTTTCATATACCAGAAATGTTTGAAGCTACTGACTGAATGAAAGGAGCTGGCATCTCACTCTCTTTGAATCTTCTTTATCATGCTAGGATTAACAGGAAAAAGCAAAAAATTTCAGAATTGCACCTTGCAATGTGGAGATATTACTGTTTGTGCATTTACAATATTCATTGATTTTTGCCATTGAAAAACATGTTTTTCATATACCAGAAATGTTTGAAGCTACTGACTGAATGAAAGGAGCTGGCATCTCACTCTCTTTGAATCTTCTTTATCATGCTAGGATTAGCAGGAAAAAGCAAAAAATTTCAGAATTGCACCTTGCAATGTGGAGATATTACTGTTTGTGCATTTACAATATTCATTGATTTTTGCCATTGAAAAACGTCCAGAAATGTTTGAAGCTACTGACTGAATGAAAGGAGCTGGCATCTCACTCTCTTTGAATCTTCTTTATCATGCTAGGATTAGCAGGAAAAAGCAAAAAATTTCAGAATTGCAACTTGCAATGTGGAGATATTACTGTTTGTGCATTTACAATATTCATTGATTTTTGCCATTGAAAAACATGTTTTTCATATACCAGAAATGTTTGAAGCTACTGACTGAATGAAAGGAGCTGGCATCTCACTCTCTTTGAATCTTCTTTATCATGCTAGGATTAGCAGGAAAAAGCAAAATATTTCAGAATTGCACCTTGCAATGTGGAGATATTACTGTTTGTGCATTTACAATATTCATTGATTTTTGCCATTGAAAAACATGTTTTTCATATACCAGAAATGTTTGAAGCTACTGACTGAATGAAAGGAGCTGGCATCTCACTCTCTTTGAATCTTCTTTATCATGCTAGGATTAACAGGAAAAAGCAAAAAATTTCAGAATTGCACCTTGCAATGTGGAGATATTACTGTTTGTGCATTTACAATATTCATTGATTTTTGCCATTGAAAAACATGTTTTTCATATACCAGAAATGTTTGAAGCTACTGACTGAATGAAAGGAGCTGGCATCTCACTCTCTTTGAATCTTCTTTATCATGCTAGGATTAACAGGAAAAAGCAAAAAATTTCAGAATTGCACCTTGCAATGTGGAGATATTACTGTTTGTGCATTTACAATATTCATTGATTTTTGCCATTGAAAAACGTCCAGAAATGTTTGAAGCTACTGACTGAATGAAAGGAGCTGGCATCTCACTCTCTTTGAATCTTCTTTATCATGCTAGGATTAACAGGAAAAAGCAAAAAATTTCAGAATTGCACCTTGCAATGTGGAGATATTACTGTTTGTGCATTTACAATATTCATTGATTTTTGCCATTGAAAAACATGTTTTTCATATACCAGAAATGTTTGAAGCTACTGACTGAATGAAAGGAGCTGGCATCTCACTCTCTTTGAATCTTCTTTATCATGCTAGGATTAGCAGGAAAAAGCAAAAAATTTCAGAATTGCACCTTGCAATGTGGAGATATTACTGTTTGTGCATTTACAATATTCATTGATTTTTGCCATTGAAAAACGTCCAGAAATGTTTGAAGCTACTGACTGAATGAAAGGAGCTGGCATCTCACTCTCTTTGAATCTTCTTTATCATGCTAGGATTAGCAGGAAAAAGCAAAAAATTTCAGAATTGCACCTTGCAATGTGGAGATATTACTGTTTGTGCATTTACAATATTCATTGATTTTTGCCATTGAAAAACATGTTTTTCATATACCAGAAATGTTTGAAGCTACTGACTGAATGAAAGGAGCTGGCATCTCACTCTCTTTGAATCTTCTTTATCATGCTGGGATTAGCAGGAAAAAGCAAAAAATTTCAGAATTGCACCTTGCAATGTGGAGATATTACTGTTTGTGCATTTACAATATTCATTGATTTTTGCCATTGAAAAACATGTTTTTCATATACCAGAAATGTTTGAAGCTACTGACTGAATGAAAGGAGCTGGCATCTCACTCTCTTTGAATCTTCTTTATCATGCTAGGATTAGCAGGAAAAAGCAAAAAATTTCAGAATTGCACCTTGCAATGTGGAGATATTACTGTTTGTGCATTTACAATATTCATTGATTTTTGCCATTGAAAAACATGTTTTTCATATACCAGAAATGTTTGAAGCTACTGACTGAATGAAAGGAGCTGGCATCTCACTCTCTTTGAATCTTCTTTATCATGCTAGGATTAGCAGGAAAAAGCAAAAAATTTCAGAATTGCACCTTGCAATGTGGAGATATTACTGTTTGTGCATTTACAATATTCATTGATTTTTGCCATTGAAAAACATGTTTTTCATATACCAGAAATGTTTGAAGCTACTGACTGAATGAAAGGAGCTGGCATCTCACTCTCTTTGAATCTTCTTTATCATGCTAGGATTAACAGGAAAAAGCAAAAAATTTCAGAATTGCACCTTGCAATGTGGAGATATTACTGTTTGTGCATTTACAATATTCATTGATTTTTGCCATTGAAAAACATGTTTTTCATATACCAGCAATGTTTGAAGCTACTGACTGAATGAAAGGAGCTGGCATCTCACTCTCTTTGAATCTTCTTTATCATGCTAGGATTAACAGGAAAAAGCAAAAAATTTCAGAATTGCACCTTGCAATGTGGAGATATTACTGTTTGTGCATTTACAATATTCATTGATTTTTGCCATTGAAAAACGTCCAGAAATGTTTGAAGCTACTGACTGAATGAAAGGAGCTGGCATTTCACTCTCTTTGAATCTTATTTATCATGCTAGGATTAGCAGGAAAAAGCAAAAAATTTCAGAATTGCACCTTGCAATGTGGAGATATTACTGTTTGTGCATTTACAATATTCATTGATTTTTGCCATTGAAAAACATGTTTTTCATATACCAGAAATGTTTGAAGCTACTGACTGAATGAAAGGAGCTGGCATCTCACTCTCTTTGAATCTTCTTTATCATGCTAGGATTAGCATGAAAAAGCAAAAAATTTCAGAATTGCACCTTGCAATGTGGAGACATTACTGTTTGTGCATTTACAATATTCATTGATTTTTGCCATTGAAAAACGTCCAGAAATGATTGAAGCTACTGACTGAATGAAAGGAGCTGGCATCTCACTCTCTTTGAATCTTCTTTATCATGCTAGGATTAACAGGAAAAAGCAAAAAATTTCAGAATTGCACCTTGCAATGTGGAGATATTACTGTTTGTGCATTTACAATATTCATTGATTTTTGCCATTGAAAAACATGTTTTTCATATACCAGAAATGTTTGAAGCTACTGACTGAATGAAAGGAGCTGGCATCTCACTCTCTTTGAATCTTCTTTATCATGCTAGGATTAACAGGAAAAAGCAAAAAATTTCAGAATTGCACCTTGCAATGTGGAGATATTACTGTTTGTGCATTTACAATATTCATTGATTTTTGCCATTGAAAAACGTCCAGAAATGTTTGAAGCTACTGACTGAATGAAAGGAGCTGGCATCTCACTCTCTTTCAATCTTCTTTATCATGCTAGGATTAGCAGGAAAAAGCAAAAAATTTCAGAATTGCACCTCGCAATGTGGAGATATTACTGTTTGTGCATTTACAATATTCATTGATTTTTGCCATTGAAAAACATGTTTTTCATATACCAGAAATGCTTGAAGCTACTGACTGAATGAAAGGAGCTGGCATCTCACTCTCTTTGAATCTTCTTTATCATGCTAGGATTAGCATGAAAAAGCAAAAAATTTCAGAATTGCACCTTGCAATGTGGAGATATTACTGTTTGTGCATTTACAATATTCATTGATTTTTGCCATTGAAAAACGTCCAGAAATGTTTGAAGCTACTGACTGAATGAAAGGAGCTGGCATCTCACTCTCTTTGAATCTTCTTTATCATGCTAGGATTAGCAGGAAAAAGCAAAAAATCTCAGAATTGCACCTTGCAATGTGGAGACATTACTGTTTGTGCATTTACAATATTCATTGATTTTTGCCATTGAAAAACGTCCAGAAATGTTTGAAGCTACTGACTGAATGAAAGGAGCTGGCATCTCACTCTCTTTGAATCTTCTTTATCATGCTAGGATTAGCAGGAAAAAGCAAAAAATTTCAGAATTGCACCTTGCAATGTGGAGATATTACTGTTTGTGCATTTACAATATTCATTGATTTTTGCCATTGAAAAACATGTTTTTCATATACCAGAAATGTTTGAAGCTACTGACTGAATGAAAGGAGCTGGCATCTCACTCTCTTTGAATCTTCTTTATCATGCTAGGATTAGCAGGAAAAAGCAAAAAATTTCAGAATTGCACCTTGCAATGTGGAGATATTACTGTTTGTGCATTTACAATATTCATTGATTTTTGCCATTGAAAAACGTCCAGAAATGTTTGAAGCTACTGACTGAATGAAAGGAGCTGGCATCTCACTCTCTTTGAATCTTCTTTATCATGCTAGGATTAGCAGGAAAAAGCAAAAAATTTCAGAATTGCAACTTGCAATGTGGAGATATTACTGTTTGTGCATTTACAATATTCATTGATTTTTGCCATTGAAAAACATGTTTTTCATATACCAGAAATGTTTGAAGCTACTGACTGAATGAAAGGAGCTGGCATCTCACTCTCTTTGAATCTTCTTTATCATGCTAGGATTAGCAGGAAAAAGCAAAATATTTCAGAATTGCACCTTGCAATGTGGAGATATTACTGTTTGTGCATTTACAATATTCATTGATTTTTGCCATTGAAAAACATGTTTTTCATATACCAGAAATGTTTGAAGCTACTGACTGAATGAAAGGAGCTGGCATCTCACTCTCTTTGAATCTTCTTTATCATGCTAGGATTAACAGGAAAAAGCAAAAAATTTCAGAATTGCACCTTGCAATGTGGAGATATTACTGTTTGTGCATTTACAATATTCATTGATTTTTGCCATTGAAAAACATGTTTTTCATATACCAGAAATGTTTGAAGCTACTGACTGAATGAAAGGAGCTGGCATCTCACTCTCTTTGAATCTTCTTTATCATGCTAGGATTAACAGGAAAAAGCAAAAAATTTCAGAATTGCACCTTGCAATGTGGAGATATTACTGTTTGTGCATTTACAATATTCATTGATTTTTGCCATTGAAAAACGTCCAGAAATGTTTGAAGCTACTGACTGAATGAAAGGAGCTGGCATCTCACTCTCTTTGAATCTTCTTTATCATGCTAGGATTAACAGGAAAAAGCAAAAAATTTCAGAATTGCACCTTGCAATGTGGAGATATTACTGTTTGTGCATTTACAATATTCATTGATTTTTGCCATTGAAAAACATGTTTTTCATATACCAGAAATGTTTGAAGCTACTGACTGAATGAAAGGAGCTGGCATCTCACTCTCTTTGAATCTTCTTTATCATGCTAGGATTAGCAGGAAAAAGCAAAAAATTTCAGAATTGCACCTTGCAATGTGGAGATATTACTGTTTGTGCATTTACAATATTCATTGATTTTTGCCATTGAAAAACGTCCAGAAATGTTTGAAGCTACTGACTGAATGAAAGGAGCTGGCATCTCACTCTCTTTGAATCTTCTTTATCATGCTAGGATTAGCAGGAAAAAGCAAAAAATTTCAGAATTGCACCTTGCAATGTGGAGATATTACTGTTTGTGCATTTACAATATTCATTGATTTTTGCCATTGAAAAACGTCCAGAAATGTTTGAAGCTACTCACTGAATGAAAGGAGCTGGCATCTCACTCTCTTTGAATCTTCTTTATCATGCTAGGATTAGCAGGAAAAAGCAAAAAATTTCAGAATTGCACCTTGCAATGTGGAGATATTACTGTTTGTGCATTTACAATATTCATTGATTTTTGCCATTGAAAAACATGTTTTTCATATACCAGAAATGTTTGAAGCTACTGACTGAATGAAAGGAGCTGGCATCTCACTCTCTTTGAATCTTCTTTATCATGCTAGGATTAGCAGGAAAAAGCAAAAAATTTCAGAATTGCACCTTGCAATGTGGAGATATTACTGTTTGTGCATTTACAATATTCATTGATTTTTGCCATTGAAAAACATGTTTTTCATATACCAGAAATGTTTGAAGATACTGACTGAATGAAAGGAGCTGGCATCTCACTCTCTTTGAATCTTCTTTATCATGCTAGGATTAACAGGAAAAAGCAAAAAATTTCAGAATTGCACCTTGCAATGTGGAGATATTACTGTTTGTGCATTTACAATATTCATTGATTTTTGCCATTGAAAAACATGTTTTTCATATACCAGAAATGTTTGAAGCTACTGACTGAATGAAAGGAGCTGGCATCTCACTCTCTTTGAATCTTCTTTATCATGCTAGGATTAACAGGAAAAAGCAAAAAATTTCAGAATTGCACCTTGCAATGTGGAGATATTACTGTTTGTGCATTTACAATATTCATTGATTTTTGCCATTGAAAAACATGTTTTTCATATACCAGAAATGTTTGAAGCTACTGACTGAATGAAAGGAGCTGGCATCTCACTCTCTTTGAATCTTCTTTATCATGCTAGGATTAGCAGGAAAAAGCAAAAAATTTCAGAATTGCACCTTGCAATGTGGAGATATTACTGTTTGTGCATTTACAATATTCATTGATTTTTGCCATTGAAAAACGTCCAGAAATGTTTGAAGCTACTGACTGAATGAAAGGAGCTGGCATCTCACTCTCTTTGAATCTTCTTTATCATGCTAGGATTAGCAGGAAAAAGCAAAAAATTTCAGAATTGCAACTTGCAATGTGGAGATATTACTGTTTGTGCATTTACAATATTCATTGATTTTTGCCATTGAAAAACATGTTTTTCATATACCAGAAATGTTTGAAGCTACTGACTGAATGAAAGGAGCTGGCATCTCACTCTCTTTGAATCTTCTTTATCATGCTAGGATTAGCAGGAAAAAGCAAAATATTTCAGAATTGCACCTTGCAATGTGGAGATATTACTGTTTGTGCATTTACAATATTCATTGATTTTTGCCATTGAAAAACATGTTTTTCATATACCAGAAATGTTTGAAGCTACTGACTGAATGAAAGGAGCTGGCATCTCACTCTCTTTGAATCTTCTTTATCATGCTAGGATTAACAGGAAAAAGCAAAAAATTTCAGAATTGCACCTTGCAATGTGGAGATATTACTGTTTGTGCATTTACAATATTCATTGATTTTTGCCATTGAAAAACATGTTTTTCATATACCAGAAATGTTTGAAGCTACTGACTGAATGAAAGGAGCTGGCATCTCACTCTCTTTGAATCTTCTTTATCATGCTAGGATTAACAGGAAAAAGCAAAAAATTTCAGAATTGCACCTTGCAATGTGGAGATATTACTGTTTGTGCATTTACAATATTCATTGATTTTTGCCATTGAAAAACGTCCAGAAATGTTTGAAGCTACTGACTGAATGAAAGGAGCTGGCATCTCACTCTCTTTGAATCTTCTTTATCATGCTAGGATTAACAGGAAAAAGCAAAAAATTTCAGAATTGCACCTTGCAATGTGGAGATATTACTGTTTGTGCATTTACAATATTCATTGATTTTTGCCATTGAAAAACATGTTTTTCATATACCAGAAATGTTTGAAGCTACTGACTGAATGAAAGGAGCTGGCATCTCACTCTCTTTGAATCTTCTTTATCATGCTAGGATTAGCAGGAAAAAGCAAAAAATTTCAGAATTGCACCTTGCAATGTGGAGATATTACTGTTTGTGCATTTACAATATTCATTGATTTTTGCCATTGAAAAACGTCCAGAAATGTTTGAAGCTACTGACTGAATGAAAGGAGCTGGCATCTCACTCTCTTTGAATCTTCTTTATCATGCTAGGATTAGCAGGAAAAAGCAAAAAATTTCAGAATTGCACCTTGCAATGTGGAGATATTACTGTTTGTGCATTTACAATATTCATTGATTTTTGCCATTGAAAAACATGTTTTTCATATACCAGAAATGTTTGAAGCTACTGACTGAATGAAAGGAGCTGGCATCTCACTCTCTTTGAATCTTCTTTATCATGCTGGGATTAGCAGGAAAAAGCAAAAAATTTCAGAATTGCACCTTGCAATGTGGAGATATTACTGTTTGTGCATTTACAATATTCATTGATTTTTGCCATTGAAAAACATGTTTTTCATATACCAGAAATGTTTGAAGCTACTGACTGAATGAAAGGAGCTGGCATCTCACTCTCTTTGAATCTTCTTTATCATGCTAGGATTAGCAGGAAAAAGCAAAAAATTTCAGAATTGCACCTTGCAATGTGGAGATATTACTGTTTGTGCATTTACAATATTCATTGATTTTTGCCATTGAAAAACATGTTTTTCATATACCAGAAATGTTTGAAGCTACTGACTGAATGAAAGGAGGTGGCATCTCACTCTCTTTGAATCTTCTTTATCATGCTAGGATTAACAGGAAAAAGCAAAAAATTTCAGAATTGCACCTTGCAATGTGGAGATATTACTGTTTGTGCATTTACAATATTCATTGATTTTTGCCATTGAAAAACATGTTTTTCATATACCAGAAATGTTTGAAGCTACTGACTGAATGAAAGGAGCTGGCATCTCACTCTCTTTGAATCTTCTTTATCATGCTAGGATTAACAGGAAAAAGCAAAAAATTTCAGAATTGCACCTTGCAATGTGGAGATATTACTGTTTGTGCATTTACAATATTCATTGATTTTTGCCATTGAAAAACGTCCAGAAATGTTTGAAGCTACTGACTGAATGAAAGGAGCTGGCATCTCACTCTCTTTGAATCTTCTTTATCATGCTAGGATTAGCAGGAAAAAGCAAAAAATTTCAGAATTGCACCTCGCAATGTGGAGATATTACTGTTTGTGCATTTACAATATTCATTGATTTTTGCCATTGAAAAACATGTTTTTCATATACCAGAAATGCTTGAAGCTACTGACTGAATGAAAGGAGCTGGCATCTCACTCTCTTTGAATCTTCTTTATCATGCTAGGATTAGCATGAAAAAGCAAAAAATTTCAGAATTGCACCTTGCAATGTGGAGATATTACTGTTTGTGCATTTACAATATTCATTGATTTTTGCCATTGAAAAACGTCCAGAAATGTTTGAAGCTACTGACTGAATGAAAGGAGCTGGCATCTCACTCTCTTTGAATCTTCTTTATCATGCTAGGATTAGCAGGAAAAAGCAAAAAATCTCAGAATTGCACCTTGCAATGTGGAGACATTACTGTTTGTGCATTTACAATATTCATTGATTTTTGCCATTGAAAAACGTCCAGAAATGTTTGAAGCTACTGACTGAATGAAAGGAGCTGGCATCTCACTCTCTTTGAATCTTCTTTATCATGCTAGGATTAGCAGGAAAAAGCAAAAAATTTCAGAATTGCACCTTGCAATGTGGAGATATAACTGTTTGTGCATTTACAATATTCATTGATTTTTTGCCATTGAAAAACATGTTTTTCATATACCAGAAATGTTTGAAGCTACTGACTGAATGAAAGGAGCTGGCATCTCACTCTCTTTGAATCTTCTTTATCATGCTAGGATTAGCAGGAAAAAGCAAAAAATTTCAGAATTGCACCTTGCAATGTGGAGATATTACTGTTTGTGCATTTACAATATTCATTGATTTTTTGCCATTGAAAAACATGTTTTTCATATACCAGAAATGTTTGAAGCTACTGACTGAATGAAAGGAGCTGGCATCTCACTCTCTTTGAATCTTCTTTATCATGCTAGGATTAACAGGAAAAAGCAAAAAATTTCAGAATTGCACCTTGCAATGTGGAGATATTACTGTTTGTGCATTTACAATATTCATTGATTTTTGCCATTGAAAAACATGTTTTTCATATACCAGAAATGTTTGAAGCTACTGACTGAATGAAAGGAGCTGGCATCTCACTCTCTTTGAATCTTCTTTATCATGCTAGGATTAACAGGAAAAAGCAAAAAATTCAGAATTGCACCTTGCAATGTGGAGATATTACTGTTTGTGCATTTACAATATTCATTGATTTTTGCCATTGAAAAACATGTTTTTCATATACCAGAAATGTTTGAAGCTACTGACTGAATGAAAGGAGCTTGGCATCTCACTCTCTGAATCTTCTTTATCATGCTAGGATTAACAGGAAAAAGCAAAAAATTTCAGAATTGCACCTTGCAATGTGGAGATATTACTGTTTGTGCATTTACAATATTCATTGATTTTTGCCATTGAAAAACATGTTTTTCATATACCAGAATTGTTTGAAGCTACTGACTGAATGAAAGGAGCTGGCATCTCACTCTCTTTGAATCTTCTTTATCATGCTAGGATTAGCAGGAAAAAGCAAAAAATTTCAGAATTGCACCTTGCAATGTGGAGATATTACTGTTTGTGCATTTACAATATTCATTGATTTTTGCCATTGAAAAACATGTTTTTCATATACCAGAAATGTTTGAAGCTACTGACTGAATGAAAGGAGCTGGCATCTCACTCTCTTTGAATCTTCTTTATCATGCTAGGATTAGCAGGAAAAAGCAAAAAATTTCAGAATTGCACCTTGCAATGTGGAGATATTACTGTTTGTGCATTTACAATATTCATTGATTTTTGCCATTGAAAAACATGTTTTTCATATACCAGAAATGTTTGAAGCTACTGACTGAATGAAAGGAGCTGGCATCTCACTCTCTTTGAATCTTCTTTATCATGCTAGGATTAACAGGAAAAAGCAAAAAATTTCAGAATTGCACCTTGCAATGTGGAGATATTACTGTTTGTGCATTTACAATATTCATTGATTTTTGCCATTGAAAAACATGTTTTTCATATACCAGCAATGTTTGAAGCTACTGACTGAATGAAAGGAGCTGGCATCTCACTCTCTTTGAATCTTCTTTATCATGCTAGGATTAACAGGAAAAAGCAAAAAATTTCAGAATTGCACCTTGCAATGTGGAGATATTACTGTTTGTGCATTTACAATATTCATTGATTTTTGCCATTGAAAAACGTCCAGAAATGTTTGAAGCTACTGACTGAATGAAAGGAGCTGGCATTTCACTCTCTTTGAATCTTATTTATCATGCTAGGATTAGCAGGAAAAAGCAAAAAATTTCAGAATTGCACCTTGCAATGTGGAGATATTACTGTTTGTGCATTTACAATATTCATTGATTTTTGCCATTGAAAAACATGTTTTTCATATACCAGAAATGTTTGAAGCTACTGACTGAATGAAAGGAGCTGGCATCTCACTCTCTTTGAATCTTCTTTATCATGCTAGGATTAGCATGAAAAAGCAAAAAATTTCAGAATTGCACCTTGCAATGTGGAGACATTACTGTTTGTGCATTTACAATATTCATTGATTTTTGCCATTGAAAAACGTCCAGAAATGATTGAAGCTACTGACTGAATGAAAGGAGCTGGCATCTCACTCTCTTTGAATCTTCTTTATCATGCTAGGATTAACAGGAAAAAGCAAAAAATTTCAGAATTGCACCTTGCAATGTGGAGATATTACTGTTTGTGCATTTACAATATTCATTGATTTTTGCCATTGAAAAACATGTTTTTCATATACCAGAAATGTTTGAAGCTACTGACTGAATGAAAGGAGCTGGCATCTCACTCTCTTTGAATCTTCTTTATCATGCTAGGATTAACAGGAAAAAGCAAAAAATTTCAGAATTGCACCTTGCAATGTGGAGATATTACTGTTTGTGCATTTACAATATTCATTGATTTTTGCAATTGAAAAACGTCCAGAAATGTTTGAAGCTACTGACTGAATGAAAGGAGCTGGCATCTCACTCTCTTTCAATCTTCTTTATCATGCTAGGATTAGCAGGAAAAAGCAAAAAATTTCAGAATTGCACCTCGCAATGTGGAGATATTACTGTTTGTGCATTTACAATATTCATTGATTTTTGCCATTGAAAAACATGTTTTTCATATACCAGAAATGCTTGAAGCTACTGACTGAATGAAAGGAGCTGGCATCTCACTCTCTTTGAATCTTCTTTATCATGCTAGGATTAGCATGAAAAAGCAAAAAATTTCAGAATTGCACCTTGCAATGTGGAGATATTACTGTTTGTGCATTTACAATATTCATTGATTTTTGCCATTGAAAAACGTCCAGAAATGTTTGAAGCTACTGACTGAATGAAAGGAGCTGGCATCTCACTCTCTTTGAATCTTCTTTATCATGCTAGGATTAGCAGGAAAAAGCAAAAAATCTCAGAATTGCACCTTGCAATGTGGAGACATTACTGTTTGTGCATTTACAATATTCATTGATTTTTGCCATTGAAAAACGTCCAGAAATGTTTGAAGCTACTGACTGAATGAAAGGAGCTGGCATCTCACTCTCTTTGAATCTTCTTTATCATGCTAGGATTAGCAGGAAAAAGCAAAAAATTTCAGAATTGCACCTTGCAATGTGGAGATATTACTGTTTGTGCATTTACAATATTCATTGATTTTTTGCCATTGAAAAACATGTTTTTCATATACCAGAAATGTTTGAAGCTACTGACTGAATGAAAGGAGCTGGCATCTCACTCTCTTTGAATCTTCTTTATCATGCTAGGATTAACAGGAAAAAGCAAAAAATTTCAGAATTGCACCTTGCAACGTGGAGATATTACTGTTTGTGCATTTACAATATTCATTGATTTTTGCCATTGAAAAACATGTTTTTCATATACCAGAAATGTTTGAAGCTACTGACTGAATGAAAGGAGCTGGCATCTCACTCTCTTTGAATCTTCTTTATCATGCTAGGATTAACAGGAAAAAGCAAAAAATTTCAGAATTGCACCTTGCAATGTGGAGATATTACTGTTTGTGCATTTACAATATTCATTGATTTTTGCCATTGAAAAACATGTTTTTCATATACCAGAAATGTTTGAAGCTACTGACTGAATGAAAGGAGCTTGGCATCTCACTCTCTGAATCTTCTTTATCATGCTAGGATTAACAGGAAAAAGCAAAAAATTTCAGAATTGCACCTTGCAATGTGGAGATATTACTGTTTGTGCATTTACAATATTCATTGATTTTTGCCATTGAAAAACATGTTTTTCATATACCAGAATTGTTTGAAGCTACTGACTGAATGAAAGGAGCTGGCATCTCACTCTCTTTGAATCTTCTTTATCATGCTAGGATTAGCAGGAAAAAGCAAAAAATTTCAGAATTGCACCTTGCAATGTGGAGATATTACTGTTTGTGCATTTACAATATTCATTGATTTTTGCCATTGAAAAACATGTTTTTCATATACCAGAAATGTTTGAAGCTACTGACTGAATGAAAGGAGCTGGCATCTCACTCTCTTTGAATCTTCTTTATCATGCTAGGATTAGCAGGAAAAAGCAAAAAATTTCAGAATTGCACCTTGCAATGTGGAGATATTACTGTTTGTGCATTTACAATATTCATTGATTTTTGCCATTGAAAAACATGTTTTTCATATACCAGAAATGTTTGAAGCTACTGACTGAATGAAAGGAGCTGGCATCTCACTCTCTTTGAATCTTCTTTATCATGCTAGGATTAACAGGAAAAAGCAAAAAATTTCAGAATTGCACCTTGCAATGTGGAGATATTACTGTTTGTGCATTTACAATATTCATTGATTTTTGCCATTGAAAAACATGTTTTTCATATACCAGCAATGTTTGAAGCTACTGACTGAATGAAAGGAGCTGGCATCTCACTCTCTTTGAATCTTCTTTATCATGCTAGGATTAACAGGAAAAAGCAAAAAATTTCAGAATTGCACCTTGCAATGTGGAAATATTACTGTTTGTGCATTTACAATATTCATTGATTTTTGCCATTGAAAAACGTCCAGAAATGTTTGAAGCTACTGACTGAATGAAAGGAGCTGGCATTTCACTCTCTTTGAATCTTCTTTATCATGCTAGGATTAGCAGGAAAAAGCAAAAAATTTCAGAATTGCACCTTGCAATGTGGAGATATTACTGTTTGTGCATTTACAATATTCATTGATTTTTGCCATTGAAAAACATGTTTTTCATATACCAGAAATGTTTGAAGCTACTGACTGAATGAAAGGAGCTGGCATCTCACTCTCTTTGAATCTTCTTTATCATGCTAGGATTAGCATGAAAAAGCAAAAAATTTCAGAATTGCACCTTGCAATGTGGAGACATTACTGTTTGTGCATTTACAATATTCATTGATTTTTGCCATTGAAAAACGTCCAGAAATGTTTGAAGCTACTGACTGAATGAAAGGAGCTGGCATCTCACTCTCTTTGAATCTTCTTTATCATGCTAGGATTAGCAGGAAAAAGCAAAAAATTTCAGAATTGCACCTTGCAATGTGGAGATATTACTGTTTGTGCATTTACAATATTCATTGATTTTTGCCATTGAAAAACATGTTTTTCATATACCAGAAATGTTTGAAGCTACTGACTGAATGAAAGGAGCTGGCATCTCACTCTCTTTGAATCTTCTTTATCATGCTAGGATTAGCAGGAAAAAGCAAAAAATTTCAGAATTGCACCTTGCAATGTGGAGATATTACTGTTTGTGCATTTACAATATTCATTGATTTTTTGCCATTGAAAAACATGTTTTTCATATACCAGAAATGTTTGAAGCTACTGACTGAATGAAAGGAGCTGGCATCTCACTCTCTTTGAATCTTCTTTATCATGCTAGGATTAACAGGAAAAAGCAAAAAATTTCAGAATTGCACCTTGCAATGTGGAGATATTACTGTTTGTGCATTTACAATATTCATTGATTTTTGCCATTGAAAAACATGTTTTTCATATACCAGAAATGTTTGAAGCTACTGACTGAATGAAAGGAGCTGGCATCTCACTCTCTTTGAATCTTCTTTATCATGCTAGGATTAACAGGAAAAAGCAAAAAATTTCAGAATTGCACCTTGCAATGTGGAGATATTACTGTTTGTGCATTTACAATATTCATTGATTTTTGCCATTGAAAAACATGTTTTTCATATACCAGAAATGTTTGAAGCTACTGACTGAATGAAAGGAGCTTGGCATCTCACTCTCTTTGAATCTTCTTTATCATGCTAGGATTAACAGGAAAAAGCAAAAAATTTCAGAATTGCACCTTGCAATGTGGAGATATTACTGTTTGTGCATTTACAATATTCATTGATTTTTGCCATTGAAAAACATGTTTTTCATATACCAGAAATGTTTGAAGCTACTGACTGAATGAAAGGAGCTGGCATCTCACTCTCTTTGAATCTTCTTTATCATGCTAGGATTAGCAGGAAAAAGCAAAAAATTTCAGAATTGCACCTTGCAATGTGGAGATATTACTGTTTGTGCATTTACAATATTCATTGATTTTTGCCATTGAAAAACGTCCAGAAATGTTTGAAGCTACTGACTGAATGAAAGCTGGCATCTCACTCTCTTTGAATCTTCTTTATCATGCTAGGATTAGCAGGAAAAAGCAAAAAATTTCAGAATTGCACCTTGCAATGTGGAGATATTACTGTTTGTGCATTTACAATATTCATTGATTTTTGCCATTGAAAAACATGTTTTTCATATACCAGAAATGTTTGAAGCTACTGACTGAATGAAAGGAGCTGGCATCTCACTCTCTTTGAATCTTCTTTATCATGCTAGGATTAGCAGGAAAAAGCAAAATATTTCAGAATTGCACCTTGCAATGTGGAGATATTACTGTTTGTGCATTTACAATATTCATTGATTTTTGCCATTGAAAAACATGTTTTTCATATACCAGAAATGTTTGAAGCTACTGACTGAATGAAAGGAGCTGGCATCTCACTCTCTTTGAATCTTCTTTATCATGCTAGGATTAACAGGAAAAAGCAAAAAATTTCAGAATTGCACCTTGCAATGTGGAGATATTACTGTTTGTGCATTTACAATATTCATTGATTTTTGCCATTGAAAAACATGTTTTTCATATACCAGAAATGTTTGAAGCTACTGACTGAATGAAAGGAGCTGGCATCTCACTCTCTTTGAATCTTCTTTATCATGCTAGGATTAACAGGAAAAAGCAAAAAATTTCAGAATTGCACCTTGCAATGTGGAGATATTACTGTTTGTGCATTTACAATATTCATTGATTTTTGCCATTGAAAAACGTCCAGAAATGTTTGAAGCTACTGACTGAATGAAAGGAGCTGGCATCTCACTCTCTTTGAATCTTCTTTATCATGCTAGGATTAGCAGGAAAAAGCAAAAAATTTCAGAATTGCACCTTGCAATGTGGAGATATTACTGTTTGTGCATTTACAATATTCATTGATTTTTGCCATTGAAAAACATGTTTTTCATATACCAGAAATGTTTGAAGCTACTGACTGAATGAAAGGAGCTGGCATCTCACTCTCTTTGAATCTTCTTTATCATGCTAGGATAAGCAGGAAAAAGCAAAAAATTTCAGAATTGCACCTTGCAATGTGGAGATATTACTGTTTGTGCATTTACAATATTCATTGATTTTTGCCATTGAAAAACGTCCAGAAATGTTTGAAGCTACTGACTGAATGAAAGGAGCTGGCATCTCACTCTCTTTGAATCTTCTTTATCATGCTAGGATTAACAGGAAAAAGCAAAAAATTTCAGAATTGCACCTTGCAATGTGGAGATATTACTGTTTGTGCATTTACAATATTCATTGATTTTTGCCATTGAAAAACATGTTTTTCATATACCAGAAATGTTTGAAGCTACTGACTGAATGAAAGGAGCTGGCATCTCACTCTCTTTGAATCTTCTTTATCATGCTAGGATTAACAGGAAAAAGCAAAAAATTTCAGAATTGCACCTTGCAATGTGGAGATATTACTGTTTGTGCATTTACAATATTCATTGATTTTTGCCATTGAAAAACGTCCAGAAATGTTTGAAGCTACTGACTGAATGAAAGGAGCTGGCATCTCACTCTCTTTGAATCTTCTTTATCATGCTAGGATTAGCAGGAAAAAGCAAAAAATTTCAGAATTGCACCTTGCAATGTGGAGATATTACTGTTTGTGCATTTACAATATTCATTGATTTTTGCCATTGAAAAACATGTTTTTCATATACCAGAAATGTTTGAAGCTACTGACTGAATGAAAGGAGCTGGCATCTCACTCTCTTTGAATCTTCTTTATCATGCTAGGATTAGCAGGAAAAAGCAAAAAATTTCAGAATTGCACCTTGCAATGTGGAGATATTACTGTTTGTGCATTTACAATATTCATTGATTTTTGCCATTGAAAAACGTCCAGAAATGTTTGAAGCTACTGACTGAATGAAAGGAGCTTGGCATCTCACTCTCTTTGAATCTTCTTTATCATGCTAGGATTAGCAGGAAAAAGCAAAAAATTTCAGAATTGCACCTTGCAATGTGGAGATATTACTGTTTGTGCATTTACAATATTCATTGATTTTTGCCATTGAAAAACGTTTTTCATATACCAGAAATGTTTGAAGCTACTGACTGAATGAAAGGAGCTGGCATCTCACTCTCTTTGAATCTTCTTTATCATGCTAGGATTAGCAGGAAAAAGCAAAAAATTTCAGAATTGCACCTTGCAATGTGGAGATATTACTGTTTGTGCATTTACAATATTCATTGATTTTTGCCATTGAAAAACGTCCAGAAATGTTTAAAGCTACTGAATGAATGAAAGGAGCTGGCATCTCACTCTCTTTGAATCTTCTTTATCATGCTAGGATTAGCATCAAAAAGCAAAAAATTTCAGAATTGCACCTTGCAATGTGGAGATATTACTGTTTGTGCATTTACAATATTCATTGATTTTTGCCATTGAAAAACGTCCAGAAATGTTTGAAGCTACTGACTGAATGAAAGGAGCTGGCATCTCACTCTCTTTGAATCTTCTTTATCATGCTAGGATTAGCAGGAAAAAGCAAAAAAATTCAGAATTGCACCTTGCAATGTGGAGATATTACTGTTTGTGCATTTACAATATTCATTGATTTTTGCCATTGAAAAACATGTTTTTCATATACCAGAAATGTTTGAAGCTACTGACTGAATGAAAGGAGCTGGCATCTCACTCTCTTTGAATCTTCTTTATCATGCTAGGATTAGCAGTAAAAAGCAAAAAATTTCAGAATTGCACCTTGCAATGTGGAGATATTACTGTTTGTGCATTTACAATATTCATTGATTTTTGCCATTGAAAAACATGTTTTTCATATACCAGAAATGTTTGAAGCTACTGACTGAATGAAAGGAGCTGGCATCTCACTCTCTTTGAATCTTCTTTATCATGCTAGGATTAACAGGAAAAAGCAAAAAATTTCAGAATTGCACCTTGCAATGTGGAGATATTACTGTTTGTGCATTTACAATATTCATTGATTTTTGCAATTGAAAAACATGTTTTTCATATACCAGAAATGTTTGAAGCTACTGACTGAATGAAAGGAGCTGGCATCTCACTCTCTTTGAATCTTCTTTATCATGCTAGGATTAACAGGAAAAAGCAAAAAATTTCAGAATTGCACCTTGCAATGTGGAGATATTACTGTTTGTGCATTTACAATATTCATTGATTTTTGCCATTGAAAAACATGTTTTTCATATACCAGAAATGTTTGAAGCTACTGACTGAATGAAAGGAGCTGGCATCTCACTCTCTTTGAATCTTCTTTATCATGCTAGGATTAGCAGGAAAAAGCAAAAAATTTCAGAATTGCACCTTGCAATGTGGAGATATTACTGTTTGTGCATTTACAATATTCATTGATTTTTGCCATTGAAAAACGTTTTTCATATACCAGAAATGTTTGAAGCTACTGACTGAATGAAAGGAGCTGGCATCTCACTCTCTTTGAATCTTCTTTATCATGCTAGGATTAGCAGGAAAAAGCAAAAAATCTCAGAATTGCACCTTGCAATGTGGAGATATTACTGTTTGTGCATTTACAATATTCATTGATTTTTGCCATTGAAAAACGTCCAGAAATGTTTAAAGCTACTGACTGAATGAAAGGAGCTTGGCATCTCACTCTCTTTGAATCTTCTTTATCATGCTAGGATTAGCAGGAAAAAGCAAAAAATTTCAGAATTGCACCTTGCAATGTGGAGATATTACTGTTTGTGCATTTACAATATTCATTGATTTTTGCCATTGAAAAACGTCCAGAAATGTTTGAAGCTACTGACTGAATGAAAGGAGCTGGCATCTCACTCTCTTTGAATCTTCTTTATCATGCTAGGATTAGCAGGAAAAAGCAAAAAAATTCAGAATTGCACCTTGCAATGTGGAGATATTACTGTTTGTGCATTTACAATATTCATTGATTTTTGCCATTGAAAAACATGTTTTTCATATACCAGAAATGTTTGAAGCTACTGACTGAATGAAAGGAGCTGGCATCTCACTCTCTTTGAATCTTCTTTATCATGCTAGGATTAGCAGGAAAAAGCAAAAAATTTCAGAATTGCACCTTGCAATGTGGAGATATTACTGTTTGTGCATTTACAATATTCATTGATTTTTGCCATTGAAAAACATGTTTTTCATATACCAGAAATGTTTGAAGCTACTGACTGAATGAAAGGAGCTGGCATCTCACTCTCTTTGAATCTTCTTTATCATGCTAGGATTAACAGGAAAAAGCAAAAAATTTCAGAATTGCACCTTGCAATGTGGAGATATTACTGTTTGTGCATTTACAATATTCATTGATTTTTGCAATTGAAAAACATGTTTTTCATATACCAGAAATGTTTGAAGCTACTGACTGAATGAAAGGAGCTGGCATCTCACTCTCTTTGAATCTTCTTTATCATGCTAGGATTAGCAGGAAAAAGCAAAAAATTTCAGAATTGCACCTTGCAATGTGGAGATATTACTGTTTGTGCATTTACAATATTCATTGATTTTTGCCATTGAAAAACATGTTTTTCATATACCAGAAATGTTTGAAGCTACTGACTGAATGAAAGGAGCTGGCATCTCACTCTCTTTGAATCTTCTTTATCATGCTAGGATTAGAAGGAAAAAGCAAAAAATTTCAGAATTGCACCTTGCAATGTGGAGATATTACTGTTTGTGCATTTACAATATTCATTGATTTTTGCCATTGAAAAACATGTTTTTCATATACCAGAAATGTTTGAAGCTACTGACTGAATGAAAGGAGGTGGCATCTCACTCTCTTTGAATCTTCTTTATCATGCTAGGATTAACAGGAAAAAGCAAAAAATTTCAGAATTGCACCTTGCAATGTGGAGATATTACTGTTTGTGCATTTACAATATTCATTGATTTTTGCCATTGAAAAACGTCCAGAAATGTTTGAAGCTACTGACTGAATGAAAGGAGCTGGCATCTCACTCTCTTTGAATCTTCTTTATCATGCTAGGATTAACAGGAAAAAGCTAAAAATTTCAGAATTGCACCTTGCAATGTGGAGATATTACTGTTTGTGCATTTACAACATTCATTGATTTTTGCCATTGAGAAACATGTTTTTCATATACCAGAAATGTTTGAAGCTACTGACTGAATGAAAGGAGCTGGCATCTCACTCTCTTTGAATCTTCTTTATCATGCTAGGATTAGCAGGAAAAAGCAAAAAATTTCAGAATTGCACCTTGCAATGTGGAGATATTACT
The DNA here is from genome assembly GCF_046119375.1 of Phyllobates terribilis. Classification (NCBI taxonomy): domain Eukaryota; kingdom Metazoa; phylum Chordata; class Amphibia; order Anura; family Dendrobatidae; genus Phyllobates; species Phyllobates terribilis. Next base: position 494,512 of record NW_027363371.1, read on the forward strand.
GTTTGTGCATTTACAATATTCATTGATTTTTGCCATTGAAAAACATGTTTTTCATATACCAGAAATGTTTGAAGCTACTGACTGAATGAAAGGAGCTGGCATCTCACTCTCTTTGAATCTTCTTTATCATGCTAGGATTAGCAGGAAAAAGCAAAAAATTTCAGAATTGCACCTTGCAATGTGGAGATATTACTGTTTGTGCATTTACAATATTCATTGATTTTTGCCATTGAAAAACATGTTTTTCATATACCAGAAATGTTTGAAGCTACTGACTGAATGAAAGGAGCTGGCATCTCACTCTCTTTGAATCTTCTTTATCATGCTAGGATTAACAGGAAAAAGCAAAAAATTTCAGAATTGCACCTTGCAATGTGGAGATATTACTGTTTGTGCATTTACAATATTCATTGATTTTTGCCATTGAAAAACGTCCAGAAATGTTTGAAGCTACTGACTGAATGAAAGGAGCTGGCATCTCACTCTCTTTGAATCTTCTTTATCATGCTAGGATTAGCAGGAAAAAGCAAAAAATTTCAGAATTGCACCTTGCAATGTGGAGATATTACTGTTTGTGCATTTACAATATTCATTGATTTTTGCCATTGAAAAACATGTTTTTCATATACCAGAAATGTTTGAAGCTACTGACTGAATGAAAGGAGCTGGCATCTCACTCTCTTTGAATCTTCTTTATCATGCTAGGATTAACAGGAAAAAGCAAAAAATTTCAGAATTGCACCTTGCAATGTGGAGATATTACTGTTTGTGCATTTACAATATTCATTGATTTTTGCCATTGAAAAACATCCAGAAATGTTTGAAGCTACTGACTGAATGAAAGGAGCTGGCATCTCACTCTCTTTGAATCTTCTTTATCATGCTAGGATTAGCAGGAAAAAGCAAAAAATTTCTGAATTGCACCTTGCAATGTGGAGATATTACTGTTTGTGCATTTACAATATTCATTGATTTTTGCCATTGAAAAACATGTTTTTCATATACCAGAAATGTTTGAAGCTACTGACTGAATGAAAGGAGCTGGCATCTCACTCTCTTTGCATCTTCTTTATCATGCTAGGATTAGCAGGAAAAAGCAAAAAATTTCAGAATTGCACCTTGCAATGTGGAGATATTACTGTTTGTGCATTTACAATATTCATTGATTTTTGCCATTGAAAAACGTTTTTCATATACCAGAAATGTTTGAAGCTACTGACTGAATGAAAGGAGCTGGCATCTCACTCTCTTTGAATCTTCTTTATCATGCTAGGATTAACAGGAAAAAGCAAAAAATTTCAGAATTGCACCTTGCAATGTGGAGATATTACTGCTTGTGCATTTACAATATTCATTGATTTTTGCCATTGAAAAACGTCCAGAAATGTTTGAAGCTACTGACTGAATGAAAGGAGCTGGCATCTCACTCTCTTTGAATCTTCTTTATCATGCTAGGATTAGCAGGAAAAAGCAAAAAATTTCAGAATTGCACCTTGCAATGTGGACATATTACTGTTTGTGCATTTACAATATTCATTGATTTTTGCCATTGAAAAACATGTTTTTCATATACCAGAAATGTTTGAAGCTACTGACTGAATGAAAGGAGCTGGCATCTCACTCTCTTTGAATCTTCTTTATCATGCTAGGATTAGCAGGAAAAAGCAAAAAATTTCAGAATTGCACCTTGCAATGTGGAGATATTACTGTTTGTGCATTTACAATATTCATTGATTTTTGCCATTGAAAAACGTTTTTCATATACCAGAAATGTTTGAAGCTACTGACTGAATGAAAGGAGCTGGCATCTCACTCTCTTTGAATCTTCTTTATCATGCTAGGATTAACAGGAAAAAGCAAAAAATTTCAGAATTGCACCTTGCAATGTGGAGATATTACTGTTTGTGCATTTACAATATTCATTGATTTTTGCCATTGAAAAACGTCCAGAAATGTTTGAAGCTACTGACTGAATGAAAGGAGCTGGCATCTCACTGTCTTTGAATCTTCTTTATCATGCTAGGATTAGCAGGAAAAAGCAAAAAATTTCAGAATTGCACCTTGCAATGTGGAGATATTACTGTTTGTGCATTTACAATATTCATTGATTTTTGCCATTGAAAAACATGTTTTTCATATACCAGAAATGTTTGAAGCTACTGACTGAATGAAAGGAGCTGGCATCTCACTCTCTTTGAATCTTCTTTATCATGCTAGGATTAACAGGAAAAAGCAAAAAATTTCAGAATTGCACCTTGCAATGTGGAGATATTACTGTTTGTGCATTTACAATATTCATTGATTTTTGCCATTGAAAAACGTCCAGAAATGTTTGAAGCTACTGACTGAATGAAAGGAGCTGGCATCTCACTCTCTTTGAATCTTCTTTATCATGCTAGGATTAGCAGGAAAAAGCAAAAAATTTCAGAATTGCACCTTGCAATGTGGAGATATTACTGTTTGTGCATTTACAATATTCATTGATTTTTGCCATTGAAAAACATGTTTTTCATATACCAGAAATGTTTGAAGCTACTGACTGAATGAAAGGAGCTGGCATCTCACTCTCTTTGAATCTTCTTTATCATGCTAGGATTAGCAGGAAAAAGCAAAAAATTTCAGAATTGCACCTTGCAATGTGGAGATATTACTGTTTGTGCATTTACAATATTCATTGATTTTTGCCATTGAAAAACATGTTTTTCATATACCAGAAATCTTTGAAGCTACTGACTGAATGAAAGGAGCTGGCATCTCACTCTCTTTGAATCTTCTTTATCATGCTAGGATTAACAGGAAAAAGCAAAAAATTTCAGAATTGCACCTTGCAATGTGGAGATATTACTGTTTGTGCATTTACAATATTCATTGATTTTTGCCATTGAAAAACATGTTTTTCATATACCAGAAATGTTTGAAGCTACTGACTGAATGAAAGGAGCTGGCATCTCACTCTCTTTGAATCTTCTTTATCATGCTAGGATTAGCAGGAAAAAGCAAAAAATTTCTGAATTGCACCTTGCAATGTGGAGATATTACTGTTTGTGCATTTACAATATTCATTGATTTTTGCCATTGAAAAACATTTTTTTCATATACCAGAAATGTTTGAAGCTACTGACTGAATGAAAGGAGCTGGCATCTCACTCTCTTTGAATCTTCTTTATCATGCTAGGATTAGCAGGAAAAAGCAAAAAATTTCAGAATTGCACCTTGCAATGTGGAGATATTACTGTTTGTGCATTTACAATATTCATTGATTTTTGCCATTGAAAAACATGTTTTTCATATACCAGAAATGTTTGAAGCTACTGACTGAATGAAAGGAGCTGGCATCTCACTCTCTTTGAATCTTCTTTATCATGCTAGGATTAACAGGAAAAAGCAAAAAATTTCAGAATTGCACCTTGCAATGTGGAGATATTACTGTTTGTGCATTTACAATATTCATTGATTTTTGCCATTGAAAAACGTCCAGAAATGTTTGAAGCTACTGACTGAATGAAAGGAGCTGGCATCTCACTCTCTTTGAATCTTCTTTATCATGCTAGGATTAGCAGGAAAAAGCAAAAAATTTCAGAATTGCACCTTGCAATGTGGAGATATTACTGTTTGTGCATTTACAATATTCATTGATTTTTGCCATTGAAAAACATGTTTTTCATATACCAGAAATGTTTGAAGCTACTGACTGAATGAAAGGAGCTGGCATCTCACTCTCTTTGAATCTTCTTTATCATGCTAGGATTAGCAGGAAAAAGCAAAAAAATTCAGAATTGCACCTTGCAATGTGGAGATAATACTGTTTGTGCATTTACAATATTCATTGATTTTTGCCATTGAAAAACGTCCAGAAATGTTTGAAGCTACTGACTGAATGAAAGGAGCTGGCATCTCACTCTCTTTGAATCTTCTTTATCATGCTAGGATTAGCAGGAAAAAGCAAAAAATTTCAGAATTGCACCTTGCAATGTGGAGATATTACTGTTTGTGCATTTACAATATTCATTGATTTTTGCCATTGAAAAACATGTTTTTCATATACCAGAAATGTTTGAAGCTACTGACTGAATGAAAGGAGCTGGCATCTCACTCTCTTTGAATCTTCTTTATCATGCTAGGATTAGCAGGAAAAAGCAAAAAATTTCAGAATTGCACCTTGCAATGTGGAGATATTACTGTTTGTGCATTTACAATATTCATTGATTTTTGCCATTGAAAAACGTCCAGAAATGTTTGAAGCTACTGACTGAATGAAAGGAGCTGGCATCTCACTCTCTTTGAATCTTCTTTATCATGCTAGGATTAGCAGGAAAAGGCAAAAAATTTCAGAATTGCACCTTGCAATGTGGAGATATTACTGTTTGTGCATTTACAATATTCATTGATTTTTGCCATTGAAAAACGTTTTTCATATACCAGAAATGTTTGAAGCTACTGACTGAATGAAAGGAGCTGGCATCTCACTCTCTTTGAATCTTCTTTATCATGCTAGGATTAACAGGAAAAAGCAAAAAATTTCAGAATTGCACCTTGCAATGTGGAGATATTACTGTTTGTGCATTTACAATATTCATTGATTTTTGCCATTGAAAAACGTCCAGAAATGTTTGAAGCTACTGACTGAATGAAAGGAGCTGGCATCTCACTCTCTTTGAATCTTCTTTATCATGCTAGGATTAACAGGAAAAATCTAAAAATTTCAGAATTGCACCTTGCAATGTGGAGATATTACTGTTTGTGCATTTACAATATTCATTGATTTTTGCCATTGAAAAACATGTTTTTCATATACCAGAAATGTTTGAAGCTACTGACTGAATGAAAGGAGCTGGCATCTCACTCTCTTTGAATCTTCTTTATCATGCTAGGATTAGCAGGAAAAAGCAAAAAATTTCAGAATTGCACCTTGCAATGTGGAGATATTACTGTTTGTGCATTTACAATATTCATTGATTTTTGCCATTGAAAAACATGTTTTTCATATACCAGAAATGTTTGAAGCTACTGACTGAATGAAAGGAGCTGGCATCTCACTCTCTTGGAATCTTCTTTATCATGCTAGGATTAACAGGAAAAAGCAAAAAATTTCAGAATTGCACCTTGCAATGTGGAGATATTACTGTTTGTGCATTTACATTATTCATTGATTTTTGCCATTGAAAAACGTCCAGAAATGTTTGAAGCTACTGACTGAATGAAAGGAGCTGGCATCTCACTGTCTTTGAATCTTCTTTATCATGCTAGGATTAACAGGAAAAAGCAAAAAATTTCAGAACTGCACCTTGCAATGTGGAGATATTACTGTTTGTGCATTTACAATATTCATTGATTTTTGCCATTGAAAAACATGTTTTTCATATACCAGAAATGTTTGAAGCTACTGACTGAATGAAAGGAGCTGGCATCTCACTCTCTTTGAATCTTCTTTACCATGCTAGGATTAGCAGGAAAAAGCAAAAAATTTCAGAATTGCACCTTGCAATGTGGAGATATTACTGTTTGTGCATTTACAATATTCATTGATTTTTGCCATTGAAAAACATGTTTTTCATATACCAGAAATGTTTGAAGCTACAGACTGAATGAAAGGAGCTGGCATCTCACTCTCTTTGAATCTTCTTTATCATGCTAGGATTAACAGGAAAAAGCAAAAAATTTCAGAATTGCACCTTGCAATGTGGAGATATTACTGTTTGTGCATTTACAATATTCATTGATTTTTGCCATTGAAAAATGTCCAGAAATGTTTGAAGCTACTGACTGAATGAAAGAAGCTGGCATCTCACTCTCTTTGAATCTTCTTTATCATGCTAGGATTAACAGGAAAAAGCTAAAAATTTCAGAATTGCACCTTGCAATGTGGAGATATTACTGTTTGTGCATTTACAATATTCATTGATTTTTGCCATTGAAAAACATGTTTTTCATACCAGAAATGATTGAAGCTACTGACTGAATGAAAGGAGCTGGCATCTCACTCTCTTTGAATCTTCTTTATCATGCTAGGATTAGCAGGAAAAAGCAAAAAATTTCAGAATTGCACCTTGCAATGTGGAGATATTACTGTTTGTGCATTTACAATATTCATTGATTTTTGCCATTGAAAAACATGTTTTTCATATACCAGAAATGTTTGAAGCTACTGACTGAATGAAAGGAGCTGGCATCTCACTCTCTTGGAATCTTCTTTATCATGCTAGGATTAACAGGAAAAAGCAAAAAATTTCAGAATTGCACCTTGCAATGTGGAGATATTACTGTTTGTGCATTTACAATATTCATTGATTTTTACCATTGAAAAACGTCCAGAAATGTTTGAAGCTACTGACTGAATGAAAGGAGCTGGCATCTCACTGTCTTTGAATCTTCTTTATCATGCTAGGATTAACAGGAAAAAGCTAAAAATTTCAGAATTGCACCTTGCAATGTGGAGATATTACTGTTTGTGCATTTACAATATTCATTGATTTTTGCCATTGAAAAACATGTTTTTCATATACCAGAAATGTTTGAAGCTACTGACTGAATGAAAGGAGCTGACATCTCACTCTCTTTGAATCTTCTTTATCATGCTAGGATTAGCAGGAAAAAGCAAAAAATTTCAGAATTGCACCTTGCAATGTGGAGATATTACTGTTTGTGCATTTACAATATTCATTGATTTTTGCCATTGAAAAACATGTTTTTCATATACCAGAAATGTTTGAAGCTACTGACTGAATGAAAGGAGCTGGCATCTCACTCTCTTGGAATCTTCTTTATCATGCTAGGATTAACAGGAAAAAGCAAAAAAATTCAGAATTGCACCTTGCAATGTGGAGATATTACTGTTTGTGCATTTACAATATTCATTGATTTTTGCCATTGAAAAACGTCCAGAAATGTTTGAAGCTACTGACTGAATGAAAGGAGCTGGCATCTCACTGTCTTTGAATCTTCTTTATCATGCTAGGATTAACAGGAAAAAGCTAAAAATTTCAGAATTGCACCTTGCAATGTGGAGATATTACTGTTTGTGCATTTACAATATTCATTGATTTTTGCCATTGAAAAACATGTTTTTCATATACCAGAAATGTTTGAAGCTACTGACTGAATGAAAGGAGCTGGCATCTCACTCTCTTTGAATCTTCTTTATCATGCTAGGATTAGCAGGAAAAAGCAAAAAATTTCAGAATTGCACCTTGCAATGTGGAGATATTACTGTTTATGCATTTACAATATTCATTGATTTTTGCCATTGAAAAACGTCCAGAAATGTTTGAAGCTACTGACTGAATGAAAGGAGCTGGCATCTCACTCTCTTTGAATCTTCTTTATCATGCTAGGATTAGCAGGAAAAGGCAAAAAATTTCAGAATTGCACCTTGCAATGTGGAGATATTACTGTTTGTGCATTTACAATATTCATTGATTTTTGCCATTGAAAAACGTTTTTCATATACCAGAAATGTTTGAAGCTACTGACTGAATGAAAGGAGCTGGCATCTCACTCTCTTTGAATCTTCTTTATCATGCTAGGATTAACAGGAAAAAGCTAAAAATTTCAGAATTGCACCTTGCAATGTGGAGATATTACTGTTTGTGCATTTACAATATTCATTGATTTTTGCCATTGAAAAACATGTTTTTCATATACCAGAAATGTTTGAAGCTACTGACTGAATGAAAGGAGCTGACATCTCACTCTCTTTGAATCTTCTTTATCATGCTAGGATTAGCAGGAAAAAGCAAAAAATTTCAGAATTGCACCTTGCAATGTGGAGATATTACTGTTTGTGCATTTACAATATTCATTGATTTTTGCCATTGAAAAACATGTTTTTCATATACCAGAAATGTTTGAAGCTACTGACTGAATGAAAGGAGCTGGCATCTCACTCTCTTGGAATCTTCTTTATCATGCTAGGATTAACAGGAAAAAGCAAAAAATTTCAGAATTGCACCTTGCAATGTGGAGATATTACTGTTTGTGCATTTACAATATTCATTGATTTTTGCCATTGAAAAACGTCCAGAAATGTTTGAAGCTACTGACTGAATGAAAGGAGCTGGCATCTCACTGTCTTTGAATCTTCTTTATCATGCTAGGATTAACAGGAAAAAGCTAAAAATTTCAGAATTGCACCTTGCAATGTGGAGATATTACTGTTTGTGCATTTACAATATTCATTGATTTTTGCCATTGAAAAACATGTTTTTCATATACCAGAAATGTTTGAAGCTACTGACTGAATGAAAGGAGCTGGCATCTCACTCTCTTTGAATCTTCTTTATCATGCTAGGATTAGCAGGAAAAAGCAAAAAATTTCAGAATTGCACCTTGCAATGTGGAGATATTACTGTTTGTGCATTTACAATATTCATTGATTTTTGCCATTGAAAAACATGTTTTTCATATACCAGAAATGTTTGAAGCTACTGACTGAATGAAAGGAGCTGGCATCTCACTCTCTTTGAATCTTCTTTATCATGCTAGGATTAACAGGAAAAAGCAAAAAATTTCAGAATTGCACCTTGCAATGTGGAGATATTACTGTTTGTGCATTTACAATATTCATTGATTTTTGCCATTGAAAAACGTCCAGAAATGTTTGAAGCTACTGACTGAATGAAAGGAGCTGGCATCTCACTCTCTTTGAATCTTCTTTATCATGCTAGGATTAACAGGAAAAAGCTAAAAATTTCAGAATTGCACCTTGCAATGTGGAGATATTACTGTTTGTGCATTTACAATATTCATTGATTTTTGCCATTGAAAAACATGTTTTTCATACCAGAAATGTTTGAAGCTACTGACTGAATGAAAGGAGCTGGCATCTCACTCTCTTTGAATCTTCTTTATCATGCTAGGATTAGCAGGAAAAAGCAAAAAATTTCAGAATTGCACCTTGCAATGTGGAGATATTACTGTTTGTGCATTTACAATATTCATTGATTTTTGCCATTGAAAAACATGTTTTTCATATACCAGAAATGTTTGAAGCTACTGACTGAATGAAAGGAGCTGGCATCTCACTCTCTTTGAATCTTCTTTATCATGCTAGGATTAACAGGAAAAAGCAAAAAATTTCAGAATTGCACCTTGCAATGTGGAGATATTACTGTTTGTGCATTTACAATATTCATTGATTTTTGCCATTGAAAAACGTCCAGAAATGTTTGAAGCTACTGACTGAATGAAAGGAGCTGGCATCTCACTCTCTTTGAATCTTCTTTATCATGCTAGGATTAACAGGAAAAAGCTAAAAATTTCAGAATTGCACCTTGCAATGTGGAGATATTACTGTTTGTGCATTTACAATATTCATTGATTTTTGCCATTGAGAAACATGTTTTTCATATACCAGAAATGTTTGAAGCTACTGACTGAATGAAAGGAGCTGGCATCTCACTCTCTTTGAATCTTCTTTATCATGCTAGGATTAGCAGGAAAAAGCAAAAAATTTCAGAATTGCACCTTGCAATGTGGAGATATTACTGTTTGTGCATTTACAATATTCATTGATTTTTGCCATTGAAAAACATGTTTTTCATATACCAGAAATGTTTGAAGCTACTGACTGAATGAAAGGAGCTGGCATCTCACTCTGTTTGAATCTTCTTTATCATGCTAGGATTAGCAGGAAAAAGCAAAAAATTTCAGAATTGCACCTTGCAATGTGGAGATATTACTGTTTGTGCATTTACAATATTCATTGATTTTTGCCATTGAAAAACATGTTTTTCATATACCAGAAATGTTTGAAGCTACTGACTGAATGAAAGGAGCTGGCATCTCACTCTCTTTGAATCTTCTTTATCATGCTAGGATTAACAGGAAAAAGCAAAAAATTTCAGAATTGCACCTTGCAATGTGGAGATATTACTGTTTGTGCATTTACAATATTCATTGATTTTTGCCATTGAAAAACGTCCAGAAATGTTTGAAGCTACTGACTGAATGAAAGGAGCTGGCATCTCACTCTCTTGGAATCTTCTTTATCATGCTAGGATTAGCAGGAAAAAGCAAAAAATTTCAGAATTGCACCTTGCAATGTGGAGATATTACTGTTTGTGCATTTACAATATTCATTGATTTTTGCCATTGAAAAACATGTTTTTCATATACCAGAAATGTTTGAAGCTACTGACTGAATGAAAGGAGCTGGCATCTCACTCTCTTTGAATCTTCTTTATCATGCTAGGATTAACAGGAAAAAGCAAAAAATTTCAGAATTGCACCTTGCAATGTGGAGATATTACTGTTTGTGCATTTACAATATTCATTGATTTTTGCCATTGAAAAACGTCCAGAAATGTTTGAAGCTACTGACTGAATGAAAGGAGCTGGCATCTCACTCTCTTTGAATCTTCTTTATCATGCTAGGATTAGCAGGAAAAAGCAAAAAATTTCTGAATTGCACCTTGCAATGTGGAGATATTACTGTTTGTGCATTTACAATATTCATTGATTTTTGCCATTGAAAAACATGTTTTTCATATACCAGAAATGTTTGAAGCTACTGACTGAATGAAAGGAGCTGGCATCTCACTCTCTTTGAATCTTCTTTATCATGCTAGGATTAGCAGGAAAAAGCAAAAAATTTCAGAATTGCACCTTGCAATGTGGAGATATTACTGTTTGTGCATTTACAATATTCATTGATTTTTGCCATTGAAAAACATGTTTTTCATATACCAGAAATGTTTGAAGCTACTGACTGAATGAAAGGAGCTGGCATCTCACTCTCTTTGAATCTTCTTTATCATGCTAGGATTAACAGGAAAAAGCAAAAAATTTCAGAATTGCACCTTGCAATGTGGAGATATTACTGTTTGTGCATTTACAATATTCATTGATTTTTGCCATTGAAAAACGTCCAGAAATGTTTGAAGCTACTGACTGAATGAAAGGAGCTGGCATCTCACTCTCTTTGAATCTTCTTTATCATGCTAGGATTAGCAGGAAAAAGCAAAAAATTTCAGAATTGCACCTTGCAATGTGGAGATATTACTGTTTGTGCATTTACAATATTCATTGATTTTTGCCATTGAAAAACATGTTTTTCATATACCAGAAATGTTTGAAGCAACTGACTGAATGAAAGGAGCTGGCATCTCACTCTCTTTGAATCTTCTTTATCATGCTAGGATTAGCAGGAAAAAGCAAAAAATTTCAGAATTGCACCTTGCAATGTGGAGATATTACTGTTTGTGCATTTACAATATTCATTGATTTTTGCCATTGAAAAACGTCCAGAAATGTTTGAAGCTACTGACTGAATGAAAGGAGCTGGCATCTCACTCTCTTTGAATCTTCTTTATCATGCTAGGATTAGCAGGAAAAAGCAAAAAATTTCAGAATTGCACCTTGCAATGTGGAGATATTACTGTTTGTGCATTTACAATATTCATTGATTTTTGCCATTGAAAAACATGTTTTTCATATACCAGAAATGTTTGAAGCTACTGACTGAATGAAAGGAGCTGGCATCTCACTCTCTTTGAATCTTCTTTATCATGCTAGGATTAGCAGGAAAAAGCAAAAAATTTCAGAATTGCACCTTGCACTGTGGAGATATTACTGTTTGTGCATTTACAATATTCATTCATTTTTGCCATTGAAAAACGTCCAGAAATGTTTGAAGCTACTGACTGAATGAAAGGAGCTGGCATCTCACTCTCTTTGAATCTTCTTTATCATGCTAGGATTAGCAGGAAAAAGCAAAAAATTTCAGAATTGCACCTTGCAATGTGGAGATATTACTGTTTGTGCATTTACAATATTCATTGATTTTTGCCATTGAAAAACGTTTTTCATATACCAGAAATGTTTGAAGCTACTGACTGAATGAAAGGAGCTGGCATCTCACTCTCTTTGAATCTTCTTTATCATGCTAGGATTAACAGGAAAAAGCAAAAAATTTCAGAATTGCACCTTGCAATGTGGAGATATTACTGTTTGTGCATTTACAATATTCATTGATTTTTGCCATTGAAAAACGTCCAGAAATGTTTGAAGCTACTGACTGAATGAAAGGAGCTGGCATCTCACTCTCTTTGAATCTTCTTTATCATGCTAGGATTAACAGGAAAAAGCTAAAAATTTCAGAATTGCACCTTGCAATGTGGAGATATTACTGTTTGTGCATTTACAATATTCATTGATTTTTGCCATTGAAAAACATGTTTTTCATATACCAGAAATGTTTGAAGCTACTGACTGAATGAAAGGAGCTGGCATCTCACTCTCTTTGAATCTTCTTTATCATGCTAGGATTAGCAGGAAAAAGCAAAAAATTTCAGAATTGCACCTTGCAATGTGGAGATATTACTGTTTGTGCATTTACAATATTCATTGATTTTTGCCATTGAAAAACATGTTTTTCATATACCAGAAATGTTTGAAGCTACTGACTGAATGAAAGGAGCTGGCATCTCACTCTCTTTGAATCTTCTTTATCATGCTAGGATTAACAGGAAAAAGCAAAAAATTTCAGAATTGCACCTTGCAATGTGGAGATATTACGGTTTGTGCATTTACAATATTCATTGATTTTTGCCATTGAAAAACGTCCAGAAATGTTTGAAGCTACTGACTGAATGAAAGGAGCTGGCATCTCACTCTCTTTGAATCTTCTTTATCATGCTAGGATTAACAGGAAAAAGCTAAAAATTTCAGAATTGCACCTTGCAATGTGGAGATATTACTGTTTGTGCATTTACAATATTCATTGATTTTTGCCATTGAAAAACATGTTTTTCATATACCAGAAATGTTTGAAGCTACTGACTGAATGAAAGGAGCTGGCATCTCACTCTCTTTGAATCTTCTTTATCATGCTAGGATTAGCAGGAAAAAGCAAAAAATTTCAGAATTGCACCTTGCAATGTGGAGATATTACTGTTTGTGCATTTACAATATTCATTGATTTTTGCCATTGAAAAACATGTTTTTCATATACCAGAAATGTTTGAAGCTACTGACTGAATGAAAGGAGCTGGCATCTCACTCTCTTTGAATCTTCTTTATCATGCTAGGATTAGCAGGAAAAAGCAAAAAATTTCAGAATTGCACCTTGCAATGTGGAGATATTACTGTTTGTGCATTTACAATATTCATTGATTTTTGCCATTGAAAAACATGTTTTTCATATACCAGAAATGTTTGAAGCTACTGACTGAATGAAAGGAGCTGGCATCTCACTCTCTTTGAATCTTCTTTATCATGCTAGGATTAACAGGAAAAAGCAAAAAATTTCAGAATTGCACCTTGCAATGTGGAGATATTACTGTTTGTGCATTTACAATATTCATTGATTTTTGCCATTGAAAAACGTCCAGAAATGTTTGAAGCTACTGACTGAATGAAAGGAGCTGGCATCTCACTCTCTTTGAATCTTCTTTATCATGCTAGGATTAGCAGGAAAAAGCAAAAAATTTCAGAATTGCACCTTGCAATGTGGAGATATTACTGTTTGTGCATTTACAATATTCATTGATTTTTGCCATTGAAAAACATGTTTTTCATATACCAGAAATGTTTGAAGCTACTGACTGAATGAAAGGAGCTGGCATCTCACTCTCTTTGAATCTTCTTTATCATGCTAGGATTAGCAGGAAAAAGCAAAAAATTTCAGAATTGCACCTTGCAATGTGGAGATATTACTGTTTGTGCATTTACAATATTCATTGATTTTTGCCATTGAAAAACGTCCAGAAATGTTTGAAGCTACTGACTGAATGAAAGGAGCTGGCATCTCACTCTCTTTGAATCTTCTTTATCATGCTAGGATTAGCAGGAAAAAGCAAAAAATTTCAGATTTGCACCTTGCAATGTGGAGATATTACTGTTTGTGCATTTACAATATTCATTGATTTTTGCCATTGAAAAACATGTTTTTCATATACCAGAAATGTTTGAAGCTACTGACTGAATGAAAGGAGCTGGCATCTCACTCTCTTTGAATCTTCTTTATCATGCTAGGATTAGCAGGAAAAAGCAAAAAATTTCAGAATTGCACCTTGCAATGTGGAGATATTACTGTTTGTGCATTTACAATATTCATTGATTTTTGCCATTGAAAAACGTCCAGAAATGTTTGAAGCTACTGACTGAATGAAAGGAGCTGGCATCTCACTCTCTTTGAATCTTCTTTATCATGCTAGGATTAGCAGGAAAAAGCAAAAAATTTCAGAATTGCACCTTGCAATGTGGAGATATTACTGTTTGTGCATTTACAATATTCATTGATTTTTGCCATTGAAAAACGTTTTTCATATACCAGAAATGTTTGAAGCTACTGACTGAATGAAAGGAGCTGGCATCTCACTCTCTTTGAATCTTCTTTATCATGCTAGGATTAACAGGAAAAAGCAAAAAATTTCAGAATTGCACCTTGCAATGTGGAGATATTACTGTTTGTGCATTTACAATATTCATTGATTTTTGCCATTGAAAAACGTCCAGAAATGTTTGAAGCTACTGACTGAATGAAAGGAGCTGGCATCTCACTCTCTTTGAATCTTTATCATGCTATGATTAACAGGAAAAAGCTAAAAATTTCAGAATTGCACCTTGCAATGTGGAGATATTACTGTTTGTGCATTTACAATATTCATTGATTTTTGCCATTGAAAAACATGTTTTTCATATACCAGAAATGTTTGAAGCTACTGACTGAATGAAAGGAGCTGGCATCTCACTCTCTTTGAATCTTCTTTATCATGCTAGGATTAGCAGGAAAAAGCAAAAAATTTCAGAATTGCACCTTGCAATGTGGAGATATTACTGTTTGTGCATTTACAATATTCATTGATTTTTGCCATTGAAAAACATGTTTTTCATATACCAGAAATGTTTGAAGCTACTGACTGAAAGAAAGGAGCTGGCATCTCACTCTCTTTGAATCTTCTTTATCATGCTAGGATTAACAGGAAAAAGCAAAAAATTTCAGAATTGCACCTTGCAATGTGGAGATATTACTGTTTGTGCATTTACAATATTCATTGATTTTTGCCATTGAAAAACGTCCAGAAATGTTTGAAGCTACTGACTGAATGAAAGGAGCTGGCATCTCACTCTCTTTGAATCTTCTTTATCATGCTAGGATTAGCAGGAAAAAGCAAAAAATTTCAGAATTGCACCTTGCAATGTGGAGATATTACTGTTTGTGCATTTACAATATTCATTGATTTTTGCCATTGAAAAACATGTTTTTCATATACCAGAAATGTTTGAAGCTACTGACTGAATGAAAGGAGCTGGCATCTCACTCTCTTTGAATCTTCTTTATCATGGTAGGATTAACAGGAAAAAGCAAAAAATTTCAGAATTGCACCTTGCAATGTGGAGATATTACTGTTTGTGCATTTACAATATTCATTGATTTTTGCCATTGAAAAACATGTTTTTCATATACCAGAAATGTTTGAAGCTACTGACTGAATGAAAGGAGCTGGCATCTCACTCTCTTTGAATCTTCTTTATCATGCTAGGATTAACAGGAAAAAGCAAAAAATTTCAGAATTGCACCTTGCAATGTGGAGATATTACTGTTTGTGCATTTACAATATTCATTGATTTTTGTCATTGAAAAACGTCCAGAAATGTTTGAAGCTACTGACTGAATGAAAGGAGCTGGCATCTCACTCTCTTTGAATCTTCTTTATCATGCTAGGATTAGCAGGAAAAAGCAAAAAATTTCAGAATTGCACCTTGCAATGTGGAGATATTACTGTTTGTGCATTTACAATATTCATTGATTTTTGCCATTGAAAAACATGTTTTTCATATACCAGAAATGTTTGAAGCTACTGACTGAATGAAAGGAGCTGGCATCTCACTCTCTTTGAATCTTCTTTATCATGCTAGGATTAACAGGAAAAAGCAAAAAATTTCAGAATTGCACCTTGCAATGTGGAGATATTACTGTTTGTGCATTTACAATATTCATTGATTTTTGCCATTGAAAAACGTCCAGAAATGTTTGAAGCTACTGACTGAATGAAAGGAGCTGGCATCTCACTCTCTTTGAATCTTCTTTATCATGCTAGGATTAGCAGGAAAAAGCAAAAAATTTCAGAATTGCACCTTGCAATGTGGAGATATTACTCTTTGTGCATTTACAATATTCATTGATTTTTGCCATTGAAAAACATGTTTTTCATATACCAGAAATGTTTGAAGCTACTGACTGAATGAAAGGAGCTGGCATCTCACTCTCTTTGAATCTTCTTTATCATGCTAGGATTAGCAGGAAAAAGCAAAATATTTCAGAATTGCACCTTGCAATGTGGAGATATTACTGTTTGTGCATTTACAATATTCATTGATTTTTGCCATTGAAAAACGTCCAGAAATGTTTGAAGCTACTGACTGAATGAAAGGAGCTGGCATCTCACTCTCTTTGAATCTTCTTTATCATGCTAGGATTAGCAGGAAAAAGCAAAAAATTTCAGAATTGCACCTTGCAATGTGGAGATATTACTGTTTGTGCATTTACAATATTCATTGATTTTTGCCATTGAAAAACGTCCAGAAATGTTTGAAGCTACTGACTGAATGAAAGGAGCTGGCATCTCACTCTCTTTGAATCTTCTTTATCATGCTAGGATTAGCAGGAAAAAGCAAAAAATTTCAGAATTGCACCTTGCAATGTGGAGATATTACTGTTTGTGCATTTACAATATTCATTGATTTTTGCCATTGAAAAACGTCCAGAAATGTTTGAAGCTACTGACTGAATGAAAGGAGCTGGCATCTCACTCTCTTTGAATCTTCTTTATCATGCTAGGATTAGCAGGAAAAAGCAAAAAATTTCAGAATTGCACCTTGCAATGTGGAGATATTACTGTTTGTGCATTTACAATATTCATTGATTTTTGCCATTGAAAAACGTTTTTCATATACCAGAAATGTTTGAAGCTACTGACTGAATGAAAGGAGCTGGCATCTCACTCTCTTTGAATCTTCTTTATCATGCTAGGATTAACAGGAAAAAGCAAAAAATTTCAGAATTGCACCTTGCAATGTGGAGATATTACTGTTTGTGCATTTACAATATTCATTGATTTTTGCCATTGAAAAACGTCCAGAAATGTTTGAAGCTACTGACTGAATGAAAGGAGCTGGCATCTCACTCTCTTTGAATCTTCTTTATCATGCTAGGATTAACAGGAAAAAGCAAAAAATTTCAGAATTGCACCTTGCAATGTGGAGATATTACTGTTTGTGCATTTACAATATTCATTGATTTTTGCCATTGAAAAACATGTTTTTCATATACCAGAAATGTTTGAAGCTACTGACTGAATGAAAGGAGCTGGCATCTCACTCTCTTTGAATCTTCTTTATCATGCTAGGATTAGCAGGAAAAAGCAAAAAATTTCAGAATTGCACCTTGCAATGTGGAGATATTACTGTTTGTGCATTTACAATATTCATTGATTTTTGCCATTGAAAAACATGTTTTTCATATACCAGAAATGTTTGAAGCTACTGACTGAATGAAAGGAGCTGGCATCTCACTCTCTTTGAATCTTCTTTATCATGCTAGGATTAGCAGGAAAAAGCAAAAAATTTCAGAATTGCACCTTGCAATGTGGAGATATTACTGTTTGTGCATTTACAATATTCATTGATTTTTGCCATTGAAAAACATGTTTTTCATATACCAGAAATGTTTGAAGCTACTGACTGAATGAAAGGAGCTGGCATCTCACTCTCTTTGAATCTTCTTTATCATGCTAGGATTAGCAGGAAAAAGCAAAAAATTTCAGAATTGCACCTTGCAATGTGGAGATATTACTGTTTGTGCATTTACAATATTCATTGATTTTTGCCATTGAAAAACGTCCAGAAATGTTTGAAGCTACTGACTGAATGAAAGTAGCTGGCATCTCACTCTCTTTGAATCTTCTTTATCATGTTAGGATTAGCAGGAAAAAGCAAAAAATTTCAGAATTGCACCTTGCAATGTGGAGATATTACTGTTTGTGCATTTACAATATTCATTGATTTTTGCCATTGAAAAACATGTTTTTCATATACCAGAAATGTTTGAAGCTACTGACTGAATGAAAGGAGCTGGCATCTCACTCTCTTTGAATCTTCTTTTTCATGCAAGGATTAGCAGGAAAAAGCAAAAAATTTCAGAATTGCACCTTGCAATGTGGAGATATTACTGTTTGTGCATTTACAATATTCATTGATTTTTGCCATTGAAAAACATGTTTTTCATATACCAGAAATGTTTGAAGCTACTGACTGAATGAAAGGAGCTGGCATCTCACTCTCTTTGAATCTTCTTTATCATGCTAGGATTAGCAGGAAAAAGCAAAAAATTTCAGAATTGCACCTTGCAATGTGGAGATATTAATGTTTGTGCATTTACAATATTCATTGATTTTTGCCATTGAAAAACGTCCAGAAATGTTTGAAGCTACTGACTGAATGAAAGGAGCTGGCATCTCACTCTCTTTGAATCTTCTTTATCATGCTAGGATTAGCAGGAAAAAGCAAAAAATTTCAGAATTGCACCTTGCAATGTGGAGATATTACTGTTTGTGCATTTACAATATTCATTGATTTTTGCCATTGAAAAACGTTTTTCATATACCAGAAATGTTTGAAGCTACTGACTGAATGAAAGGAGCTGGCATCTCACTCTCTTTGAATCTTCTTTATCATGCTAGGATTAACAGGAAAAAGCAAAAAATTTCAGAATTGCACCTTGCAATGTGGAGATATTACTGTTTGTGCATTTACAATATTCATTGATTTTTGCCATTGAAAATCGTCCAGAAATGTTTGAAGCTACTGACTGAATGAAAGGAGCTGGCATCTCACTCTCTTTGAATCTTCTTTATCATGCTAGGATTAACAGAGAAAGCTAAAAATTTCAGAATTGCACCTTGCAATGTGGAGATATTACTGTTTGTGCATTTACAATATTCATTGATTTTTGCCATTGAAAAACATGTTTTTCATATACCAGAAATGTTTGAAGCTACTGACTGAATGAAAGGAGCTGGCATCTCACTCTCTTTGAATCTTCTTTATCATGCTAGGATTAGCAGGAAAAAGCAAAAAATTTCAGAATTGCACCTTGCAATGTGGAGATATTACTGTTTGTGCATTTACAATATTCATTGATTTTTGCCATTGAAAAACATGTTTTTCATATACCAGAAATGTTTGAAGCTACTGACTGAATGAAAGGAGCTGGCATCTCACTCTCTTTGAATCTTCTTTATCATGCTAGGATTAGCAGGAAAAAGCAAAAAATTTCAGAATTGCACCTTGCAATGTGGAGATATTACTGTTTGTGCATTTACAATATTCATTGATTTTTGCCATTGAAAAACGTCCAGAAATGTTTGAAGCTACTGACTGAATGAAAGTAGCTGGCATCTCACTCTCTTTGAATCTTCTTTATCATGCTAGGATTAGCAGGAAAAAGCAAAAAATTTCAGAATTGCACCTTGCAATGTGGAGATATTACTGTTTGTGCATTTACAATATTCATTGATTTTTGCCATTGAAAAACATGTTTTTCATATACCAGAAATGTTTGAAGCTACTGACTGAATGAAAGGAGCTGGCATCTCACTCTCTTTGAATCTTCTTTTTCATGCTAGGATTAGCAGGAAAAAGCAAAAAATTTCAGAATTGCACCTTGCAATGTGGAGATATTACTGTTTGTGCATTTACAATATTCATTGATTTTTGCCATTGAAAAACATGTTTTTCATATACCAGAAATGTTTGAAGCTACTGACTGAATGAAAGGAGCTGGCATCTCACTCTCTTTGAATCTTCTTTATCATGCTAGGATTAGCAGGAAAAAGCAAAAAATTTCAGAATTGCACCTTGCAATGTGGAGATATTAATGTTTGTGCATTTACAATATTCATTGATTTTTGCCATTGAAAAACGTCCAGAAATGTTTGAAGCTACTGACTGAATGAAAGGAGCTGGCATCTCACTCTCTTTGAATCTTCTTTATCATGCTAGGATTAGCAGGAAAAAGCAAAAAATTTCAGAATTGCACCTTGCAATGTGGAGATATTACTGTTTGTGCATTTACAATATTCATTGATTTTTGCCATTGAAAAACGTTTTTCATATACCAGAAATGTTTGAAGCTACTGACTGAATGAAAGGAGCTGGCATCTCACTCTCTTTGAATCTTCTTTATCATGCTAGGATTAACAGGAAAAAGCAAAAAATTTCAGAATTGCACCTTGCAATGTGGAGATATTACTGTTTGTGCATTTACAATATTCATTGATTTTTGCCATTGAAAATCGTCCAGAAATGTTTGAAGCTACTGACTGAATGAAAGGAGCTGGCATCTCACTCTCTTTGAATCTTCTTTATCATGCTAGGATTAACAGAGAAAGCTAAAAATTTCAGAATTGCACCTTGCAATGTGGAGATATTACTGTTTGTGCATTTACAATATTCATTGATTTTTGCCATTGAAAAACATGTTTTTCATATACCAGAAATGTTTGAAGCTACTGACTGAATGAAAGGAGCTGGCATCTCACTCTCTTTGAATCTTCTTTATCATGCTAGGATTAGCAGGAAAAAGCAAAAAATTTCAGAATTGCACCTTGCAATGTGGAGATATTACTGTTTGTGCATTTACAATATTCATTGATTTTTGCCATTGAAAAACATGTTTTTCATATACCAGAAATGTTTGAAGCTACTGACTGAATGAAAGGAGCTGGCATCTCACTCTCTTTGAATCTTCTTTATCATGCTAGGATTAGCAGGAAAAAGCAAAAAATTTCAGAATTGCACCTTGCAATGTGGAGATATTACTGTTTGTGCATTTACAATATTCATTGATTTTTGCCATTGAAAAACGTCCAGAAATGTTTGAAGCTACTGACTGAATGAAAGGAGCTGGCATCTCACTCTCTTTGAATCTTCTTTATCATGCTAGGATTAGCAGGAAAAAGCAAAAAATTTCAGAATTGCACCTTGCAATGTGGAGATATTACTGTTTGTGCATTTACAATATTCATTGATTTTTGCCATTGAAAAACGTTTTTCATATACCAGAAATGTTTGAAGCTACTGACTGAATGAAAGGAGCTGGCATCTCACTCTCTTTGAATCTTCTTTATCATGCTAGGATTAACAGGAAAAAGCAAAAAATTTCAGAATTGCACCTTGCAATGTGGAGATATTACTGTTTGTGCATTTACAATATTCATTGATTTTTGCCATTGAAAATCGTCCAGAAATGTTTGAAGCTACTGACTGAATGAAAGGAGCTGGCATCTCACTCTCTTTGAATCTTCTTTATCATGCTAGGATTAACAGAGAAAGCTAAAAATTTCAGAATTGCACCTTGCAATGTGGAGATATTACTGTTTGTGCATTTACAATATTCATTGATTTTTGCCATTGAAAAACATGTTTTTCATATACCAGAAATGTTTGAAGCTACTGACTGAATGAAAGGAGCTGGCATCTCACTCTCTTTGAATCTTCTTTATCATGCTAGGATTAGCAGGAAAAAGCAAAAAATTTCAGAATTGCACCTTGCAATGTGGAGATATTACTGTTTGTGCATTTACAATATTCATTGATTTTTGCCATTGAAAAACATGTTTTTCATATACCAGAAATGTTTGAAGCTACTGACTGAATGAAAGGAGCTGGCATCTCACTCTCTTTGAATCTTCTTTATCATGCTAGGATTAGCAGGAAAAAGCAAAAAATTTCAGAATTGCACCTTGCAATGTGGAGATATTACTGTTTGTGCATTTACAATATTCATTGATTTTTGCCATTGAAAAACATGTTTTTCATATACCAGAAATGTTTGAAGCTACTGACTGAATGAAAGGAGCTGGCATCTCACTCTCTTTGAATCTTCTTTATCATGCTAGGATTAGCAGGAAAAAGCAAAAAATTTCAGAATTGCACCTTGCAATGTGGAGATATTACTGTTTGTGCATTTACAATATTCATTGATTTTTGCCATTGAAAAACGTCCAGAAATGTTTAAAGCTACTGACTGAATGAAAGGAGCTGGCATCTCACTCTCTTAGAATCTTCTTTATCATGCTAGGATTAGCAGGAAAAAGCAAAAAATTTCAGAATTGCACCTTGCAATGTGGAGATATTACTGTTTGTGCATTTACAATATTAATTGATTTTTGCCATTGAAAAACATGTTTTTCATATACCAGAAATGTTTGAAGCTACTGACTGAATGAAAGGAGCTGGCATCTCACTCTCTTTGAATCTTCTTTATCATGCTAGGATTAGCAGGAAAAAGCAAAAAATTTCAGAATTGCACCTTGCAATGTGGAGATATTACTGTTTGTGCATTTACAATATTCATTGATTTTTGCCATTGAAAAACGTCCAGAAATGTTTGAAGCTACTGACTGAATGAAAGGAGCTGGCATCTCACTCTCTTTGAATCTTCTTTATCATGCTAGGATTAGCAGGAAAAAGCAAAAAATTTCAGAATTGCACCTTGCAATGTGGAGATATTACTGTTTGTGCATTTACAATATTCATTGATTTTTGCCATTGAAAAACGTTTTTCATATACCAGAAATGTTTGAAGCTACTGACTGAATGAAAGGAGCTGGCATCTCACTCTCTTTGAATCTTTATCATGCTAGGATTAACAGGAAAAAGCTAAAAATTTCAGAATTGCACCTTGCAATGTGGAGATATTACTGTTTGTGCATTTACAATATTCATTGATTTTTGCCATTGAAAAACATGTTTTTCATATACTAGAAATGTTTGAAGCTACTGACTGAATGAAAGGAGCTGGCATCTCACTCTCTTTGAATCTTCTTTATCATGCTAGGATTAGCAGGAAAAAGCAAAAAATTTCAGAATTGCACCTTGCAATGTGGAGATATTACTGTTTGTGCATTTACAATATTCATTGATTTTTGCCATTGAAAAACATGTTTTTCATATACCAGAAATGTTTGAAGCTACTGACTGAATGAAAGGAGCTGGCATCTCACTCTCTTTGAATCTTCTTTATCATGCTAGGATTAACAGGAAAAAGCAAAAAATTTCAGAATTGCACCTTGCAATGTGGAGATATTACTGTTTGTGCATTTACAATATTCATTGATTTTTGCCATTGAAAAACGTCCAGAAATGTTTGAAGCTACTGACTGAATGAAAGGAGCTGGCATCTCACTCTCTTTGAATCTTCTTTATCATGCTAGGATTAGCAGGAAAAAGCAAAAAATTTCAGAATTGCACCTTGCAATGTGGAGATATTACTGTTTGTGCATTTACAATATTCATTGATTTTTGCCATTGAAAAACATGTTTTTCATATACCAGAAATGTTTGAAGCTACTGACTGAATGAAAGGAGCTGGCATCTCACTCTCTTTGAATCTTCTTTATCATGCTAGGATTAACAGGAAAAAGCAAAAAATTTCAGAATTGCACCTTGCAATGTGGAGATATTACTGTTTGTGCATTTACAATATTCATTGATTTTTGCCATTGAAAAACATGTTTTTCATATACCAGAAATGTTTGAAGCTACTGACTGAATGAAAGGAGCTGGCATCTCACTCTCTTTGAATCTTCTTTATCATGCTAGGATTAACAGGAAAAAGCAAAAAATTTCAGAATTGCACCTTGCAATGTGGAGATATTACTGTTTGTGCATTTACAATATTCATTGATTTTTGCCATTGAAAAACGTCCAGAAATGTTTGAAGCTACTGACTGAATGAAAGGAGCTGGCATCTCACTCTCTTTGAATCTTCTTTATCATGCTAGGATTAACAGGAAAAAGCAAAAAATTTCAGAATTGCACCTTGCAATGTGGAGATATTACTGTTTGTGCATTTACAATATTCATTGATTTTTGCCATTGAAAAACATGTTTTTCATATACCAGAAATGTTTGAAGCTACTGACTGAATGAAAGGAGCTGGCATCTCACTCTCTTTGAATCTTCTTTATCATGCTAGGATTAGCAGGAAAAAGCAAAAAATTTCAGAATTGCACCTTGCAATGTGGAGATATTACTGTTTGTGCATTTACAATATTCATTGATTTTTGCCATTGAAAAACATGTTTTTCATATACCAGAAATGTTTGAAGCTACTGACTGAATGAAAGGAGCTGGCATCTCACTCTCTTTGAATCTTCTTTATCATGCTAGGATTAACAGGAAAAAGCAAAAAATTTCAGAATTGCACCTTGCAATGTGGAGATATTACTGTTTGTGCATTTACAATATTCATTGATTTTTGCCATTGAAAAACGTCCAGAAATGTTTGAAGCTACTGACTGAATGAAAGGAGCTGGCATCTCACTCTCTTTGAATCTTCTTTATCATGCTAGGATTAGCAGGAAAAAGCAAAAAATTTCAGAATTGCACCTTGCAATGTGGAGATATTACTGTTTGTGCATTTACAATATTCATTGATTTTTGCCATTGAAAAACATGTTTTTCATATACCAGAAATGTTTGAAGCTACTGACTGAATGAAAGGAGCTGGCATCTCACTCTCTTTGAATCTTCTTTATCATGCTAGGATTAACAGGAAAAAGCAAAAAATTTCAGAATTGCACCTTGCAATGTGGAGATATTACTGTTTGTGCATTTACAATATTCATTGATTTTTGCCATTGAAAAACATGTTTTTCATATACCAGAAATGTTTGAAGCTACTGACTGAATGAAAGGAGCTGGCATCTCACTCTCTTTGAATCTTCTTTATCATGCTAGGATTAACAGGAAAAAGCAAAAAATTTCAGAATTGCACCTTGCAATGTGGAGATATTACTGTTTGTGCATTTACAATATTCATTGATTTTTGCCATTGAAAAACGTCCAGAAATGTTTGAAGCTACTGACTGAATGAAAGGAGCTGGCATCTCACTCTCTTTGAATCTTCTTTATCATGCTAGGATTAGCAGGAAAAAGCAAAAAATTTCAGAATTGCACCTTGCAATGTGGAGATATTACTGTTTGTGCATTTACAATATTCATTGATTTTTGCCATTGAAAAACATGTTTTTCATATACCAGAAATGTTTGAAGCTACTGACTGAATGAAAGGAGCTGGCATCTCACTCTCTTTGAATCTTCTTTATCATGCTAGGATTAGCAGGAAAAAGCAAAAAATTTCAGAATTGCACCTTGCAATGTGGAGATATTACTGTTTGTGCATTTACAATATTCATTGATTTTTGCCATTGAAAAACATGTTTTTCATATACCAGAAATGTTTGAAGCTACTGACTGAATGAAAGGAGCTGGCATCTCACTCTCTTTGAATCTTCTTTATCATGCTAGGATTAGCAGGAAAAAGCAAAAAATTTCAGAATTGCACCTTGCAATGTGGAGATATTACTGTTTGTGCATTTACAATATTCATTGATTTTTGCCATTGAAAAACGTCCAGAAATGTTTGAAGCTACTGACTGAATGAAAGGAGCTGGCATCTCACTCTCTTTGAATCTTCTTTATCATGCTAGGATTAGCAGGAAAAAGCAAAAAATTTCAGAATTGCACCTTGCAATGTGGAGATATTACTGTTTGTGCATTTACAATATTCATTGATTTTTGCCATTGAAAAACGTTTTTCATATACCAGAAATGTTTGAAGCTACTGACTGAATGAAAGGAGCTGGCATCTCACTCTCTTTGAATCTTCTTTATCATGCTAGGATTAACAGGAAAAAGCAAAAAATTTCAGAATTGCACCTTGCAATGTGGAGATATTACTGTTTGTGCATTTACAATATTCATTGATTTTTGCCATTGAAAAACGTCCAGAAATGTTTGAAGCTACTGACTGAATGAAAGGAGCTGGCATCTCACTCTCTTTGAATCTTCTTTATCATGCTAGGATTACCAGAGAAAGCTAAAAATTTCAGAATTGCACCTTGCAATGTGGAGATATTACTGTTTGTGCATTTACAATATTCATTGATTTTTGCCATTGAAAAACATGTTTTTCATATACCAGAAATGTTTGAAGCTACTGACTGAATGAAAGGAGCTGGCATCTCACTCTCTTTGAATCTTCTTTATCATGCTAGGATTAGCAGGAAAAAGCAAAAAATTTCAGAATTGCACCTTGCAATGTGGAGATATTACTGTTTGTGCATTTACAATATTCATTGATTTTTGCCATTGAAAAACATGTTTTTCATATACCAGAAATGTTTGAAGCTACTGACTGAATGAAAGGAGCTGGCATCTCACTCTCTTTGAATCTTCTTTATCATGCTAGGATTAGCAGGAAAAAGCAAAAAATTTCAGAATTGCACCTTGCAATGTGGAGATATTACTGTTTGTGCATTTACAATATTCATTGATTTTTGCCATTGAAAAACATGTTTTTCATATACCAGAAATGTTTGAAGCTACTGACTGAATGAAAGGAGCTGGCATCTCACTCTCTTTGAATCTTCTTTATCATGCTAGGATTAGCAGGAAAAAGCAAAAAATTTCAGAATTGCACCTTGCAATGTGGAGATATTACTGTTTGTGCATTTACAATATTCATTGATTTTTGCCATTGAAAAACGTCCAGAAATGTTTAAAGCTACTGACTGAATGAAAGGAGCTGGCATCTCACTCTCTTAGAATCTTCTTTATCATGCTAGGATTAGCAGGAAAAAGCAAAAAATTTCAGAATTGCACCTTGCAATGTGGAGATATTACTGTTTGTGCATTTACAATATTAATTGATTTTTGCCATTGAAAAACATGTTTTTCATATACCAGAAATGTTTGAAGCTACTGACTGAATGAAAGGAGCTGGCATCTCACTCTCTTTGAATCTTCTTTATCATGCTAGGATTAGCAGGAAAAAGCAAAAAATTTCAGAATTGCACCTTGCAATGTGGAGATATTACTGTTTGTGCATTTACAATATTCATTGATTTTTGCCATTGAAAAACGTCCAGAAATGTTTGAAGCTACTGACTGAATGAAAGGAGCTGGCATCTCACTCTCTTTGAATCTTCTTTATCATGCTAGGATTAGCAGGAAAAAGCAAAAAATTTCAGAATTGCACCTTGCAATGTGGAGATATTACTGTTTGTGCATTTACAATATTCATTGATTTTTGCCATTGAAAAACGTTTTTCATATACCAGAAATGTTTGAAGCTACTGACTGAATGAAAGGATCTGGCATCTCACTCTCTTTGAATCTTTATCATGCTAGGATTAACAGGAAAAAGCTAAAAATTTCAGAATTGCACCTTGCAATGTGGAGATATTACTGTTTGTGCATTTACAATATTCATTGATTTTTGCCATTGAAAAACATGTTTTTCATATACTAGAAATGTTTGAAGCTACTGACTGAATGAAAGGAGCTGGCATCTCACTCTCTTTGAATCTTCTTTATCATGCTAGGATTAGCAGGAAAAAGCAAAAAATTTCAGAATTGCACCTTGCAATGTGGAGATATTACTGTTTGTGCATTTACAATATTCATTGATTTTTGCCATTGAAAAACATGTTTTTCATATACCAGAAATGTTTGAAGCTACTGACTGAATGAAAGGAGCTGGCATCTCACTCTCTTTGAATCTTCTTTATCATGCTAGGATTAACAGGAAAAAGCAAAAAATTTCAGAATTGCACCTTGCAATGTGGAGATATTACTGTTTGTGCATTTACAATATTCATTGATTTTTGCCATTGAAAAACGTCCAGAAATGTTTGAAGCTACTGACTGAATGAAAGGAGCTGGCATCTCACTCTCTTTGAATCTTCTTTATCATGCTAGGATTAGCAGGAAAAAGCAAAAAATTTCAGAATTGCTCCTTGCAATGTGGAGATATTACTGTTTGTGCATTTACAATATTCATTGATTTTTGCCATTGAAAAACATGTTTTTCATATACCAGAAATGTTTGAAGCTACTGACTGAATGAAAGGAGCTGGCATCTCACTCTCTTTGAATCTTCTTTATCATGCTAGGATTAACAGGAAAAAGCAAAAAATTTCAGAATTGCACCTTGCAATGTGGAGATATTACTGTTTGTGCATTTACAATATTCATTGATTTTTGCCATTGAAAAACATGTTTTTCATATACCAGAAATGTTTGAAGCTACTGACTGAATGAAAGGAGCTGGCATCTCACTCTCTTTGAATCTTCTTTATCATGCTAGGATTAACAGGAAAAAGCAAAAAATTTCAGAATTGCACCTTGCAATGTGGAGATATTACTGTTTGTGCATTTACAATATTCATTGATTTTTGCCATTGAAAAACGTCCAGAAATGTTTGAAGCTACTGACTGAATGAAAGGAGCTGGCATCTCACTCTCTTTGAATCTTCTTTATCATGCTAGGATTAACAGGAAAAAGCAAAAAATTTCAGAATTGCACCTTGCAATGTGGAGATATTACTGTTTGTGCATTTACAATATTCATTGATTTTTGCCATTGAAAAACATGTTTTTCATATACCAGAAATGTTTGAAGCTACTGACTGAATGAAAGGAGCTGGCATCTCACTCTCTTTGAATCTTCTTTATCATGCTAGGATTAGCAGGAAAAAGCAAAAAATTTCAGAATTGCACCTTGCAATGTGGAGATATTACTGTTTGTGCATTTACAATATTCATTGATTTTTGCCATTGAAAAACATGTTTTTCATATACCAGAAATGTTTGAAGCTACTGACTGAATGAAAGGAGCTGGCATCTCACTCTCTTTGAATCTTCTTTATCATGCTAGGATTAACAGGAAAAAGCAAAAAATTTCAGAATTGCACCTTGCAATGTGGAGATATTACTGTTTGTGCATTTACAATATTCATTGATTTTTGCCATTGAAAAACGTCCAGAAATGTTTGAAGCTACTGACTGAATGAAAGGAGCTGGCATCTCACTCTCTTTGAATCTTCTTTATCATGCTAGGATTAGCAGGAAAAAGCAAAAAATTTCAGAATTGCACCTTGCAATGTGGAGATATTACTGTTTGTGCATTTACAATATTCATTGATTTTTGCCATTGAAAAACATGTTTTTCATATACCAGAAATGTTTGAAGCTACTGACTGAATGAAAGGAGCTGGCATCTCACTCTCTTTGAATCTTCTTTATCATGCTAGGATTAACAGGAAAAAGCAAAAAATTTCAGAATTGCACCTTGCAATGTGGAGATATTACTGTTTGTGCATTTACAATATTCATTGATTTTTGCCATTGAAAAACATGTTTTTCATATACCAGAAATGTTTGAAGCTACTGACTGAATGAAAGGAGCTGGCATCTCACTCTCTTTGAATCTTCTTTATCATGCTAGGATTAACAGGAAAAAGCAAAAAATTTCAGAATTGCACCTTGCAATGTGGAGATATTACTGTTTGTGCATTTACAATATTCATTGATTTTTGCCATTGAAAAACGTCCAGAAATGTTTGAAGCTACTGACTGAATGAAAGGAGCTGGCATCTCACTCTCTTTGAATCTTCTTTATCATGCTAGGATTAGCAGGAAAAAGCAAAAAATTTCAGAATTGCACCTTGCAATGTGGAGATATTACTGTTTGTGCATTTACAATATTCATTGATTTTTGCCATTGAAAAACATGTTTTTCATATACCAGAAATGTTTGAAGCTACTGACTGAATGAAAGGAGCTGGCATCTCACTCTCTTTGAATCTTCTTTATCATGCTAGGATTAACAGGAAAAAGCAAAAAATTTCAGAATTGCACCTTGCAATGTGGAGATATTACTGTTTGTGCATTTACAATATTCATTGATTTTTGCCATTGAAAAACGTCCAGAAATGTTTGAAGCTACTGACTGAATGAAAGGAGCTGGCATCTCACTCTCTTTGAATCTTCTTTATCATGCTAGGATTAGCAGGAAAAAGCAAAAAATTTCAGAATTGCACCTTGCAATGTGGAGATATTACTGTTTGTGCATTTACAATATTCATTGATTTTTGCCATTGAAAAACATGTTTTTCATATACCAGAAATGTTTGAAGCTACTGACTGAATGAAAGGAGCTGGCATCTCACTCTCTTTGAATCTTCTTTATCATGCTAGGATTAGCAGGAAAAAGCAAAAAATTTCAGAATTGCACCTTGCAATGTGG
The DNA here is from genome assembly GCF_046119375.1 of Phyllobates terribilis. Taxonomy (NCBI): domain Eukaryota; kingdom Metazoa; phylum Chordata; class Amphibia; order Anura; family Dendrobatidae; genus Phyllobates; species Phyllobates terribilis. The sequence goes on from NW_027363371.1 coordinate 524,609, forward strand.
AGATATTACTGTTTGTGCATTTACAATATTCATTGATTTTTGCCATTGAAAAACGTCCAGAAATGTTTGAAGCTACTGACTGAATGAAAGGAGCTGGCATCTCACTCTCTTTGAATCTTCTTTATCATGCTAGGATTAGCAGGAAAAAGCAAAAAATTTCAGAATTGCACCTTGCAATGTGGAGATATTACTGTTTGTGCATTTACAATATTCATTGATTTTTGCCATTGAAAAACGTCCAGAAATGTTTGAAGCTACTGACTGAATGAAAGGAGCTGGCATCTCACTCTCTTTGAATCTTCTTTATCATGCTAGGATTAGCAGGAAAAAGCAAAAAATTTCAGAATTGCACCTTGCAATGTGGAGATATTACTGTTTGTGCATTTACAATATTCATTGATTTTTGCCATTGAAAAACGTTTTTCATATACCAGAAATGTTTGAAGCTACTGACTGAATGAAAGGAGCTGGCATCTCACTCTCTTTGAATCTTCTTTATCATGCTAGGATTAACAGGAAAAAGCAAAAAATTTCAGAATTGCACCTTGCAATGTGGAGATATTACTGTTTGTGCATTTACAATATTCATTGATTTTTGCCATTGAAAAACGTCCAGAAATGTTTGAAGCTACTGACTGAATGAAAGGAGCTGGCATCTCACTCTCTTTGAATCTTCTTTATCATGCTAGGATTAACAGGAAAAAGCAAAAAATTTCAGAATTGCACCTTGCAATGTGGAGATATTACTGTTTGTGCATTTACAATATTCATTGATTTTTGCCATTGAAAAACATGTTTTTCATATACCAGAAATGTTTGAAGCTACTGACTGAATGAAAGGAGCTGGCATCTCACTCTCTTTGAATCTTCTTTATCATGCTAGGATTAGCAGGAAAAAGCAAAAAATTTCAGAATTGCACCTTGCAATGTGGAGATATTACTGTTTGTGCATTTACAATATTCATTGATTTTTGCCATTGAAAAACATGTTTTTCATATACCAGAAATGTTTGAAGCTACTGACTGAATGAAAGGAGCTGGCATCTCACTCTCTTTGAATCTTCTTTATCATGCTAGGATTAGCAGGAAAAAGCAAAAAATTTCAGAATTGCACCTTGCAATGTGGAGATATTACTGTTTGTGCATTTACAATATTCATTGATTTTTGCCATTGAAAAACATGTTTTTCATATACCAGAAATGTTTGAAGCTACTGACTGAATGAAAGGAGCTGGCATCTCACTCTCTTTGAATCTTCTTTATCATGCTAGGATTAGCAGGAAAAAGCAAAAAATTTCAGAATTGCACCTTGCAATGTGGAGATATTACTGTTTGTGCATTTACAATATTCATTGATTTTTGCCATTGAAAAACATGTTTTTCATATACCAGAAATGTTTGAAGCTACTGACTGAATGAAAGGAGCTGGCATCTCACTCTCTTTGAATCTTCTTTATCATGCTATAATTAGCAGGAAAAAGCAAAAAATTTCAGAATTGCACCTTGCAATGTGGAGATATTACTGTTTGTGCATTTACAATATTCATTGATTTTTGCCATTGAAAAACGTCCAGAAATGTTTGAAGCTACTGACTGAATGAAAGGAGCTGGCATCTCACTCTCTTTGAATCTTCTTTATCATGCTAGGATTAGCAGGAAAAAGCAAAAAATTTCAGAATTGCACCTTGCAATGTGGAGATATTACTGTTTGTGCATTTACAATATTCATTGATTTTTGCCATTGAAAAACGTTTTTCATATACCAGAAATGTTTGAAGCTACTGACTGAATGAAAGGAGCTGGCATCTAACTCTCTTTGAATCTTCTTTATCATGCTAGGATTAACAGGAAAAAGCAAAAAATTTCAGAATTGCACCTTGCAATGTGGAGATATTACTGTTTGTGCATTTACAATATTCATTGATTTTTGCCATTGAAAAACGTCAAGAAATGTTTGAAGCTACTGACTGAATGAAAGGAGCTGGCATCTCACTCTCTTTGAATCTTCTTTATCATGCTAGGATTAACAGAGAAAGCTAAAAATTTCAGAATTGCACCTTGCAATGTGGAGATATTACTGTTTGTGCATTTACAATATTCATTGATTTTTGCCATTGAAAAACATGTTTTTCATATACCAGAAATGTTTGAAGCTACTGACTGAATGAAAGGAGCTGGCATCTCACTCTCTTTGAATCTTCTTTATCATGCTAGGATTAGCAGGAAAAAGCAAAAAATTTCAGAATTGCACCTTGCAATGTGGAGATATTACTGTTTGTGCATTTACAATATTCATTGATTTTTGCCATTGAAAAACATGTTTTTCATATACCAGAAATGTTTGAAGCTACTGACTGAATGAAAGGAGCTGGCATCTCACTCTCTTTGAATCTTCTTTATCATGCTAGGATTAGCAGGAAAAAGCAAAAAAATTTCAGAATTGCACCTTGCAATGTGGAGATATTACTGTTTGTGCATTTACAATATTCATTGATTTTTGCCATTGAAAAACATGTTTTTCATATACTAGAAATGTTTGAAGCTACTGACTGAATGAAAGGAGCTGGCATCTCACTCTCTTTGAATCTTCTTTATCATGCTAGGATTAGCAGGAAAAAGCAAAAAATTTCAGAATTGCACCTTGCAATGTGGAGATATTACTGTTTGTGCATTTACAATATTCATTGATTTTTGCCATTGAAAAACGTCCAGAAATGTTTGAAGCTACTGACTGAATGAAAGGAGCTGGCATCTCACTCTCTTTGAATCTTCTTTATCATGCTAGGATTAGCAGGAAAAAGCAAAAAAATTTCAGAATTGCACCTTGCAATGTGGAGATATTACTGTTTGTGCATTTACAATATTCATTGATTTTTGCCATTGAAAAACATGTTTTTCATATACCAGAAATGTTTGAAGCTACTGACTGAATGAAAGGAGCTGGCATCTCACTCTCTTTGAATCTTCTTTATCATGCTAGGATTAGCAGGAAAAAGCAAAAAATTTCAGAATTGCACCTTGCAATGTGGAGATATTACTGTTTGTGCATTTACAATATTCATTGATTTTTGCCATTGAAAAACGTCAAGAAATGTTTGAAGCTACTGACTGAATGAAAGGAGCTGGCATCTCACTCTCTTTGAATCTTCTTTATCATGCTAGGATTAGCAGGAAAAAGCAAAAAATTTCAGAATTGCACCTTGCAATATGGAGATATTACTGTTTGTGCATTTACAATATTCATTGATTTTTGCCATTGAAAAACGTTTTTCATATACCAGAAATGTTTGAAGCTACTGACTGAATGAAAGGAGCTGGCATCTCACTCTCTTTGAATCTTCTTTATCATGCTAGGATTAACAGGAAAAAGCTAAAAATTTCAGAATTGCACCTTGCAATGTGGAGATATTACTGTTTGTGCATTTACAATATTCATTGATTTTTGCCATTGAAAAACATGTTTTTCATATACCAGAAATGTTTGAAGCTACTGACTGAATGAAAGGAGCTGGCATCTCCCTCTCTTTGAATCTTCTTTATCATGCTAGGATTAGCAGGAAAAAGCAAAAAATTTCAGAATTGCACCTTGCAATGTGGAGATATTACTGTTTGTGCATTTACAATATTCATTGATTTTTGCCATTGAAAAACATGTTTTTCATATACCAGAAATGTTTGAAGCTACTGACTGAATGAAAGGAGCTGGCATCTCACTCTCTTTGAATCTTCTTTATCATGCTAGGATTAGCAGGAAAAAGCAAAAAATTTCAGAATTGCACCTTGCAATGTGGAGATATTACTGTTTGTGCATTTACAATATTCATTGATTTTTGCCATTGAAAAACATGTTTTTCATATACCAGAAATGTTTGAAGCTACTGACTGAATGAAAGGAGCTGGCATCTCACTCTCTTTGAATCTTCTTTATCATGCTAGGATTAGCAGGAAAAAGCAAAACATTTCAGAATTGCACCTTGCAATGTGGAGATATTACTGTTTGTGCATTTACAATATTCATTGATTTTTGCCATTGAAAAACATGTTTTTCATATACCAGAAATGTTTGAAGCTACTGACTGAATGAAAGGAGCTGGCATCTCACTCTCTTTGAATCTTCTTTATCATGCTAGGATTAACAGGAAAAAGCAAAAAATTTCAGAATTGCACCTTGCAATGTGGAGATATTACTGTTTGTGCATTTACAATATTCATTGATTTTTGCCATTGAAAAACGTCCAGAAATGTTTGAAGCTACTGACTGAATGAAAGGAGCTGGCATCTCACTCTCTTTGAATCTTCTTTATCATGCTAGGATTAACAGGAAAAAGCAAAAAATTTCAGAATTGCACCTTGCAATGTGGAGATATTACTGTTTGTGCATTTACAATATTCATTGATTTTTGCCATTGAAAAACGTCCAGAAATGTTTGAAGCTACTGACTGAATGAAAGGAGCTGGCATCTCACTCTCTTTGAATCTTCTTTATCATGCTAGGATTAGCAGGAAAAAGCAAAAAATTTCAGAATTGCACCTTGCAATGTGGAGATATTACTGTTTGTGCATTTACAATATTCATTGATTTTTGCCATTGAAAAACGTCCAGAAATGTTTGAAGCTACTGACTGAATGAAAGGAGCTGGCATCTCACTCTCTTTGAATCTTCTTTATCATGCTAGGATTAGCAGGAAAAAGCAAAAAATTTCAGAATTGCACCTTGCAATGTGGAGATATTACTGTTTGTGCATTTACAATATTCATTGATTTTTGCCATTGAAAAACGTCCAGAAATGTTTGAAGCTACTGACTGAATGAAAGGAGCTGGCATCTCACTCTCTTTGAATCTTCTTTATCATGCTAGGATTAGCAGGAAAAAGCAAAAAATTTCAGAATTGCACCTTGCAATGTGGAGATATTACTGTTTGTGCATTTACAATATTCATTGATTTTTGCCATTGAAAAACGTTTTTCATATACCAGAAATGTTTGAAGCTACTGACTGAATGAAAGGAGCTGGCATCTCACTCTCTTTGAATCTTCTTTATCATGCTAGGATTAACAGGAAAAAGCAAAAAATTTCAGAATTGCACCTTGCAATGTGGAGATATTACTGTTTGTGCATTTACAATATTCATTGATTTTTGCCATTGAAAAACGTCCAGAAATGTTTGAAGCTACTGACTGAATGAAAGGAGCTGGCATCTCACTCTCTTTGAATCTTCTTTATCATGCTAGGATTAACAGAGAAAGCTAAAAATTTCAGAATTGCACCTTGCAATGTGGAGATATTACTGTTTGTGCATTTACAATATTCATTGATTTTTGCCATTGAAAAACATGTTTTTCATATACCAGAAATGTTTGAAGCTACTGACTGAATGAAAGGAGCTGGCATCTCACTCTCTTTGAATCTTCTTTATCATGCTAGGATTAGCAGGAAAAAGCAAAAAATTTCAGAATTGCACCTTGCAATGTGGAGATATTACTGTTTGTGCATTTACAATATTCATTGATTTTTGCCATTGAAAAACATGTTTTTCATATACCAGAAATGTTTGAAGCTACTGACTGAATGAAAGGAGCTGGCATCTCACTCTCTTTGAATCTTCTTTATCATGCTAGGATTAGCAGGAAAAAGCAAAAAAATTTCAGAATTGCACCTTGCAATGTGGAGATATTACTGTTTGTGCATTTACAATATTCATTGATTTTTGCCATTGAAAAACATGTTTTTCATATACTAGAAATGTTTGAAGCTACTGACTGAATGAAAGGAGCTGGCATCTCACTCTCTTTGAATCTTCTTTATCATGCTAGGATTAGCAGGAAAAAGCAAAAAATTTCAGAATTGCACCTTGCAATGTGGAGATATTACTGTTTGTGCATTTACAATATTCATTGATTTTTGCCATTGAAAAACGTCCAGAAATGTTTGAAGCTACTGACTGAATGAAAGGAGCTGGCATCTCACTCTCTTTGAATCTTCTTTATCATGCTAGGATTAGCAGGAAAAAGCAAAAAAATTTCAGAATTGCACCTTGCAATGTGGAGATATTACTGTTTGTGCATTTACAATATTCATTGATTTTTGCCATTGAAAAACATGTTTTTCATATACCAGAAATGTTTGAAGCTACTGACTGAATGAAAGGAGCTGGCATCTCACTCTCTTTGAATCTTCTTTATCATGCTAGGATTAGCAGGAAAAAGCAAAAAATTTCAGAATTGCACCTTGCAATGTGGAGATATTACTGTTTGTGCATTTACAATATTCATTGATTTTTGCCATTGAAAAACGTCAAGAAATGTTTGAAGCTACTGACTGAATGAAAGGAGCTGGCATCTCACTCTCTTTGAATCTTCTTTATCATGCTAGGATTAGCAGGAAAAAGCAAAAAATTTCAGAATTGCACCTTGCAATATGGAGATATTACTGTTTGTGCATTTACAATATTCATTGATTTTTGCCATTGAAAAACGTTTTTCATATACCAGAAATGTTTGAAGCTACTGACTGAATGAAAGGAGCTGGCATCTCCCTCTCTTTGAATCTTCTTTATCATGCTAGGATTAGCAGGAAAAAGCAAAAAATTTCAGAATTGCACCTTGCAATGTGGAGATATTACTGTTTGTGCATTTACAATATTCATTGATTTTTGCCATTGAAAAACATGTTTTTCATATACCAGAAATGTTTGAAGCTACTGACTGAATGAAAGGAGCTGGCATCTCACTCTCTTTGAATCTTCTTTATCATGCTAGGATTAGCAGGAAAAAGCAAAAAATTTCAGAATTGCACCTTGCAATGTGGAGATATTACTGTTTGTGCATTTACAATATTCATTGATTTTTGCCATTGAAAAACATGTTTTTCATATACCAGAAATGTTTGAAGCTACTGACTGAATGAAAGGAGCTGGCATCTCACTCTCTTTGAATCTTCTTTATCATGCTAGGATTAGCAGGAAAAAGCAAAACATTTCAGAATTGCACCTTGCAATGTGGAGATATTACTGTTTGTGCATTTACAATATTCATTGATTTTTGCCATTGAAAAACATGTTTTTCATATACCAGAAATGTTTGAAGCTACTGACTGAATGAAAGGAGCTGGCATCTCACTCTCTTTGAATCTTCTTTATCATGCTAGGATTAACAGGAAAAAGCAAAAAATTTCAGAATTGCACCTTGCAATGTGGAGATATTACTGTTTGTGCATTTACAATATTCATTGATTTTTGCCATTGAAAAACGTCCAGAAATGTTTGAAGCTACTGACTGAATGAAAGGAGCTGGCATCTCACTCTCTTTGAATCTTCTTTATCATGCTAGGATTAACAGGAAAAAGCAAAAAATTTCAGAATTGCACCTTGCAATGTGGAGATATTACTGTTTGTGCATTTACAATATTCATTGATTTTTGCCATTGAAAAACGTCCAGAAATGTTTGAAGCTACTGACTGAATGAAAGGAGCTGGCATCTCACTCTCTTTGAATCTTCTTTATCATGCTAGGATTAGCAGGAAAAAGCAAAAAATTTCAGAATTGCACCTTGCAATGTGGAGATATTACTGTTTGTGCATTTACAATATTCATTGATTTTTGCCATTGAAAAACGTCCAGAAATGTTTGAAGCTACTGACTGAATGAAAGGAGCTGGCATCTCACTCTCTTTGAATCTTCTTTATCATGCTAGGATTAGCAGGAAAAAGCAAAAAATTTCAGAATTGCACCTTGCAATGTGGAGATATTACTGTTTGTGCATTTACAATATTCATTGATTTTTGCCATTGAAAAACGTCCAGAAATGTTTGAAGCTACTGACTGAATGAAAGGAGCTGGCATCTCACTCTCTTTGAATCTTCTTTATCATGCTAGGATTAGCAGGAAAAAGCAAAAAATTTCAGAATTGCACCTTGCAATGTGGAGATATTACTGTTTGTGCATTTACAATATTCATTGATTTTTGCCATTGAAAAACGTTTTTCATATACCAGAAATGTTTGAAGCTACTGACTGAATGAAAGGAGCTGGCATCTCACTCTCTTTGAATCTTCTTTATCATGCTAGGATTAACAGGAAAAAGCAAAAAATTTCAGAATTGCACCTTGCAATGTGGAGATATTACTGTTTGTGCATTTACAATATTCATTGATTTTTGCCATTGAAAAACGTCCAGAAATGTTTGAAGCTACTGACTGAATGAAAGGAGCTGGCATCTCACTCTCTTTGAATCTTCTTTATCATGCTAGGATTAACAGGAAAAAGCAAAAAATTTCAGAATTGCACCTTGCAATGTGGAGATATTACTGTTTGTGCATTTACAATATTCATTGATTTTTGCCATTGAAAAACATGTTTTTCATATACCAGAAATGTTTGAAGCTACTGACTGAATGAAAGGAGCTGGCATCTCACTCTCTTTGAATCTTCTTTATCATGCTAGGATTAGCAGGAAAAAGCAAAAAATTTCAGAATTGCACCTTGCAATGTGGAGATATTACTGTTTGTGCATTTACAATATTCATTGATTTTTGCCATTGAAAAACATGTTTTTCATATACCAGAAATGTTTGAAGCTACTGACTGAATGAAAGGAGCTGGCATCTCACTCTCTTTGAATCTTCTTTATCATGCTAGGATTAGCAGGAAAAAGCAAAAAATTTCAGAATTGCACCTTGCAATGTGGAGATATTACTGTTTGTGCATTTACAATATTCATTGATTTTTGCCATTGAAAAACATGTTTTTCATATACCAGAAATGTTTTAAGCTACTGACTGAATGAAAGGAGCTGGCATCTCACTCTCTTTGAATCTTCTTTATCATGCTAGGATTAGCAGGAAAAAGCAAAAAATTTCAGAATTGCACCTTGCAATGTGGAGATATTACTGTTTGTGCATTTACAATATTCATTGATTTTTGCCATTGAAAAACGTCCAGAAATGTTTGAAGCTACTGACTGAATGAAAGGAGCTGGCATCTCACTCTCTTTGAATCTTCTTTATCATGCTAGGATTAGCAGGAAAAAGCAAAAAATTTCAGAATTGCACCTTGCAATGTGGAGATATTACTGTTTGTGCATTTACAATATTCATTGATTTTTGCCATTGAAAAACATGTTTTTCATATACCAGAAATGTTTGAAGCTACTGACTGAATGAAAGGAGCTGGCATCTCACTCTCTTTGAATCTTCTTTATCATGCTAGGATTAGCAGGAAAAAGCAAAAAATTTCAGAATTGCACCTTGCAATGTGGAGATATTACTGTTTGTGCATTTACAATATTCATTGATTTTTGCCATTGAAAAACATGTTTTTCATATACCAGAAATGTTTGAAGCTACTGACTGAATGAAAGGAGCTGGCATCTCACTCTCTTTGAATCTTCTTTATCATGCTATAATTAGCAGGAAAAAGCAAAAAATTTCAGAATTACACCTTGCAATGTGGAGATATTACTGTTTGTGCATTTACAATATTCATTGATTTTTGCCATTGAAAAACGTCCAGAAATGTTTGAAGCTACTGACTGAATGAAAGGAGCTGGCATCTCACTCTCTTTGAATCTTCTTTATCATGCTAGGATTAGCAGGAAAAAGCAAAAAATTTCAGAATTGCACCTTGCAATGTGGAGATATTACTGTTTGTGCATTTACAATATTCATTGATTTTTGCCATTGAAAAACGTTTTTCATATACCAGAAATGTTTGAAGCTACTGACTGAATGAAAGGAGCTGGCATCTAACTCTCTTTAAATCTTCTTTATCATGCTAGGATTAACAGGAAAAATCAAAAAATTTCAGAATTGCACCTTGCAATGTGGAGATATTACTGTTTGTGCATTTACAATATTCATTGATTTTTGCCATTGAAAAACGTCCAGAAATGTTTGAAGCTACTGACTGAATGAAAGGAGCTGGCATCTCACTCTCTTTGAATCTTCTTTATCATGCTAGGATTAACAGAGAAAGCTAAAAATTTCAGAATTGCACCTTGCAATGTGGAGATATTACTGTTTGTGCATTTACAATATTCATTGATTTTTGCCATTGAAAAACATGTTTTTCATATACCAGAAATGTTTGAAGCTACTGACTGAATGAAAGGAGCTGGCATCTCACTCTCTTTGAATCTTCTTTATCATGCTAGGATTAGCAGGAAAAAGCAAAAAATTTCAGAATTGCACCTTGCAATGTGGAGATATTACTGTTTGTGCATTTACAATATTCATTGATTTTTGCCATTGAAAAACATGTTTTTCATATACCAGAAATGTTTGAAGCTACTGACTGAATGAAAGGAGCTGGCATCTCACTCTCTTTGAATCTTCTTTATCATGCTAGGATTAGCAGGAAAAAGCAAAAAAATTTCAGAATTGCACCTTGCAATGTGGAGATATTACTGTTTGTGCATGTACAATATTCATTGATTTTTGCCATTGAAAAACATGTTTTTCATATACTAGAAATGTTTGAAGCTACTGACTGAATGAAAGGAGCTGGCATCTCACTCTCTTTGAATCTTCTTTATCATGCTAGGATTAGCAGGAAAAAGCAAAAAATTTCAGAATTGCACCTTGCAATGTGGAGATATTACTGTTTGTGCATTTACAATATTCATTGATTTTTGCCATTGAAAAACGTCCAGAAATGTTTGAAGCTACTGACTGAATGAAAGGAGCTGGCATCTCACTCCTTTGAATCTTCTTTATCATGCTAGGATTAGCAGGAAAAAGCAAAAAATTTCAGAATTGCACCTTGCAATGTGGAGATATTACTGTTTGTGCATTTACAATATTCATTGATTTTTGCCATTGAAAAACATGTTTTTCATATACCAGAAATGTTTGAAGCTACTGACTGAATGAAAGGAGCTGGCATCTCACTCTCTTTGAATCTTCTTTATCATGCTAGGATTAGCAGGAAAAAGCAAAAAATTTCAGAATTGCACCTTGCAATGTGGAGATATTACTGTTTGTGCATTTACAATATTCATTGATTTTTGCCATTGAAAAACGTCAAGAAATGTTTGAAGCTACTGACTGAATGAAAGGAGCTGGCATCTCACTCTCTTTGAATCTTCTTTATCATGCTAGGATTAGCAGGAAAAAGCAAAAAATTTCAGAATTGCACCTTGCAATGTGGAGATATTACTGTTTGTGCATTTACAATATTCATTGATTTTTGCCATTGAAAAACGTTTTTCATATACCAGAAATGTTTGAAGCTACTGACTGAATGAAAGGAGCTGGCATCTCACTCTCTTTGAATCTTCTTTATCATGCTAGGATTAACAGGAAAAAGCTAAAAATTTCAGAATTGCACCTTGCAATGTGGAGATATTACTGTTTGTGCATTTACAATATTCATTGATTTTTGCCATTGAAAAACATGTTTTTCATATACCAGAAATGTTTGAAGCTACTGACTGAATGAAAGGAGCTGGCATCTCCCTCTCTTTGAATCTTCTTTATCATGCTAGGATTAGCAGGAAAAAGCAAAAAATTTCAGAATTGCACCTTGCAATGTGGAGATATTACTGTTTGTGCATTTACAATATTCATTGATTTTTGCCATTGAAAAACATGTTTTTCATATACCAGAAATGTTTGAAGCTACTGACTGAATGAAAGGAGCTGGCATCTCACTCTCTTTGAATCTTCTTTATCATGCTAGGATTAGCAGGAAAAAGCAAAAAATTTCAGAATTGCACCTTGCAATGTGGAGATATTACTGTTTGTGCATTTACAATATTCATTGATTTTTGCCATTGAAAAACATGTTTTTCATATACCAGAAATGTTTGAAGCTACTGACTGAATGAAAGGAGCTGGCATCTCACTCTCTTTGAATCTTCTTTATCATGCTAGGATTAGCAGGAAAAAGCAAAAGATTTCAGAATTGCACCTTGCAATGTGGAGATATTACTGTTTGTGCATTTACAATATTCATTGATTTTTGCCATTGAAAAACATGTTTTTCATATACCAGAAATGTTTGAAGCTACTGACTGAATGAAAGGAGCTGGCATCTCACTCTCTTTGAATCTTCTTTATCATGCTAGGATTAACAGGAAAAAGCAAAAATTTCAGAATTGCACCTTGCAATGTGGAGATATTACTGTTTGTGCATTTACAATATTCATTGATTTTTGCCATTGAAAAACGTCCAGAAATGTTTGAAGCTACTGACTGAATGAAAGGAGCTGGCATCTCACTCTCTTTGAATCTTCTTTATCATGCTAGGATTAACAGGAAAAAGCTAAAAATTTCAGAATTGCACCTTGCAATGTGGAGATATTACTGTTTGTGCATTTACAATATTCATTGATTTTTGCCATTGAAAAACATGTTTTTCATATACCAGAAATGTTTGAAGCTACTGACTGAATGAAAGGAGCTGGCATCTCACTCTATTTGAATCTTCTTTATCATGCTAGGATTAGCAGGAAAAAGCAAAAAATTTCAGAATTGCACCTTGCAATGTGGAGATATTACTGTTTGTGCATTTACAATATTCATTGATTTTTGCCATTGAAAAACGTCCAGAAATGTTTGAAGCTACTGACTGAATGAAAGGAGCTGGCATCTCACTCTCTTTGAATCTTCTTTATCATGCTAGGATTAGCAGGAAAAAGCAAAAAATTTCAGAATTGCACCTTGCAATGTGGAGATATTACTGTTTGTGCATTTACAATATTCATTGATTTTGCCATTGAAAAACATGTTTTTCATATACCAGAAATGTTTGAAGCTACTGACTGAATGAAAGGAGCTGGCATCTCACTCTCTTTGAATCTTCTTTATCATGCTAGGATTAGCAGGAAAAAGCAAAAAATTTCAGAATTGCACCTTGCAATGTGGAGATATTACTGTTTGTGCATTTACAATATTCATTGATTTTTGCCATTGAAAAACGTCCAGAAATGTTTGAAGCTACTGACTGAATGAAAGGAGCTGGCATCTCACTCTCTTTGAATCTTCTTTATCATGCTAGGATTAGCAGGAAAAAGCAAAAAATTTCAGAATTGCACCTTGCAATGTGGAGATATTACTGTTTGTGCATTTACAATATTCATTGATTTTTGCCATTGAAAAACATGTTTTTCATATACCAGAAATGTTTGAAGCTACTGACTGAATGAAAGGAGCTGGCATCTCACTCTCTTTGAATCTTCTTTATCATGCTAGGATTAGCAGGAAAAAGCAAAAAATTTCAGAATTGCACCTTGCAATGTGGAGATATTACTGTTTGTGCATTTACAATATTCATTGATTTTTGCCATTGAAAAACATCCAGAAATGTTTGAAGCTACTGACTGAATGAAAGGAGCTGGCATCTCACTCTCTTTGAATCTTCTTTATCATGCTAGGATTAGCAGGAAAAAGCAAAAAATTTCAGAATTGCACCTTGCAATGTGGAGATATTACTGTTTGTGCATTTACAATATTCATTGATTTTTGCCATTGAAAAACGTTTTTCATATACCAGAAATGTTTGAAGCTACTGACTGAATGAAAGGAGCTGGCATCTCACTCTCTTTGAATCTTCTTTATCATGCTAGGATTAACAGGAAAAAGCTAAAAATTTCAGAATTGCACCTTGCAATGTGGAGATATTACTGTTTGTGCATTTACAATATTCATTGATTTTTGCCATTGAAAAACATGTTTTTCATATACCAGAAATGTTTGAAGCTACTGACTGAATGAAAGGAGCTGGCATCTCACTCTCTTTGAATCTTCTTTATCATGCTAGGATTAGCAGGAAAAAGCAAAAAATTTCAGAATTGCACCTTGCAATGTGGAGATATTACTGTTTGTGCATTTACAATATTCATTGATTTTTGCCATTGAAAAACATGTTTTTCATATACCAGAAATGTTTGAAGCTACTGACTGAATGAAAGGAGCTGGCATCTCACTCTCTTTGAATCTTCTTTATCATGCTAGGATTAGCAGGAAAAAGCAAAAAATTTCAGAATTGCACCTTGCAATGTGGAGATATTACTGTTTGTGCATTTACAATATTCATTGATTTTTGCCATTGAAAAACATGTTTTTCATATACCAGAAATGTTTGAAGCTACTGACTGAATGAAAGGAGCTGGCATCTCACTCTCTTTGAATCTTCTTTATCATGCTAGGATTAGCAGGAAAAAGCAAAAAATTTCAGAATTGCACCTTGCAATGTGGAGATATTACTGTTTGTGCATTTACAATATTCATTGATTTTTGCCATTGAAAAACATGTTTTTCATATACCAGAAATGTTTGAAGCTACTGACTGAATGAAAGGAGCTGGCATCTCACTCTCTTTGAATCTTCTTTATCATGCTAGGATTAACAGGAAAAAGCAAAAAATTTCAGAATTGCACCTTGCAATGTGGAGATATTACTGTTTGTGCATTTACAATATTCATTGATTTTTGCCATTGAAAAACGTCCAGAAATGTTTGAAGCTACTGACTGAATGAAAGGAGCTGGCATCTCACTCTCTTTGAATCTTCTTTATCATGCTAGGATTAACAGGAAAAAGCTAAAAATTTCAGAATTGCACCTTGCAATGTGGAGATATTACTGTTTGTGCATTTACAATATTCATTGATTTTTGCCATTGAAAAACATGTTTTTCATATACCAGAAATGTTTGAAGCTACTGACTGAATGAAAGGAGCTGGCATCTCACTCTCTTTGAATCTTCTTTATCATGCTAGGATTAGCAGGAAAAAGCAAAAAATTTCAGAATTGCACCTTGCAATGTGGAGATATTACTGTTTGTGCATTTACAATATTCATTGATTTTTGCCATTGAAAAACATGTTTTTCATATACCAGAAATGTTTGAAGCTACTGACTGAATGAAAGGAGCTGGCATCTCACTCTCTTTGAATCTTCTTTATCATGCTAGGATTAGCAGGAAAAAGCAAAAAATTTCAGAATTGCACCTTGCAATGTGGAGATATTACTGTTTGTGCATTTACAATATTCATTGATTTTTGCCATTGAAAAACATGTTTTTCATATACCAGAAATGTTTGAAGCTACTGACTGAATGAAAGGAGCTGGCATCTCACTCTCTTTGAATCTTCTTTATCATGCTAGGATTAACAGGAAAAAGCAAAAAATTTCAGAATTGCACCTTGCAATGTGGAGATATTACTGTTTGTGCATTTACAATATTCATTGATTTTTGCCATTGAAAAACGTCCAGAAATGTTTGAAGCTACTGACTGAATGAAAGGAGCTGGCATCTCACTCTCTTTGAATCTTCTTTATCATGCTAGGATTAGCAGGAAAAAGCAAAAAATTTCAGAATTGCACCTTGCAATGTGGAGATATTACTGTTTGTGCATTTACAATATTCATTGATTTTTGCCATTGAAAAACATGTTTTTCATATACCAGAAATGTTTGAAGCTACTGACTGAATGAAAGGAGCTGGCATCTCACTCTCTTTGAATCTTCTTTATCATGCTAGGATTAACAGGAAAAAGCAAAAAATTTCAGAATTGCACCTTGCAATGTGGAGATATTACTGTTTGTGCATTTACAATATTCATTGATTTTTGCCATTGAAAAACATGTTTTTCATATACCAGAAATGTTTGAAGCTACTGACTGAATGAAAGGAGCTGGCATCTCACTCTCTTTGAATCTTCTTTATCATGCTAGGATTAACAGGAAAAAGCAAAAAATTTCAGAATTGCACCTTGCAATGTGGAGATATTACTGTTTGTGCATTTACAATATTCATTGATTTTTGCCATTGAAAAACGTCTAGAAATGTTTGAAGCTACTGACTGAATGAAAGGAGCTGGCATCTCACTCTCTTTGAATCTTCTTTATCATGCTAGGATTAGCAGGAAAAAGCAAAAAATTTCAGAATTGCACCTTGCAATGTGGAGATATTACTGTTTGTGCATTTACAATATTCATTGATTTTTGCCATTGAAAAACATGTTTTTCATATACCAGAAATGTTTGAAGCTACTGACTGAATGAAAGGAGCTGGCATCTCACTCTCTTTGAATCTTCTTTATCATGCTAGGATTAGCAGGAAAAAGCAAAAAATTTCAGAATTGCACCTTGCAATGTGGAGATATTACTGTTTGTGCATTTACAATATTCATTAATTTTTGCCATTGAAAAACGTCCAGAAATGTTTGAAGCTACTGACTGAATGAAAGGAGCTGGCATCTCACTCTCTTTGAATCTTCTTTATCATGCTAGGATTAGCAGGAAAAAGCAAAAAATTTCAGAATTGCACCTTGCAATGTGGAGATATTACTGTTTGTGCATTTACAATATTCATTGATTTTTGCCATTGAAAAACATGTTTTTCATATACCAGAAATGTTTGAAGCTACTGACTGAATGAAAGGAGCTGGCATCTCACTCTCTTTGAATCTTCTTTATCATGCTAGGATTAGCAGGAAAAAGCAAAAAATTTCAGAATTGCACCTTGCAATGTGGAGATATTACTGATTGTGCATTTACAATATTCATTGATTTTTGCCATTGAAAAACGTCCAGAAATGTTTGAAGCTACTGACTGAATGAAAGGAGCTGGCATCTCACTCTCTTTGAATCTTCTTTATCATGCTAGGATTAGCAGGAAAAAGCAAAAAATTTCAGAATTGCACCTTGCAATGTGGAGATATTACTGTTTGTGCATTTACAATATTCATTGATTTTTGCCATTGAAAAACGTTTTTCATATACCAGAAATGTTTGAAGCTACTGACTGAATGAAAGGAGCTGGCATCTCACTCTCTTTGAATCTTCTTTATCATGCTAGGATTAACAGGAAAAAGCAAAAAATTTCAGAATTGCACCTTGCAATGTGGAGATATTACTGTTTGTGCATTTACAATATTCATTGATTTTTGCCATTGAAAAACGTCCAGAAATGTTTGAAGCTACTGACTGAATGAAAGGAGCTGGCATCTCACTCTCTTTGAATCTTTATCATGCTAGGATTAACAGGAAAAAGCTAAAAATTTCAGAATTGCACCTTGCAATGTGGAGATATTACTGTTTGTGCATTTACAATATTCATTGATTTTTGCCATTGAAAAACATGTTTTTCATATACCAGAAATGTTTGAAGCTACTGACTGAATGAAAGGAGCTGGCATCTCACTCTCTTTGAATCTTCTTTATCATGCTAGGATTAGCAGGAAAAAGCAAAAAATTTCAGAATTGCACCTTGCAATGTGGAGATATTACTGTTTGTGCATTTATAATATTCATTGATTTTTGCCATTGAAAAACATGTTTTTCATATACCAGAAATGTTTGAAGCTACTGACTGAATGAAAGGAGCTGGCATCTCACTCTCTTTGAATCTTCTTTATCATGCTAGGATTAGCAGGAAAAAGCAAAAAATTTCAGAATTGCACCTTGCAATGTGGAGATATTACTGTTTGTGCATTTACAATATTCATTGATTTTTGCCATTGAAAAACATGTTTTTCATATACCAGAAATGTTTGAAGCTACTGACTGAATGAAAGGAGCTGGCATCTCACTCTCTTTGAATCTTCTTTATCATGCTAGGATTAACAGGAAAAAGCAAAAAATTTCAGAATTGCACCTTGCAATGTGGAGATATTACTGTTTGTGCATTTACAATATTCATTGATTTTTGCCATTGAAAAACGTCCAGAAATGTTTGAAGCTACTGACTGAATGAAAGGAGCTGGCATCTCACTCTCTTTGAATCTTCTTTATCATGCTAGGATTAGCAGGAAAAAGCAAAAAAATTTCAGAATTGCACCTTGCAATGTGGAGATATTACTGTTTGTGCATTTACAATATTCATTGATTTTTGCCATTGAAAAACATGTTTTTCATATACCAGAAATGTTTGAAGCTACTGACTGAATGAAAGGAGCTGGCATCTCACTCTCTTTGAATCTTCTTTATCATGCTAGGATTAACAGGAAAAAGCAAAAAATTTCAGAATTGCACCTTGCAATGTGGAGATATTACTGTTTGTGCATTTACAATATTCATTGATTTTTGCCATTGAAAAACATGTTTTTCATATACCAGAAATGTTTGAAGCTACTGACTGAATGAAAGGAGCTGGCATCTCACTCTCTTTGAATCTTCTTTATCATGCTAGGATTAACAGGAAAAAGCAAAAAATTTCAGAATTGCACCTTGCAATGTGGAGATATTACTGTTTGTGCATTTACAATATTCATTGATTTTTGCCATTGAAAAACGTCCAGAAATGTTTGAAGCTACTGACTGAATGAAAGGAGCTGGCATCTCACTCTCTTTGAATCTTCTTTATCATGCTAGGATTAGCAGGAAAAAGCAAAAAATTTCTGAATTGCACCTTGCAATGTGGAGATATTACTGTTTGTGCATTTACAATATTCATTGATTTTTGCCATTGAAAAACATGTTTTTCATATACCAGAAATGTTTGAAGCTACTGACTGAATGAAAGGAGCTGGCATCTCACTCTCTTTGAATCTTCTTTATCATGCTAGGATTAGCAGGAAAAAGCAAAAAATTTCAGAATTGCACCTTGCAATGTGGAGATACTACTGTTTGTGCATTTACAATATTCATTGATTTTTGCCATTGAAAAACATGTTTTTCATATACCAGAAATGTTTGAAGCTACTGACTGAATGAAAGGAGCTGGCATCTCACTCTCTTTGAATCTTCTTTATCATGCTAGGATTAACAGGAAAAAGCAAAATATTTCAGAATTGCACCTTGCAATGTGGAGATATTACTGTTTGTGCATTTACAATATTCATTGATTTTTGCCATTGAAAAACATGTTTTTCATATACCAGAAATGTTTGAAGCTACTGACTGAATGAAAGGAGCTGGCATCTCAGTCTCTTTGAATCTTCTTTATCATGCTAGGATTAGCAGGAAAAACCAAAAAATTTCAGAATTGCACCTTGCAATGTGGAGATATTACTGTTTGTGCATTTACAATATTCATTGATTTTTGCCATTGAAAAACATGTTTTTCATATACCAGAAATGTTTGAAGCTACTGACTGAATGAAAGGAGCTGGCATCTCACTCTCTTTGAATCTTCTTTATCATGCTAGGATTAACAGGAAAAAGCAAAAAATTTCAGAATTGCACCTTGCAATGTGGAGATATTACTGTTTGTGCATTTACAATATTCATTGATTTTTGCCATTGAAAAACGTCCAGAAATGTTTGAAGCTACTGACTGAATGAAAGGAGCTGGCATCTCACTCTCTTTGAATCTTCTTTATCATGCTAGGATTAGCAGGAAAAAGCAAAAAATTTCAGAATTGCACCTTGCAATTTGGAGATATTACTGTTTGTGCATTTACAATATTCATTGATTTTTGCCATTGAAAAACATGTTTTTCATATACCAGAAATGTTTGAAGCTACTGACTGAATGAAAGGAGCTGGCATCTCACTCTCTTTGAATCTTCTTTATCATGCTAGGATTAACAGGAAAAAGCAAAAAATTTCAGAATTGCACCTTGCAATGTGGAGATATTACTGTTTGTGCATTTACAATATTCATTGATTTTTGCCATTGAAAAACATGTTTTTCATATACCAGAAATGTTTGAAGCTACTGACTGAATGAAAGGAGCTGGCATCTCACTCTCTTTGAATCTTCTTTATCATGCTAGGATTAACAGGAAAAAGCAAAAAATTTCAGAATTGCACCTTGCAATGTGGAGATATTACTGTTTGTGCATTTACAATATTCATTGATTTTTGCCATTGAAAAACATGTTTTTCATATACCAGAAATGTTTGAAGCTACTGACTGAACGAAAGGAGCTGGCATCTCACTCTCTTTGAATCTTCTTTATCATGCTAGGATTAGCAGGAAAAAGCAAAAAATTTCAGAATTGCACCTTGCAATGTGGAGATATTACTGTTTGTGCATTTACAATATTCATTGATTTTTGCCATTGAAAAACATGTTTTTCATATACCAGAAATGTTTGAAGCTACTGACTGAATGAAAGGAGCTGGCATCTCACTCTCTTTGAATCTTCTTTATCATGCTAGGATTAACAGGAAAAAGCAAAAAATTTCAGAATTGCACCTTGCAATGTGGAGATATTACTGTTTGTGCATTTACAATATTCATTGATTTTTGCCATTGAAAAACATGTTTTTCATATACCAGAAATGTTTGAAGCTACTGACTGAATGAAAGGAGCTGGCATCTCACTCTCTTTGAATCTTCTTTATCATGCTAGGATTAACAGGAAAAAGCAAAAAATTTCAGAATTGCACCTTGCAATGTGGAGATATTACTGTTTGTGCATTTACAATATTCATTGATTTTTGCCATTGAAAAACATGTTTTTCATATACCAGAAATGTTTGAAGCTACTGAGTGAACGAAAGGAGCTGGCATCTCACTCTCTTTGAATCTTCTTTATCATGCTAGGATTAGCAGGAAAAAGCAAAAAAATTCAGAATTGCACCTTGCAATGTGGAGATATTACTGTTTGTACATTTACAATATTCATTGATTTTTGCCATTGAAAAACATGTTTTTCATATACCAGAAATGTTTGAAGCTACTGACTGAATGAAAGGAGCTGGCATCTCACTCTCTTTGAATCTTCTTTATCATGCTAGGATTAACAGGAAAAAGCAAAAAATTTCAGAATTGCACCTTGCAATGTGGAGATATTACTGTTTGTGCATTTACAATATTCATTGATTTTTGCCATTGAAAAACGTCCAGAAATGTTTGAAGCTACTGACTGAATGAAAGGAGCTGGCATCTCACTCTCTTTGAATCTTCTTTATCATGCTAGGATTAGCAGGAAAAAGCAAAAAATTTCAGAATTGCACCTTGCAATGTGGAGATATTACTGTTTGTGCATTTACAATATTCATTGATTTTTGCCATTGAAAAACATGTTTTTCATATACCAGAAATGTTTGAAGCTACTGACTGAATGAAAGGAGCTGGCATCTCACTCTCTTTGAATCTTCTTTATCATGCTAGGATTAGCAGGAAAAAGCAAAAAATTTCAGAATTGCACCTTGCAATGTGGAGATATTACTGTTTGTGCATTTACAATATTCATTGATTTTTGCCATTGAAAAACGTCCAGAAATGTTTGAAGCTACTGACTGAATGAAAGGAGCTGGCATCTCACTCTCTTTGAATCTTCTTTATCATGCTAGGATTAGCAGGAAAAAGCAAAAAATTTCAGAATTGCACCTTGCAATGTGGAGATATTACTGTTTGTGCATTTACAATATTCATTGATTTTTGCCATTGAAAAACATGTTTTTCATATACCAGAAATGTTTGAAGCTACTGACTGAATGAAAGGAGCTGGCATCTCACTCTCTTTGAATCTTCTTTATCATGCTAGGATTAGCAGGAAAAAGCAAAAAATTTCAGAATTGCACCTTGCAATGTGGAGATATTACTGTTTGTGCATTTACAATATTCATTAATTTTTGCCATTGAAAAACGTCCAGAAATGTTTGAAGCTACTGACTGAATGAAAGGAGCTGGCATCTCACTCTCTTTGAATCTTCTTTATCATGCTAGGATTAGCAGGAAAAAGCAAAAAATTTCAGAATTGCACCTTGCAATGTGGAGATATTACTGTTTGTGCATTTACAATATTCATTGATTTTTGCCATTGAAAAACGTTTTTCATATACCAGAAATGTTTGAAGCTACTGACTGAATGAAAGGAGCTGGCATCTCACTCTCTTTGAATCTTCTTTATCATGCTAGGATTAACAGGAAAAAGCAAAAAATTTCAGAATTGCACCTTGCAATGTGGAGATATTACTGTTTGTGCATTTACAATATTCATTGATTTTTGCCATTGAAAAACATGTTTTTCATATACCAGAAATGTTTGAAGCTACTGACTGAACGAAAGGAGCTGGCATCTCACTCTCTTTGAATCTTCTTTATCATGCTAGGATTAGCAGGAAAAAGCAAAAAATTTCAGAATTGCACCTTGCAATGTGGAGATATTACTGTTTGTGCATTTACAATATTCATTGATTTTTGCCATTGAAAAACATGTTTTTCATATACCAGAAATGTTTGAAGCTACTGACTGAATGAAAGGAGCTGGCATCTCACTCTCTTTGAATCTTCTTTATCATGCTAGGATTAACAGGAAAAAGCAAAAAATTTCAGAATTGCACCTTGCAATGTGGAGATATTACTGTTTGTGCATTTACAATATTCATTGATTTTTGCCATTGAAAAACATGTTTTTCATATACCAGAAATGTTTGAAGCTACTGACTGAATGAAAGGAGCTGGCATCTCACTCTCTTTGAATCTTCTTTATCATGCTAGGATTAACAGGAAAAAGCAAAAAATTTCAGAATTGCACCTTGCAATGTGGAGATATTACTGTTTGTGCATTTAAAATATTCATTGATTTTTGCCATTGAAAAACATGTTTTTCATATACCAGAAATGTTTGAAGCTACTGACTGAACGAAAGGAGCTGGCATCTCACTCTCTTTGAATCTTCTTTATCATGCTAGGATTAGCAGGAAAAAGCAAAAAATTTCAGAATTGCACCTTGCAATGTGGAGATATTACTGTTTGTGCATTTACAATATTCATTGATTTTTGCCATTGAAAAACATGTTTTTCATATACCAGAAATGTTTGAAGCTACTGACTGAATGAAAGGAGCTGGCATCTCACTCTCTTTGAATCTTCTTTATCATGCTAGGATTAACAGGAAAAAGCAAAAAATTTCAGAATTGCACCTTGCAATGTGGAGATATTACTGTTTGTGCATTTACAATATTCATTGATTTTTGCCATTGAAAAACGTCCAGAAATGTTTGAAGCTACTGACTGAATGAAAGGAGCTGGCATCTCACTCTCTTTGAATCTTCTTTATCATGCTAGGATTAGCAGGAAAAAGCAAAAAATTTCAGAATTGCACCTTGCAATGTGGAGATATTACTGTTTGTGCATTTACAATATTCATTGATTTTTGCCATTGAAAAACGTTTTTCATATACCAGAAATGTTTGAAGCTACTGACTGAATGAAAGGAGCTGGCATCTCACTCTCTTTGAATCTTCTTTATCATGCTAGGATTAACAGGAAAAAGCAAAAAATTTCAGAATTGCACCTTGCAATGTGGAGATATTACTGTTTGTGCATTTACAATATTCATTGATTTTTGCCATTGAAAAACATGTTTTTCATATACCAGAAATGTTTGAAGCTACTGACTGAACGAAAGGAGCTGGCATCTCACTCTCTTTGAATCTTCTTTATCATGCTAGGATTAGCAGGAAAAAGCAAAAAATTTCAGAATTGCACCTTGCAATGTGGAGATATTACTGTTTGTGCATTTACAATATTCATTGATTTTTGCCATTGAAAAACATGTTTTTCATATACCAGAAATGTTTGAAGCTACTGACTGAATGAAAGGAGCTGGCATCTCACTCTCTTTGAATCTTCTTTATCATGCTAGGATTAACAGGAAAAAGCAAAAAATTTCAGAATTGCACCTTGCAATGTGGAGATATTACTGTTTGTGCATTTACAATATTCATTGATTTTTGCCATTGAAAAACATGTTTTTCATATACCAGAAATGTTTGAAGCTACTGACTGAATGAAAGGAGCTGGCATCTCACTCTCTTTGAATCTTCTTTATCATGCTAGGATTAACAGGAAAAAGCAAAAAATTTCAGAATTGCACCTTGCAATGTGGAGATATTACTGTTTGTGCATTTACAATATTCATTGATTTTTGCCATTGAAAAACATGTTTTTCATATACCAGAAATGTTTGAAGCTACTGACTGAACGAAAGGAGCTGGCATCTCACTCTCTTTGAATCTTCTTTATCATGCTAGGATTAGCAGGAAAAAGCAAAAAATTTCAGAATTGCACCTTGCAATGTGGAGATATTACTGTTTGTGCATTTACAATATTCATTGATTTTTGCCATTGAAAAACATGTTTTTCATATACCAGAAATGTTTGAAGCTACTGACTGAATGAAAGGAGCTGGCATCTCACTCTCTTTGAATCTTCTTTATCATGCTAGGATTAACAGGAAAAAGCAAAAAATTTCAGAATTGCACCTTGCAATGTGGAGATATTACTGTTTGTGCATTTACAATATTCATTGATTTTTGCCATTGAAAAACGTCCAGAAATGTTTGAAGCTACTGACTGAATGAAAGGAGCTGGCATCTCACTCTCTTTGAATCTTCTTTATCATGCTAGGATTAGCAGGAAAAAGCAAAAAATTTCAGAATTGCACCTTGCAATGTGGAGATATTACTGTTTGTGCATTTACAATATTCATTGATTTTTGCCATTGAAAAACATGTTTTTCATATACCAGAAATGTTTGAAGCTACTGACTGAATGAAAGGAGCTGGCATCTCACTCTCTTTGAATCTTCTTTATCATGCTAGGATTAGCAGGAAAAAGCAAAAAATTTCAGAATTGCACCTTGCAATGTGGAGATATTACTGTTTGTGCATTTACAATATTCATTGATTTTTGCCATTGAAAAACGTCCAGAAATGTTTGAAGCTACTGACTGAATGAAAGGAGCTGGCATCTCACTCTCTTTGAATCTTCTTTATCATGCTAGGATTAGCAGGAAAAAGCAAAAAATTTCAGAATTGCACCTTGCAATGTGGAGATATTACTGTTTGTGCATTTACAATATTCATTGATTTTTGCCATTGAAAAACATGTTTTTCATATACCAGAAATGTTTGAAGCTACTGACTGAATGAAAGGAGCTGGCATCTCACTCTCTTTGAATCTTCTTTATCATGCTAGGATTAGCAGGAAAAAGCAAAAAATTTCAGAATTGCACCTTGCAATGTGGAGATATTACTGTTTGTGCATTTACAATATTCATTGATTTTTGCCATTGAAAAACGTCCAGAAATGTTTGAAGCTACTGACTGAATGAAAGGAGCTGGCATCTCACTCTCTTTGAATCTTCTTTATCATGCTAGGATTAGCAGGAAAAAGCAAAAAATTTCAGAATTGCACCTTGCAATGTGGAGATATTACTGTTTGTGCATTTACAATATTCATTGATTTTTGCCATTGAAAAACGTTTTTCATATACCAGAAATGTTTGAAGCTACTGACTGAATGAAAGGAGCTGGCATCTCACTCTCTTTGAATCTTCTTTATCATGCTAGGATTAACAGGAAAAAGCAAAAAATTTCAGAATTGCACCTTGCAATGTGGAGATATTACTGTTTGTGCATTTACAATATTCATTGATTTTTGCCATTGAAAAACGTCCAGAAATGTTTGAAGCTACTGACTGAATGAAAGGAGCTGGCATCTCACTCTCTTTGAATCTTTATCATGCTAGGATTAACAGGAAAAAGCTAAAAATTTCAGAATTGCACCTTGCAATGTGGAGATATTACTGTTTGTGCATTTACAATATTCATTGATTTTTGCCATTGAAAAACATGTTTTTCATATACCAGAAATGTTTGAAGCTACTGACTGAATGAAAGGAGCTGGCATCTCACTCTCTTTGAATCTTCTTTATCATGCTAGGATTAGCAGGAAAAAGCAAAAAATTTCAGAATTGCACCTTGCAATGTGGAGATATTACTGTTTGTGCATTTACAATATTCATTGATTTTTGCCATTGAAAAACATGTTTTTCATATACCAGAAATGTTTGAAGCTACTGACTGAATGAAAGGAGCTGGCATCTCACTCTCTTTGAATCTTCTTTATCATGCTAGGATTAGCAGGAAAAAGCAAAAAATTTCAGAATTGCACCTTGCAATGTGGAGATATTACTGTTTGTGCATTTACAATATTCATTGATTTTTGCCATTGAAAAACATGTTTTTCATATACCAGAAATGTTTGAAGCTACTGACTGAATGAAAGGAGCTGGCATCTCACTCTCTTTGAATCTTCTTTATCATGCTAGGATTAACAGGAAAAAGCAAAAAATTTCAGAATTGCACCTTGCAATGTGGAGATATTACTGTTTGTGCATTTACAATATTCATTGATTTTTGCCATTGAAAAACGTCCAGAAATGTTTGAAGCTACTGACTGAATGAAAGGAGCTGGAATCTCACTCTCTTTGAATCTTCTTTATCATGCTAGGATTAGCAGGAAAAAGCAAAAAATTTCAGAATTGCACCTTGCAATGTGGAGATATTACTGTTTGTGCATTTACAATATTCATTGATTTTTGCCATTGAAAAACATGTTTTTCATATACCAGAAATGTTTGAAGCTACTGACTGAATGAAAGGAGCTGGCATCTCACTCTCTTTGAATCTTCTTTATCATGCTAGGATTAACAGGAAAAAGCAAAAAATTTCAGAATTGCACCTTGCAATGTGGAGATATTACTGTTTGTGCATTTACAATATTCATTGATTTTTGCCATTGAAAAACATGTTTTTCATATACCAGAAATGTTTGAAGCTACTGACTGAATGAAAGGAGCTGGCATCTCACTCTCTTTGAATCTTCTTTATCATGCTAGGATTAACAGGAAAAAGCAAAAAATTTCAGAATTGCACCTTGCAATGTGGAGATATTACTGTTTGTGCATTTACAATATTCATTGATTTTTGCCATTGAAAAACGTCCAGAAATGTTTGAAGCTACTGACTGAATGAAAGGAGCTGGCATCTCACTCTCTTTGAATCTTCTTTATCATGCTAGGATTAGCAGGAAAAAGCAAAAAATTTCTGAATTGCACCTTGCAATGTGGAGATATTACTGTTTGTGCATTTACAATATTCATTGATTTTTGCCATTGAAAAACATGTTTTTCATATACCAGAAATGTTTGAAGCTACTGACTGAATGAAAGGAGCTGGCATCTCACTCTCTTTGAATCTTCTTTATCATGCTAGGATTAGCAGGAAAAAGCAAAAAATTTCAGAATTGCACCTTGCAATGTGGAGATATTACTGTTTGTGCATTTACAATATTCATTGATTTTTGCCATTGAAAAACATGTTTTTCATATACCAGAAATGTTTGAAGCTACTGACTGAATGAAAGGAGCTGGCATCTCACTCTCTTTGAATCTTCTTTATCATGCTAGGATTAACAGGAAAAAGCAAAAAATTTCAGAATTGCACCTTGCAATGTGGAGATATTACTGTTTGTGCATTTACAATATTCATTGATTTTTGCCATTGAAAAACGTCCAGAAATGTTTGAAGCTACTGACTGAATGAAAGGAGCTGGCATCTCACTCTCTTTGAATCTTCTTTATCATGCTAGGATTAGCAGGAAAAAGCAAAAAATTTCAGAATTGCACCTTGCAATGTGGAGATATTACTGTTTGTGCATTTACAATATTCATTGATTTTTGCCATTGAAAAACATGTTTTTCATATACCAGAAATGTTTGAAGCTACTGACTGAATGAAAGGAGCTGGCATCTCACTCTCTTTGAATCTTCTTTATCATGCTAGGATTAGCAGGAAAAAGCAAAAAATTTCAGAATTGCACCTTGCAATGTGGAGATATTACTGTTTGTGCATTTACAATATTCATTGATTTTTGCCATTGAAAAACGTCCAGAAATGTTTGAAGCTACTGACTGAATGAAAGGAGCTGGCATCTCACTCTCTTTGAATCTTCTTTATCATGCTAGGATTAGCAGGAAAAAGCAAAAAATTTCAGAATTGCACCTTGCAATGTGGAGATATTACTGTTTGTGCATTTACAATATTCATTGATTTTTGCCATTGAAAAACATGTTTTTCATATACCAGAAATGTTTGAAGCTACTGACTGAATGAAAGGAGCTGGCATCTCACTCTCTTTGAATCTTCTTTATCATGCTAGGATTAGCAGGAAAAAGCAAAAAATTTCAGAATTGCACCTTGCAATGTGGAGATATTACTGTTTGTGCATTTACAATATTCATTGATTTTTGCCATTGAAAAACGTCCAGAAATGTTTGAAGCTACTGACTGAATGAAAGGAGCTGGCATCTCACTCTCTTTGAATCTTCTTTATCATGCTAGGATTAGCAGGAAAAAGCAAAAAATTTCAGAATTGCACCTTGCAATGTGGAGATATTACTGTTTGTGCATTTACAATATTCATTGATTTTTGCCATTGAAAAACGTTTTTCATATACCAGAAATGTTTGAAGCTACTGACTGAATGAAAGGAGCTGGCATCTCACTCTCTTTGAATCTTCTTTATCATGCTAGGATTAACAGGAAAAAGCAAAAAATTTCAGAATTGCACCTTGCAATGTGGAGATATTACTGTTTGTGCATTTACAATATTCATTGATTTTTGCCATTGAAAAACGTCCAGAAATGTTTGAAGCTACTGACTGAATGAAAGGAGCTGGCATCTCACTCTCTTTGAATCTTCTTTATCATGCTAGGATTAACAGGAAAAAGCTAAAAATTTCAGAATTGCACCTTGCAATGTGGAGATATTACTGTTTGTGCATTTACAATATTCATTGATTTTTGCCATTGAAAAACATGTTTTTCATATACCAGAAATGTTTGAAGCTACTGACTGAATGAAAGGAGCTGGCATCTCACTCTCTTTGAATCTTCTTTATCATGCTAGGATTAGCAGGAAAAAGCAAAAAATTTCAGAATTGCACCTTGCAATGTGGAGATATTACTGTTTGTGCATTTACAATATTCATTGATTTTTGCCATTGAAAAACATGTATTTCATATACCAGAAATGTTTGAAGCTACTGACTGAATGAAAGGAGCTGGCATCTCACTCTCTTTGAATCTTCTTTATCATGCTAGGATTAGCAGGAAAAAGCAAAAAATTTCAGAATTGCACCTTGCAATGTGGAGATATTACTGTTTGTGCATTTACAATATTCATTGATTTTTGCCATTGAAAAACATGTTTTTCATATACCAGAAATGTTTGAAGCTACTGACTGAATGAAAGGAGCTGGCATCTCACTCTCTTTGAATCTTCTTTATCATGCTAGGATTAGCAGGAAAAAGCAAAAAATTTCAGAATTGCACCTTGCAATGTGGAGATATTACTGTTTGTGCATTTACAATATTCATTGATTTTTGCCATTGAAAAACGTCCAGAAATGTTTGAAGCTACTGACTGAATGAAAGGAGCTGGCATCTCACTCTCTTTGAATCTTCTTTATCATGCTAGGATTAGCAGGAAAAAGCAAAAAATTTCAGAATTGCACCTTGCAATGTGGAGATATTACTGTTTGTGCATTTACAATATTCATTGATTTTTGCCATTGAAAAACATGTTTTTCATATACCAGAAATGTTTGAAGCTACTGACTGAATGAAAGGAGCTGGCATCTCACTCTCTTTGAATCTTCTTTATCATGCTAGGATTAGCAGGAAAAAGCAAAAAATTTCAGAATTGCACCTTGCAATGTGGAGATATTACTGTTTGTGCATTTACAATATTCATTGATTTTTGCCATTGAAAAACGTCCAGAAATGTTTGAAGCTACTGACTGAATGAAAGGAGCTGGCATCTCACTCTCTTTGAATCTTCTTTATCATGCTAGGATTAGCAGGAAAAAGCAAAAAATTTCAGAATTGCACCTTGCAATGTGGAGATATTACTGTTTGTGCATTTACAATATTCATTGATTTTTGCCATTGAAAAACGTTTTTCATATACCAGAAATGTTTGAAGCTACTGACTGAATGAAAGGAGCTGGCATCTCACTCTCTTTGAATCTTCTTTATCATGCTAGGATTAACAGGAAAAAGCAAAAAATTTCAGAATTGCACCTTGCAATGTGGAGATATTACTGTTTGTGCATTTACAATATTCATTGATTTTTGCCATTGAAAAACGTCCAGAAATGTTTGAAGCTACTGACTGAATGAAAGGAGCTGGCATCACACTCTCTTTGAATCTTCTTTATCATGCTAGGATTAACAGGAAAAAGCTAAAAATTTCAGAATTGCACCTTGCAATGTGGAGATATTACTGTTTGTGCATTTACAATATTCATTGATTTTTGCCATTGAAAAACATGTTTTTCATATACCAGAAATGTTTGAAGCTACTGACTGAATGAAAGGAGCTGGCATCTCACTCTCTTTGAATCTTCTTTATCATGCTAGGATTAGCAGGAAAAAGCAAAAAATTTCAGAATTGCGCCTTGCAATGTGGAGATATTACTGTTTGTGCATTTACAATATTCATTGATTTTTGCCATTGAAAAACATGTTTTTCATATACCAGAAATGTTTGAAGCTACTGACTGAATGAAAGGAGCTGGCATCTCACTCTCTTTGAATCTTCTTTATCATGCTAGGATTAACAGGAAAAAGCAAAAAATTTCAGAATTGCACCTTGCAACGTGGAGATATTACTGTTTGTGCATTTACAATATTCATTGATTTTTGCCATTGAAAAACGTCCAGAAATGTTTGAAGCTACTGACTGAATGAAAGGAGCTGGCATCTCACTCTCTTTGAATCTTCTTTATCATGCTAGGATTAGCAGGAAAAAGCAAAAAATTTCAGAATTGCACCTTGCAATGTGGAGATATTACTGTTTGTGCATTTACAATATTCATTGATTTTTGCCATTGAAAAACATGTTTTTCATATACCAGAAATGTTTGAAGCTACTGACTGAATGAAAGGAGCTGGCATCTCACTCTCTTTGAATCTTCTTTATCATGCTAGGATTAACAGGAAAAAGCAAAAAATTTCAGAATTGCACCTTGCAATGTGGAGATATTACTGTTTGTGCATTTACAATATTCATTGATTTTTGCCATTGAAAAACGTCCAGAAATGTTTGAAGCTACTGACTGAATGAAAGGAGCTGGCATCTCACTCTCTTTGAATCTTCTTTATCATGCTAGGATTAGCAGGAAAAAGCAAAAAATTTCTGAATTGCACCTTGCAATGTGGAGATATTACTGTTTGTGCATTTACAATATTCATTGATTTTTGCCATTGAAAAACATGTTTTTCATATACCAGAAATGTTTGAAGCTACTGACTGAATGAAAGGAGCTGGCATCTCACTCTCTTTGAATCTTCTTTATCATGCTAGGATTAGCAGGAAAAAGCAAAAAATTTCAGAATTGCACCTTGCAATGTGGAGATATTACTGTTTGTGCATTTACAATATTCATTGATTTTTGCCATTGAAAATCATGTTTTTCATATACCAGAAATGTTTGAAGCTACTGACTGAATGAAAGGAGCTGGCATCTCACTCTCTTTGAATCTTCTTTATCATGCTAGGATTAACAGGAAAAAGCAAAAAATTTCAGAATTGCACCTTGCAATGTGGAGATATTACTGTTTGTGCATTTACAATATTCATTGATTTTTCCCATTGAAAAACGTCCAGAAATGTTTGAAGCTACTGACTGAATGAAAGGAGCTGGCATCTCACTCTCTTTGAATCTTCTTTATCATGCTAGGATTAGCAGGAAAAAGCAAAAAATTTCAGAATTGCACCTTGCAATGTGGAGATATTACTGTTTGTGCATTTACAATATTCATTGATTTTTGCCATTGAAAAACATGTTTTTCATATACCAGAAATGTTTGAAGCTACTGACTGAATGAAAGGAGCTGGCATCTCACTCTCTTTGAATCTTCTTTATCATGCTAGGATTAGCAGGAAAAAGCAAAAAATTTCAGAATTGCACCTTGCAATGTGGAGATATTACTGTTTGTGCATTTACAATATTCATTGATTTTTGCCATTGAAAAACGTCCAGAAATGTTTGAAGCTACTGACTGAATGAAAGGAGCTGGCATCTCACTCTCTTTGAATCTTCTTTATCATGCTAGGATTAGCAGGAAAAAGCAAAAAATTTCAGAATTGCACCTTGCAATGTGGAGATATTACTGTTTGTGCATTTACAATATTCATTGATTTTTGCCATTGAAAAACATGTTTTTCATATACCAGAAATGTTTGAAGCTACTGACTGAATGAAAGGAGCTGGCATCTCATTCTCTTTGAATCTTCTTTATCATGCTAGGATTAGCAGGAAAAAGCAAAAAATTTCAGAATTGCACCTTGCAATGTGGAGATATTACTGTTTGTGCATTTACAATATTCATTGATTTTTGCCATTGAAAAACGTCCAGAAATGTTTGAAGCTACTGACTGAATGAAAGGAGCTGGCATCTCACTCTCTTTGAATCTTCTTTATCATGCTAGGATTAGCAGGAAAAAGCAAAAAATTTCAGAATTGCACCTTGCAATGTGGAGATATTACTGTTTGTGCATTTACAATATTCATTGATTTTTGCCATTGAAAAACGTTTTTCATATACCAGAAATGTTTGAAGCTACTGACTGAATGAAAGGAGCTGGCATCTCACTCTCTTTGAATCTTCTTTATCATGCTAGGATTAACAGGAAAAAGCAAAAAATTTCAGAATTGCACCTTGCAATGTGGAGATATTACTGTTTGTGCATTTACAATATTCATTGATTTTTGCCATTGAAAAACGTCCAGAAATGTTTGAAGCTACTGACTGAATGAAAGGAGCTGGCATCTCACTCTCTTTGAATCTTCTTTATCATGCTAGGATTAACAGGAAAAAGCTAAAAATTTCAGAATTGCACCTTGCAATGTGGAGATATTACTGTTTGTGCATTTACAATATTCATTGATTTTTGCCATTGAAAAACATGTTTTTCATATGCCAGAAATGTTTGAAGCTACTGACTGAATGAAAGGAGCTGGCATCTCACTCTCTTTGAATCTTCTTTATCATGCTAGGATTAGCAGGAAAAAGCAAAAAATTTCAGAATTGCACCTTGCAATGTGGAGATATTACTGTTTGTGCATTTACAATATTCATTGATTTTTGCCATTGAAAAACATGTTTTTCATATACCAGAAATGTTTGAAGCTACTGACTGAATGAAAGGAGCTGGCATCTCACTCTCTTTGAATCTTCTTTATCATGCTAGGATTAGCAGGAAAAAGCAAAAAATTTCAGAATTGCACCTTGCAATGTGGAGATATTACTGTTTGTGCATTTACAATATTCATTGATTTTTGCCATTGAAAAACATGTTTTTCATATACCAGAAATGTTTGAAGCTACTGACTGAATGAAAGGAGCTGGCATCTCACTCTCTTTGAATCTTCTTTATCATGCTAGGATTAACAGGAAAAATACAAAAAATTTCAGAATTGCACCTTGCAATGTGGAGATATTACTGTTTGTGCATTTACAATATTCATTGATTTTTGCCATTGAAAAACGTCCAGAAATGTTTGAAGCTACTGACTGAATGAAAGGAGCTGGCATCTCACTCTCTTTGAATCTTCTTTATCATGCTAGGATTAACAGGAAAAAGCTAAAAATTTCAGAATTGCACCTTGCAATGTGGAGATATTACTGTTTGTGCATTTACAATATTCATTGATTTTTGCCATTGAAAAACATGTTTTTCATATACCAGAAATGTTTGAAGCTACTGACTGAATGAAAGGAGCTGGCATCTCACTCTCTTTGAATCTTCTTTATCATGCTAGGATTAGCAGGAAAAAGCAAAAAAATTCAGAATTGCACCTTGCAATGTGGAGATATTACTGTTTGTGCATTTACAATATTCATTGATTTTTGCCATTGAAAAACATGTTTTTCATATACCAGAAATGTTTGAAGCTACTGACTGAATGAAAGGAGCTGGCATCTCACTCTCTTTGAATCTTCTTTATCATGCTAGGATTAGCAGGAAAAAGCAAAAAATTTCAGAATTGCACCTTGCAATGTGGAGATATTACTGTTTGTGCATTTACAATATTCATTGATTTTTGCCATTGAAAAACATGTTTTTCATATACCAGAAATGTTTGACGCTACTGACTGAATGAAAGAAGCTGGCATCTCACTCTCTTTGAATCTTCTTTATCATGCTAGGATTAACAGGAAAAAGCAAAAAATTTCAGAATTGCACCTTGCAATGTGGAGATATTACTGTTTGTGCATTTACAATATTCATTGATTTTTGCCATTGAAAAACGTCCAGAAATGTTTGAAGCTACTGACTGAATGAAAGGAGCTGGCATCTCACTCTCTTTGAATCTTCTTTATCATGCTAGGATTAGCAGGAAAAAGCAAAAAATTTCTGAATTGCACCTTGCAATGTGGAGATATTACTGTTTGTGCATTTACAATATTCATTGATTTTTGCCATTGAAAAACATGTTTTTCATATACCAGAAATGTTTGAAGCTACTGACTGAATGAAAGGAGCTGGCATCTCACTCTCTTTGAATCTTCTTTATCATGCTAGGATTAGCAGGAAAAAGCAAAAAATTTCAGAATTGCACCTTGCAATGTGGAGATATTACTGTTTGTGCATTTACAATATTCATTGATTTTTGCCATTGAAAAACATGTTTTTCATATACCAGAAATGTTTGAAGCTACTGACTGAATGAAAGGAGCTGGCATCTCACTCTCTTTGAATCTTCTTTATCATGCTAGGATTAACAGGAAAAAGCAAAAAATTTCAGAATTGCACCTTGCAATGTGGAGATATTACTGTTTGTGCATTTACAATATTCATTGATTTTTGCCATTGAAAAACGTCCAGAAATGTT
The DNA here is from genome assembly GCF_046119375.1 of Phyllobates terribilis. Classification (NCBI taxonomy): domain Eukaryota; kingdom Metazoa; phylum Chordata; class Amphibia; order Anura; family Dendrobatidae; genus Phyllobates; species Phyllobates terribilis. Next base: position 559,203 of record NW_027363371.1, read on the forward strand.
TGAAGCTACTGACTGAATGAAAGGAGCTGGCATCTCACTCTCTTTGAATCTTCTTTATCATGCTAGGATTAGCAGGAAAAAGCAAAAAATTTCAGAATTGCACCTTGCAATGTGGAGATATTACTGTTTGTGCATTTACAATATTCATTGATTTTTGCCATTGAAAAACATGTTTTTCATATACCAGAAATGTTTGAAGCTACTGACTGAATGAAAGGAGCTGGCATCTCACTCTCTTTGAATCTTCTTTATCATGCTAGGATTAGCAGGAAAAAGCAAAAAATTTCAGAATTGCACCTTGCAATGTGGAGATATTACTGTTTGTGCATTTACAATATTCATTGATTTTTGCCATTGAAAAACGTCCAGAAATGTTTGAAGCTACTGACTGAATGAAAGGAGCTGGCATCTCACTCTCTTTGAATCTTCTTTATCATGCTAGGATTAGCAGGAAAAAGCAAAAAATTTCAGAATTGCACCTTGCAATGTGGAGATATTACTGTTTGTGCATTTACAATATTCATTGATTTTTGCCATTGAAAAACATGTTTTTCATATACCAGAAATGTTTGAAGCTACTGACTGAATGAAAGGAGCTGGCATCTCACTCTCTTTGAATCTTCTTTATCATGCTAGGATTAGCAGGAAAAAGCAAAAAATTTCAGAATTGCACCTTGCAATGTGGAGATATTACTGTTTGTGCATTTACTATATTCATTGATTTTTGCCATTGAAAAACGTCCAGAAATGTTTGAAGCTACTGACTGAATGAAAGGAGCTGGCATCTCACTCTCTTTGAATCTTCTTTATCATGCTAGGATTAGCAGGAAAAAGCAAAAAATTTCAGAATTGCACCTTGCAATGTGGAGATATTACTGTTTGTGCATTTACAATATTCATTGATTTTTGCCATTGAAAAACGTTTTTCATATACCAGAAATGTTTGAAGCTACTGACTGAATGAAAGGAGCTGGCATCTCACTCTCTTTGAATCTTCTTTATCATGCTAGGATTAACAGGAAAAAGCAAAAAATTTCAGAATTGCACCTTGCAATGTGGAGATATTACTGTTTGTGCATTTACAATATTCATTGATTTTTGCCATTGAAAAACGTCCCGAAATGTTTGAAGCTACTGACTGAATGAAAGGAGCTGGCATCTCACTCTCTTTGAATCTTCTTTATCATGCTAGGATTAACAGGAAAAAGTTAAAAATTTCAGAATTGCAGCTTGCAATGTGGAGATATTACTGTTTGTGCATTTACAATATTCATTGATTTTTGCCATTGAAAAACATGTTTTTCATATGCCAGAAATGTTTGAAGCTACTGACTGAAAGAAAGGAGCTGGCATCTCACTCTCTTTGAATCTTCTTTATCATGCTAGGATTAGCAGGAAAAAGCAAAAAATTTCAGAATTGCACCTTGCAATGTGGAGATATTACTGTTTGTGCATTTACAATATTCATTGATTTTTGCCATTGAAAAACATGTTTTTCATATACCAGAAATGTTTGAAGCTACTGACTGAATGAAAGGAGCTGGCATCTCACTCTCTTTGAATCTTCTTTATCATGCTAGGATTAGCAGGAAAAAGCAAAAAATTTCAGAATTGCACCTTGCAATGTGGAGATATTACTGTTTGTGCATTTACAATATTCATTGATTTTTGCCATTGAAAAACATGTTTTTCATATACCAGAAATGTTTGAAGCTACTGACTGAATGAAAGGAGCTGGCATCTCACTCTCTTTGAATCTTCTTTATCATGCTAGGATTAACAGGAAAAAGCAAAAAATTTCAGAATTGCACCTTGCAATGTGGAGATATTACTGTTTGTGCATTTACAATATTCATTGATTTTTGCCATTGAAAAACGTCCAGAAATGTTTGAAGCTACTGACTGAATGAAAGGAGCTGGCATCTCACTCTCTTTGAATCTTCTTTATCATGCTAGGATTAACAGGAAAAAGCTAAAAATTTCAGAATTGCACCTTGCAATGTGGAGATATTACTGTTTGTGCATTTACAATATTCATTGATTTTTGCCATTGAAAAACATGTTTTTCATATACCAGAAATGTTTGAAGCTACTGACTGAATGAAAGGAGCTGGCATCTCACTCTCTTTGAATCTTCTTTATCATGCTAGGATTAGCAGGAAAAAGCAAAAAAATTCAGAATTGCATCTTGCAATGTGGAGATATTTCTGTTTGTGCATTTACAATATTCATTGATTTTTGCCATTGAAAAACATGTTTTTCATATACCAGAAATGTTTGAAGCTACTGACTGAATGAAAGGGGCTGGCATCTCACTCTCTTTGAATCTTCTTTATCATGCTAGGATTAGCAGGAAAAAGCAAAAAATTTCAGAATTGCACCTTGCAATGTGGAGATATTACTGTTTGTGCATTTACAATATTCATTGATTTTTGCCATTGAAAAACATGTTTTTCATATACCAGAAATGTTTGAAGCTACTGACTGAATGAAAGAAGCTGGCATCTCACTCTCTTTGAATCTTCTTTATCATGCTAGGATTAACAGGAAAAAGCAAAAAATTTCAGAATTGCACCTTGCAATGTGGAGATATTACTGTTTGTGCATTTACAATATTCATTGATTTTTGCCATTGAAAAACGTCCAGAAATGTTTGAAGCTACTGACTGAATGAAAGGAGCTGGCATCTCACTCTCTTTGAATCTTCTTTATCATGCTAGGATTAGCAGGAAAAATCAAAAAATTTCAGAATTGCACCTTGCAATGTGGAGATATTACTGTTTGTGCATTTACAATATTCATTGATTTTTGCCATTGAAAAACATGTTTTTCATATACCAGAAATGTTTGAAGCTACTGACTGAATGAAAGGAGCTGGCATCTCACTCTCTTTGAATCTTCTTTATCATGCTAAGAGGAGCAGGAAAAAGTAAAAAATTTCAGAATTGCACCTTGCAATGCGGAGAAATTACTGTTTGTGCATTTATAATATTAAATGATTTTTGCCATTGAAAAACGTCCAGAAATGATTGAAGCTACTGACTGAACGAAAGGAGCTGGCATCTCACTCTCTTTGAATCTTCTTTATCATGCTAAGAGGAGCAGGAAAAAGCAAAAAATTTCAGAATTGCACCTTGCAATGCGGAGAAATTACTGTTTGTGCATTTACAATATTCATTGATTTTTGCCATTGAAAAACATCATGTTATTCATATACCAGAAATGTTTGAAGCCACTGACTGAATGAAAGGAGCTGGCATCTCACTCTCTTTGAATCTTCTTTATCATGCTAAGAGGAGCAGGAAAAAGCAAAAAATTTCAGAATTGCACCTTGCAATGCGGAGAAATTACTGTTTGTGCATTTACAATATTCATTGATTTTTGCCATTGAAAAACGTCCAGAAATGATTGAAGCTACTGACTGAATGAAAGGAGCTGGCATCTCACTCTCTTTGAATCTTCTTTATCATGCTAAGAGGAGCAGGAAAAAGCAAAAAATTTCAGAATTGCACCTTGCAATGCGGAGAAATTACTGTTTGTGCATTTACAATATTCATTGATTTTTGCCATTGAAAAACGTCCAGAAATGATTGAAGCTACTGACTGAATGAAAGGAGCTGGCATCTCACTCTCTTTGAATCTTGTTTATCATGCTAAGAGGAGCAGGAAAAAGCAAAAAATTTCAGAATTGCACCTTGCAATGCGGAGAAATTACTGATTGTGCCTTTACAATATTCATTGATTTTTGCCATTGAAAAACGTCCAGAAATGATTGAAGCTACTGACTGAATGAAAGGAGCTGGCATCTCACTCTCTTTGAATCTTCTTTATCATTCTAAGAGGAGCAGGAAAAAGCAAAAAATTTCAGAATTGCACCTTGCAATGCGGAGAAATTACTGTTTGTGCATTTACAATATTCATTGATTTTTGCCATTGAAAAACATCATGTTATTCATATACCAGAAATGATTGAAGCTACTGACTGAATGAAAGGAGCTGGCATCTCACTCTCTTTGAATCTTCTTTATCATGCTAAGAGGAGCAGGAAAAAGTAAAAAATTTCAGAATTGCACCTTGCAATGCGGAGAAATTACTGTTTGTGCATTTATAATATTCAATGATTTTTGCCATTGAAAAACGTCCAGAAATGATTGAAGCTACTGACTGAACGAAAGGAGCTGGCATCTCACTCTCTTTGAATCTTCTTTATCATGCTAAGAGGAGCAGGAAAAAGCAAAAAATTTCAGAATTGCACCTTGCAATGCGGAGAAATTACTGTTTGTGCATTTACAATATTCATTGATTTTTGCCATTGAAAAACATCATGTTATTCATATACCAGAAATGTTTGAAGCTACTGACTGAATGAAAGGAGCTGGCATCTCACTCTCTTTGAATCTTCTTTATCATGCTAAGAGGAGCAGGAAAAAGCAAAAAATTTCAGAATTGCACCTTGCAATGTGGAGAAATTACTGTTTGTGCATTTACAATATTCATTGATTTTTGCCATTGAAAAACGTCCAGAAATGATTGAAGCTACTGACTGAATGAAAGGAGCTGGCATCTCACTCTCTTTGAATCTTCTTTATCATGCTAAGAGGAGCAGGAAAAAGCAAAAAATTTCAGAATTGCACCTTGCAATGCGGAGAAATTACTGTTTGTGCATTTACAATATTCATTGATTTTTGCCATTGAAAAACATCATGTTATTCATATACCAGAAATGTTTGAAGCTACTGACTGAATGAAAGGAGCTGGCATCTCACTCTCTTTGAATCTTCTTTATCATGCTAAGAGGAGCAGGAAAAAGCAAAAAATTTCAGAATTGCACCTTGCAATGCGGAGAAATTACTGTTTGTGCATTTACAATATTCATTGATTTTTGCCATTGAAAAACATCATGTTATTCATATACCAGAAATGTTTGAAGCTACTGACTGAATGAAAGGAGCTGGCATCTCACTCTCTTTGAATCTTCTTTATCATGCTAAGAGGAGCAGGAAAAAGCAAAAAATTTCAGAATTGCACCTTGCAATGTGGAGAAATTACTGTTTGTGCATTTACAATATTCATTGATTTTTACCATTGAAAAACGTCCAGAAATGATTGAAGCTACTGACTGAATGAAAGTAACTGGCATCTCACTCTCTTTGAATCTTCTTTATCATGCTAAGAGGAGCAGGAAAAAGCAAAAAATTTCAGACTTGCACCTTGCAATGCGGAGAAATTACTGTTTGTGCATTTACAATTTTCATTGATTTTTGCCATTGAAAAACATCATGTTATTCATATACCAGAAATGTTTGAAGCTATTGACTGAATGAAAGGAGCTGGCATCTCACTATCTTTGAATCTTCTTTATCATGCTAGGATTAGCAGGAAAAAGCAAAAAATTTCAGAATTGCACCTTGCAATGTGGAGAAATTACTGTTTGTGCATTTACAATATTCATTGATTTTTACCATTGAAAAACGTCCAGAAATGATTGAAGCTACTGACTGAATGAAAGTAACTGGCATCTCACTCTCTTTGAATCTTCTTTATCATGCTAAGAGGAGCAGGAAAAAGCAAAAAATTTCAGACTTGCACCTTGCAATGCGGAGAAATTACTGTTTGTGCATTTACAATATTCATTGATTTTTGCCATTGAAAAACATCATGTTATTCATATACCAGAAATGTTTGAAGCTACTGACTGAATGAAAGGAGCTGGCACCTCACTCTCTTTGAATCTTCTTTATCATGCTAAGAGGAGCGGGAAAAAGCAAAAAATTTCAGAATTGCACCTTGCAATGCGGAGAAATTACTGTTTGTGCATTTACAATATTCATTGATTTTTGCCATTGAAAAACGTCCAGAAATGATTGAAGGTACTGACTGAATGAAAGGAGCTGGCATCTCACTCTCTTTGAATCTTCTTTATCATGCTAAGAGGAGCAGGAAAAAGCAAAAAATTTCAGAATTGCACCTTGCAATGCGGAGAAATTACTGTTTGTGCATTTACAATATTCATTGATTTTTGCCACTGAAAAACGTCCAGAAATGATTGAAGCTACTGACTGAATGAAAGGAGCTGGCATCTCACTCTCTTTGAATCTTCTTTATCATGCTAAGAGGAGCAGGAAAAAGCAAAAAATTTCAGAATTGCACCTTGCAATGCGGAGAAATTACAGTTTGTGCATTTACAATATTCATTGATTTTTGCCATTGAAAAACATGTTTTTCATATACCAGAAATGTTTGAAGCTACTGACTGAATGAAAGAAGCTGGCATCTCACTCTCTTTGAATCTTCTTTATCATGCTAGGATTAACAGGAAAAAGCAAAAAATTTCAGAATTGCACCTTGCAATGTGGAGATATTACTGTTTGTGCATTTACAATATTCATTGATTTTTGCCATTGAAAAACGTCCAGAAATGTTTGAAGCTACTGACTGAATGAAAGGAGCTGGCATCTCACTCTCTTTGAATCTTCTTTAACATGCTAGGATTAGCAGGAAAAAACAAAAAATTTCAGAATTGCACCTTGCAATGTGGAGATATTACTGTTTGTGCATTTACAATATTCATTGATTTTTGCCATTGAAAAACATGTTTTTCATATACCAGAAATGTTTGAAGCTACTGACTGAATGAAAGGAGCTGGCATCTCACTCTCTTTGAATCTTCTTTATCATGCTAAGAGGAGCAGGAAAAAGTAAAAAATTTCAGAATTGCACCTTGCAATGCGGAGAAATTACTGTTTGTGCATTTATAATATTAAATGATTTTTGCCATTGAAAAACGTCCAGAAATGATTGAAGCTACTGACTGAACGAAAGGAGCTGGCATCTCACTCTCTTTGAATCTTCTTTATCATGCTAAGAGGAGCAGGAAAAAGCAAAAAATTTCAGAATTGCACCTTGCAATGCGGAGAAATTACTGTTTGTGCATTTACAATATTCATTGATTTTTGCCATTGAAAAACATCATGTTATTCATATACCAGAAATGTTTGAAGCCACTGACTGAATGAAAGGAGCTGGCATCTCACTCTCTTTGAATCTTCTTTATCATGCTAAGAGGAGCAGGAAAAAGCAAAAAATTTCAGAATTGCACCTTGCAATGCGGAGAAATTACTGTTTGTGCATTTACAATATTCATTGATTTTTGCCATTGAAAAACGTCCAGAAATGATTGAAGCTACTGACTGAATGAAAGGAGCTGGCATCTCACTCTCTTTGAATCTTCTTTATCATGCTAAGAAGAGCAGGAAAAAGCAAAAAATTTCAGAATTGCACCTTGCAATGCGGAGAAATTACTGTTTGTGCATTTACAATATTCATTGATTTTTGCCATTGAAAAACGTCCAGAAATGATTGAAGCTACTGACTGAATGAAAGGAGCTGGCATCTCACTCTCTTTGAATCTTGTTTATCATGCTAAGAGGAGCAGGAAAAAGCAAAAAATTTCAGAATTGCACCTTGCAATGCGGAGAAATTACTGTTTGTGCATTTACAATATTCATTGATTTTTGCCATTGAAAAACGTCCAGAAATGATTGAAGCTACTGACTGAATGAAAGGAGCTGGCATCTCACTCTCTTTGAATCTTCTTTATCATTCTAAGAGGAGCAGGAAAAAGCAAAAAATTTCAGAATTGCACCTTGCAATGCGGAGAAATTACTGTTTGTGCATTTACAATATTCATTGATTTTTGCCATTGAAAAACATCATGTTATTCATATACCAGAAATGATTGAAGCTACTGACTGAATGAAAGGAGCTGGCATCTCACTCTCTTTGAATCTTCTTTATCATGCTAAGAGGAGCAGGAAAAAGTAAAAAATTTCAGAATTGCACCTTGCAATGCGGAGAAATTACTGTTTGTGCATTTATAATATTCAATGATTTTTGCCATTGAAAAAAGTCCAGAAATGATTGAAGCTACTGACTGAACGAAAGGAGCTGGCATCTCACTCTCTTTGAATCTTCTTTATCATGCTAAGAGGAGCAGGAAAAAGCAAAAAATTTCAGAATTGCACCTTGCAATGCGGAGAAATTACTGTTTGTGCATTTACAATATTCATTGATTTTTGCCATTGAAAAACATCATGTTATTCATATACCAGAAATGTTTGAAGCTACTGACTGAATGAAAGGAGCTGGCATCTCACTCTCTTTGAATCTTCTTTATCATGCTAAGAGGAGCAGGAAAAAGCAAAAAATTTCAGAATTGCACCTTGCAATGCGGAGAAATTACTGTTTGTGCATTTACAATATTCATTGATTTTTGCCATTGAAAAACATCATGTTATTCATATACCAGAAATGTTTGAAGCTACTGACTGAATGAAAGGAGCTGGCATCTCACTCTCTTTGAATCTTCTTTATCATGCTAAGAGGAGCAGGAAAAAGCAAAAAATTTCAGAATTGCACCTTGCAATGTGGAGAAATTACTGTTTGTGCATTTACAATATTCATTGATTTTTGCCATTGAAAAACGTCCAGAAATGATTGAAGCTACTGACTGAATGAAAGGAGCTGGCATCTCACTCTCTTTGAATCTTCTTTATCATGCTAAGAGGAGCAGGAAAAAGCAAAAAATTTCAGAATTGCACCTTGCAATGCGGAGAAATTACTGTTTGTGCATTTACAATATTCATTGATTTTTGCCATTGAAAATCATCATGTTATTCATATACCAGAAATGTTTGAAGCTACTGACTGAATGAAAGGAGCTGGCATCTCACTCTCTTTGAATCTTCTTTATCATGCTAAGAGGAGCAGGAAAAAGCAAAAAATTTCAGAATTGCACCTTGCAATGCGGAGAAATTACTGTTTGTGCATTTACAATATTCATTGATTTTTGCCATTGAAAAACATCATGTTATTCATATACCAGAAATGTTTGAAGCTACTGACTGAATGAAAGGAGCTGGCATCTCACTCTCTTTGAATCTTCTTTATCATGCTAAGAGGAGCAGGAAAAAGCAAAAAATTTCAGAATTGCACCTTGCAATGTGGAGAAATTACTGTTTGTGCATTTACAATATTCATTGATTTTTACCATTGAAAAACGTCCAGAAATGATTGAAGCTACTGACTGAATGAAAGTAACTGGCATCTCACTCTCTTTGAATCTTCTTTATCATGCTAAGAGGAGCAGGAAAAAGCAAAAAATTTCAGACTTGCACCTTGCAATGCGGAGAAATTACTGTTTGTGCATTTACAATATTCATTGATTTTTGCCATTGAAAAACATCATGTTATTCATATACCAGAAATGTTTGAAGCTACTGACTGAATGAAAGGAGCTGGCATCTCACTCTCTTTGAATCTTCTTTATCATGCTAGGATTAGCAGGAAAAAGCAAAAAATTTCAGAATTGCACCTTGCAATGTGGAGAAATTACTGTTTGTGCATTTACAATATTCATTGATTTTTACCATTGAAAAACGTCCAGAAATGATTGAAGCTACTGACTGAATGAAAGTAACTGGCATCTCACTCTCTTTGAATCTTCTTTATCATGCTAAGAGGAGCAGGAAAAAGCAAAAAATTTCAGACTTGCACCTTGCAATGCGGAGAAATTACTGTTTGTGCATTTACAATATTCATTGATTTTTGCCATTGAAAAACATCATGTTATTCATATACCAGAAATGTTTGAAGCTACTGACTGAATGAAAGGAGCTGGCACCTCACTCTCTTTGAATCTTCTTTATCATGCTAAGAGGAGCGGGAAAAAGCAAAAAATTTCAGAATTGCACCTTGCAATGCGGAGAAATTACTGTTTGTGCATTTACAATATTCATTGATTTTTGCCATTGAAAAACGTCCAGAAATGATTGAAGGTACTGACTGAATGAAAGGAGCTGGCATCTCACTCTCTTTGAATCTTCTTTATCATGCTAAGAGGAGCAGGAAAAAGCAAAAAATTTCAGAATTGCACCTTGCAATGCGGAGAAATTACTGTTTGTGCATTTACAATATTCATTGATTTTTGCCACTGAAAAACGTCCAGAAATGATTGAAGCTACTGACTGAATGAAAGGAGCTGGCATCTCACTCTCTTTGAATCTTCTTTATCATGCTAAGAGGAGCAGGAAAAAGCAAAAAATTTCAGAATTGCACCTTGCAATGCGGAGAAATTACAGTTTGTGCATTTACAATATTCATTGATTTTTGCCATTGAAAAACATCCAGAAATGATTGAAGCTACTGACTGAATGAAAGGAGCTGGCATCTCACTCTCTTTGAATCTTCTTTATCATGCTAAGAGGAGCAGGAAAAAGCAAAAAATTTCAGAATTGCACCTTGCAATGCGGAGAAATTACTGTTTGTGCATTTACAATATTCATTGATTTTTGCCATTGAAAAACATCATGTTATTCATATACCAGAAATGTTTGAAGCTACTGACTGAATGAAAGGAGCTGGCATCTCACTCTCTTTGAATCTTCTTTATCATGCTAAGAGGAGCAGGAAAAAGCAAAAAATTTCAGAATTGCACCTTGCAATGTGGAGAAATTACTGTTTGTGCATTTACAATATTCATTGATTTTTACCATTGAAAAACGTCCAGAAATGATTGAAGCTACTGACTGAATGAAAGTAGCTGGCATCTCACTCTCTTTGAATCTTCTTTATCATGCTAAGAGGAGCAGGAAAAAGCAAAAAATTTCAGACTTGCACCTTGCAATGCGGAGAAATTACTGTTTGTGCATTTACAATATTCATTGATTTTTGCCATTGAAAAACATCATGTTATTCATATACCAGAAATGTTTGAAGCTACTGACTGAATGAAAGGAGCTGGCATCTCACTCTCTTTGAATCTTCTTTATCATGCTAAGAGGAGCAGGAAAAAGCAAAAAATTTCAGAATTGCACCTTGCAATGCGGAGAAATTACTGTTTGTGCATTTACAATATTCATTGATTTTTGCCATTGAAAAACATCATGTTATTCATATACCAGAAATGTTTGAAGCTACTGACTGAATGAAAGGAGCTGGCATCTCACTCTCTTTGAATCTTCTTTATCATGCTAAGAGGAGCAGGAAAAAGCAAAAAATTTCAGAATTGCACCTTGCAATGCGGAGAAATTACTGTTTGTGCATTTACAATATTCATTGATTTTTGACATTGAAAAACGTCCAGAAATGATTGAAGCTACTGACTGAATGAAAGGAGCCGGCATCACACTCTCTTTGAATCTTCTTTATCATGCTAAGAGGAGCAGGAAAAATCAAAAAATTTCAGAATTGCACCTTGCAATGCGGAGAAATTACTGTTTGTGCATTTACAATATTCATTGATTTTTGCCATTGAAAAACATGTTATTCATATACCAGAAATGTTTGAAGCTACTGACTGAATGAAAGGAGCTGGCACCTCACTCTCTTTGAATCTTCTTTATCATGCTAAGAGGAGCGGGAAAAAGCAAAAAATTTCAGAATTGCACCTTGCAATGCGGAGAAATTACTGTTTGTGCATTTACAATATTCATTGATTTTTGCCATTGAAAAACATGTTATTCATATACCAGAAATGTTTGAAGCTACTGACTGAATGAAAGGAGCTGGCATCTCACTCTCTTTGAATCTTCTTTATCATGCTAAGAGGAGCAGGAAAAAGCAAAAAATTTCAGAATTGCACCTTGCAATGCGGAGAAATTACAGTTTGTGCATTTACAATATTCATTGATTTTTGCCATTGAAAAACATCCAGAAATGATTGAAGCTACTGACTGAATGAAAGGAGCTGTCATCTCACTCTCTTTGAATCTTCTTTATCATGCTAAGAGGAGCAGGAAAAAGCAAAAAATTTCAGAATTGCACCTTGCAATGCGGAGAAATTACTGTTTGTGCATTTACAATATTCATTGATTTTTGCCATTGAAAAACATCATGTTATTCATATACCAGAAATGTTTGAAGCTACTGACTGAATGAAAGGAGCTGGCATCTCACTCTCTTTGAATCTTCTTTATCATGCTAAGAGGAGCAGGAAAAAGCAAAAATTTTCAGAATTGCACCTTGCAATGTGGAGAAATTACTGTTTGTGCATTTACAATATTCATTGATTTTTACCATTGAAAAACGTCCAGAAATGATTGAAGCTACTGACTGAATGAAAGTAGCTGGCATCTCACTCTCTTTGAATCTTCTTTATCATGCTAAGAGGAGCAGGAAAAAGCAAAAAATTTCTGACTTGCACCTTGCAATGCGGAGAAATTACTGTTTGTGCATTTACAATATTCATTGATTTTTGCCATTGAAAAACATCATGTTATTCATATACCAGAAATGTTTGAAGCTACTGACTGAATGAAAGGAGCTGGCATCTCACTCTCTTTGAATCTTCTTTATCATGCTAAGAGGAGCAGGAAAAAGCAAAAAATTTCAGAATTGCACCTTGCAATGCGGAGAAATTACTGTTTGTGCATTTACAATATTCATTGATTTTTGCCATTGAAAAACGTCCAGAAATGATTGAAGGTACTGACTGAATGAAAGGAGCTGGCATCTCACTCTCTTTGAATCTTCTTTATCATGCTAAGAGGAGCAGGAAAAAGCAAAAAATTTCAGAATTGCACCTTGCAATGCGGAGAAATTACTGTTTGTGCATTTACAATATTCATTGATTTTTGCCATTGAAAAACGTCCAGAAATGATTGAAGCTACTGACTGAATGAAAGGAGCTGGCATCTCACTCTCTTTGAATCTTCTTTATCATGCTAAGAGGAGCAGGAAAAAGCAAAAAATTTCAGAATTGCACCTTGCAATGCGGAGAAATTACAGTTTGTGCATTTACAATATTCATTGATTTTTGCCATTGAAAAACATCCAGAAATGATTGAAGCTACTGACTGAATGAAAGGAGCTGGCATCTCACTCTCTTTGAATCTTCTTTATCATGCTAAGAGGAGCAGGAAAAAGCAAAAAATTTCAGAATTGCACCTTGCAATGCGGAGAAATTACTGTTTGTGCATTTACAATATTCATTGATTTTTGCCATTGAAAAACATCATGTTATTCATATACCAGAAATGTTTGAAGCTACTGACTGAATGAAAGGAGCTGGCATCTCACTCTCTTTGAATCTTCTTTATCATGCTAAGAGGAGCAGGAAAAAGCAAAAAATTTCAGAATTGCACCTTGCAATGCGGAGAAATTACTGTTTGTGCATTTACAATATTCATTGATTTTTGCCATTGAAAAACATCATGTTATTCATATACCAGAAATGTTTGAAGCTACTGACTGAATGAAAGGAGCTGGCATCTCACTCTCTTTGAATCTTCTTTATCATGCTAAGAGGAGCAGGAAAAAGCAAAAAATTTCAGAATTGCACCTTGCAATGCGGAGAAATTACTGTTTGTGCATTTACAATATTCATTGATTTTTGCCATTGAAAAACATCATGTTATTCATATACCAGAAATGTTTGAAGCTACTGACTGAATGAAAGGAGCTGGCATCTCACTCTCTTTGAATCTTCTTTATCATGCTAAGAGGAGCAGGAAAAAGCAAAAAATTTCAGAATTGCACCTTGCAATGTGGAGAAATTACTGTTTGTGCATTTACAATATTCATTGATTTTTACCATTGAAAAACGTCCAGAAATGATTGAAGCTACTGACTGAATGAAAGTAGCTGGCATCTCACTCTCTTTGAATCTTCTTTATCATGCTAAGAGGAGCAGGAAAAAGCAAAAAATTTCAGACTTGCACCTTGCAATGCGGAGAAATTACTGTTTGTGCATTTACAATATTCATTGATTTTTGCCATTGAAAAACGTCCAGAAATGATTGAAGCTACTGACTGAATGAAAGTAACTGGCATCTCACTCTCTTTGAATCTTCTTTATCATGCTAAGAGGAGCAGGAAAAAGCAAAAAATTTCAGACTTGCACCATGCAATGCGGAGAAATTACTGTTTGTGCATTTACAATATTCATTGATTTTTGCCATTGAAAAACATCATGTTATTCATATACCAGAAATGTTTGAAGCTACTGACTGAATGAAAGGAGCTGGCACCTCACTCTCTTTGTATCTTCTTTATCATGCTAAGAGGAGCGGGAAAAAGCAAAAAATTTCAGAATTGCACCTTGCAATGCGGAGAAATTACTGTTTGTGCATTTACAATATTCATTGATTTTTGCCATTGAAAAACGTCCAGAAATGATTGAAGGTACTGACTGAATGAAAGGAGCTGGCATCTCACTCTCTTTGAATCTTCTTTATCATGCTAAGAGGAGCAGGAAAAAGCAAAAAATTTCAGAATTGCACCTTGCAATGCGGAGAAATTACTGTTTGTGCATTTACAATATTCATTGATTTTTGCCACTGAAAAACGTCCAGAAATGATTGAAGCTACTGACTGAATGAAAGGAGCTGGCATCTCACTCTCTTTGAATCTTCTTTATCATGCTAAGAGGAGCAGGAAAAAGCAAAAAATTTCAGAATTGCACCTTGCAATGCGGAGAAATTACAGTTTGTGCATTTACAATATTCATTGATTTTTGCCATTGAAAAACATCCAGAAATGATTGAAGCTACTGACTGAATGAAAGGAGCTGGCATCTCACTCTCTTTGAATCTTCTTTATCATGCTAAGAGGAGCAGGAAAAAGCAAAAAATTTCAGAATTGCACCTTGCAATGCGGAGAAATTACTGTTTGTGCATTTACAATATTCATTGATTTTTGCCATTGAAAAACATCATGTTATTCATATACCAGAAATGTTTGAAGCTACTGACTGAATGAAAGGAGCTGGCATCTCACTCTCTTTGAATCTTCTTTATCATGCTAAGAGGAGCAGGAAAAAGCAAAAATTTTCAGAATTGCACCTTGCAATGTGGAGAAATTACTGTTTGTGCATTTACAATATTCATTGATTTTTACCATTGAAAAACGTCCAGAAATGATTGAAGCTACTGACTGAATGAAAGTAGCTGGCATCTCACTCTCTTTGAATCTTCTTTATCATGCTAAGAGGAGCAGGAAAAAGCAAAAAATTTCTGACTTGCACCTTGCAATGCGGAGAAATTACTGTTTGTGCATTTACAATATTCATTGATTTTTGCCATTGAAAAACATCATGTTATTCATATACCAGAAATGTTTGAAGCTACTGACTGAATGAAAGGAGCTGGCATCTCACTCTCTTTGAATCTTCTTTATCATGCTAAGAGGAGCAGGAAAAAGCAAAAAATTTCAGAATTGCACCTTGCAATGCGGAGAAATTACTGTTTGTGCATTTACAATATTCATTGATTTTTGCCATTGAAAAACATCATGTTATTCATATACCAGAAATGTTTGAAGCTACTGACTGAATGAAAGGAGCTGGCATCTCACTCTCTTTGAATCTTCTTTATCATGCTAAGAGGAGCAGGAAAAAGCAAAAAATTTCAGAATTGCACCTTGCAATGCGGAGAAATTACTGTTTGTGCATTTACAATATTCATTGATTTTTGCCATTGAAAAACGTCCAGAAATGATTGAAGCTACTGACTGAATGAAAGGAGCTGGCATCTCACTCTCTTTGAATCTTCTTTATCATGCTAAGAGGAGCAGGAAAAATCAAAAAATTTCAGAATTGCACCTTGCAATGCGGAGAAATTACTGTTTGTGCATTTACAATATTCATTGATTTTTGCCATTGAAAAACATGTTATTCATATACCAGAAATGTTTGAAGCTACTGACTGAATGAAAGGAGCTGGCACCTCACTCTCTTTGAATCTTCTTTATCATGCTAAGAGGAGCGGGAAAAAGCAAAAAATTTCAGAATTGCACCTTGCAATGTGGAGAAATTACTGTTTGTGCATTTACAATATTCATTGATTTTTGCCATTGAAAAACGTCCAGAAATGATTGAAGGTACTGACTGAATGAAAGGAGCTGGCATCTCACTCTCTTTGAATCTTCTTTATCATGCTAAGAGGAGCAGGAAAAAGCAAAAAATTTCAGAATTGCACCTTGCAATGCGGAGAAATTACTGTTTGTGCATTTACAATATTCATTGATTTTTGCCATTGAAAAACGTCCAGAAATGATTGAAGCTACTGACTGAATGAAAGGAGCTGGCATCTCACTCTCTTTGAATCTTCTTTATCATGCTAAGAGGAGCAGGAAAAAGCAAAAAATTTCAGAATTGCACCTTGCAATGCGGAGAAATTACAGTTTGTGCATTTACAATATTCATTGATTTTTGCCATTGAAAAACATCCAGAAATGATTGAAGCTACTGACTGAATGAAAGGAGCTGGCATCTCACTCTCTTTGAATCTTCTTTATCATGCTAAGAGGAGCAGGAAAAAGCAAAAAATTTCAGAATTGCACCTTGCAATGCGGAGAAATTACTGTTTGTGCATTTACAATATTCATTGATTTTTGTCATTGAAAAACATCATGTTATTCATATACCAGAAATGTTTGAAGCTACTGACTGAATGAAAGGAGCTGGCATCTCACTCTCTTTGAATCTTCTTTATCATGCTAAGAGGAGCAGGAAAAAGCAAAAAATTTCAGAATTGCACCTTGCAATGCGGAGAAATTACTGTTTGTGCATTTACAATATTCATTGATTTTTGCCATTGAAAAACATCATGTTATTCATATACCAGAAATGTTTGAAGCTACTGACTGAATGAAAGGAGCTGGCATCTCACTCTCTTTGAATCTTCTTTATCATGCTAAGAGGAGCAGGAAAAAGCAAAAAATTTCAGAATTTCACCTTGCAATGCGGAGAAATTACTGTTTGTGCATTTACAATATTCATTGATTTTTGCCATTGAAAAACATCATGTTATTCATATACCAGAAATGTTTGAAGCTACTGACTGAATGAAAGGAGCTGGCATCTCACTCTCTTTGAATCTTCTTTATCATGCTAAGAGGAGCAGGAAAAAGCAAAAAATTTCAGAATTGCACATTGCAATGTGGAGAAATTACTGTTTGTGCATTTACAATATTCATTGATTTTTACCATTGAAAAACGTCCAGAAATGATTGAAGCTACTGACTGAATGAAAGTAGCTGGCATCTCACTCTCTTTGAATCTTCTTTATCATGCTAAGAGGAGCAGGAAAAAGCAAAAAATTTCAGACTTGCACCTTGCAATGCGGAGAAATTACTGTTTGTGCATTTACAATATTCATTGATTTTTGCCATTGAAAAACATCATGTTATTCATATACCAGAAATGTTTGAAGCTACTGACTGAATGAAAGGAGCTGGCATCTCACTCTCTTTGAATCTTCTTTATCATGCTAAGAGGAGCAGGAAAAAGCAAAAAATTTCAGAATTGCACCTTGCAATGCGGAGAAATTACTGTTTGTGCATTTACAATATTCATTGATTTTTGCCATTGAAAAACATCATGTTATTCATATACCAGAAATGTTTGAAGCTACTGACTGAATGAAAGGAGCTGGCATCTCACTCTCTTTGAATCTTCTTTATCATGCTAAGAGGAGCAGGAAAAAGCAAAAAATTTCAGAATTGCACCTTGCAATGCGGAGAAATTACTGTTTGTGCATTTACAATATTCATTGATTTTTGACATTGAAAAACGTCCAGAAATGATTGAAGCTACTGACTGAATGAAAGGAGCTGGCATCTCACTCTCTTTGAATCTTCTTTATCATGCTAAGAGGAGCAGGAAAAATCAAAAAATTTCAGAATTGCACCTTGCAATGCGGAGAAATTACTGTTTGTGCATTTACAATATTCATTGATTTTTGCCATTGAAAAACATGTTATTCATATACCAGAAATGTTTGAAGCTACTGACTGAATGAAAGGAGCTGGCACCTCACTCTCTTTGAATATTCTTTATCATGCTAAGAGGAGCGGGAAAAAGCAAAAAATTTCAGAATTGCACCTTGCAATGCGGAGAAATTACTGTTTGTGCATTTACAATATTCATTGATTTTTGCCATTGAAAAACATGTTATTCATATACCAGAAATGTTTGAAGCTACTGACTGAATGAAAGGAGCTGGCATCTCACTCTCTTTGAATCTTCTTTATCATGCTAAGAGGAGCAGGAAAAAGCAAAAAATTTCAGAATTGCACCTTGCAATGCGGAGAAATTACAGTTTGTGCATTTACAATATTCATTGATTTTTGCCATTGAAAAACATCCAGAAATGATTGAAGCTACTGACTGAATGAAAGGAGCTGTCATCTCACTCTCTTTGAATCTTCTTTATCATGCTAAGAGGAGCAGGAAAAAGCAAAAAATTTCAGAATTGCACCTTGCAATGCGGAGAAATTACTGTTTGTGCATTTACAATATTCATTGATTTTTGCCATTGAAAAACATCATGTTATTCATATACCAGAAATGTTTGAAGCTACTGACTGAATGAAAGGAGCTGGCATCTCACTCTCTTTGAATCTTCTTTATCATGCTAAGAGGAGCAGGAAAAAGCAAAAATTTTCAGAATTGCACCTTGCAATGTGGAGAAATTACTGTTTGTGCATTTACAATATTCATTGATTTTTACCATTGAAAAACGTCCAGAAATGATTGAAGCTACTGACTGAATGAAAGTAGCTGGCATCTCACTCTCTTTGAATCTTCTTTATCATGCTAAGAGGAGCAGGAAAAAGCAAAAAATTTCTGACTTGCACCTTGCAATGCGGAGAAATTACTGTTTGTGCATTTACAATATTCATTGATTTTTGCCATTGAAAAACATCATGTTATTCATATACCAGAAATGTTTGAAGCTACTGACTGAATGAAAGGAGCTGGCATCTCACTCTCTTTGAATCTTCTTTATCATGCTAAGAGGAGCAGGAAAAAGCAAAAAATTTCAGAATTGCACCTTGCAATGCGGAGAAATTACTGTTTGTGCATTTACAATATTCATTGATTTTTGCCATTGAAAAACATCATGTTATTCATATACCAGAAATGTTTGAAGCTACTGACTGAATGAAAGGAGCTGGCATCTCACTCTCTTTGAATCTTCTTTATCATGCTAAGAGGAGCAGTAAAAAGCAAAAAATTTCAGAATTGCACCTTGCAATGCGGAGAAATTACTGTTTGTGCATTTACAATATTCATTGATTTTTGACATTGAAAAACGTCCAGAAATGATTGAAGCTACTGACTGAATGAAAGGAGCCGGCATCTCACTCTCTTTGAATCTTCTTTATCATGCTAAGAGGAGCAGGAAAAATCAAAAAATTTCAGAATTGCACCTTGCAATGCGGAGAAATTACTGTTTGTGCATTTACAATATTCATTGATTTTTGCCATTGAAAAACATGTTATTCATATACCAGAAATGTTTGAAGCTACTGACTGAATGAAAGGAGCTGGCACCTCACTCTCTTTGAATCTTCTTTATCATGCTAAGAGGAGCGGGAAAAAGCAAAAAATTTCAGAATTGCACCTTGCAATGCGGAGAAATTACTGTTTGTGCATTTACAATATTCATTGATTTTTGCCATTGAAAAACATGTTATTCATATACCAGAAATGTTTGAAGCTACTGACTGAATGAAAGGAGCTGGCATCTCACTCTCTTTGAATCTTCTTTATCATGCTAAGAGGAGCAGGAAAAAGCAAAAAATTTCAGAATTGCACCTTGCAATGCGGAGAAATTACAGTTTGTGCATTTACAATATTCATTGATTTTTGCCATTGAAAAACATCCAGAAATGATTGAAGCTACTGACTGAATGAAAGGAGCTGTCATCTCACTCTCTTTGAATCTTCTTTATCATGCTAAGAGGAGCAGGAAAAAGCAAAAAATTTCAGAATTGCACCTTGCAATGCGGAGAAATTACTGTTTGTGCATTTACAATATTCATTGATTTTTGCCATTGAAAAACATCATGTTATTCATATACCAGAAATGTTTGAAGCTACTGACTGAATGAAAGGAGCTGGCATCTCACTCTCTTTGAATCTTCTTTATCATGCTAAGAGGAGCAGGAAAAAGCAAAAATTTTCAGAATTGCACCTTGCAATGTGGAGAAATTACTGTTTGTGCATTTACAATATTCATTGATTTTTACCATTGAAAAACGTCCAGAAATGATTGAAGCTACTGACTGAATGAAAGTAGCTGGCATCTCACTCTCTTTGAATCTTCTTTATCATGCTAAGAGGAGCAGGAAAAAGCAAAAAATTTCTGACTTGCACCTTGCAATGCGGAGAAATTACTGTTTGTGCATTTACAATATTCATTGATTTTTGCCATTGAAAAACATCATGTTATTCATATACCAGAAATGTTTGAAGCTACTGACTGAATGAAAGGAGCTGGCATCTCACTCTCTTTGAATCTTCTTTACCATGCTAAGAGGAGCAGGAAAAAGCAAAAAATTTCAGAATTGCACCTTGCAATGTGGAGAAATTACTGTTTGTGCATTTACAATATTCATTGATTTTTGCCATTGAAAAACATCATGTTATTCATATACCAGAAATGTTTGAAGCTACTGACTGAATGAAAGGAGCTGGCATCTCACTCTCTTTGAATCTTCTTTATCATGCTAAGAGGAGCAGGAAAAAGCAAAAAATTTCAGAATTGCACCTTGCAATGCGGAGAAATTACTGTTTGTGCATTTACAATATTCATTGATTTTTGCCATTGAAAAACGTCCAGAAATGATTGAAGCTACTGACTGAATGAAAGGAGCTGGCATCTCACTCTCTTTGAATCTTCTTTATCATGCTAAGAGGAGCAGGAAAAATCAAAAAATTTCAGAATTGCACCTTGCAATGCGGAGAAATTACTGTTTGTGCATTTACAATATTCATTGATTTTTGCCACTGAAAAACGTCCAGAAATGATTGAAGCTACTGACTGAATGAAAGGAGCTGGCATCTCACTCTCTTTGAATCTTCTTTATCATGCTAAGAGGAGCAGGAAAAAGCAAAAAATTTCAGAATTGCACCTTGCAATGCGGAGAAATTACAGTTTGTGCATTTACAATATTCATTGATTTTTGCCATTGAAAAACATCCAGAAATGATTGAAGCTACTGACTGAATGAAAGGAGCTGGCATCTCACTCTCTTTGAATCTTCTTTATCATGCTAAGAGGAGCAGGAAAAAGCAAAAAATTTCAGAATTGCACCTTGCAATGCGGAGAAATTACTGTTTGTGCATTTACAATATTCATTGATTTTTGCCATTGAAAAACATCATGTTATTCATATACCAGAAATGTTTGAAGCTACTGACTGAATGAAAGGAGCTGGCATCTCACTCTCTTTGAATCTTCTTTATCATGCTAAGAGGAGCAGGAAAAAGCAAAAAATTTCAGAATTGCACCTTGCAATGTGGAGAAATTACTGTTTGTGCATTTACAATATTCATTGATTTTTACCATTGAAAAACGTCCAGAATTGATTGAAGCTACTGACTGAATGAAAGTAGCTGGCATCTCACTCTCTTTGAATCTTCTTTATCATGCTAAGAGGAGCAGGAAAAAGCAAAAAATTTCAGACTTGCACCTTGCAATGCGGAGAAATTACTGTTTGTGCATTTACAATATTCATTGATTTTTGCCATTGAAAAACATCATGTTATTCATATACCAGAAATGTTTGAAGCTACTGACTGAATGAAAGGAGCTGGCATCTCACTCTCTTTGAATCTTCTTTATCATGCTAAGAGGAGCAGGAAAAAGCAAAATATTTCAGAATTGCACCTTGCAATGCGGAGAAATTACTGTTTGTGCATTTACAATATTCATTGATTTTTGCCATTGAAAAACATCATGTTATTCATATACCAGAAATGTTTGAAGCTACTGACTGAATGAAAGGAGCTGGCATCTCACTCTCTTTGAATCTTCTTTATCATGCTAAGAGGAGCAGGAAAAAGCAAAAAATTTCAGAATTGCACCTTGCAATGCGGAGAAATTACTGTTTGTGCATTTACAATATTCATTGATTTTTGACATTGAAAAACGTCCAGAAATGATTGAAGCTACTGACTGAATGAAAGGAGCCGGCATCTCACTCTCTTTGAATCTTCTTTATCATGCTAAGAGGAGCAGGAAAAATCAAAAAATTTCAGAATTGCACCTTGCAATGCGGAGAAATTACTGTTTGTGCATTTACAATATTCATTGATTTTTGCCATTGAAAAACATGTTATTCATATACCAGAAATGTTTGAAGCTACTGACTGAATGAAAGGAGCTGGCACCTCACTCTCTTTGAATCTTCTTTATCATGCTAAGAGGAGCGGGAAAAAGCAAAAAATTTCAGAATTGCACCTTGCAATGCGGAGAAATTACTGTTTGTGCATTTACAATATTCATTGATTTTTGCCATTGAAAAACATGTTATTCATATACCAGAAATGTTTGAAGCTACTGACTGAATGAAAGGAGCTGGCATCTCACTCTCTTTGAATCTTCTTTATCATGCTAAGAGGAGCAGGAAAAAGCAAAAAATTTCAGAATTGCACCTTGCAATGCGGAGAAATTACAGTTTGTGCATTTACAATATTCATTGATTTTTGCCATTGAAAAACATCCAGAAATGATTGAAGCTACTGACTGAATGAAAGGAGCTGTCATCTCACTCTCTTTGAATCTTCTTTATCATGCTAAGAGGAGCAGGAAAAAGCAAAAAATTTCAGAATTGCACCTTGCAATGCGGAGAAATTACTGTTTGTGCATTTACAATATTCATTGATTTTTGCCATTGAAAAACATCATGTTATTCATATACCAGAAATGTTTGAAGCTACTGACTGAATGAAAGGAGCTGGCATCTCACTCTCTTTGAATCTTCTTTATCATGCTAAGAGGAGCAGGAAAAAGCAAAAATTTTCAGAATTGCACCTTGCAATGTGGAGAAATTACTGTTTGTGCATTTACAATATTCATTGATTTTTACCATTGAAAAACGTCCAGAAATGATTGAAGCTACTGACTGAATGAAAGTAGCTGGCATCTCACTCTCTTTGAATCTTCTTTATCATGCTAAGAGGAGCAGGAAAAAGCAAAAAATTTCTGGCTTGCACCTTGCAATGCGGAGAAATTACTGTTTGTGCATTTACAATATTCATTGATTTTTGCCATTGAAAAACATCATGTTATTCATATACCAGAAATGTTTGAAGCTACTGACTGAATGAAAGGAGCTGGCATCTCACTCTCTTTGAATCTTCTTTATCATGCTAAGAGGAGCAGGAAAAAGCAAAAAATTTCAGAATTGCACCTTGCAATGCGGAGAAATTACTGTTTGTGCATTTACAATATTCATTGATTTTTGCCATTGAAAAACATCATGTTATTCATATACCAGAAATGTTTGAAGCTACTGACTGAATGAAAGGAGCTGGCATCTCACTCTCTTTGAATCTTCTTTATCATGCTAAGAGGAGCAGGAAAAAGCAAAAAATTTCAGAATTGCACCTTGCAATGCGGAGAAATTACTGTTTGTGCATTTACAATATTCATTGATTTTTGACATTGAAAAACGTCCAGAAATGATTGAAGCTACTGACTGAATGAAAGGAGCCGGCATCTCACTCTCTTTGAATCTTCTTTATCATGCTAAGAGGAGCAGGAAAAATCAAAAAATTTCAGAATTGCACCTTGCAATGCGGAGAAATTACTGTTTGTGCATTTACAATATTCATTGATTTTTGCCATTGAAAAACATGTTATTCATATACCAGAAATGTTTGAAGCTACTGACTGAATGAAAGGAGCTGGCACCTCACTCTCTTTGAATCTTCTTTATCATGCTAAGAGGAGCGGGAAAAAGCAAAAAATTTCAGAATTGCACCTTGCAATGCGGAGAAATTACTGTTTGTGCATTTACAATATTCATTGATTTTTGCCATTGAAAAACATGTTATTCATATACCAGAAATGTTTGAAGCTACTGACTGAATGAAAGGAGCTGGCATCTCACTCTCTTTGAATCTTCTTTATCATGCTAAGAGGAGCAGGAAAAAGCAAAAAATTTCAGAATTGCACCTTGCAATGCGGAGAAATTACAGTTTGTGCATTTACAATATTCATTGATTTTTGCCATTGAAAAACATCCAGAAATAATTGAAGCTACTGACTGAATGAAAGGAGCTGTCATCTCACTCTCTTTGAATCTTCTTTATCATGCTAAGAGGAGCAGGAAAAAGCAAAAAATTTCAGAATTGCACCTTGCAATGCGGAGAAATTACTGTTTGTGCATTTACAATATTCATTGATTTTTGCCATTGAAAAACATCATGTTATTCATATACCAGAAATGTTTGAAGCTACTGACTGAATGAAAGGAGCTGGCATCTCACTCTCTTTGAATCTTCTTTATCATGCTAAGAGGAGCAGGAAAAAGCAAAAATTTTCAGAATTGCACCTTGCAATGTGGAGAAATTACTGTTTGTGCATTTACAATATTCATTGATTTTTACCATTGAAAAACGTCCAGAAATGATTGAAGCTACTGACTGAATGAAAGTAGCTGGCATCTCACTCTTTTTGAATCTTCTTTATCATGCTAAGAGGAGCAGGAAAAAGCAAAAAATTTCTGACTTGCACCTTGCAATGCGGAGAAATTACTGTTTGTGCATTTACAATATTCATTGATTTTTGCCATTGAAAAACATCATGTTATTCATATACCAGAAATGTTTGAAGCTACTGACTGAATGAAAGGAGCTGGCATCTCACTCTCTTTGAATCTTCTTTATCATGCTAAGAGGAGCAGGAAAAAGCAAAAAATTTCAGAATTGCACCTTGCAATGCGGAGAAATTACTGTTTGTGCATTTACAATATTCATTGATTTTTGCCATTGAAAAACATCATGTTATTCATATACCAGAAATGTTTGAAGCTACTGACTGAATGAAAGGAGCTGGCATCTCACTCTCTTTGAATCTTCTTTATCATGCTAAGAGGAGCAGGAAAAAGCAAAAAATTTCAGAATTGCACCTTGCAATGCGGAGAAATTACTGTTTGTGCATTTACAATATTCATTGATTTTTGCCATTGAAAAACGTCCAGAAATGATTGAAGCTACTGACTGAATGAAAGGAGCTGGCATCTCACTCTCTTTGAATCTTCTTTATCATGCTAAGAGGAGCAGGAAAAATTAAAAAATTTCAGAATTGCACCTTGCAATGCGGAGAAATTACTGTTTGTGCATTTACAATATTCATTGATTTTTGCCATTGAAAAACATGTTATTCATATACCAGAAATGTTTGAAGCTACTGACTGAATGAAAGGAGCTGGCACCTCACTCTCTTTGAATCTTCTTTATCATGCTAAGAGGAGCGGGAAAAAGCAAAAAATTTCAGAATTGCACCTTGCAATGCGGAGAAATTACTGTTTGTGCATTTACAATATTCATTGATTTTTGCCATTGAAAAACGTCCAGAAATGATTGAAGGTACTGACTGAATGAAAGGAGCTGGCATCTCACTCTCTTTGAATCTTCTTTATCATGCTAAGAGGAGCAGGAAAAAGCAAAAAATTTCAGAATTGCACCTTGCAATGCGGAGAAATTACTGTTTGTGCATTTACAATATTCATTGATTTTTGCCATTGAAAAACGTCCAGAAATGATTGAAGCTACTGACTGAATGAAAGGAGCTGGCATCTCACTCTCTTTGAATCTTCTTTATCATGCTAAGAGGAGCAGGAAAAAGCAAAAAATTTCAGAATTGCACCTTGCAATGCGGAGAAATTACAGTTTGTGCATTTACAATATTCATTGATTTTTGCCATTGAAAAACATCCAGAAATGATTGAAGCTACTGACTGAATGAAAGGAGCTGGCATCTCACTCTCTTTGAATCTTCTTTATCATGCTAAGAGGAGCAGGAAAAAGCAAAAAATTTCAGAATTGCACCTTGCAATGCGGAGAAATTACTGTTTGTGCATTTACAATATTCATTGATTTTTGCCATTGAAAAACATCATGTTATTCATATACCAGAAATGTTTGAAGCTACTGACTGAATGAAAGGAGCTGGCATCTCACTCTCTTTGAATCTTCTTTATCATGCTAAGAGGAGCAGGAAAAAGCAAAAAATTTCAGAATTGCACCTTGCAATGCGGAGAAATTACTGTTTGTGCATTTACAATATTCATTGATTTTTGCCATTGAAAAACATCATGTTATTCATATACCAGAAATGTTTGAAGCTACTGACTGAATGAAAGGAGCTGGCATCTCACTCTCTTTGAATCTTCTTTATCATGCTAAGAGGAGCAGGAAAAAGCAAAAAATTTCAGAATTGCACCTTGCAATGTGGAGAAATTACTGTTTGTGCATTTACAATATTCATTGATTTTTACCATTGAAAAACGTCCAGAAATGATTGAAGCTACTGACTGAATGAAAGTAGCTGGCATCTCACTCTCTTTGAATCTTCTTTATCATGCTAAGAGGAGCAGGAAAAAGCAAAAAATTTCAGACTTGCACCTTGCAATGCGGAGAAATTACTGTTTGTGCATTTACAATATTCATTGATTTTTGCCATTGAAAAACATCATGTTATTCATATACCAGAAATGTTTGAAGCTACTGACTGAATGAAAGGAGCTGGCATCTCACTCTCTTTGAATCTTCTTTATCATGATAAGAGGAGCAGGAAAAAGCAAAAAATTTCAGAATTGCACCTTGCAATGCGGAGAAATTACTGTTTGTGCATTTACAATATTCATTGATTTTTGCCATTGAAAAACATCATGTTATTCATATACCAGAAATGTTTGAAGCTACTGACTGAATGAAAGGAGCTGGCATCTCACTCTCTTTGAATCTTCTTTATCATGCTAAGAGGAGCAGGAAAAAGCAAAAAATTTCAGAATTGCACCTTGCAATGCGGAGAAATTACTGTTTGTGCATTTACAATATTCATTGATTTTTGACATTGAAAAACGTCCAGAAATGATTGAAGCTACTGACAGAATGAAAGGAGCCGGCATCTCACTCTCTTTGAATCTTCTTTATCATGCTAAGAGGAGCAGGAAAAATCAAAAAATTTCAGAATTGCACCTTGCAATGCGGAGAAATTACTGTTTGTGCATTTACAATATTCATTGATTTTTGCCATTGAAAAACATGTTATTCATATACCAGAAATGTTTGAAGCTACTGACTGAATGAAAGGAGCTGGCACCTCACTCTCTTTGAATCTTCTTTATCATGCTAAGAGGAGCGGGAAAAAGCAAAAAATTTCAGAATTGCACCTTGCAATGCGGAGAAATTACTGTTTGTGCATTTACAATATTCATTGATTTTTGCCATTGAAAAACATGTTATTCATATACCAGAAATGTTTGAAGCTACTGACTGAATGAAAGGAGCTGGCATCTCACTCTCTTTGAATCTTCTTTATCATGCTAAGAGGAGCAGGAAAAAGCAAAAAATTTCAGAATTGCACCTTGCAATGCGGAGAAATTACAGTTTGTGCATTTACAATATTCATTGATTTTTGCCATTGAAAAACATCCAGAAATGATTGAAGCTACTGACTGAATGAAAGGAGCTGTCATCTCACTCTCTTTGAATCTTCTTTATCATGCTAAGAGGAGCAGGAAAAAGCAAAAAATTTCAGAATTGCACCTTGCAATGCGGAGAAATTACTGTTTGTGCATTTACAATATTCATTGATTTTTGCCATTGAAAAACATCATGTTATTCATATACCAGAAATGTTTGAAGCTACTGACTGAATGAAAGGAGCTGGCATCTCACTCTCTTTGAATCTTCTTTATCATGCTAAGAGGAGCAGGAAAAAGCAAAAATTTTCAGAATTGCACCTTGCAATGTGGAGAAATTACTGTTTGTGCATTTACAATATTCATTGATTTTTACCATTGAAAAACGTCCAGAAATGATTGAAGCTACTGACTGAATGAAAGTAGCTGGCATCTCACTCTCTTTGAATCTTCTTTATCATGCTAAGAGGAGCAGGAAAAAGCAAAAAATTTCTGACTTGCACCTTGCAATGCGGAGAAATTACTGTTTGTGCATTTACAATATTCATTGATTTTTGCCATTGAAAAACATCATGTTATTCATATACCAGAAATGTTTGAAGCTACTGACTGAATGAAAGGAGCTGGCATCTCACTCTCTTTGAATCTTCTTTATCATGCTAAGAGGAGCAGGAAAAAGCAAAAAATTTCAGAATTGCACCTTGCAATGTGGAGAAATTACTGTTTGTGCATTTACAATATTCATTGATTTTTGCCATTGAAAAACATCATGTTATTCATATACCAGAAATGTTTGAAGCTACTGACTGAATGAAAGGAGCTGGCATCTCACTCTCTTTGAATCTTCTTTATCATGCTAAGAGGAGCAGGAAAAAGCAAAAAATTTCAGAATTGCACCTTGCAATGCGGAGAAATTACTGTTTGTGCATTTACAATATTCATTGATTTTTGCCATTGAAAAACGTCCAGAAATGATTGAAGCTACTGACTGAATGAAAGGAGCTGGCATCTCACTCTCTTTGAATCTTCTTTATCATGCTAAGAGGAGCAGGAAAAATCAAAAAATTTCAGAATTGCACCTTGCAATGCGGAGAAATTACTGTTTGTGCATTTACAATATTCATTGATTTTTGCCATTGAAAAACATGTTATTCATATACCAGAAATGTTTGAAGCTACTGACTGAATGAAAGGAGCTGGCACCTCACTCTCTTTGAATCTTCTTTATCATGCTAAGAGGAGCGGGAAAAAGCAAAAAATTTCAGAATTGCACCTTGCAATGCGGAGAAATTACTGTTTGTGCATTTACAATATTCATTGATTTTTGCCATTGAAAAACGTCCAGAAATGATTGAAGGTACTGACTGAATGAAAGGAGCTGGCATCTCACTCTCTTTGAATCTTCTTTATCATGCTAAGAGGAGCAGGAAAAAGCAAAAAATTTCAGAATTGCACCTTGCAATGCGGAGAAATTACTGTTTGTGCATTTACAATATTCATTGATTTTTGCCATTGAAAAACGTCCAGAAATGATTGAAGCTACTGACTGAATGAAAGGAGCTGGCATCTCACTCTCTTTGAATCTTCTTTATCATGCTAAGAGGAGCAGGAAAAAGCAAAAAATTTCAGAATTGCACCTTGCAATGCGGAGAAATTACAGTTTGTGCATTTACAATATTCATTGATTTTTGCCATTGAAAAACATCCAGAAATGATTGAAGCTACTGACTGAATGAAAGGAGCTGGCATCTCACTCTCTTTGAATCTTCTTTATCATGCTAAGAGGAGCAGGAAAAAGCAAAAAATTTCAGAATTGCACCTTGCAATGCGGAGAAATTACAGTTTGTGCATTTACAATATTCATTGATTTTTGCCATTGAAAAACATCATGTTATTCATATACCAGAAATGTTTGAAGCTACTGACTGAATGAAAGGAGCTGGCATCTCACTCTCTTTGAATCTTCTTTATCATGCTAAGAGGAGCAGGAAAAAGCAAAAAATTTCAGAATTGCACCTTGCAATGTGGAGAAATTACTGTTTGTGCATTTACAATATTCATTGATTTTTACCATTGAAAAACGTCCAGAAATGATTGAAGCTACTGACTGAATGAAAGTAGCTGGCATCTCACTCTCTTTGAATCTTCTTTATCATGCTAAGAGGAGCAGGAAAAAGCAAAAAATTTCAGACTTGCACCTTGCAATGCGGAGAAATTACTGTTTGTGCATTTACAATATTCATTGATTTTTGCCATTGAAAAACGTCCAGAAATGATTGAAGGTACTGACTGAATGAAAGGAGCTGGCATCTCACTCTCTTTGAATCTTCTTTATCATGCTAAGAGGAGCAGGAAAAAGCAAAAAATTTCAGAATTGCACCTTGCAATGCGGAGAAATTACTGTTTGTGCATTTACAATATTCATTGATTTTTGCCACTGAAAAACGTCCAGAAATGATTGAAGCTACTGACTGAATGAAAGGAGCTGGCATCTCACTCTCTTTGAATCTTCTTTAACATGCTAAGAGGAGCAGGAAAAAGCAAAAAATTTCAGAATTGCACCTTGCAATGCGGAGAAATTACAGTTTGTGCATTTACAATATTCATTGATTTTTGCCATTGAAAAACATCCAGAAATGATTGAAGCTACTGACTGAATGAAAGGAGCTGGCATCTCACTCTCTTTGAATCTTCTTTATCATGCTAAGAGGAGCAGGAAAAAGCAAAAAATTTCAGAATTGCACCTTGCAATGCGGAGAAATTACTGTTTGTGCATTTACAATATTCATTGATTTTTGCCATTGAAAAACATCATGTTATTCATATACCAGAAATGTTTGAAGCTACTGACTGAATGAAAGGAGCTGGCATCTCACTCTCTTTGAATCTTCTTTATCATGCTAAGAGGAGCAGGAAAAAGCAAAAAATTTCAGAATTGCACCTTGCAATGTGGAGAAATTACTGTTTGTGCATTTACAATATTCATTGATTTTTACCATTGAAAAACGTCCAGAAATGATTGAAGCTACTGACTGAATGAAAGTAGCTGGCATCTCACTCTCTTTGAATCTTCTTTATCATGCTAAGAGGAGCAGGAAAAAGCAAAAAATTTCAGACTTGCACCTTGCAATGCGGAGAAATTACTGTTTGTGCATTTACAATATTCATTGATTTTTGCCATTGAAAAACATCATGTTATTCATATACCAGAAATGTTTGAAGCTACTGACTGAATGAAAGGAGCTGGCATCTCACTCTCTTTGAATCTTCTTTATCATGCTAAGAGGAGCAGGAAAAAGCAAAAAATTTCAGAATTGCACCTTGCAATGCGGAGAAATTACTGTTTGTGCATTTACAATATTCATTGATTTTTGCCATTGAAAAACATCATGTTATTCATATACCAGAAATGTTTGAAGCTACTGACTGAATGAAAGGAGCTGGCATCTCACTCTCTTTGAATCTTCTTTATCATGCTAAGAGGAGCAGGAAAAAGCAAAAAATTTCAGAATTGCACCTTGCAATGCGGAGAAATTACTGTTTGTGCATTTACAATATTCATTGATTTTTGCCATTGAAAAACGTCCAGAAATGATTGAAGCTACTGACTGAATGAAAGGAGCTGGCATCTCACTCTCTTTGAATCTTCTTTATCATGCTAAGAGGAGCAGGAAAAATCAAAAAATTTCAGAATTGCACCTTGCAATGCGGAGAAATTACTGTTTGTGCATTTACAATATTCATTGATTTTTGCCATTGAAAAACGTCCAGAAATGATTGAAGGTACTGACTGAATGAAAGGAGCTGGCATCTCACTCTCTTTGAATCTTCTTTATCATGCTAAGAGGAGCAGGAAAAAGCAAAAAATTTCAGAATTGCACCTTGCAATGCGGAGAAATTACTGTTTGTGCATTTACAATATTCATTGATTTTTGCCATTGAAAAACGTCCAGAAATGATTGAAGCTACTGACTGAATGAAAGGAGCTGGCATCTCACTCTCTTTGAATCTTCTTTATCATGCTAAGAGGAGCAGGAAAAAGCAAAAAATTTCAGAATTGCACCTTGCAATGCGGAGAAATTACAGTTTGTGCATTTACAATATTCATTGATTTTTGCCATTGAAAAACATCCAGAAATGATTGAAGCTACTGACTGAATGAAAGGAGCTGGCATCTCACTCTCTTTGAATCTTCTTTATCATGCTAAGAGGAGCAGGAAAAAGCAAAAAATTTCAGAATTGCACCTTGCAATGCGGAGAAATTACTGTTTGTGCATTTACAATATTCATTGATTTTTGCCATTGAAAAACATCATGTTATTCATATACCAGAAATGTTTGAAGCTACTGACTGAATGAAAGGAACTGGCATCTCACTCTCTTTGAATCTTCTTTATCATGCTAAGAGGAGCAGGAAAAAGCAAAAAATTTCAGAATTGCACCTTGCAATGTGGAGAAATTACTGTTTGTGCATTTACAATATTCATTGATTTTTACCATTGAAAAACGTCCAGAAATGATTGAAGCTACTGACTGAATGAAAGTAGCTGGCATCTCACTCTCTTTGAATCTTCTTTATCATGCTAAGAGGAGCAGGAAAAAGCAAAAAATTTCAGACTTGCACCTTGCAATGCGGAGAAATTACTGTTTGTGCATTTACAATATTCATTGATTTTTGCCATTGAAAAACATTATGTTATTCATATACCAGAAATGTTTGAAGCTACTGACTGAATGAAAGTAGCTGGCATCTCACTCTCTTTGAATCTTCTTTATCATGCTAAGAGGAGCAGGAAAAAACAAAAAATTTCAGAATTGCACCTTGCAATGCGGTGAAATTACTGTTTGTGCATTTACAATATTCATTGATTTTTGCCATTGAAAAATGTCCAGAAATGATTGAAGCTACTGACTGAATGAAAGGAGATGGCATCTCACTCTCTTTGAATCTTCTTTATCATGCTAAGAGGAGCAGGAAAAAGCAAAAAATTTCAGAATTGCACCTTGCAATGCGGAGAAATTACTGTTTGTGCATTTACAATATTCATTGATTTTTGCCATTGAAAAACATCATGTTATTCATATACCAGAAATGATTGAAGCTACTGACTGAATGAAAGGAGCTGGCATCTCACTCTCTTTGAATCTTCTTTATCATGCTAAGAGGAGCAGGAAAAAGTAAAAAATTTCAGAATTGCACCTTGCAATGCGGAGAAATTACTGTTTGTGCATTTATAATATTCAATGATTTTTGCCATTGAAAAACGTCCAGAAATGATTGAAGCTACTGACTGAACGAAAGGAGCTGGCATCTCACTCTCTTTGAATCTTCTTTATCATGCTAAGAGGAGCAGGAAAAAGCAAAAAATTTCAGAATTGCACCTTGCAATGCAGAGAAATTACTGTTTGTGCATTTACAATATTCATTGATTTTTGCCATTGAAAAACGTCCAGAAATGATTGAAGCTACTGACTGAATGAAAGGAGCTGGCATCTCACTCTCTTTGAATCTTCTTTATCATGCTAAGAGGAGCAGGAAAAAGCAAAAAATTTCAGAATTGCACCTTGCAATGCGGAGAAATTACTGTTTGTGCATTTACAATATTCATTGATTTTTGCCATTGAAAAACATCATGTTATTCATATACCAGAAATGTTTGAAGCTACTGACTGAATGAAAGGAGCTGACATCTCACTCTCTTTGAATCTTCTTTATCATGCTAAGAGGAGCAGGAAAAAGCAAAAAATTTCAGAATTGCACCTTGCAATGCAGAGAAATTACTGTTTGTGCATTTACAATATTCATTGATTTTTGCCATTGAAAAACGTCCAGAAATGATTGAAGCTACTGACTGAATGAAAGGAGCTGGCATCTCACTCTCTTTGAATCTTCTTTATCATGCTAAGAGGAGCAGGAAAAAGCAAAAAATTTCAGAATTGCACCTTGCAATGCGGAGAAATTACTGTTTGTGCATTTACAATATTCATTGATTTTTGCCATTGAAAAACATCATGTTATTCATATACCAGAAATGTTTGAAGCTACTGACTGAATGAAAGGAGCTGGCATCTCACTCTCTTTGAATCTTCTTTATCATGCTAAGAGGAGCAGGAAAAAGCAAAAAATTTCAGAATTGCACCTTGCAATGCGGAGAAATTACTGTTTGTGCATTTACAATATTCATTGATTTTTGCCATTGAAAAACATCATGTTATTCATATACCAGAAATGTTTGAAGCTACTGACTGAATGAAAGGAGCTGGCATCTCACTCTCTTTGAATCTTCTTTATCATGCTAAGAGGAGCAGGAAAAAGCAAAAAATTTCAGAATTGCACCTTGCAATGTGGAGAAATTACTGTGCATTTACAATATTCATTGATTTTTACCATTGAAAAACGTCCAGAAATGATTGAAGCTACTGACTGAATGAAAGTAGCTGGCATCTCACTCTCTTTGAATCTTCTTTATCATGCTAAGAGGAGCAGGAAAAAGCAAAAAATTTCAGACTTGCACCTTGCAATGCGGAGAAATTACTGTTTGTGCATTTACAATATTCATTGATTTTTGACATTGAAAAACATCATGTTATTCATATACCAGAAATGTTTGAAGCTACTGACTGAATGAAAGGAGCTGGCATCTCACTCTCTTTGAATCTTCTTTATCATGCTAAGCGGAGCAGGAAAAAGCAAAAAATTTCAGAATTGCACCTTGCAATGCGGAGAAATTACTGTTTGTGCATTTACAATATTCATTGATTTTTGCCATTGAAAAACGTCCAGAAATGATTGAAAGTACTGACTGAATGAAAGGAGCTGGCATCTCACTCTCTTTGAATCTTCTTTATCATGCTAAGAGGAGCAGGAAAAAGCAAAAAATTTCAGAATTGCACCTTGCAATGCAGAGAAATTACTGTTTGTGCATTTACAATATTCATTGATTTTTGCCATTGAAAAACGTCCAGAAATGATTGAAGCTACTGACTGAATGAAAGGAGCTGGCATCTCACTCTCTTTGAATCTTCTTTATCATGCTAAGAGGAGCAGGAAAAAGTAAAAAATTTCAGAATTGCACCTTGCAATGCGGAGAAATTACAGTTTGTGCATTTACAATATTCATTGATTTTTGCCATTGAAAAACATCCAGAAATGATTGAAGCTACTGACTGAATGAAAAGAGCTGGCATCTCACTCTCTTTGAATCTTCTTTATCATGCTAAGAGGAGCAGGAAAAAGCA
Source organism: Phyllobates terribilis (assembly GCF_046119375.1). Taxonomy (NCBI): domain Eukaryota; kingdom Metazoa; phylum Chordata; class Amphibia; order Anura; family Dendrobatidae; genus Phyllobates; species Phyllobates terribilis. The sequence goes on from NW_027363371.1 coordinate 593,886, forward strand.
AAAAATTTCAGAATTGCACCTTGCAATGCGGAGAAATTACTGTTTGTGCATTTACAATATTCATTGATTTTTGCCATTGAAAAACATCATGTTATTCATATACCAGAAATGTTTGAAGCTACTGACTGAATGAAAGGAGCTGGCATCTCACTCTCTTTGAATCTTCATTATCATGCTAAGAGGAGCAGGAAAAAGCAAAAAATTTCAGAATTGCACCTTGCAATGTGGAGAAATTACTGTTTGTGCATTTACAATATTCATTGATTTTTAACATTGAAAAACGTCCAGAAATGATTGAATCTACTGACTGAATGAAAGTAGCTGGCATCTCACTCTCTTTGAATCTTCTTTATCATGCTAAGAGGAGCAGGAAAAAGCAAAAAAATTCAGACTTGCACCTTGCAATGCGGAGAAATTACTGTTTGTGCATTTACAATATTCATTGATTTTTGCCATTGAAAAACATCATGTTATTCATATACCAGAAATGTTTGAAGCTACTGACTGAATGAAAGGAGCTGGCATCTCACTCTCTTTGAATCTTCTTTATCATGCTAAGATGAGCAGGAAAAAGCAAAAAATTTCAGAATTGCACCTTGCAATGCGGAGAATTTACTGTTTGTGCATTTACAATATTCATTGATTTTTGCCATTGAAAACATCATGTTATTCATATACCAGAAATGTTTGAAGCTACTGACTGAATGAAAGGAGCTGGCATCTCACTCTCTTTGAATCTTCTTTATCATGCTAAGAGGAGCAGGAAAAAGCAAAAAATTTCAGAATTGCACCTTGCAATGTGGAGAAATTACTGTTTGTGCATTTACAATATTCATTGATTTTTACCATTGAAAAACGTCCAGAAATGATTGAAGCTACTGACTGAATGAAAGTAGCTGGCATCTCACTCTCTTTGAATCTTCTTTATCATGCTAAGAGGAGCAGGAAAAAGCAAAAAATTTCAGACTTGCACCTTGCAATGCGGAGAAATTGCTGTTTGTGCATTTACAATATTCATTGATTTTTGCCATTGAAAACATCATGTTATTCATATACCAGAAATGTTTGAAGCTACTGACTGAATGAAAGGAGCTGGCATCTCACTCTCTTTGAATCTTCTTTATCATGCTAAGAGGAGCAGGAGAAAGCAAAAAATTTCAGAATTGTACCTTGCAATGCGGAGAAATTACTGTTTGTGCATTTACAATATTCATTGATTTTTGCCATTGAAAAACGTCCAGAAATGATTGAAAGTACTGACTGAATGAAAGGAGCTGGCATCTCACTCTCTTTGAATCTTCTTTATCATGCTAAGAGGAGCAGGAAAAAGCAAAAAATTTCAGAATTGCACCTTGCAATGCGGAGAAATTACTGTTTGTGCATTTACAATATTCATTGATTTTTGCCTTTGAAAAACGTCCAGAAATGATTGAAGCTACTGACTGAATGAAAGGAGCTGGCATCTCACTCTCTTTGAATCTTCTTTATCATGCTAAGAGGAGCAGGAAAAAGTAAAAAATTTCAGAATTGCACCTTGCAATGCGGAGAAATTACAGTTTGTGCATTTACAATATTCATTGATTTTTGCCATTGAAAAACATCCAGAAATGATTGAAGCTACTGACTGAATGAAAGGAGCTGGCATCTCACTCTCTTTGAATCTTCTTTATCATGCTAAGAGGAGCAGGAAAAAGCAAAAAATTTCAGAATTGCACCTTGCAATGCGGAGAAATTACTGTTTGTGCATTTACAATATTCATTGATTTTTGCCATTGAAAAACATCATGTTATTCATATACCAGAAATGTTTGAAGCTACTGACTGAATGAAAGGAGCTGGCATCTCACTCTCTTTGAATCTTCATTATCATGCTAAGAGGAGCAGGAAAAAGCAAAAAATTTCAGAATTGCACCTTGCAATGTGCAGAAATTACTGTTTGTGCATTTACAATATTCATTGATTTTTAACATTGAAAAACATCCAGAAATGATTGAATCTACTGACTGAATGAAAGTAGCTGGCATCTCACTCTCTTTGAATCTTCTTTATCATGCTAAGAGGAGCAGGAAAAAGCAAAAAATTTCAGACTTGCACCTTGCAATGCGGAGAAATTACTGTTTGTGCATTTACAATATTCATTGATTTTTGCCATTGAAAAACATCATGTTATTCATATACCAGAAATGTTTGAAGCTACTGACTGAATGAAAGGAGCTGGCATCTCACTCTCTTTGAATCTTCTTTATCATGCTAAGAGGAGCAGGAAAAAGCAAAAAATTTCAGAATTGCACCTTGCAATGCGGAGAATTTACTGTTTGTGCATTTACAATATTCATTGATTTTTGCCATTGAAAACATCATTTTATTCATATACCAGAAATGTTTGAAGCTACTGACTGAATGAAAGGAGCTGGCATCTCACTCTCTTTGAATCTTCTTTATCATGCTAAGAGGAGCAGGAAAAAGCAAAAAATTTCAGAATTGCACCTTGCAATGTGGAGAAATTACTGTTTGTGCATTTACAATATTCATTGATTTTTACCATTGAAAAACGTCCAGAAATGATTGAAGCTACTGACTGAATGAAAGTAGCTGGCATCTCACTCTCTTTGAATCTTCTTTATCATGCTAATAGGAGCAGGAAAAAGCAAAAAATTTCAGACTTGCACCTTGCAATGCGGAGAAATTACTGTTTGTGCATTTACAATATTCATTGATTTTTGCCATTGAAAAACATCATGTTATTCATATACCAGAAATGTTTGAAGCTACTGACTGAATGAAAGGAGCTGGCATCTCACTCTCTTTGAATCTTCTTTATCATGCTAAGAGGAGCAGGAAAAAGCAAAAAATTTCAGAATTGCACCTTGCAATGCGGAGAATTTACTGTTTGTGCATTTACAATATTCATTGATTTTTGCCATTGAAAACATCATTTTATTCATATACCAGAAATGTTTGAAGCTACTGACTGAATGAAAGGAGCTGGCATCTCACTCTCTTTGAATCTTCTTTATCATGCTAAGAGGAGCAGGAAAAAGCAAAAAATTTCAGAATTGCACCTTGCAATGTGGAGAAATTACTGTTTGTGCATTTACAATATTCATTGATTTTTACCATTGAAAAACGTCCAGAAATGATTGAAGCTACTGACTGAATGAAAGTAGCTGGCATCTCACTCTCTTTGAATCTTCTTTATCATGCTAATAGGAGCAGGAAAAAGCAAAAAATTTCAGACTTGCACCTTGCAATGCGGAGAAATTACTGTTTGTGCATTTACAATATTCATTGATTTTTGCCATTGAAAAACATCATGTTATTCATATACCAGAAATGTTTGAAGCTACTGACTGAATGAAAGGAGCTGGCATCTCACTCTCTTTGAATCTTCTTTATCATGCTAAGAGGAGCAGGAAAAAGCAAAAAATTTCAGAATTGCACCTTGCAATGCGGAGAAATTACTGTTTGTGCATTTACAATATTCATTGATTTTTGCCATTGAAAAACGTCCAGAAATGATTGAAGCTACTGACTGAATGAAAGGAGCTGGCATCTCACTCTCTTTGAATCTTCTTTATCATGCTAAGAGGAGCAGGAAAAAGCAAAAAATTTCAGAATTGCACCTTGCAATGCGGAGAAATTACTGTTTGTGCATTTACAATATTCATTGATTTTTGCCATTGAAAAACATCATGTTATTCATATACCAGAAATGTTTGAAGCTACTGACTGAATGAAAGGAGCTGGCATCTCACTCTCTTTGAATCTTCTTTATCATGCTAAGAGGAGCAGGAAAAAGCAAAAAATTTCAGAATTGCACCTTGCAATGCGGAGAAATTACTGTTTGTGCATTTACAATATTCATTGATTTTTGCCATTGAAAAACGTCCAGAAATGATTGAAGTTACTGACTGAATGAAAGGAGCTGGCATCTCACTCTCTTTGAATCTTCTTTATCATGCTAAGAGGAGCAGGAAAAAGCAAAAAATTTCAGAATTGCACCTTGCAATGCGGAGAAATTACTGTTTGTGCATTTACAATATTCATTGGTTTTTGCCATTGAAAAACGTCCAGAAATGATTGAATCTACTGACTGAATGAAAGGAGCTGGCATCTCACTCTCTTTGAATCTTCTTTATCATGCTAAGAGGAGCAGGAAAAAGCAAAAAATTTCAGAATTGCACCTTGCAATGCGGAGAAATTACAGTTTGTGCATTTACAATATTCATTGATTTTTGCCATTGAAAAACATCCAGAAATGATTGAAGCTACTGACTGAATGAAAGGAGCTGGCATCTCACTCTCTTTGAATCTTCTTTATCATGCTAAGAGGAGCAGGAAAAAGCAAAAAATTTCAGAATTGCACCTTGCAATGCGGAGAAATTACTGTTTGTGCATTTACAATATTCATTGATTTTTGCCATTGAAAAACATCATGTTATTCATATACCAGAAATGTTTGAAGCTACTGACTGAATGAAAGGAGCTGGCATCTCACTCTCTTTGAATCTTCTTTATCATGCTAAGAGGAGCAGGAAAAAGCAAAAAATTTCAGAATTGCACCTTGCAATGTGGAGAAATTACTGTTTGTGCATTTACAATATTCATTGATTTTTACCATTGAAAAACGTCCAGAAATGATTGAAGCTACTGACTGAATGAAAGTAGCTGGCATCTCACTCTCTTTGAATCTTCTTTATCATGCTAAGAGGAGCAGGAAAAAGCAAAAAATTTCAGACTTGCACCTTGCAATGCGGAGAAATTACTGTTTGTGCATTTACAATATTCATTGATTTTTGCCATTGAAAAACATCATGTTATTCATATACCAGAAATGTTTGAAGCTACTGACTGAATGAAAGGAGCTGGCATCTCACTCTCTTTGAATCTTCTTTATCATGCTAAGAGGAGCAGGAAAAAGCAAAAAATTTCAGAATTGCACCTTGCAATGCGGAGAAATTACTGTTTGTGCATTTACAATATTCATTGATTTTTGCCATTGAAAAACGTCCTGAAATGATTGAAGCTACTGACTGAATGAAAGGAGCTGGCATCTCACTCTCTTTGAATCTTGTTTATCATGCTAAGAGGAGCAGGAAAAAGCAAAAAATTTCAGAATTGCACCTTGCAATGCGGAGAAATTACTGTTTGTGCATTTACAATATTCATTGATTTTTGCCATTGAAAAACGTCCAGAAATGATTGAAGCTACTGACTGAATGAAAGGAGCTGGCATCTCACTCTCTTTGAATCTTCTTTATCATGCTAAGAGGAGCAGGAAAAAGCAAAAAATTTCAGAATTGCACCTTGCAATGCGGAGAAATTACTGTTTGTGCATTTACAATATTCATTGATTTTTGCCATTGAAAAACGTCCAGAAATGATTGAAGCTACTGACTGAATGAAAGGAGCTGGCATCTCACTCTCTTTGAATCTTCTTTATCATGCTAAGAGGAGCAGGAAAAAGCAAAAAATTTCAGAATTGCACCTTGCAATGCGGAGAAATTACTGTTTGTGCATTTACAATATTCATTGATTTTTGCCATTGAAAAACATCATGTTATTCATATAGCAGAAATGATTGAAGCTACTGACTGAATGAAAGGAGCTGGCATCTCACTCTCTTTGAATCTTCTTTATCATGCTAAGAGGAGCAGGAAAAAGTAAAAAATTTCAGAATTGCACCTTGCAATGCGGAGAAATTACTGTTTGTGCATTTATAATATTCAATGATTTTTGCCATTGAAAAACGTCCAGAAATGATTGAAGCTACTGACTGAACGAAAGGAGCTGGCATCTCACTCTCTTTGAATCTTCTTTATCATGCTAAGAGGAGCAGGAAAAAGCAAAAAATTTCAGAATTGCACCTTGCAATGCGGAGAAATTACTGTTTGTGCATTTACAATATTCATTGATTTTTGCCATTGAAAAACGTCCAGAAATGATTGAAGCTACTGACTGAATGAAAGGAGCTGGCATCTCACTCTCTTTGAATCTTCTTTATCATGCTAAGAGGAGCAGGAAAAAGCAAAAAATTTCAGAATTGCACCTTGCAATGCGGAGAAATTACTGTTTGTGCATTTACAATATTCATTGATTTTTGCCATTGAAAAAC